>NC_065580.1:76945000-78145000 GCF_024542745.1 Macaca thibetana thibetana
TTCATTTGTGACATTCTGCTCGTCTACTCCACTCCCCATGTGCTTCCCCACAAAATCTGAGAGGAGTCAAAGGTGGCATGGGATACGAAGAGGGGAAGAGCTGCACCAGCAGTTGCAGGGAGGGTAGGGAGGCCAGCCTTGCCCCTTCCCCACTTTAGACACCCCAGTGTGAAGCAGCACCAAGATGACAGGGAGAAAGGTCTCCCTTTGAAGCAAGTTTGGAGTTTTGGTAATTAAGCTGTACTGGTACCTTTAATTATTGAACTGACCCTGTTTTTTTGGACTGTAAGAGACAGAACGTCTTGGTACTATGCAACAGTGTCCAGAAAATGATATGGATTGGCCCAACAGCCGGAGGTCTACAGATAGAGTATAAAAGAATAACTGGGTTTGGGGCAGAAGAGAAAAAATGTTTCATCTTTCACTCTATGATATCGTACTCTTTCCTCATCTCACACTGTTAGCATTTGTGAGGCTCTCTAGAGACCCTTTAAGGCTTAGTATCCAGGGCTACATATATACACAGGGCCCACCAAATACCCAGTAGTGAAAAAAAGAGCCAAAATGCTCCAGTGTCAAAACCATTCTGGAGGCACAAGAACATCCTATCAATTGGCTGTATTTAAAGATTCAGAGCTCTGAGTGGAATCTTATCCATGAATATGAACTTAATGGTTTTTCTTAAATTATTTGTAATCAGTTTTTTGAGCTATAGTTTATATAAAGTGTATCCCTTGTTAGGAGTAGAGTTCTATGAATCTTAAAAAATGTACACATTTATTTAATTACTACCACAATTGAATTATAGAATATTTCTATTAGCCTGAAAACTTTGTGTCCTTTTTCAATCAATCCCTACTCCCCACCACCACCAACTCCTGTTTTGGCCTTTCCCATAATGTCATATAAGTGGAATCACACAATGTATAGTATTTTCTTCCTGGCTTATTTTATGTAGTATAAGTGTGGAGACTCATCCTCATTCTGTGTATTAATAGTGCCTTTTTATTACTGAGTAGGATTTCATTGTATGTTTATACCATCATCTGTTTATCCATTCATTAGTAAACTGATATTTGGATTATTTCATTTTCTGGAGATTATAAATAAAACAATTCACCTTAAAATCTTAAAATTTTCTTTAGTTTTATCTTGAACAGTAGGTTTGGAATATTAATTACACATGTATATATATATATCTAGGGAGACAGAGATATTAATACAAATACATAACTATGAATATGAAGCCTTTTGTCTTTGTACACTGGGATAAAGGAAATAACATTCTTGTTGGAGGAGATGGGCATCTATGGGTAAAAATAAGATCTGAAATACTTGTTTTAAAAAGAGAAAATATATTTGAAATACAAATGAACCCATACAAATACAAATGAGCCAAGTACAAATAACTAATTAAGAAATATTTTCTCCATGATTTACCTTTGTCATCTTTATTTTTATCAATGTCTTATGGTGAGTTACCTCTAGCAACTATTGCCAATTATCAAAAACCACAGCATGAAAAGTATGTGAAGAAAAGTGTTTCTTTAGAGACTGATGACCAAAATCTCAGTATTTGTGTTCGATTTCTAAGTTATTAGGAGTTTGCTCTCTAGTCATCAGAACTCAAGAAATTATCATTCCACTTAAGTATTAACTTCTGTTATTTCTTAAGAATCAACATTCATCTTTCAGATAAGTAGAATAACTTTTTCAATTTTGCTTTGAAAAAGAGAAAAGGATTGGAAATGACCAGCTATCAATTTTATTGATATTGAAGAGGCTGAGATGATGCCTAGATTTGGACTATGTAAAATCAATGGACTTCTAACAAGGGCAGAGGAAATCGAATGAGGAAAAATGTGCTCAGCTATGAGCTCTGCAACCTCGTGATACAGAATGGGGTAAGGGAAATGCTGTGTAGAGGAGGGCGTGGTCCCTGGCTAGGGCTCCACCCCGGGGCCTGTGCCTACAGACCTAGGTGAGGACAGGCATTTTTTTTTTTTTTTTCTGCCAAAATGATTCATTTTCCAAGATCACCCTGGCCTGTCACGCCCCCATACTGTGCCTACAAAAACTCTGAGACCCTAGCAGCCAAGCGGCTGGACATTGAGAGGAACACATCAGCAGAGGAGAGATGCAGGCACACTGGCAGGCCATCAGCTGGGTTGGGGGCGAGAACAAGGCAGAGTCTGCCTATCAGAAGAGAGCCCTGGCTGCTGAGTGGCCTGACTCCAGGGAAAAACCATCTCCTTTCTGGCTCCCCCATTTGCTGAGAGCTACTTCCACTCAATAAAACCTTGCACTCATTCTCCAAGCCCATGTATGATCCGATTCTTCCAGTGCACCAAGGCAAGAGCGCCAGGATACAGAAAGCCCTCTGTCCTTGTGGTAAGGCAGGGGTTTAATTGAGCGAACACAAGCCACCTACGGATGGCTAAACTAAAAGAGCACCCTGTAACACACGCCCACAGGGGCTTCAGCTGTAAATATTCACCCCTAGACACTGCCATGGGGTCAGAGCCCCACAGCCTGCCTGTCTCCCCCTAGAAGTTTGAGCAGTGGGGCACTCAAGAAGTAAACCACAACCCAATCACATGCCCTGTGAGGGGAACAAGGGATCTTTTCCCGTTTCACTCTGCTTTAAAATAAATTCATCATTACCAATCTCTGAATAATTAATGGGAGATGAAAGAATAATATTCTGGAAAATAGGTGCCAAGGAACAAGTAATAACACAAAGGAGAAGGGGCTTCATCATTGTCAATCAAAAATAGTTGGGCTGGTCATGGTGGCTCATGCCTGTAATCCCAGCACTTTGGGAGGCAGAAGTGGGTGGATCACCTGAGGTCAGGAGTTTGAGACCAGCCTGGCCAACGTGGTGAAACACCATCTCTATGAAAAATACAAAATTACCCAGGTGTGGTGGTGCATGCCTGTAATCCTAGCTACTTGGGAGGCTGAAGCAGGAGAATCACTTGAACCCAGGAAGTGGAGATTGCAGTGAGCCAAGATAGTGCCACTGCACTCCAGCCTCAGCAACAACAGTGAAACTATATCTCAAAAAAAAAAAAAAGTTGAGCAAATGTCATATTTATGGCTTGAGAGAACAAGCATCCTCTAAATTCCAGATAATCAGTTTACAAGTAAAATCTTAGAGCACAACTTAAACGTATAAGTTGGGGAGTATCTACATTTTAATAAAATTATTTTTGTCTCTCTATTCTTCTCATCCATATATCAAATAACATGCTTCTTCCATGTAATTTATAGATTTCCTAAAAGTAGTTTAACGCTAACAAAGCAGAGCATCTCATTAAATATCTACTTGACTTAAGAAATTAAAGAATACACATAATTAAAACTAAATAATACACATAATTTTCAAGCACATGGAACATTTGTGAAAACTGATCTCAGAAAGGAAGTCTTCATCTATTTCAAATAAACAGACTACTTTCCCTTACCTTAACGCATTATAATTAGAAACAAATGGTATTAACGTTGCCCTAAAAAGATATTTTTTGCTTCAAAAAGACCAAAAAACTTTAAAACAAACAAAAAAGAAAACAAAAAGGGGAGAGAAGGGGAGTAAGATCTTCATGAATAAGCTTTTATATAGCTTTACTAAAGGAATAAGAAAACTTTAGTATTAATGGGAAATGTGATATGTATGTTAATAGAATGGCTCATATAGTAAAGATGTTGATTTTCCTTACATCTGCAACATGTACAAGTGGCTAGAGTTTAGAATCCAAAATATTCAAAGAACTCCTGTTAACAACCGCAATAAAAGACAATCTAGTAGAAAAATAAGCAGAGAATATGAATAGACAAGTCAGAAAAGATAAAATGCAAATGACCAATAAACATTTAAAAGGAAATCAATTTCACCAGTAATCAGAAAAATTCAAATTATAATAAAGAGATTGTATTAGTCTGTATTCACACTGCTGATAAAGACATACCTGAGACTGGGAAGAAAAAGAGGTTTTATTAGACTTACAGTTCCACATGGCTGGGGAGGCATCAGAATCATGGCAGGAGGTGAAAGGCACTTCTTACATGGTGGCAGTAAGAGAAAATGAGGAAGAAGCAAAAGCAGAAACTCCTGATAAACCCATCAGATCTTGTGAGACTTATTCACTATCCCGAGAATAGCATGGGAAAGATTGCCCCCATGATTCACTTACCCCCACCTGGGTCCCTCCCACAACACATGGGAATTCTGGGAGATACAATTCAAGATGAGATTTGGGTGGGGACACAGCCAAACCATATGAGAGATGTTATTATCTTTTCATCCTTTTAAATAACAAAAACATTAAAACATCACACAATATCAAATACTGGAAAGATTGTGAGGAAGTGGATATAATATTGTTGTAGCCCTTCTTAGGAGCAATTTGGCAATATCAGTTAATAAATCTGAAAAACAGGTTTAACTGATTACTGTCTTCCTTAAGCCAGCCACAGGACAACAATAATCATGACAGCTTACATGCCTGGAATGCCTACTTGGTAAGGTGACTATTCCAAGTCCTTTTTGTGTATGAATTCATCCGATTCCCATAACAACTGCATGGTGCAGAAGCTATTGCTATTCTTTCCGGGTGGGAAAACTAAGGTGCAGAGAGATGAAAACCTTGGCCAAAGTCGCCTGAAAGAACTAGTCTTTGACATGCGACTGTCTGGCTCCTGAGCCTGATTTCGACCACTCACCACATGCTGCCTTTCTAGGACAACACTCTCTCATGTACGCAAAGTTATGAGGGCCAAAATATTTCACAGCTGTGAGCAAAATTGGAAGCAAAATAAATATCTTCCAAGAGGGTATTGGAAAAATGAAATGTCTGAATACTGTTTGTGATTAAAGGATAAATTAATACATGGACAGATCTAAAAAAAAAAAGTATGATAAGAAAGGTTATATATATATATGTGTGTGTGTGTATATATATGTGTGTGTGTATATATATATGTACAACTTATAAAAAACCTGTCTGTCTAATGGAAACTTGGGGTGGGGGAAGGTATGGCTAAGTTACCACGAAGTTTGTAACGAAATATTTTACTTTTAAAATAACATTTTACTTTTTCAAAGTAAACTTTCAATGGAAAGTTTTAAACGATATTTTGCTTTTCCAAAATAAACTTTTGATGGAATAATACATATTTTAATCTATCAATAAAATAACCAAACAGATGCAAACCAAATAGGCTTAGTAAAACTGAAGGGAGAAATCGTTTTAACCACTAATGTATGGCTTTATTTGAAAAAAGGAAAGTTCACATACTACACATGTAATTTTAAAAACATTAACATAAGGTGAGAATTGAGTAATTCAAATACTTATGATAATTTATTCTGTGTTATTGGATTATAGGTGATGATTATGTGCTTCTTTATTCTATGATTTTGAAATTTCCAAATATAAAAAGAAATACAACCCAAATAAGAAAGAACAAGCAGGAAAAGGAAGAAACAAAGGAAAGAATGTAAGGGAAAAAAGCACAAAAAAACGATGGCTTATATTTTCAAAGCTTACGTCTGTTGGGTTTCAGGATGTGCACACACTGGAGGAATACAAAAGAGAAGAATATCATAAAGGTTCTGGTATTAGGAAAACTGGTACCAAGAATGTACCTGGCATGGCATTAAACACATATGTTTAAGACAACCACATTAGTCTGGTGGTTTGCTTTTCTATTTAGTGTGTGTATGTTTTCTATATTGGAAAAAGAAGAGCAAAGAAGGAATATGTTTAGTGTGTAGAATCTAGTATGATATTCCCAGGAAACAGAAATAAAGTTGAGCTTTTGAAACTCCAGTTGAAGTTGTATAAAACAATCTGGAAGTCATAATTAATGCATAATGTGTCAGGATCAAAATTTGCAAATATCTTGACAAGCTGGAAACCAACAAAATACAATTTATCAAGGATGATTCATTCACTTTGTTGGGTGTGGGGGTGGGTGGGGCATATTTATGTGCTCTATGGAGGTTACAAAGATAAATGAGAAGTAGTCACTGCCAGGGATGATATAAAAATATTTAGCCACTAGTATGACAATAGCATCAGGCAATCAGAAAGAAGGCAAAAAACCAACAAGTACTCCCATCCCCACCATGGCCCTCGCCCTCAAGAAGCTGGGTAATATAATAGGACAATAAGAAAATGTATTCACTGCCATGCAATGCAGAATGATTGTCACAGATCACTGTAAAGGGCTGGAAGTGTGCGTGCGTGTGTGTGTGTGCGCGTGTGTGCGCGTGCGCACGCGCACATGTGCTCATGCTGTGTAAGAGTGGGTATGGAGGAAATGAACCTCAAAGAAGGGATGAAACATCAAAAGATGGAGAAAAGGACATTCCAAAGAGAAAAGAAAGACTGAGAAAAAGTGTGAAGGCAAGAAAATATAGGAATCTTTACCAGAGAATCCAGGATAGCCCAACGTAGCTGGAAAACAGGTGTAGAAAAAAACATACATCAGGATTTTGCCTAGATCATGTAAAGTCTACATGACAAGAAAATGTGTTTGAATTTAATTCAAACACATTTTGAATTAATAGTAATAGTGAGTCACTGAAGTGATAGTAATAGTGAGTCACTGAATAGTAATAGTAATAGTGATAGTAATAGTTTCACTGATAGTAACAGTGAGTCACTGAAGTTTTCTTGATTTAAAACGAGCAACCTGACTAGAACCATCAGGCGAGTGAAAGTATTCCATCTTGAGCTATTCTCATGATCTCCTCTTGTACTAGACAAAATAATGACCCCCCAAGGTGTCTGTGCCCTAATTTTCAGAACCTGTGAATATGTTACCTTTGCAGATGTGGGTAGGGTCAAGGGCCTTCTGATGGGGAGATAATCCTGGATCATCAGAGTGGGCCCAGTATAATTACCCGAGTTTCTCAAAGCAGAGAACCTTTCCCATCTGTCAGAGAGAGATACAATTTGAGAAGGACTCCTTCTTTATTGCTGACTTTGAAAATAGAGGACAGGAATAATGAATCAAGAAATGAAGTGACCTCCAGAACTGGGAGTAGTCCTCAGAGGACTATACACATGAAAAGGGGGATCTCAGTCCTGAAACTGCAAGGAACTGAATTACACCAACCACTCAATGAGCAGGAAACAGATTCTCCCCTAGAGCTGCCATAAGGAAATGCAGTCCTAGGCAACCTAATGTTATCCTGGTGAAATCTATACTGGACTTCTGACCTCCAGAACTGTAAGACAGTAAAGGTGTGTTTATGCTGCAAAGTTTGTGAAATTGTTATAGCAGAAGTAGAAAACTAATACTTGTAAATTTTAGGCACTTTGGTTCTTACAATTCTTCCAATGAATCATACACCCTCCTGCCCCAGAGTCTTTGCATGCATTTTTGCATCTAACTGGTATACCTTGTCTTAGATCCTACCACCTCCACAGACTTTGTGAGGAAAGTTTCTCTATCTCTACACTTTACGATTGCTACTTTCTCAGAAAGGCCTCCATCAAATCTGAATTCCCACTGTGGCGGTGTCCCCTGTTGTATCTCAAAGTCTCAAAGTCTCTTGCTCACTCATTGCAGATGTTCAGTAATATCTGCATAAGAAAGTAGAATTTATCAGTTATGTTGTACCTCCAAGTGTTCATTTGCTCACACAAGGTAGTATCCACCAGATCGCTCCTTTGTAAAAGAATTGTTTATGTTTCTAATTAATAAGTATTCAGTGTGACAATAGTTTGGGACCCTGTGAATGTCTTCTCTCCTAAGATTTGGCTCAATTGTTTTAGAAGTCATTAATGATCCTTGCTATATCTATTGATATAATTGGACACAAAATTGTAATATTCTAACTCTATCTCTTCTTCTATTTATTATCTCATATTCTGTTAAGAAGAGTATTCTTTCCTCAGCCTTCTCTTTAATATTGCTATGGACATAGATGCACATATACACATATAGCCATATATATAGCTGTATGTATATGTGTGTATATCTATATGGCTATAAATGTGACACACACACACATATATAGCTGTATGTATATGTGTGTGTATATCCATATGGCTATAATGCCATATGGCTATATGGATATACACACATCTGTATACATACATATACACACATATGCATGTATATATGTATATATACACACATATATATAATAGTTTTTTCCCCATTAATGTGATTTAACTGTTGTCATTACTCTGATGCTTACTTGTCTCTAATTTGGCCAGAGCTGGCCCCTTCAAGCCAACTGCTATGTCCTTTTCATAGTATCACTTTAGACTTTGGTTACTTTCTTGTTTCCTGGCACAAATTTTTCCAAGTTCACCTTCTATTTTCTCTGCCTCAGACCTAGAATCATAGAAACTAGAAGAACAAAAAGAGACAATTATCTCATAGAAAGAAGTTTACTACAAAAACACAAACTATTTTTGTCCTTATGCTGAGTATGGTATAAAATACTTGAGGAACGTAGACTTAAAACTGCTTAATAAAATTTTGTATTAAGCCCAGAAATAAATCTGTGCATTTACAGTGAACTCGTCTTTGACAAAGGTGCCAAAAACATACACTGGGGAAAGGACACTCTCTTCTACAAATAGTGCTAGAAACACTGGATATCCATATGCAGAATAAAGAAACTGGACCCTATCTCTGGCCATTTACAAAAACAAAATAAAAATGGATTAAAGACTTATACCTAAGACCTGAAACTATGAAACTACTAAAGGAGCATTGGAAAAACACTGTAGGATATTGGTCTTGGCATAGATTTCTTGAATAAGATCTCAAAAGCATAGGCAACCAAAGCAGAAATGTACAAATGAGATCACATGAAGCTAAAAAAAGGAGTCTGCACAGCAAAGGAAACAAAGTGAAGAGGCAATCCACAGAATGCAAGAAAATATTTGCAAGCTAACCATCTGGCATGAGATTAATAACAAGAATATATTAAAAAGTACAAATAACTTAGGAAAAAATAAGCTGTTTTAAAAATGGGCAAAAGATCTGAATAGACATTTCTCAAAAGAAGACATACAAATGGCTAACAGGTATATGAAAAAATGCTCATCATCACTAATGAGAGAAATACAAATTAAAACTACAATGAGATAGCATCTCACCCCAGTTAAAATGGCTTTTATGCAAAAGACAGGCAATAACAAATACTGGCGAGGATGTAGAGAAAGGGGAGACCTTGTACACTATTGGTGGGAATGTAAATTAGTACAATTGCTAGGGAGAACAGTCTGAAAAACTAAAAATAGAACTATCATATAGGCTAGCAGTCCCACTACTGGGTATATATCCAAAAGAAAGGAAATCAGTATATCAAAGAGATATCCTCACTATCATGTATATTGCAGCACTATTCACAGTAGCCTAAATAAGGAATCAACCTAAGTGTCTGATATGGTTTAGCTGTGTCCTCACCCAAATCTCATCAACAATTGCAATCCAAATTGTAATCCACATGTGTTGAGGGAAAGACCTGGTGGGAGGTGATTGGATCATGGGGGCGGTTTTCACCATGCTGTTCTCATGATAGTGAGTTCTCATGAGATCTGATGGTGTTTTAAGTGGCAGTTTCCCCTGCTCTCTCTCACCTGCTGCCATGTAAGACATGCTTGATTCCCCTTTGCTTTCCACCATGATTGTAAGTTTCCTGAGACTTCCTAGCCGTGCTTCCTATTAAGCCTGCAGAACTGTGAGTCAATTAAACCTCTTTCCTTTTTAAATTACCTGGTCTCAGGTAGTATTTTTAATAGCAGTGTGAAATGGACTAATACAGTGTCCATCAGTGAATTGGTAAAGAAAATGTGGTACATGTACACAATAGAATATTACTCATCCATAAAAAGAATGAAATCCTGTTATTTGCAACAACACGGATAGAACCGAAAGACACTGTGTTAAGTGAAATAAGCCAGACACAGAAAGATAAATATTGCATGTTTGCACTAATATGTAAGAGCTAAAAAACAATTGAACTTATGGAGATGGAGAGTAGAATGATGGTACCAGAGGCTGAGAAGAATAGCCAGGAGGTTGGGGTAAAGAGTGGATGGTTAATGGGTACAATAATACAGTTAGATTTTAAAAGAAGTAAGATTTAGTGTTCTGTAGCACAGTAAGGTGACTATAGTTAATAATTTATTATGTATTTCAAAATAACTAAAAGAATGAAATTGGAATGTTGCTAACATGAAAAAATAATTGTTTATGGTGACAGATACTTCAATTACCCTGATTTGATCATTATGCATTATATGCTTGTATCAAAATACCTCATGTATACCATAAACATGTGTAAATATTATATATCCAAAATCATTAAACGCTTAAAAAAAAATTAAAGAAATCATTGAAACACCAGAAAAATGACTCAAAAACAGATGGACAACATGAAATTGAATGAAACTCTGGCTCTGCAAAGTTTGTATACAACTTAAAGTTTCCCTCAAATACTTATTTGAAATCAGTGACAGTTCTCAAACTTGAAAGTGCATCAGAATCATTAGAAGAGCCTGTTGAACACAGATTGCTGGGCCCCACCTCCAGGGTTTCTCATCCAGTAGGTTTGAGTTGGGGCCTGAGAATTTGCATTTCTAACAAGTTCATAGATGATGCTGATGCTGCTTGTCTGGGAATCTCACTTTGAGAACTATATGTTATAGAAGTTATTCCATTTGATTCGTTTGTTTTTCCCTGATATGTCATTTCCCTGATGTGTTTCATAATCTGTACGTCACTAAATTTCAGTCATATTAGTCCTAGTACCTACATACTTGTCTGGATAATTATATATTCGTGAGCAGGGAAAACCAGATTGGGGAGGGTGCTGGATTGCCATAAGAAGCTGGGATTTGTTCATCTGCTGGCCATCAGGGGGAGTGCTGGTCAAGTTTTCTGCTGGAATCCGCTTAGAAGTTTGTGTTGCTCTTTCTAGGACTGTACATTACTCTTCTCTAATAAGTCCTCACCATTCACTAAATAAATGTGGTATAAAAGCTTCTATCTTTTCTACCCCACATGATTTTGTTCTTTTTTTCTCCATTATAGCAAAATAGCTAGAAATATTTGACTTTCTGTCTTCACTTCCGGACTTCCCTTCCCATCTCTATCTTCTCTTCTACCACCACCTCCAGGTTGCCAACTCTACGGCTCATTCCTGGGTATCATCTTACTTGCCCTCCTAGCAGCATTCCATATGAGTGATTTCCACCCTCATATGTTTCTCTTCTTTGCTTGCTCTCCTCCCCTTCTAACTTCTTGTTTGCTGCATCCATCTCTTTCAGTGCTCCAAAATACCCTAGTTTCTGATATGAAATATCTACTGTTCTCCATGTATATGAACTTCCAGGTGATCTCATCTGGCTTTAAATATCATTGCCACACCACACCATGAATACCATTTGATGATGACTTCCCCACCCCACCTACTCTACTCTTGGCCTAATCTGCCTGATGTGTTATTTACAATCTGATGTACTTAGCATCTCTGCAAAATGCACCTTAATTCTTGCCTGAACTTCTACAATCTCTCTGAAAACTCTTGTATTCCTTCTTCCTGACTTCTCTTTAAAACTCAATAATGAAATATCTTTTTACTTGTATCTTTTCATTTCTTTCCTTCACAAGTAACCCTGTGACCGAAAACTTTATTTTTAATTTTTTTTTTTTTGAGACGGAGTGTCGCTCTGTCGCCCAGGCTGGAGTGCAGTGGCGCTATCTCGGCTCACTGCAAGCTCCGCCTCCCAGGTTCACCCCATTCTCCTGCCTCAGCCTCCCAAGTAGCTTGACTACAGGCGCCCACCACCGTGCCCGGCTAATTTTCTGTATTTTTTTTAGTGGAGACAGGGTTTCACTGTGGTCTGGATCTCCTGACCTCGTGATCCACCCGCCTCAGCCTCCCAGAGTGCTGGGATTACAGGCGTGAGCCACTGCGCCCGGCCTATTTTTAATTTTTTTTAGATGGAGTCTAATCTCTCTCTATCACCCAGGCTGGAGTGCAATGGTGCTATCTCGGCTCACTGCAACCTCTGCCTCCCAAGTTCAAGTGATTCTCCTGCCTCAGCCTCCCAAGTAGCTAGGATTACAGGCATGCACCACCAGGGCCGGCTAATTTTTGTCTTTTTAGTGGAGACAGGATTTCACCATGTTGGCCAGCCTGGTCTCAAACTCCTGACCTCAAGTGATCCACCCGCTTCAGACTCCCAAATTGCTGTGATCACAGGCATGAGCCACTGTGCCCAGCCTGTGACTGAATACTTTAATTTATCCTCATGCCTAAGCACATTTTCTACAATTACTCCCAGTTCTTCTCATTGCTTATTCTTTAAGTTTCTTTGAGATAAACCATATATAACAATGAACATAATTTTGTATGGAGTGTAGATAATTACTAAATATGAAGCAAACAGCAATAAAAGAACCTCTTTAGCAATAACAAGAATTTCTATGTGTGTATATACATACGCATTTGTATGTATATATAAATATATGTGTGTATATACATACATTTGAAAGCCAGAATAGACAATACAGTCATTTTGAAAGATTTTTACCCTAAAATTTGAGAGCCCAGGTTTGATGCTTTAAACCTCAATTCAATATGCCTCTTTTAAAAGATTCACCTTTTTACATAAAACTGGGATTATGTATATGTACATGAAAAAATGAATGAACATCAAAGTCTATTCAAAATGTTCAAAGTAAGAGCTTTTTCAGATTACACTCATAGAAGTTTCCAGGCTTTATAGTTCCATTGAGGCTCTAGATAAATTATTTTAATTGAATCTAAGTTTGTTGCATTGATACACACACACTGGCCTGCAGTAACACTAGTGAAATTTTCTATGTGAAACCAGTCAAGAAATATTTGCCAAATATCCTTTGGTCAGTGCGCAACTGCAGCGACCAAGGGACTCATTTGTTTTTCTTCCTAATTGTAGATGCCATGGCCAATCCCTGGTCTCTGAGAAATGAGGCAGGTCATAAGGCAAACTAGGCACCAGGTCTATGTCCCAGTGGATTTCAGGAACTGACCAGGTGAAGGCAGTGGGATGAAGGAGAAAGGACACAGGGTTTTGAGACAGGTGAGACAGAGATAGTCCATCTCTCTCACTTACTAGCTGGGTTATCTCAAAGATTTTATTTAACTCCTTTGAACTTCACCTGTAAAATAGGAAAATTAAGATTTCATAAGTTGTATAAAAATGGAATGTGAAATTAAGTAACAGTACTTTGTAAAGGGCTATATCCACATTCATATCTGTATCTAGCCATACATTCCTTCACCTACCTTTCTAGAGTCACCTAATTTCCACCCACTTCTGTAATAGAGAGTGCACTCTTAAGTTTTGTATGTGAAGTTCATATATTGTAAGTGTAAAAATATTCAAGTAATAGCTACTCCAGACTTTTCTTAAGGTGACACGTTTTCCTATCATGTCATCTTTGTCATGATTTATTTATTTACTTCATTTCTGGCCAAAATCACATAAAAGCTAACAGTTTTTCCTTATGCCATAGATTAGGAAACAAAGTCAAATTCATCCAGTGGTGTTTTTCTGGTCGGAATTTCCTACAAATGAATACTCTCTATTTTGCTATGATATTCCTAATGCATGCAAATTATGCAAGCCAATGGAGAAAGTAAGTAAGATATTGAGAACTAGGCTGGCACAAAAACATTTCCAGATTTCACTGGCATGTGAGGTTACATCTGCATCAATACGCACATTTCTTGATACAGTGCGGGATGCACCTAATACACAGGAAGTCCAGGCACTTGTGAAATTTCCCTTCCTCAAGTGTTTCAGAGTATTTACAGAGTGACAGTCTCTGTCATGTAGTTAGAAACCATTTCAATCATGCTGCTGATCTCTCTGCTTGTGACCCACGGGATTGGAAGCAAGGCAGAAGAGAAGGAGGCTCACTGGAGCTCTTGTTCTCAGTTCATATTACCCTGCTCTCTTTCTTTGCCTTCTGTCTCTCCCTTACCCCAAACAGGAAACTCTGATGAATATCAGTTCAGACCAAATAGTCTATTGCTCAAATAAATGAAAAAAAATACAATGCCTTAAGAACTGGAAGACAAAAACAAACAAAAAAACCAAACCGAAACAATAACAACAACAACAAAAAACCCACTAACATCCCAGGAAGCAGAGTGAGAGGTAGTAAGACAAGGAAGGAGAACCACTAGGTGCATTGCTGAGCTGGATCCCTGGGACTCAATCCCACTGGAGTCTTTGAAAAAAGCATGTGGAAGCACCTTAGAATTGTCTCACTGAAAGACAGGAGGCTGAGACATTTATCCTCTGACTCTTGTCCTTCACTGGTTGAAGGTTGTTCAACCAGTTGGCTATGTGCTCAAGCTCAGCAACCTCCTGTAGCTTTGGAGAAAGCCCTGAGGCAGAAAAGCGGAGTGATTCCAGTGCAAATGCTAGCAGATGGAGCTCAGAACCATCCACCATGGCTGCCACTGAAATCAGAGGTGGGCTGAGATGGGATATAGGTGCAAAATGCATTGTTGCATCTAGTGTCAGTGAAATTCAGCCCATTCATTATGCCTATAACTTCCACACAATGATCATAAATATAAGATAACTATCAGAATGGAGATATTAATAGTCCCTACAGCACCAAACACTTGTTCTACCTCAAGTGCTGGACACAAGGAAAGGCAGTATAGGATGATGTGTAGATCATGAACTTCCACGCTAGACAGATTTGAGTCAAAGTCCCTGTTCCACCATCATTAATTGTATGCTCTTACCAGTTATTCACTTACGGAAGCCTCAATTTTCTCATCTGTAAAATAGTAATATTAATGGCTTCTTCATGGAATTCTGATGAGAAGTATATGGGATAACCACTATAAGTCCCCAGTTCAATGCCAAGCTCAGTGCCTGGCACAGAACAGCCAGTCAATAAACATTAGTTCCTTTCTTCTACTTTATGAAGCAGAACTATTTCCTCTCAAAAACTTATTCAGAAGAAACTGCTCATGTCATCCAGAGAATTACAGGTTGAAAGTTGTATTAGTCTGTTCTCACACTGCTATAAAAAAATACCTGAGATCAGGTAATTTATAAAGAAAACAGGTTTAATTGGCTCACAGTTCTGCAGTCTGTGCAGGAAGCATGGCAGCATCTGCTTCTGGGGAGGCCTCAGGGATTTTTTACTTATGGTGGAAGGCAAAGGGAGAGCAGGCATCTTACGTGCCAGGAGCAGGACCAAGGAGGGGGAAGGTGCCACACACTTTTGAACAACCAGGTCTCAAGAGAACTCACTATCGCAAGAATAGCACCATCTCCTGGTGCCAAACCAGGGGCTCCCAACCCATGGGCCGCGCACTGGTCCCGGTCTGTGGCCTGTTAAGAACTGGGCCACACAGCAGGTGGTGAGTGGCAGGCAAGCAAGCATTACTGCTGGAACTCCGCCTTCTGTCACATCAGTGGTGGAATCGGATTCCCATAGGAGCGTGAACCCTATTGTGAACTGCACATTTGAGGGATCTAGGTTGCATGCTCCTTATGAGAATCTAATGTCTAACTAGAAACTTTTTAGTTTATCCTGTTAACCACAGCTTTCCAGTACATCCCCAACTGTACCCAAGTGGGAAACATGTAAAACTGCCCTACATTGGTCCAAAGAAGTTTATTGACACAGTAAAGTTTGCTCAGCAATTCCCAGCAGCCAGCTTTGGAGTCTCAAAGTTTCAGTCAGGCTCCATGACATTGGTAGCAATAAACTGAATAATAAAATTTAAAAAACCCGCTCCTGAGTTTTTGAACCAACATCTCCAGTGACAGGTAGGGCTCAGGGTTCTGAATTTTGTATGATAGTATTCTGAATCACACCCAGGATTGAAAATTTTGATTCAACAAGCTACTTAATAAGCTCGAAAATCACTAAGATTAAAAATAATCCTAAAACTTAAACATTTTAGCCAGGCGCGGTGGCTCACACCTGTAACCCCAGCACTTTGGGAGGCCCAAGCGGGTGGATCACCTGAGGTCGGGAGTTCAAGACCAGCCTGACCAACATGGAGAAACCCCATCTCTACTAAAAATACAAAATTAGCTGGGTGTGGGGGTGCATGCGTATAGTCCCAGCTACTCTGGAGGTTGAGGCAGGAGAATTGCTTGAACCCAGGAGGCAGAAGGTACAGTGAGCTGACATTGTGCCACTGTACTCCAGCCTGGGCAACAAGAGTGAAACTCCATCTCAAAAAAAAAACAGAAAAAACCTAAAACATTTTAGTTTGAACTTTGCCTGGATTTCTTTCCTTCATGCTCAAATTTATTTCCTTTATAAATTTTTCCCACTGGAATCTAAGAACTGGAAGAAAACATGACAGATTTTATGTACTACCTTAACTTTATAGCATTTCCCCTGTACATTTATTTTATCACTGAATTTTCTACATGATCCTGTGGGGTTACAGACAGAAGCTGAGACTCAGAGGAATCCGATAATTGATCAGCTTCCACATTTAGTGGCAGAGCCAGGAACTCAAACACAGATATTTTTTCAGTGATTTTTAAATTACATTTCTACTGAATCACATGAGTTTCACCTAATTTTGAAGTTTTAAAGGTTTTTTTCTCCTAGTCAACATTGAGAAAGACCTTGTCAATTTTTTTGGCGCAAAATAGAAGCCTCCAGGGCAGAATTCTGACCCAGAGACAAGATAACATGATTCTCATACATTTATTCATAAAAATATAAAATAGACATATCAAATGTGTTAAAAAATCATTCTGCCAACACATTTAATTTAGGTGGAAAATATTTGCTTTGCTGACTGGCTGATTAATCAAATCAAATAATTACAACATTAAAATAATTCGTCAGAAAAGGGTGGCAGCCCTCTAACAAAAATAACCTACTGCTTCTCATTAAATAACACATTAATACAACTCATTTTACCGAATTAGCTGAAATTTTCTGTTTATGTTAATTTATATTTCTTTGAGCCCTTAGGTTAGCAAGAATTTGTAATCATTTTCTTATAAACCTTGTATATTACTGATCTGCTAAGCCTGTGACTCCCAAATGAAGTTAAGTTTCCTTTGTATATGCAAACTATCATGGCACAAACCCTCGCTGACTTTCTGGCAGGGATTAGCCCCTTTCAGTTCATATCTTCACCCAATGATTTCCAGAAGTTTCCCAGGTAATTGCCTTAAAATTCCTCTTTTTTCCTATGTTCTGATTTCTCCTCTTGCTGCCCAGGCCATCTTTTCTGGGGCAGATGACCCCTGTGTCATCATCTCACTTCTTGGCCATTGTCTTTCCTGATACTACAAAAATAGTTTCAATTCCCCCAATTCCCACACACAACTGAGACAAAACCACACTGTTAAAAAGAGCTTACTGAAAGCTCAGAGACTAGAGGAACTTAACAGACTGCTGCTGGAAGTCTCTAAGAGACCATGAGTGTCCCTGCTGTTTCCTGGCAGGCCTCTGTGTGCTAGGGCTGTCAACTGCATTCTCACCAACAAGAAGAGTTATATATTTCTACAATCCAGAGTCTAGGCCTGCCTGACTGCCTCCTCTGTCAAAGATAAGGGGTGCTCTTTTATACCTAAGGCTCATCTTATTTCCTGTTCCAGGATGATTGACATTGGGAATATCCATTCTCTTCCAGGGAAAATATTAACCCAAAAATAAGGTGTAATCTCATCCCATGTCTGATACAAAGGGTCATGGACCATATTGTGCTTCATCCAACCTTAAATGAGAAAGGACTCCAACAGCCCAATGTAGGTAGTGCTGTGACAACCCAGTTCACTCTTTTTCACAGTATTTTCCATAGCATGAAGACAGTGATATTAATACAGATTTAGACACGAGAGAAAAAAATTACATACCCATGCACACATATATGCCTACACATTAAAACCCATCATACATCTAAGACTCTCACATGAGTAAAATGAGGCAGAGAAAACAACACAACACATTGAAACCAGGAAATACACACCAAGATCACAGGTAATAGTGATCTTGTCTTCTGGTACATGCCCACTAGACTCTTAAAGAAATCAGGTTTTTGCTTTTGTTTTTCACTATAGACACAAATATGTATAGCAAGCTATTTAAATGTAAATCATAATTGATATGATTCTAGACCCCAAACTGGTACTCAGCCTAATTCTAAAAATGTCTTTAAAACCAAAATTGTATTTTTAAGTCCATATTTTAATGCCTCTATCTGCCTCAGTAAAAATTGATAAGATTTTACAATATCCTACAAGGTTTGAAATTAGTCTTTTCTCCAGAGAGATAATCCACTTATTTTAGGAACCTAAATTAGGTGTTCGCCACTTTAACATTTTTAGCACAGAACCCTAAGTTGAACATTCTCTAAACTTTGTTTCTTTAAGTAGTTCTGCACTTAAACCACTCGAACAAGATAGGCCTTAGAATCTGACAAATCCAGGTTTAAAATCTGGCTCTGTCATTTCCTAGAAATGGGAATTTAACAAATGTATTTACCCTAAGATTGCGTTGTCTTGGCTCTTGTTTTGTAAATTGAAATGGTGTGAAGATTAAATGAGATAGTGCATATAAAATAACTAGCTGAGTGCTAGCACACATCGTTATGAAGGTCTTTTTTCTTCCACTTCATATATTACATGACTGGTAGTATACCAGCCACCTGAGTAAGTACATTTTCCTTGAACACTAAGCAAAAGACTCTTCATTTCATTTCAGTAACAGTCAAAAACTTGCTCTTTTGTGTGCCAGGCTCTATTCTCTAAGTGCTTTACATGTATCGCTCATTTAATTTTACCAGCACACTATGAAGCAGGCAGTATTATGATCCTTGTTTTGTGGATGACAACACAGGATGGGAAATGTTCATCAACTTGCCAAGATCCAGTAAACTGGCAAGTTGGGAAGCTGAAATCCCAAATCAGTTGTCTGGATACAGAATCTGTGCTCTGATTTTACAAGCAAAGCTCATAAGATCTTGTCCAAAGATCTTCACATCTTTTGTTGAGCTTAATGCATTCTTGAAAAATAAAACTGGCTGGGCGCGGTGGCTCATGCCTGTAATCCCAGCACTTTGGGAGACTGAGGGTGGGCAGATCACGGGGTCAGGAGATCGAGACCATCCTGGAAAACATGGTGAAACCCCGTCTCTACTAAAAATACAAAAAAATTAGCTGTGCGTGGTGGTGGGCACCTGTAGTCCCAGCGACTCAGGAGGCTGAGGCAAGAGAATGGCGTGAACCTGGGAGGCAGGGCTGGCAGTGAGCCAAGATCAAGCCACTGCCCTCTAGCCTGGGTGACAGAGCAAGACTCTGTCTCAAAAAAATTAAATTTAATTTAATTTAAAAAAAAAAGAAAAAGAAAACTAGAAAAATCCTTGAATTTACTTTTCAAATATTTGCTTCAATTCAATATAAAAGATATGATTTGGCTGCTGCTTGTTTGTGAGAACATGTCTAAAGAAATGGAGGTATAAGAAACCTGATATTTCACAGGGCTTATCTTCAGTCTTTATCTCTTTGGATAAGTGTAGGCAGTTCTGCTGTGGTCTAACACTATATCAAGCAAAGACGTTTAATAGTCCCCCCCACATGCCTATGATTTTGAGCAAAAATATACATGAAAGTAGCCCAGGAAGTTAAGCACAGCAAATGGCCAGAGAGAACTCTCATCTTTATTTTCTTACCTGTTCAAATTTTCATATATCTCATTTATTTATTCAACAAATATTTATTAGTTGCCTATGCTAGCACTGGAGTTGTCAGCATGTGAGGAAAGGTGTCTGCTCTGAGTGAATTCACATTCTAGTTTCAAGAAATGGACAATAATCTCTGTTGCTGTATTATATGCAGAAGTTTCAATTTTTTTTCCATAGTATATTGATCTCTCTACCCCATCTCTCTCCCCCATCTCTCTCATGGTACCAGGAATGCTGATTTTCTTCCTCCTCGTCATGCAAAAGCAGAAATCAAGTTTGAAGAAATTCCTGACCTATCAGCCAGATGAAGATTCTTAGATGTTCTTCCCAGAAACCAGATAAGTCTAAGCCTCAAGGGATCGAGAATGAGAGGGCTCAGTGGCTATTCAAATGAAAGAAGGTAGGGAGGAACTTGCAGTGGGAAGAAGGGTAAACCTTTGGTCACGAGACTATGTAGCATGAAAGAAAGATCATAGAGGCCACGTAAGCACTTGTAAAACCCCTAGAGGACATGGATGTACAACCCTATATTCCTGGCACACAGTAGGTGTGCAACAGTCATTAGCTATTATAATTATTATCCTCTTTATGGTTTTCAGTTTTAATCATGACCAGTCCTTTCAGCACTGGGAGTCCTGTGTCAAAAACCCTTCTCCATGGCTGGATCTAGACTGCCAACGATATGCCTCCTAGGCCTTTCAGTTGTCTCTCCCTGCCTCTCTTGACCACTACTCTCCTGCTGCTCACTCCTCCAGGCTTCCAGGACAACCTGCCAAGTCCTAATCAGTTTATGTCTCCTCTTGGGTTGGAGAAGGGCACACTTCATCCTACTGACCCACTTCTTTGTCCTACTGTCAAGCTCTGATCTCTTATTCTCATATGGATGATTTATGTTCATTTCTATACAAAAGTAGGTAGTTCATCTTCAGGTAAGAGTAAGAAGCCTCCCAAAACTAGATCTACTTATATCAATTCAACTTACAGTAGGCACAAACCCCACCAAAAGAGTAAGCATTCCTTGATACACAAGTCTGAACTATGTAATTAAAACCCAAAATAAAAACTGGCATTGTAAGTATTGCACTTACCCTCTGGGTCAATACTTGGGATTTTTTGCTGGATTGTGAAGGGGAGAACCATACAAAGCTCAGGAAGAAATGGTGTAATGATTTTTTTTTTTTTTGTTACCTAAGTGGGTTAAGCAGTGGGTCTGGCAAGTGCTAACAGGGCCCATTGTTAAGAAGTAGGCACATAGAAGTTTCTGGAAAAGTCACTCAGAAAAGAAGAATGATAGTGTATTAGTCCATTTTCATACTGCTGATAAAGACATACCTGAGACTGGAAAGAAAAAGAAGTTTAATTGGACTTACAGTTCCACATGGCTGGGGAAGCCTCAGAATCATGGAGAGAGGCAAAAGGCACTTCTTACATGGTGGCAGCAAGAGCAAATGAGGAAGAGGCAAAAGCAGAAACTCCTGAAAAAAACAGCAGATCTCATGAGACTTACTCGCTACCATGAGAACAGTATGGGAAAAACCTCCCCCATGATTCAAATTATCTCCCATCGAGTCCCTCCCACAACACATGAGAATTATGGGAGTATAATTCAAGATAAGATTTGGGTGGGGACACAGTCAAGCCATATCAGATAGTGTACATCTAGAATAGATTTTGACAGAGCTCAAGAGTTGAGTTTTCCAATTTTCAATTATAGGACAGAGGGCAATTTAACTCTCATAAATTTCACTTTCTTTATCTTTAATAGGCATCGCACTTCACAGAGAAACTGTAAGGATTAAGTCAGATATAAAAGTGCCAAGAACATTGTTTTGCACTTATTGGATACTCAATTAATAGTATTTCCTGTCCTTTCCTTAGGAGAAGGGGCTCAGATATAGTTAGATGCCAGTTAGACAATATCTAGGCCCTGGTTGACATTGTTTACATGGCTCCGGTGACTGTTAATTATTAATATACCTTGAAATCAGTTCATTCCATTCTACTTCAACAGCTTGATAGCTGTTCGAGTCAAAAAAGTTTTTTCTTAAAGATTAAAAAAGACAAAATATTCAAACTTGGTAAAATGGCTAATGTGTGAAAAATTGTTTCTGCTTCCCTGAGTCATTAAAGGGACAGTGTGTATCTCTTTATTTGTACTGGGAATTCTTCCAAATTGCATTAGCACTCAATCTCAATCACTCAGAAACTAATGCATGGCCCTGATATATTGTTATATGAGTTAATCATATAGCACTCTACCATAAGCCCAGCAATTGGTTCATCATTATTTAACTTCCATCATGGTCTTTAGTAGGTAATATGCTATATACAAACAAATTATTGTGGTCTTGACATAAAGTGCAAATTCCTTTTTCTACCAGTTTACAGAAAAATTGAGAGAAATATTTAAAGTGTAATGGCTCTTTGGATTTAAACTTAATGTATTTTGGGTTTGGAAAGAGTGCTTGTCAGGAAATCATTACTGTGCTGAAGTTTGACTCACACATCTATTTCTGTACTAATCTCCCATCAAGGAACAAAATAGTCTTATCTTTACAGTGCCAATCAGCCTAATCCATCAGCCACTATCATTTCCATTAATATCTTTATATAGAATTTTCTGTCACTGCTATAAGATAGAATCCAAAATTATTGTTGATATAACACCGCTTTATATCAACATGATTATTGCTGGAAAATTTGATTTTTAAGAAAAAACTTAAACATAAACATTTGGATAAGTGAAACTGTTTTATTTACATATTAAAGAATATGCATTTTAAAATAATTTTTGTGTCTCACTTTCTCAGTTTATCCTAAGCTTGAAAGAAACTTTAATAGTACCTTAAGTTAAACAAACTAACAGAAGGCAAGAAATATAAGACAAGAGATATGCCTTGTTCTTCCAAGTTATAAATCACCAAAAGGATGATTATTTAAACACCTGAAATCTTACATGCATAAATGACTGTGGACCTAAGAACTCTTCTCAGAGCCTGTGATTGAGCTTGCCACAGAAGTGGTATAGCAGGGTCAAAAATAGCAGTCAAACTGGAGCTTTGTCAACAGTAGCTCTCCCCTCTTGCATGCCAATAAGAAGTGAAAATGCAATATGACAGGAAGACTCATGTAAGAGATACCCAATAGGATGCTCACTGACCCCGAGTAATTAAATATGCAGCGTCCTAGATGGACAAAATACAGGATATAACTGAAGGGTACTTTGATGAGCTAATTAAATTATTCTTTCAAAAGTGCAAGGACCCAATTCTTCACACAACATCTGAGTGGTGTGGCTGGCCTATATGCTTATTTTACAAAAGAAAGTGCAAAACAAATGAACAGTTTGGACAAGCTGGTGGAAGATATCTTGCAGGATTGAGAGTACATTTTGAATGCCTGAAGTCTTATTCACTGTGTATTCATTGTGAACACTAGTGGTGTTTGTTCACACCTGGGATGCCCACTTCAAGGAGTAAGGTTTATATATGAAACTGTGCATTAACACGCAGAATGTAAGCATACCTCCACAGTAAAACAGACAGTCCTATTCACTGAGAGGAATAATATATTTGTGAATATAAGCCAATCATTTTTATTCTTCCTGTAAATTTTTGTCCATCTGAAACTTTTTATGTCTAAAGTTTATTACCTCAGAGAAAGGGACATTGTGGGAGGAGTGAGAGAGAACAGACTTCCTAAATACCTTTATAAACTCCTTTAGCATACCAAGATTCAGAACTCAGCTCATACACTGCCCAGAATGTAAAGAAGCTCTCTCTCACTCTCCTACGCCATAAAACTTGCTTCTGTCCGATAAAAACGAAATAATGACTTGAAGTGAGAGAGCAAGTTTGCTTTTTTTCTCTTTCTGGGAGTTTGAGGGAATTTAGAAAAAGAAGATAAGATGGGAAGAGATGAGAGAAAATGATAAATCATGTGTCCTCAGAGTGAGGAAAAGCTAAGGACAGTGGAAACCTCCTGTCCTGGCTTTCCCTGTGGGATTTAAGAGGGACTTTGTCAAGCAGCAACAAATCAGATCACTGTAAGCCAGGTGGTACAGTATAGTTTGTCAGACAAAAGGAGACTTTGATATTTGGCTTTCCTGATCCACTCAGGGTTTGTGGGTAGCAGGGATGAGACCCAGATGTTCTTGCAGCTCCAGTGTAGAAGCAGTTGGCCACAGAGTTGAGAGTTCTGGGGATGCTGCAGAGCCCACCATGGTGAGGATGTAGTAGAATGCAGAGAATCTATAGCACCAGATAGAACTGAGGTGACGCTGAGTCAACAAGGGAGGGACAAATAGAGATCAGATACTGAGTCATGCTAGTCACAGATGTCAACTGCACATGTAAGCAGGACCAGCCCCTGACAGGGGGGCAGAAGGGATTGTACTGGAGCTGCAAGACGCCAGCGGACACCCTCCCTATGGACCTAAATTCTTTTGCTTCACCACGAGGTTGCATTGCAGCACACCCTCACACTCACCCAAGCACTGCTTGGAGGGGGTGGAAGAAATAAAAACCTACACCTATTTTTTTTTCTTAGTGAGTCTGAGCATATCCTAAATTAATGGTTTAAGTAACTTAAACTGACAGGATGATATTAGTCTGCTCAGGCTGCCATAGCAAAATACCATATACTAGCAGGCTTAAACAACAGACATTTATTTCTTGCAGTTCTGAAGGCTAGGAACTCCAACATCAAGGTGCCAGCTGGTTCGGTTCCTGGTGAGGGCTTTCTTTCTTGATTGCAGATGGCTGCCTTCTCACCATGTACTCACATGGTGGAACAGGGAAGCTCTAGTCTCTCGGCACCAGCCCTATGAGATTTGGGCTCCCCCCTTATGAGCTCATTTAACATTTTTCACTTCCTCATAACCCCTAACTCCAAATACACTCACATAGGGAATTAGAGTTGAACAAATACATTTTGTAGGGACACAATTCAGCTTATAGCAAGTGCTAAATGTTTGTTTTCTTCCTTCTACCCAGTGGACTGAAGTTTTGTCTCAGGGAAACAAAATGGATTATAGACAAAGCCACATTTTCTTTGAAAGAAAAGTAATATCTGATATATAAAGAGTTATGGCTGTGCCCTGTCTCTTTGTGATTGTACACAAACACAAACATAATAATGAAGCAACTAGCTATTTCCTTAAAATGGGACAGACCCTGGGGGCACTAGTGGCTGTGAACAGCCTTTGACCAACAAGCTTGAATCAATGCACTGGGCTTACAGAAGTCCATTTTCTGAATCTTTCCATGCTTTCAAAATAGTGGCCCTGCCCCTTCTGTGCATTCTGTGTGTGTATTATGTATTTCTCAATAGATTTGATTGACTGGACAATTTTATCAAATGATTTGTTACTCTACAGAAGTGTTTTTCCATCCCAAATACTCATGTTTTTTCTAGTTCAAAGTAAAAGAAAAAAACTGACAAAATTGCATGGGGCAATGTAATAATGAGCAGAAAAAAAAATAGATCCTGCTGTTTTAAACTAAATATACATAGACCACAACCTAATTCCAACTGTGATGTTCCCTTTAAGAAATGCTAGCTTCTCCAAATCATTTTGGCAAAGCTGATCTATAAATAAATCACTGGTCTCTGCAGTGGGGATAAGCAAAACCAAGGGCATTCTCTGCATGGCTTTGTTTCTTCCTCATGACATCGTGGGTAAGAGAAAAGAAACGTTTATGGGTATCATGGAAAAATGAGGAATCCATAAGGAGTCATAAATCCAGATGATTGTAATTCATCCAGGTGGAAAATTTGGAGATTCTGTTAAAAATACAATCTCTTCATATTATTTGCTGCATTGGTGAGAAATGGGATTCAAAAGCTCTGTCTTCACAAGCTTAGTAATATTGAAAGATTTTTCCCTTCAAATCTATTTCAGGCATCATGTGTGTCTCCCAACAGAAGTCCCCGAGTCCTCGAAGGAGGCTCCATATTATAGTGGGAAAGGGGCGTTTTAATGAGAACCAAGCAATTTATGCTCAAAGCCATCTTTCTACTGTTGATAATTCACTTTGTTATGCCTCCTTAATTGTAAAGTGTCCCATCAAACTCAACAGGTTACTCTGAGGCTCTAAATAGGCTTTCCAAAGATTTTTAATGAAAGAAACATATAAACTGGAATAAAAATATTTAGGTTTTTTTCTACCTGCATATCAACAACCTCCAAAAAGGATCATTACCTTCAGTACTTCCTACATTTTTACATCAAAACATATAAGTCACTTCAAAGATGTGAAAAAATGTGAGCAGATAAGATTAGCCTGGAAATAAAAAAAGAGAAAAAGGAATTATTCACCAAGAAGCAATGACACTATTAGGATGCCCTCTTGTGCCTACCACTGTGTCTAAAGTACTCTAAGAAGCCTGACTGTAGTTAGCAGTCTTATTTAGTTGGGTTTTATTTGGCTCAGTCAAATTGCCATTTTGGTAGACTTATTGCTCAACAGCTGCTCATCTAATCAAGAAAAAGCCAAAACTCAATGAAGAGTCATTTCCTTGCTTCTTTTCATTCCTGTGCAAGTGACAATTGAATTACATTTTCAAAATATTTCGTATGCATGAAAATTTAGAACATGCAATAAAGCCAGCTGCAGAAGACTGAAAGTCAGCTCAAAGCCATATCAAGATGCAAGAGATTTATTTTGCTTAGAATGGTCACCTGTGGCAACAGCATCTATTTAATTATGTGTCCCTCATTGCTTTTTCTGTAAGTAAATGATGTGATATTCTGAGTAAAGCCACTGAATTTCTCCTAGGATTAGTGTCACCTGCAAATACTGCCACTCTATTAATTTAGACAGGCTCAAAATAACCTCCTTCCCACACAAGCAGTGGCTATACTAGCCTAGGTAACAATAGAATTGTGCTTACTTCAAGCTAAGTTCTGCCAAAGATCACAATGGGGAAAGTGTTTCCTTATCTGGAGTCCCTATGATAGATGATATGCATATGTCAGCATTGTGCAACTCCAGGGGGGCACCAGTCATACGGATATCATGCTATTTATGTAGTGGTCCTACAATTGTGCATTTTTATAGGAAGAGGGGATATAGCTTCCACCAGACTTCTAAAAATGTTCCCAACCCCCAAAAGTCAAAGACATTCATTAGATTTCAAAAAATAGAATGGAAAGCAACTTATCTTTATATCTGACTTCTCTTTTTCTTCATTATGCAAAAGGAGCAGCCCTGCAAAGTGGCTTTCTTGCATTTAGGTTAAAAGCTTCGATTTATACTTAATTGCTTATTATTCAACGGCAAATTATCCATGCACTGTATTTGTCAGTTTTCCCTGCCTATTTTATTTCTGGCTGTCTTCACTGACAGGTTACAAGCTTGTCCACCAGAAAGTATACATAAGGCCAATGAGGTAAATATATTACTTGTTAATTCTGCTGAAAAACTGAGTGAAGAAGATATATTAATATAATCTACTGATTTTCAACAGGAAACTGTTCTATTATTTGACATTTCTAATTCTTCTTGTTATTCACTTATCTTTTACCACTGACAATTGGAAGGCAACCTTGCCTAAAAGACAGTTATTTATTACACCATACAAAGCATGTGCTTTTTTTCCTGATTATTTAGCAGTGTGGTCTTTCAGAATCATTTAGAAAAGAAAACACCTTAGCTGTCAAATGTACATAAATGGTTGACTAATTATTTCCCATGAAACTAGGCATTAAAATGGAGGCGAGACATAAGATATCAAGCATTCTGTGTAAAGATCAAATAACCCATACTCATTTTACAGTAACTCATCTTCCCAACAAGTACTAAGTAGCTTCTTGCCTGCATTCTGATACTAAGGAAACAGAGAACTTGCTCACTCACACTAAATAAATGCAGCCCAAAATTTGCTCACAGTGCCAGTCTCTGCTGCAGCAATTCAAAGGAGAATCTTGCTGTTCGGGCAGAAGAAATTCAATCACCTTGTGGAGATAATGAAAAAGCTTCATACTTTTAATCAGATATTGATTGATTACCATAATATTCTCCCATAGCAATAGCTGCAGGCATTAGAAACAGGGAAAGAATGGAAGAGATTTTCAGGAGAATACACAATAAATAAGTATTTGAGACTTAGACACTGCAAAGCAACAGCAATTGATACTCTAAAAATTTGGTTTCATTATTGCAGCCCATAATAAAGTCTGTTCTTATTGATAATTGGTTTGCTGGGAGAGTATGAACATTTGTAGACAGTTCTCCAGTGTTGTTAATTATCCTTTTCTACCGGATTTCCTGCCAGCTATCCCAAACAGTTAGTGCTATGAGTGGCTCAAGCAATAAAGTCCTAAAACTACAGGTTCTATATATTCCAGTCTATGTTTCATATAATTGTGTTGCTGTTCTTTAAATGGAATCTATATTTCTTGTTTTGTAGAACATGAAGCACAATGTATATAGACTTGTCATAGAGAATTTTGATAAAGAAAAAAAACAGGAATGGTCTTTCTTGTCTCAGTAACATGCATCTTTGCTGGTTGATGAGGCTTCTCTCTCTGTCTCTGACTAAGGACAAGTGAGCCAGCACAGTGATATTCATAATAAGCAAACAATTTCATTTTTCAAACATTTATAGAGCTCCCACCCTCTGCATAGCACTGTTTCAGGTACTAAAAGACATAATACTGCATTACTGTCCTAAAAATGATTACCCCAAGCCAAAAAAGAAGAAAACATTTTAAAATACAGACATAGAAAAATGAATTCTAAGGGATTAATTTTACAAATACACACAAAGCATGAATCTGTTAAGAGATTTTGAATTTGTGTAAAAATAAAGGGTAGCAGGACTAGTGCAAAAGGGAGGATGACTGACAAGCTAAAATCTGTGTCCTTATAGGAAAAAAATATTACACTAGTCATAGGGGTATAAGCAAGCAGCTTCTATTTACACCATGCTTAAATTAAAGTCATAAAGTATTGCTACAGTTCAATCCAGAGTCTCTCTCTTAACAGCCTGATGTGTCTAAGGATAAAGGTTATGTGCAGGGTTAAAATTTAGTAACATCTAAATGGAAAAAACGATTACATTATGGGAGAAGGTTTTCCCAAAAGTATATGAATACTACAACTCTGGAATAGCTAGGACTTTATCATAGTGCCAGCATTATTCTCAACTTTGAAGGTCTCCCTCCTTTCATTGCTGAAAGATATTTTACTCTATCTCTGGATTACCTTCAGTGCTCTACTGAGAAGATACACATTGTAATAGTTTTTAAAAATAGATGTTAGTCTGGGGATTATTAAAGTTTTAGATTCACGGGTTACTCAGTTACTCATTTGTTCCTATAAATGTTTTAGAATCTGGATGTCACTGTAAGATGCTCAGCAGGCTCTCCTTGCAGACTAGGAAGATGGGGATCAACCTGGTGGTACAAGACGTAGCCTGTGTAATGTGGCTTGAGGGCTTTACCCTATCCTGATTATCTCCTCACTAATGTCACATGCAGGTCACCACCGTTAAAGGCAATCTTTCCCTTAAGGAAATCTCATAAACTAGAACATAGATATTTTTATAAGAAGTAAGTGTAGGGCATGACATTGCAAATGGCAGAATAGGGAGCCCCAGACTTTCTTGCCTCAATGGACATAATGATTCAACAATAAGACATGAAGTAATTTCTTTTGTGAGAAACCAGAAAACACTAAAAAGATTTCTGCACCCCAAACAAGAGCAACAGCAGCCACATCAAAGCCAATGGGAAAATTTGGGGCACCTTCTCACCATCATCCCTCCCCTGCCAAATTACCGTACAAATTAGGAGGAAAATCTCAGTTTCTGGATTCTCTTGGGGAGAAGAAAAGAAGATTAGAGTGTTTATTCAGCATTTAGACTTTGTGGGACAGGGGAACATCTCAAGGGACAGGCTTCTGTCTCAACAGTCTTGAAGCACTGACAGGGCCCACCATACTCTAGATCTTTGGGGGTCGCTAAGAGTAAAAAGGAACTAGACCAATGTTTCTGTTCCAGAAGACCCATACCATAGAAGACAGATGCCAGAGGGAACAAGAGATTATAAGCTCCTGAAAAAATGTAAAACCTTACATTAGGAATGTACACTCACAGGTTCAGAAAAGAGGTATCCACAGAAAAAGTTGAGATCAGTCTCATATAAGCAGAAAGTAGAATGGTGGTTACTAGAGGTTGGGGAAGGGAAAAATGGAGAATTGCTATTCAATGAGTATAAAGTTGGTGGTTACTAGGGGTTGGAGAAAGAAAAACAGAGAGTTGCTATTCAACGAGTATAAAGATGATGGTTACTAGGGGTTGGAGAAGGAATAATTGAGAGTTGCTATTCAATGAGTATAAAAATTCAGTCATGCAAGATTGAAATGAGAACCTCATGGTGAGAAAGTTCCAGAAATTTGCTATACAACATTGTATTTATAGTTAATAATACTGTACTATGCACTGAAAAATTTTGTTAAGAGGGCCAATCTGATCTAGGTCTGATCCCTAGACCTTTATGGCAGTGAGGACCGAGCAGGGAATTTGGAGATAAGTAGAGCCAGTCCAGGTCTTGGCTCTGGCACTTTCGAACTGTATAACAAACTGTACAATTTACTGTGCAAACTGTAAACTTAAAGTAAATAATTTAACTTATTTAACTCATTTTGTAAATGGACATCTTGCAACAGAAGATCTCCATTTATGAAATGAGTTAACAACTGTACACAGAACTTCATGTGAGTTTATATAAGTTAAATACCAAAGTTTTAGAGTTGGAAATAATCTCGGAATCATCTCATCCAATGGCTCTCAAATATTTCTTTGCTTTCTATTCCCTAAAAGAACTTTAAAAAAATTGTACTACTTCATTCATATGAAGTCGTCATCTAACGTTTTTCCAGTTGAACTAAAGGCTGTCGTTAGATAGTTGCAAAGATATACTTTGTCATAGTGAGAATATTGACATTTAAAAATGAAATATTAAATTGTATTTCTATATATATCCAAAGAAATTTAAATGCTACATCATTTTAATACCTATCATCATCATCTATTTTTTCTTTGAGGTGGAGTCTCACTCTGTTGCCCAGGCTGGAGTGCAATGGCGCAATCTTGGCTCACTGCAACTTCTGTTGCCTGAATTCAAGCAATTCTCCTGCCTCAGCCTCCTGAGTAGCTAGGATTACAGGCGCCTGCCACCATGCCTGGCTAATTGTTGTATTTTCAGTAGAGATAGGGTTTCACGATGTTGGCCAGGCTGGTCTTGAACTCCTGATCTCAGACAATCCACCTGCCTGGGTCTCCCAAAGTGCTAGGATTACAGTCATGTGCCACTGCGCCCGCCTGCCCCAATTTCTTAATTTGTAAGGTTTAAACCTCCAGAAAGATTTTTAAAAATAGTACAATTAGCGTCTTAAATATAGCAGTTGTTAAAATTTTGCTGGACTTGCTTTTTGCTTTCTTCTTTTGTATGCATATATGCCTGGGCATGGTGGGGGACACCTGTAGTCCCAGATACTCGGGAGGATGAGGCAGAGGCAATTGCTTGAAACCTGGAGGCGGAGGTTTATAGTGAGCCGAAATCGCGACACTGCACTCCAGCCTGGGTGACACAGACTCCATCTCAAAAAAATAAATAAAAATAAATAAACTAAAATAAGATAATAAATAAAAGAAATTGGGGCAAAAAATTAAAAATACTTGAGCAAGCTTTTCATTAAGTTGGGAAACTTTCTGTATTTTTTCCTTAATTTGTGTTTCTTTTTCATTTTGCTGCAATAATTTGTCTTAAAGTAGTAAAGTTTTCTAATTGAAAATGTTTAATTGATCACTTGTCGCATTTCCTTCCAAAATGTGTTTGTAAACTGAAATAAATTTTTTCTGTGACCAAAAGAAAAAAAATCTAAATAGTATAATATTCTACCAGACTGAGTTATCACTAAAACGATCATTAGGATATAATTGACCAAAACAAAATAAAATTGATCAAAACAAATTTTCTAGAAATAAATTAAGACAAAGTTTTCCCCCATGTAGCTTATATGGCTATGAATATCGTTTATTGCTAGAATAATACACAATTCAGCATCAGCTATTTCTATTTTTGTTCTTCTAAATAAGTTAAGAAAATTTAACATTTATTAATAGATGTTCAATTTAGTGAATTAAATGCTAGAAATCACAAAATTGCCTGCTCTCCAGAAACAAATTAACCCCATCTTCCTTCAGTTTTAACAATAAAAGAGAATTAGAAGCCATCTGACTTCTTTTATTATTATTATTATTATTATTTTGAGACACAGTTTGTTGCCCAGGATAGAGTGCAGTGGCGCGATCTCAGCTCACTGCAACCTCCCCATCCCGGTTCCAGGGATTCTTGTGTCTCAGCCTCCCAAGTAACTGGGATTAAAGGCTTGCACCATCACACACAACTAATTTTTGTATTATTAGTAGAGATGGGGGTTCACCATGTTGGCCAGGCTGTTCTCAAACTCCTGACCTCAAGTGATCCGCCTGCCTTAGCCTCCCAAAGTGTTGGGATTACAGGCATGAGCGACCACACCCAGCCCCACCTGACTTTTAAAAGGATCCTGTTAGTCATTTGAGTCATTCGTTTTCTTAATTTCTGGGAAGAGTACTAAGAAGACTTTTCCAAGACTTATGAAATGACAATTATACATGATATTTTATATATATATATAAATATTTATATATATATTTATATATTTATAAAATATATATATTTTATATATATATATAAAAAACATGTAAAATTTAAAGGCAATCTTTTCTTCATGATCAAGCCAGTTAGCCAAATCAGACTTACATCCATGTAGAAAGTCTGACTTTCATATATGCTTTAAAGAATATTATAAAATCTAAGAAATAAATTATGAAAGTATTTCTTTTGGTTACTATTACTGTGTGTCAAACCACCTCAAAACTCAATGGCTTAAACCAACAATTTATTATTTTTCATGATTCTGTGCATTGATTAGGTGGTTCTTTTGCCTCACATGAGACACAGGGATAGCTGCAATGTCCAAAATGGCTTCGCCCACAGGACTAGAAAGCGGTGTTGACCACAGGCTAGGGGTTCAGATTGACTGTTGACCAGGGGCCTCTGTTCTTTATGTGGGCCTCTCCACATGTTCGCTCAGGTTTCTCATGGCAATACTGTTCCCAGAAGGAACATCCATAAAGACAAGTCCAGTGTGTAAGCACTTATTAAGTTTCTTCTTGCATCATGTACACTAATATTTCATGGGTTAAAACAAGTCACCCAAAAGTAAACACCATAAACAGACACACACACACACCCCCAACACAAAACAAAAACACTAGAACTAGTGGCCAAGCCTAGTGTTAGTATAAAAGGGGCCTACACAATGGTGAGAATACCGGGAAGCATGGTTTACGAGAGACCGCTAAGGAAACATCAGACCACAGTATTTTTTATGAGAGACAAACAAGTTTAAACTGATGTAGAAATAATATCCTTGACGGGGCATGGTGGCTCAGGCCTGTAATCCCAGCACATTGAGAGGCTGAGGCAGAGGGATCACCTGAGCTCCAGAAGTTCAAGACCAGCCTGGGCAACATAGCAAAACCCTGACTCTACAAAAAATACAAAAATTAGCCTGGCATGGTGGTGATCCTGTTGTCCTAGCTACTCGGAGGGGAAGCTAAGGCAGGAGGATTGTTTGAGCCCAGGAAATTGAGGTTGCAGTGAGCCATGATGGCATCATTGCACGCCAGCCTGGGTGACTGTAAGACTGTCTCAAAGAAAAAAAAAAGAAGAAGAATATGCTTTCAACACTTCTAATATTTCACTCTTCTCTTCTTGCTTTCATGGTGTCTGAAGAGAAATTCAATGTAATTCTTATTTTTGCTTCTCTATAGGTAATGTATCCCATACTCCTCTCCACCAGGCTTCTGTCAAGATTTTCTCTTTGTCATTGACTTTCTGCAGTTTGAATGTAATATGCCTAGATGTAGATTTTTTTTTTTTTTTTTTTTTTTTTTTTTTGTCATTTATCCTGCTTGGTGTTCTTTGAGAATTCTCTATCTGTGGTTTTTGTGTCTGTCATTAATTTTGAAAAATTCTCAGCCATTATTACTTCAAGTAATTTTTCTGCTCCTTTCTTGCTTTCTTTTCCTTCTGGTATTCTCATTATGTGTATGTTACAGCTTTTATGATTTTCCCACAGTACTTGGATATTCTATTCCATCTTTTTTATCCTTTTTCCTCTTTGCATTTCAGCTTGGACATTTACATTAACATTTCATCATATTCCCTGATTCTAGTTTTATGGCAGTATAAATGACAGATAAAAATTACATACATTTAAAGATATACAACATGATTTAATATACATTGTGAAATAATTACATCAAGATTCTTAGCACATTAATCATCTCACATTTTTACCATTTGTGTGTATGTGGTAAGATCTATAGTCTTAGCAAACTCGAAGTAACGATAGAACATTATTAGCTATAATCACCACGCTGTACATTAGAGGCACAGAACTTGTTCATCTTATGATGAAAAGTTTTTACCCTTTGACTAACATCTTCTCATTCCCTCACCCCTGGCATCACCCTTCTTCTCTGCTTCTGCAAACAAACTGATTCTTTCCCCAGCCGTTATCCAGTCTATTGATGAACTCAAAGCATCTTTCATTTCTATCACAGTGTTTTTTATTTCTAACCTTTCCCTTTAAACCTTAGAGATTCTATCTCTGCTTATTTTACCTGTCTGTTCTTGCACGTTGTTCACTCTTTCCATTAGAAACTTTAACACATTAATCATAGCTATATTACATTTCCAGTCTGAAAATTCCAACATCTCTGTAATATTTCAGTCAAGTTTTGATTTTTGCTGTCTCTTCCAACTGTGCTTTTTAAAGGTATATCTTACAATTTTTTGTTTAATACCAGACATGATTTATCATGGGTAGAAAACTGAAATAGGCTTTTAGTATGAGATTTTATGTGTATCTGGCTTGGGGTTAGTTATGTTTGTTTGCTGTCGCTATGATGTCAGAGGCTACAATCTCTAGTATTTTTGTTTTTGTCTCCCATCAACTTTGTGTATCTCTGGAGACTTATTAAATTGGGTGTTAGGTTTGCAATTCTTTAGCTGTAATCCCCTGTCACCATACAGGAGCCCCGATGATATGGTGGTAAAGTGTTGAGGAAGGGATGCGTTCTATGATTAGGTCTTATCTTTCAAGGAAATTGAGTTGGACATTTCCCTTCCCCTAGGTTAGTTAGGCTTTGGTAAAACACTAGTCTGCTATACTCTAGTAAAATAGTTTCACTTGACAGCAGGCCTCTTTAAGGAGAATTGGGAGTTCTGGGTATATTTCAAAATAGCTACTGTTCCCCTTTTGGATCTTCACTAAGAGAACCTGGTAGGGCTCCTGGAGACAAAATTCATTAAGACTGGGCCTCCTTGGAGTTTTTTCAACTTTCAGCTAATTCACACTGAGCCTCTAGCCATTCATCAATTACTAAAGTGTACCTACCAATTCTGGCTTAAGCTGAGAGCTTCTGCTCCTAGACTTCTGCTCCAAGTAAGATGTAATTCTCTGCACCTACCTGTCTGTCTGTCCAGTTTTAGGGGCAGCAGTTTGCTTTGGACCTCAATTCTCTGATAGATCTAAAAAGAGCAATTGGTTCTTATTTCGTTCAAGTGTTTTCTTGTAAGAATTTCTAAGCTCTTGGCCAGGTGCAGTGGCTCACGCCTGTAATCCCAACACTTTGGGAGGCCGAGGCGGGTGGATCACGAGGTCAGGAGATCGAGACCATCCTGGCTAACAGGGTGAAACTCCGTCTCTACTAAAAATACAAAAAATTAGCCAGGTGTGGTGGCGGGCACCTGTAGTCCCAGCTACTCAGGAGGCTGAGGCAGGAGAATGGCATGAACCTGGGAGGCGGAGCTTGCAGTGAGCCAAGATTGCACCACTGCACTCCAGACTGGGAGACACAGTGAGACTCAGTCTCAAAAAAAAAAAAAAAAAAAAAAAAAAAAGAAAAGTTTCTAAGCTCTTTATATGTTGGCTGGGAAACAGTCTTTGAAATAATATCTTTAATTTTTCATTTCATTACAGTGCAAATGTTGGGTACCTAAGTTATTATGAAGCAAAATGTGTGATAAAGAGCATGATTTTCCTTTAGTAAATACATATGCATGAGTTCCATTTTTGAAAATAATTCTGAAATCACTCAATTTTTTAGATACTAATGATCAAATATTACCTATATATTTATTTAAAAAGCAAGACAGTAGAAACTAAACAGTTCTACAAGTATTTTATGTTAAGAGGAAGTAGAAATTATGAAACATTTTTATAAGGCAATTTACGAGGATTGACTATAATTGCCATAAATATTTTATGACATATTTTGATAAAATAGGCTTTAAGTACCTTATTGAATAACTCATACTATGGGTATAGGAAATCTCTACAACTTGTATCTGTGGTTTTATCCAATGTAATTTGAAAACTCTGATAAGCCATTAAGCATTGCAATTACAATTAAAGGAGTAACATCATTAACCTATACCACTTTAGTTATTTGTGTTAGTCCATCTGTGTTGCTATAAAGGAATACATGAGACTGGGTAATCTGTAAAGAACAGAGGTTCATTTGGCTCATGGTTCTACAGGCTGCACATGAAGCACAGTGCTAGCATCTGCTTCTGGTGAGGGCCTCAGGAAACTTACAATCACAGCAAAAGGTAAAGGAGAGCCAACATGTCAAATGGCAAGAGAGGGAGCAAGAGAGAGAGGAAGGAAGTGCTAGGCTCTTTTTTTTTTTTTAAATGAGATTGCTTTTTTTTTAATTATACTTTAAGTTCTAGGGTACATGTATATAACATGCAGGTTTGTTATATGCATACATGTGCCATGTTGGTGTGCTGTACCCATTAACTTGTCATTTACATTAGGTATATCTCCTAATGCTATCCCTCCCCCTTCCCCCCACCCCATGACAGGCCCTGGTGTGTGATGTTCCCCTTCCTGTGTCCAGATGTTCTCACTGTTCAATTCCCACCTATGAGTGAGAACATGCGGTGTTTCGTTTTCTGTCCTTACCATAGTTTGCTCAGAATGATGGTTTCCAGCTTCATCCATGTCCCTACAAAGGACATGAACTCATCCTTTCTCATGGCTGCATAGTATTCCATGGTGTATATGTGCCACATTTTCTTAATCCAGTCTATCATTGATGGGCATTTGGGTTGGTTCCAAGTCTTTGCTATTGTGAATAGTGCTGCAATAAACATATGTGTGCATGTGCCTTTATAGCAGCAGGATTTATAATCCTTTGGGTATATACCCAGTACTGTTGGTGGGACTGTAAACTAGTTCAACCATTGGAGAAGACAGTGTGGTGATTCCTCAAGGATCTAGAACTAGAAATACCATTTGACCCAGGAAGTGCTAGGCTCTTAAACAACCAGATCTCATGTGAACTCAGAGTGAGAACAGCACTAAGCCATTCATGAGGGATCCACTCCCTTGACCCAAACACCTCCCACGAGCCCTCCTCCAATACTGGAGGTTGCATTTCAACATGAGATTTAGAGGGGACAAAACATCCAAACTAGAAGAAGTTGCTTTTCTTTCCAGCTAATGAAGCAAGAGATGAGCATAAAAGCTGAAATAAAACTGTTCACATTTAAATACATGCAAAAATTCATTTCTAGAATTCAATGTATCTTACCATGCTCTCCTTTATTTATTCTTACTAGACATTGCCTAAAGTACTGCATTCTCTCACAGTGGTCAAGGGGTGGTAGAGGTAAGGTAATTAAACAAGTTTTCCATTACCCTCTCAGCCCAAATGCTACAATATATTTGATTTTGAAACCTCCTAACAAGGATCAAAATACCCCAACTCTAATGTTAATTTTCAGTATTATCAGAAAACTGTAAGGCTAGCAAAACCGAGATGCTCTATGACAGGTTTATAAGTCATTAAATGAGGTTTCCAAAACAATAAAAATATTTCAATATAACCTTTTTTTTTTTTTAAAGGCCCTGGGTTTCCTGGATGACCAGGACAACACACAATAGTAAGATTTAGGATAGAAGTAGAGTATGCTTTTTTTGTTTGTTTGTTTGTTTGTTTGTTTTTTAAATATAGAGAGAAATCTAATTGTGATAGGAAGTAGAAAGGTACAATCTACATGAAGCTGGGAAAGTATACAAATAGAAGTTGAAGACAAGAAAATGTGTTTCTTTAAAACGACAGAGCCCACATATACCTTAGAAAGTCTTTGTATACCTGCAGAATTATGCATACATCAATTTGATAACCACTAGTCCAGTCCAACTTTCACATTTTAAAAATGAAGAACCACAAGCCATGGAAATTAAATGACGTGTCCAGCACTACACAATTGCTTTGTGGCAGAATTGGGACTAGAACTTAGGTTTCCTATTTCCTAAGCTGTTCTTTCCAACACACTATGTTATTCTCATGTTATATATGAGTCATATACAACTTTAAAATCCAGTCTAAAGAGGTTGAGAGTCCTGAGGAAGATGACTCTGTGATCTTGGTCAGACTCAGGCTTAGGTAAAACTCCATTTACATGTAGATTCTTCATTCCATAGATTTTAAAAAATTATGTATTTAACATGTTGCTAAAATACCCAATACTTTTGGAATGAGAAACACATTAAAAGTTGTTAATGATTTATATTTCAATGTGAATAAAGCCTGTTTCAATATGGGAAATAAAAGGAAAGAGCAAGCCTCCCTTTATCAGTGATAGTCCGATCAGTAGAGCAGAACCACTATACCAGATAGAGAATAAGAGATTTATATATAAAATGTATCTATTTTATATATAAAATAGATCTGAAGAAACTGTGAGGTCAATCACTACCATCCCTGCTGCTATAATTGGGTTACCCTTATCCAGGGCATGAAGTACATGAAGGGAAATGTGAAAACCAAAACAAACTTTAGGCTCTGTTCATAAGAAGGAATGGGGAGAGGGGAATAATTGTTTCCATTAATTGCAAAAGCCAGGCTTTTGAGAGAGAAAAGATGTTGTGGATCCCAGCAGCTTGGCTTTTCATATTACATGCAGAGCTCGGAGGCCTAAGAACATAGTGTCTGTGTGGTGATTACTGAGGCAGTAGAAGGCTTCATAACTTTGGCTGTTTCTCACTCAAGAAGTATGGAGTGCCTGATTAGATGGGGGAGGGGAATTCAAAAGTTGTGAATAAGGCTTAAGATGTGGGTTTCAGAATTCTATCATCCATCTACTTATCCTCCCCTCTGGAAGGGACTCCAATGGGGAGGCAATGAGAATACCTAGGTAAGTTTTAGTAAAGTAACAGGGGAAAAGCACTGCTGGGAGATTGCAAACTCAAGGAGAAGCCTCTTTACTAACATGATTCCTGAGTAGTTTTATGATTTAAAAAAATGTGATCAGGTAATCCCAGCACTTTGGGAGGTCGAGGCAGGCGGATCATGAGGTCAGGAGATCGAGACCATCCTGGCTAATATGGTGAAACCCCGTTTCGACTAAAAATGCAAAGAATTAGCTGGGTGTGGTGGCGGACACCTGTAGCCCCAGCTACTCAGGAGGCTGAGGCAGAAGAGTGGTGTGAACCCGGGAGGTGGAGCTTGCAGTGAGCTGAGATCATGCCACTGTACTCCAGTCTGGGTGACAGAGCAAGACTCTGTCTCAAAAAAGAAATGGAACAAATAGAAAACAAATAACAAGATGGCAGACTTATGTCTTACTACACTCCATAATTACCTTAAATATAAATGGCCTACTACATCAATTAAAAGACATAGATTGGTAGTGAATACAAAACATGACCCAATTTTATGCTGTTTACAAGAAACTCTTCAAATTTAAGGATGATTAGGTTGAAAGTAAAAGGATGGAAAAAGATACTGCATGCAAACAAAACAAAGCAACAGTGGTTCTATTAATATCAGATAAAGTAGACATTAGAGGGAAGAAGATTATTTCAGGCTAAGAGCAGCATTATGTAATAATAAAAAGACCAACCCACCAGGAAGATATGATGATCATAAAACATGTATGCACCAAGAAACAAAAACAAGAAATAGGAACTCTAAATATGTGTGGAAAAAAGTGAAACAGCTAAAAGGAGAAATGGACAGATAATCACCACATGCTCTCTCCTCAGAAACTGACAGAACTACCAGACAGGAAATCAGCAAAGATATAGAAGAACCAATCAACACAATCAACTATCAGGATCTAATTAACATATATAGAATATGCCACCCAACATCAACCCAATATACTTTTCTTTTCTCCAAACACCATGGACTATTCACAAAAACAGACTACATCTTGGGACATTAAAAAAGAAAAGATCATATCTTGGGACATAAAAAAAAAATGTAAAAATACAACATATCAAAATATATTGAATGCACTTAAATCAGTACTGAAAGGGAAATTTATGATATTAAATCTTTAATTTAGAAAAAGACCTAAAATCAATAACTAAGTTACTACCCCAAGAAACTAGAACAAAAGAAAAATTAAAATCCAAAGCATGCAGAAGGAAGGAAATAATTGACCAGAAATCAATAAACTTGAAGACAGGAAAATAGAAAAAAACCCAAAAACTTAAAAAAAATACAATCGGCCGGGTGTGGTGGCTTACACCTGTAATCCCAGCACTTTGGGAGGCCAAGGCGGGTGGATCATGAGGTCAGGAGATCGAGACAATCCTGGCTAACATGGTGAAACCCCGTCCCTACTAAAAATACAAAAAAAATTAGCCAGGCGTGGTGGCAGGCACCTGTAGTCCCAGCTACTCGGGAGGCTGAGGCAGGAGAATGACATGAACCCAGGGGGCAGAGCTTGCAGTGAGTGGAGATCGTGCCACTACACTCCAGCCTGGGCGTCAGAGCGAGACTCCATCTCAAAAAATACATAAATAAATAAATAAAAATATACAATTAATAAGACTGCCAAATATAAAAAGAGAGGACACAAATCACTGATATTCAGAATAAAACAAGTGACATCACTACAAATCCTGCAGCTATTAAATGGAATATAGTGAACAACTTTATGCTCATAAATTTGACACCTAGGAAGACATAGAATAATTCCTCAAAACCACAAACTAGCAAAACTCAAGCAAGGTGAAGTAAGTAATCTGAATAGCCCTTTCAATCACTGAAAAATTTTAATTTGTAATTTAAAATCTCCTGAAAATAAATCTCCAGGTATAGATGGTTTCACTGGAGAATTCTATAAAACATTTAAAGAATTAATATGAATTTTACACAATGTCTTTCAGAAATAGAAGAGGAGGTAAGATTTTCCAACTCATTTTATGAGGCAAGCATTACCCTGCCACCAAAACCAAATGAAAATACAAAAGAGAACATAAGTCAATATCTCTCATAAACTTAGAACCAAAAATCCTCAACAAAATATCAGCAAATTGAATACAACCACATATAGAAAAAATTATACTCCATGACCAAGTAGGATTTATTCCAGGCATATAAGCTTTGTTCAACATTTGGAAAAAAAGTCAATGTAAACTACCATTTCATCATACCTACTAGATGAAAAAGAAAAAAAAAATGTATGATCATATCAATTGGCACTGGAAAAGCACTTGACACACTCTAACATCTATTCATGATAAAAACTCTCAGCAAGTTAGAAATAGAGAGTAACTACATCTTCTTGATAAAACAGTAACTACAAAACTCTTATAGCTAACATAACACCTAATTGTGAACAACTAAATACAATATTTTCTAAAATGAGGAATAAGGCAAGGATATTTGCTCTTACTACTCTTTTTCAACATAACACTGGATGTTCCGGCAACTGAAATAAGGCAAGAAAAGGAAATAAAAGATATACAGATGGGAAAGTGAGAAATAAAACTGTCTCTAAGGCAGATGATATGATGCTGTATGTAGGAAATCTCAAAGAATCTACAAAAATTTCTAGAATTAATAGGCAAGGTCAGTAAGGTCTCTGGACACAAGATTAACATATATAAATCAACATTTTTATATACTAACAAGGAGTTTCTATATACTATTTTTTATGGGAATCAACATTTACAATGTACTTCAATTTTTAATCATGCCAAATAAAGTAGAATACTTATATTGGTATAAACTTAACAAAACATGTAGAGGATCTATATGCTGAAAATTACAAAATTCTGATTGAAAAAAATCAGATAACACCTAAATAAATGAAGAGGCACACTGTTCTCATGGATTGGAAAACTCAAGATAGTAATGATGTTTATTCTCCCCAAATTGATCTGTAGGTTTAATGCAATTCCCATCTAAATCCCAGAAAGACGTTTTGTAGACACAGACAAGCTTATTCTAAAATCTATTTAAAAGGCACAGGCCCTACAATAGTTAAAACACTTTTAAAAAAGAATAAAGTGAGAGCACTCATTTTACCTGATTTCAAGACTTATTATATTGCTGCAGGAATCAAAAGTATATAGTCTTGGCAGAGGGTTAGGCATATAAATAAATGGAAGAGAACCCAGAGGTAGATCCACATAAATATGTCCAACCAATTTTTGACAAAGGTGCAAAAGCAATTCAATGGATATACCGTAGCCGTTTCAACAAATGATGCTGAAGGCAAAAAAAAAAAAAAAAAAAAATGTTGACCTAAATCTTATACCTTATATAAGTCAACTCAAAATGTATCACGATCATTTTCTATTTTCTTTTTTTGTTTTTTTCTTTTTTTTTTTTTGAGATGGAGTCTCGCTCTGTCCCCCAGGCTGGAGTGCAGTGGTGCAATCTCGGCTCACTGCAAGCTCTGCCTCCCAGGTTCACAGCATTCTCCTGCCTTAGCCTCCTGAGTAGCTGGGACTACAGGTGCCCACCACCACACCCAGCTAATTTTTTGTATTTTTAGTAGAGATGGGGTTTCACTGTGTTAGCCAGGATGGTTTCTATCTCCTGACCTCGTGATCCACCCACCTCGGCCTCCCAAAGTGCTGGGATTACAGGCGTGGGCCACCACACCTGGCCACTATATTAAACATAAATGTTAAACTATAGAACTTTTAGTAAAAAAATATGGGAGAAAATCTTTGAGACATAGGACTAGAAAGGACTAGACTAAGATCTTTAGTTTGACTCTAAAACATAACACAGTAAAGGGGAATTGATAAATTAGACTTCATCAAAATAAACTACCACTTTGCAAAAGACCATCTGAGGAGAATGTAAAGGCACAACAGCTATTGACTGGGAGAAAATACTTGCCAACCATATTTCCAACAAAGTAGTATTTAGAACGTACAAAAAACTTTCAAAAATGATTTTTAAAAATCCAAACAGAAACATAGGCAAAATATATGAATAGACATTTGCCCCCAAACTACCGATAAAAAATAAGCACATGAAATATGTTTAACATCATTAGCCTTAGAGAAATACAAATTAAAACCACAAGAGTTATCAATGCACACCTACTGAAATGGCTACAGTAAAAGTGAATGACAACATCAAGGGCTAGTGACAAAGTAGAGAAAGTGGATTGCTCATATGTTGCTAGTAGGAATGTAAGCTGATACAATCTCTCTGGAAGGAAGTTTGGCAGTTCCTCATAAACTGAAATATGCAACTATTGTACAACCCAGGAATTGCATTCTTGGGCATTTATGCCAAGGAAATGAAGATACGTTCATAGAAAAATAAGTACATGAATGTTCATAGCAGCTTTATTCACAATAGCCAGAAACTGGAAACAACCCAGATGTCCTTTGATGAGTGAATAATCTTTGGTATATTCATATCATGGAATACTCTACAGAAAAAAAAAAAAAAAGGAATAAACTACTGATACAAAAAACAGCTTAGGTAAATCTTAAGGAAATTACACCAAGTGAAAAAGATGAATCTCCAAAGATTAGGATTTTATTTTTCTGCTTATAGATCTTATGGTTCTATTTATATAATATTCTTGAAATGACATAGTTGTAGAGATGAGGAACGGATGAATGGTTTCCAGGGGTCTATGGCAGAGGTGGGGTTGTGGGAGGGAGGGAGGTGTGTGACTATGAACCTCAACAGGAAGTCTCCTTGTGGTGATGAAACTGTTCTTTATTTTCATTATGTCAATGCCAATATCCTGGTTGCAAACATTTTACTACAGTTTTGCAAGATATCACTATTGGAAGAAATTAGGCAAAGGATACACAAGATCTCTTTGCATTATTTCTTACAACTAGTATGAATCTATAGTCACCTCAAAATTTAAAAATTTAATAAAATAATTATAGAAAACACTAAACATTTTGAAATCAGTAAGATAGAGACTGAACTAAATGACCTTTCAGGATCTTTCCAGATTTTCACAAATCAGTTTCCCCACATTTGGCAAGGCCTAAAGTGGTCACCTTGTATCTTTTCCAAGGAATAGTTTGTTGTCTCTGTTTCCTGTGTGACTTATGAGCTATGGTTCACACTGGGCAGAGGCTGATGCAGCCATTGAACAGCTCTGTAGTCTTGGGCCCCTCACTTTTTCTTTCTGTATCTCGGTGCTTCAGCTGTAACATAAGAGGGCTTAAATATCTCTAAATACCTTTCATCTTCAAAGTTCCAGAATTCCAGTCATTTTCTTTTGTATTTAGGTTCTACACCCAATAGAAGGGAAAAACTTCAGAATTGTAGGCCTTTAACACACTTTCCACATCATCTCCATCTCTGCTAACTTCTGCTTGATTCCCAGGCTGCTCTTACACCACCCCACCCTCCTCCCGACTACCGGGAAATACCCAGCCATTTCTCCAAATTACTGCCTAGAGTGTACAGTATTTTTGTGGGTATTGAAAACTGAAATATGAGTCCTGAAAAGGACAGAACCGGAAAAATCAAACTATGGTCTTTATACAGCATTAAGCTACCCCCATAAGACACATGTCCCTCCTGAGTATATATGTGGCAATCCCTTTCTACTTGGCCTTACCTTGTGGGAACAAACACAATCTCAGATCAGATCACAGTTAGATGACAATCACATTTGTTAAACTGGGTGAAAGAAAAACACTGTTTCATTACTATCTGTTGTACATCCTGCTCCCACAATCAGCATGGCTAGCCTCTGTATTGTTGACCTTTTAAAAAATACAGTACATTATTTCAGAAAACCAACCAGTAGAGATGCTCGCTATCTGAGGGAATGAGTGAGAGCAAGCTGGCCACTGGCTGGATTCTGTTGCTACCACTGATAAAATCCCTACTGTGATGTAGGTGGACTGGGCACCACTCCAAAAAGCCAGTGAGGGATGATGTTGGGCGACAGAGAACTTGGAATAAAAGAGGTAGAGAAAAGGAAGAAAGGAAAAAAAGATAGATGGACTTCAGTCCCTGAATGACTCATGTTGCCACATGATATACTAAAGAGAAGCCTGCTCAGGTTTTGTGTTTCGCTGCTATGATTGTCTGCAAACTTTCTACTGACTATGCTATCTTTTGACTCCCAGGAGTCCCAAATTTTATATGATTCTTTTCTCAACTAACTACATTGCATTGATTCAATACTACTACTTTGATTCTCCATTTTGAATTAGATGACAACATATAATTGCAAGTAATTTTCTGGTCAGTCCCAGTGTTAATAGATAAAATTGCTGAGATTCACATCAAAAGGAAAGAAACAAGCTACTTCATTCCCCTCGGCAGTGTAATCATAGGTAAATATAAAGCTCCCATGGATGTTTTAAAATAATGAAACTGATACAGGAGTGCTGGGAAGGCAAGAACCTGGTCCCTTCAAATGATAGGAAGGGGGGAAGGGAAGTGCTCCATGAGGAGGGCGTGGTCCCTGGCTAGAGCTCTACCCCCACAGACAGGCACTTCTGCCTTCCTGCCTAAATGTTGCATTTTCCAAGACCACCCTGGCCTGCCATGCCCCCATCCTGGGCCTATAGCAAGGCAGAGACAGGTGGCTGGATGCTGAGAGGAACGGATCAGCGGAAGAAGACACCAGCCGCTGGACAACAGGAGGACGTCAAGGTGAGCACACCGGCAGAAGAGCACAGGGGCACATGCAGGCACTTTGGCAGGCCATTTACCAGGGGGAGGAGGTGGGGTTTGGCCAGGACAGTCTGAGAGCCAGAGTCACTGAGCAGCCCAACTCCAAGGGAAGATCATCTTCCTTCTGGCTTCCCCATCAGCTCAGAGCTGCTTCCACTCAATAAAACTTTGTATTCATTCTCCAAGCCCAGGTGTGATCCGATTCCTCAGGTACACCAAGGCAAGAACCTGGGATACAGAAAGCCCTCTGTCCTTGAGACAAGGTAGGTCTAATTGACCTGGTTAACACAAGCCGCCTAGAGAAGGCAAAGAGAGCACCCTGAAACACATGCCCACTGGGGTTTCGGGAGCTGTAAACATTCACCCCTAGACATTGCCGTGGGGTCAAGAGCCCCACAACCTGCCTGTCTGTAGGTTCCCCTAGAGGTTTGAGCAGCGGAGCACTGAAGAAGCGAGCCAGTCCCCCATCGCTTGCCCTGCGAAGGGGGGCAAAGGAACCTTTCCTGTTTCAATACTACCTGTAATATGAGAGCCACAGGTTAAGAAACACAGGATTCTTCTAGAAATGTTCTTTTGGCACAGGGCGTTCACAATAATAAAGTCAGAGCTTTCAAGCAGACTACAGTACCCACCTCGGAGCATAAGGCATGAAGTGTTTAACGTGAGCACCTCTTATGTGCTTGAAGTAGTTCAGATGATAGATCAAATCCCAGATCCACCTCCTATGTCACCAAAAGACTTACCCTTTGTAAACATTAATTTCCTATCCACAAATTAAGAATAGTAATATCTGTGCCTTATAATAGGTACTTAAGACATTATATCTGTGACTATTGTTGGATAATTAAGGCAGCAGCAAATGAAATCCAAAACCAGATACATCTAGGTAGAGTGAGTCAAGAATTTTTAGAAAACTACTTTCACATGTGTATTCTTTCATTTCCATCTGATCCTGTCTTTCCAGAACTAGGGGTAGAAGCTGAGGCATTAAGTGAAAGAAAGAAACAACAGATAGACAAGAGGGAGCTGGTGAAAGAAAGCTATCCACTGTCTGGATTTATAATGACACTTTCACATACTGTGTTTTCTTGTTCTTCTCTCTAGGTTCAGTTTCTCAGTTCTTCCCCGGCTTCTCATTGTAGTACTTATGGTGAGTTGCCTACCTAATAAGCACTCTCTCTTTTTTATTAACAAAACTCTGGTTTTCGTAAAGGACAAGCCCAGTTAAAAGTATCTGCCTCCTCACACCTCCTTGTACAGTTAACCAGAAGTAACAGTAAAGCTTAATTTCAGTTTAGTTAAAACTTGTAGGCAAGTCTTAGTCCTAAGGTCATTAGTTCTGGCCAGTGAGATTTAAGCAAATGCCTATGGGGTAGGTGGACCAAAAAATTGTGGTTTTTTCTTGTTCAGAAAGGAATAGATGCACCCTCTGCCCTTCACCACTGTCTCACATCTTTACCACCTGAAATACAGATGTAATTGCCTACAGATGGAGCAACCATCGGGTAGCCAAGGGAACAAAAGCCACACCCCAAGAATGTGAGAACAGGGTTTGCATTACATACACCTAAATGCAATCCTATTTGATATTTTTGTACAGTCTGATTCCAAGTTCCCTCATCACATGGATAGCTCCTATCTTAGGTGCTTTTCTCATCCCAGAAGCACTCAAAACCAAGAGCAATGTTCCAGGCATAGCTGACTAGCCCAGAGGACCAAAGAAACTCCCAGTTCTGTCTTGTAAAGCTGTCATTTATAACGTCACTGTTAATGCTTAAACCACATGTATCTGTTTCTCTCTAGCTTTCTCTCATTCATTCTAGCTTTTTTTTTTTTTTTTTTAAATATATTCAGGTACTTTAGGCCCTTCATATAGCTACTAAATGACTTTTATCTTGGCTAAAAACTACTAGACTATGGACACATGACTGAATCATTGCTGGCAATGTTGCTATTCCTTCAAAGGAAAAGACATCTTTTTAAGGACCACTAGGAAAGACTTGCCTGGACATTCTAACTGAACAAGTGAAATTCAACCTCAAGACTTCACTGTCAGTTCTGGTTCAACCCAGTCATTGACCCTAAGAATTTCTCACACTACTTCACTTATGATAGACCACTCCCTAGTTCCCATAGAATACTTTATTTTATTTTTAATTTTTTTTGAGATGGAGTCTCACTTTGTTGCCCAGGCTGGAGTACAGTGGCACATTCTTGGCTCACTGCAGCCTCCACCTCCCGGGTTCAAGCCATTCTCCTGCTTCAACCTCCTGAGTAGCTGGGATTACAGGCGCCCACCACCACGCCCGGCTAATGTTTTGTATTTTTAGTAGAGACAGGATTTCACTATGTTGGCCAGGCTAGTCTCGAACCTCTGACCTCGTGATCTACCCGCCTCGGCCTCCCAAAGTGCTGGGATTACAGGTGTGAGCCACTGCGCCTGACCACGATACTTGTTTTTTTTAAATGGATTGTTGATTTTTAGTTAAAAACAGCTCAAATGGCCTTAACTCTGTGAAAATTCAGGAAATTGCTCAATTTCTGTTCATTATAATGTGTCTAAATTTAGGTTCCCACAAAGAAGAGTGAGGCTTGACCAAATACATTGGGCTGAATTCTGTCAAAAGCAGAGCCTGAGGTGCAAACTCAAGTCAGGATGGTAAAGGTAAGGAAATAGTGAGAGCGAGGCAATGAAAGACCAAGAGTGATGGAATGCTGTGTGTTCAAATGTTGGTCAGTGCTTTCCAACGTAGCTTCTCAAAGAGACACAGATGTTTCAAAGTATATTCTCTGGGCATGTCAGTCTTCTTCAGATGCATAAGCACTACTGCCTGCTCCTGGAAGGGAAACAAGAGGGAAGTGCTATGTGGTCTTGGTCGCAGTGTCCATGGCAGTGCCCACCCCAGGTCTTACGAGCTGTGGCACATGAAACCCCAGGAAGGTAAGCAGAAAGTCAGGCAGTTACAACCATAGTCAAGTCATTCCATGACCCTGTCCTAAAGAAGCCAAGAGTTCCTGCTCCTGACAATCCCGGGGCTGTGCTCATCATCTGTAGTACCAGGTTGTTTAGAGTCTATAAATTCTGTGATTTACTCAGTGGCTGTCCAGTATAATTTTTACCACCACCAGATAGCTAGAGACTTTTTTTTTTTTTTTTTTTTTTGACAAAGAACCCTAAACAGGTTGAGGGGGGAAAAGGAAAGAATAAAAACTTAAAATGAAAGCTTCCAGAATGCTAAAAACAAAAGAAAAAAATAGGTGATAATTCCTAGAAATATCAGTGGATTAGAAAAATTAGCTTCACTGCACAGCCAGGCTATTATGATTGTTACTATTTAGTTGGCCTGGTTGATTTCTTCCAGGATTTATTGCCCAATATATTTTCTTTTGTAAGCACTTTATTTTTTACTTATTTTGTTTTTGTTTGCTTTTTGAGACAGGATCTCACTCTGTCCCCCAGGCTGGAGTGCAGTGGCTCTGGTCACGGCTCACTGCAGCCTTGATCACAGAGGCTCAAGCAATCCTCCTACTTCTGCCTCCCAAGTAGCTGGGAGTACAGGCATGCACCACCATGCCTGGCTAATTTTTTTAAACAATTTGTGGAGATGGTGTCTCACTATGTTGCCTAGGCTGGTCTATATTAACTACTGCACTGACAGATCATTCTAAATGTCTTCTTTCTAGAGTCTTTAAATACTATTATAATCCATTACATTAAAATTGTTGCTTCCACATGGTTAATAACACCATTTGTAAAGTCATAATAACCCAAAGCATAAATTCAAATATAAGATATTGAAAGCATTTTTAAAAACTTGTCTATTTGTGTTTTATGATGCTTAGCATTCAAATGTCAATCCTCTCATGTAACTTTCCATAAGCAATTGAAAGAACACATCCTTGTCTGTGAGAAAAATACAATTGGAAGGAAGTTATACCATTAAAAGTTGCAAAATGCTTATAAATAACATCGCTTCAGATCATGACCTCAAGCAAAAATTACAATTAGAATCCAGCTTCCAATCACCTATAGTCAAAATTGGCTTCTGATCTGAAATCTTGGCACAGATACCACCCTGTTACAACTGTCACAAGAATCACCTGGGGTTCCTATAAATGCCAGTGGACACAAAAAACTGCATGCTTGCAAATGTGGGAAGACCCCTGAATCTCATCCAAAGACCTGGGGAGGAACCAGGAATCTAAATGCTTCACAAGTGTATCAGGTGATTCTGTTGCAAATATCAACTTCTAAAACATATGTCTATGGGTACTCTTCAAAAAGGTGGTGATATAAAATCTAAAATAGATTACAGACCTAAACATAAAACACAAAGCTATGAAACTCTTATGACACAGGAGAAAATCTAGGTGTCCATGGGTTTGGCAATGATATTTTCAGACACACCACCAAAGACACAACCCGTAAAAGAAAGAATTGATAAGCCAGACTTAATTAAAATTTAAAAATTCTGCTCTGCAAATGACACTCTGAAACAGATAAAAAGACAAGCTACAAACTAGGAGAAATTATTTGCAAAAGACACATCTGATAATGGACTGTAATCCAAGACATACAAAGAACTCTTTAATAACAAGCTGATTTAAAAATGGGCAAGAGACCTTAGCAGATATTCCATCAAAGAAGATATACAGGCTGGGCGCAGTGGCTCACACCTGTAATCCCAGCACTTTGGGAGGCCGACACGGGCGGATCACAAGGTCAGGAGATCGAGACCATCCTGGCTAATATGGTGAAACCCCATCTCTACTAAAAATACAAAAAATTAGCCTGGAGTGGTGGCGGGTGCTTGTTGTCCCAGCTACTCAGGAGGCTGAGGCAGGAGAATGGCACGAACCTGGGAGGCAGAGCTTGCAGTGAGCTGAGATTGTGCCACTGCACTCCTAGCCTGGGTGACAGAGCGAGACTCCACCCCCCCAAAAAAAAATACAGATGGAATATAAGAATATGAGAAGATGCTCTACATAATATGTAATCAGCAAATTAAAATGAGATACCACTTCATAGCTATTAGAATGATCGAAATACAGAATACTGACAGCACCAAATGTGGGCAAAGAGGTAGAGCAACAGGAGCTCACACTCATTGATAGAGGAAATGCAAAATGGTACAGTCACATTGGAGGACACTTTAGCAGTTTCTTATAAAACTAAACATAGTCTTACCCTATGATCCAGCAATTGCACTCATTATTTATTCAAAGGAGTTGAAAACTTATATCTACACAAAAACCTGCACACATTTTTACAGTAGTTTTATTCACAATTTTCAGAACTTGGAAGGAACCAAGATGTCCTTCAGTATATGAATGGATGAATAAACTGTGGTGCATCTGGACAATGGAATATTATTCTGTGCTAAAAAAGAAATAAGCTACCAAGCCATAAAAATATATGGAGAAGCTTAAATGTATATTACTAAGTGAAATAAGCCAATCAAAAAAGATTACATATGATTTCAACTATATGATATTCTGAAAAAGGCAAAACTTATGGAGATAATAAGATCAGTGGCTGCCAGGGGATGGAGAAAAAAGGGATGAATAGGTAAACCTACAGAATGAGAGAAAATATTTGCAAACTAGCCATTTAACAAAGGATTATCAGAATATATAAGAAACTCAAAACAACTCAATAGCAAAAAAAAAAAAAAAAAAAACCATAAATAATCCAAAGATGCCTGAATAGACATTTCTCAAAATCACATAATTTCAACAAATATATGAAAAAATGTTCAACATCATTAATTATAAGGGGAATATAAATCAAAACCACAATGAGATATCATCTCACTCCAGATAAAATGGCTATGATCAAAAAGACAAAAAGGAACAGAAGCTAGGGAGAGTGTGGAGGACAGGGAATGCTAGTACACTGTTGGTGGGAATGTAAATTAGTATAACCACTGTGGAAAACAGAACAGAGGTTTAGTTTTTGAGGTTCCTTAAAAAACTAAAAACAGACCTACCATATGAACCTGCAATCCCATTGCTGAGCATATATTCAACAAAAAGTCAGTATATTGAAGAGAAATTTGCACTCCCATGTTTACTGCAGCACTACTCACAATAGCCAAGATGTGGAATTGGCCTAGGTGCTCTTCAATACATGAATGGATAAAGAAAATGTGGTTTATACACATACAATGGAATATTACTCAGCCATAGAAGAGGATGAAATCCTATCATTTGTAGCAACATGGATAAAACTAGAAGTCATTATGATTAGTGAAATAAGCCAGACATAGAAAGATAAATATCATGTTATTACTCACATGTGGGAGCTAAAAAAGTTCAAAACCACAATGAGATACCTTTTCATGCCAGTCAGAATGGCGATTGTTAAGAAGTCAAGAAACAACAGATGCTGGTGAGGCTGTGGAGAACTAGGAGCACTTTTACACTGTTGGTGGGAATGTAAATTAGTTCAATCATTGTGGAAAACAGTGTGGCAATTCCTCAAAGACCTAGAACCAGAAATACCATTTGACCCAGCAATCCCATTACTGGGTATATACCCAAAGGAATACAAATTATTCTGTTATAAAGATACATGCATGCATATGTTCATTGCAGCACTATTCACAATAACAGAGACATGGAATCAACCCAAATGTCCATTGATAATAGACTGGATAAAGAAAATGTGGAACATATACACCATGGAATATTATGCAGTCATACAAAGGAGTGAGGTCATGTCCTTTGCAGGGACATGGATAGAACTCGAAGCCATATCCTCAGCAAACTAATGCAGAAACAGAAAACCAAACACCACATGTTCTCACTTATAAGTGGGATGTGAACAATGAGAACACATGGATAGAGGGAGGGGAACAACACACACTGAGGCCTGCGCATGGGAGAGAGCCTCAAAATAAATAGCTAATGTACGCAGGGCTAAATACCTAGGTGATGGGTTGATAGGTGCAGCAAACCACCATAACACGTTTACCTATGTAACAAACCTGCACATCTTGCAAAGTGTATCCCAGAACTTAATTTTTTTTTCAAAAGTTGATCTTGTGGAGGTAGGGAATAGAATGGTGGCTATCAGAGGCTGGAGAGGGTAGAGAAGATAACAAACACTAGAACTCATTCCTTCTATCTTACTATATTTTTTGTATCCACTAAATATAGTCTACAGGCGCCCGCCACCTCTCCTGGCTAATTTTTTTTTTTTTTGTATTTTTAATAGAGACGGGGTTTCACCGTGTTAGCCAGGATGGTCTCGATCTCTTGACCTTGTGATCCACCCACCTCAGCCTCCCAAAGTGCAGGGATTACAGGCGTGAGCCACCATGCCTGGCTAGCAGGGAAGTTTTAAAACTCAGTTCTTGGCCGGACTCGATGGCTCACGCCTGTAATCCCTGCACTTTGGGAGGCCGAGGTGGGTGGATCCCAAGGTCAGGAGATCGAGACCATCCTGACTTACACGGTGAAACCCCGTCTCTACTAAAAAGTACAAAAAATTAGCCGGGCTTGGTAGCGGGCGCCTGTAGTCCCAGCTACTCCGGAGGCTGAGGCAGGAGAATGGCGTGAACCCGGGAGGCGGAGCTTGCAGTGAGCTGAGATCCCACCACTGTACTCCAACCTGGGCGACAGTGCGAGACTCCGTCTCAAAAAAAAAAAAAAAACTCAATTCTTTAAGACAGCCCCACCCACTTCTCCACTGGAGTTAATGCTTGGGCTCTGGAGGTTTATCCAATGCCTGTGCACAACTTCCGCCCATTTTGTGCTGGCCCGCTACTCCAGAGATGATAGACTTCCTCTGTATCCCCTTCTGAGCTGACCATTCATTCGCTGCAGCAAAGCCAGCTGAATGGCCCACCCTGGCTCCTTTTTCTTTTTGGTCACTTCCTCAGGATGCCAAATCACCCCGAAGTCAGTGAGTTCTCTCTAACCTGGGTTACATAAATGGCCAATTTTTGAGGCATGTGGAAGGCTAGTGGCTCTTCTGTCTTCCTCTGGGGACAATGAAGGACACCAAGACATCACTCTGTCCTAACATCCTTTGTGACAATTACTATCCCGTGCCTCCCACGCCACAGAAGCACAGGAAACAGCTGTGAGTCTGCTAACTATCGAAAGGCAGGACAGCACGCTCAGCTCAGGGCCCCCCAAACTTATCTCAGGGATGAACTTGCCACCCCGCATGCCCTCATCCCAGCCTGCTCTACCACACTGACTGAGGTGGTGTGGAGCAGAGGAGCAGTGAGGCAGAGAGGGCCGATGGAAATCTACATGCTGCTTTTCTTCTTCAACCTCGGAATCTTCATCTGGTCTGGAGACTGCATGTACGAGAAGGAGAAAAAGCTTATAGTTTATTATCAGTCTTTTCCGATCTCCAATCAAAAAATCATTATTGTACTCTGCTTCTTTTGCTGATAATCCCTTAATAGAGGAATTCCACTGGATAAATACAGAGTATGAGAAAAACTATACTTGACATATAAAGCCATTATGCTTATAAATATATAAATATATATAAATATATAAATATATACACACCTAAATAAATACATATGTGTATTACATAATACAGAGAGACTAAGTCTAAATTAATATACAGCCAATATCCATGGAAACAATGTCTACCAGAAAACACATCTGAAGGTTAACAACCATGTGGCAATGTGTACATCTTTTTTTTTTTTTTTTTTTTTTGAGACAGAGTCTCGCTGTCACCAGGCTGGAGTGCAGTGGCGTGATCTCGGCTCACTGCAACCTCCACCTCCTGGGTTCAAGCGATTCTCATGCCTCAGCCTCCCCAGTAGCTGAGATTACAGGCACGTGCAGCCACACCCACCTAATTTTTGTATTTTTAGTAGAGACAGGGTTTCACCATGTTGACCAGGATGGTCTCGATCTCCCGACCTTGTGATCTTCCTGCTTTGGCCTCCCAAAGTGCTGGTATTACATGTGTGAGTCACCATGCCTGGCCTGTACATCTTTAGTTATGCTTGTATGTATTTCCCAAATTCTGTACTCAGAGTACATATTCTTTTATAACCATAAAATAAGTAAATAATAGTTTTAAAAGTTACTGTGTTAGGCATAGCAATAGACCACTATATCCACATTCCATGGCACCTAATTGCTTTTGTAGTAAAAATGGGAAGAAAATAATAAAAATGTATACAGTAAATGATTTTCCCCAAAAAACATTTTCCTTTCTGACATTGCAAACAAACTGCTTGAGTTATAAGCACAGGTTGTTTTTATACAGTGTTTTGAGGCATTCATGATGCAGGCTTATATTGCAATCCCATTTGGGAGTTAAGGCAAATGAGCTACATTTTTATGTGTTTGTTCCATGTTTTATTTTTACAGACTACTTTCTGAAATCAGAAATTGTCTTGTTCCGGTGAAAGAAAGCCTTCAAATTGATATAAGTTTTTAAGTCTCTGGATGCACAGTTTGTGTTTTGAAAGGGTGCTGAAGAGATGTTCTCAGCCAGGATAGGAGCTAATTATAGATGAAGCACTAGCGACTGAAAAGAGCCAGGGATCCAGGAGGGGTCATGCAGGAGGTGGGGAAGGGACCCCCGCTCACTACCGGCCCGCCACTCCATCCACCTGCAGTTCACTCTTTGCTCACATTGTTCTTGGTTAATGTTTTAGAGACAATAGAAGCTGTTACATTTAAACGAAAAATGCCTGGTAGGATGCAGTTTGTAAACAAACCAGAAAAGCACTATAGTCTTTTGAATGATTTGGCAAGAGATTGGTGAAAGCATTTGGATGGATTCCAAGAAGCATATTGCTGTGTCCAAATGACTAACTGCCAGTGACTGGTAGTGAGCTGATCTGTGTTAGTTCAGGGCCTCCAAAGACCTGCTCACAGGTGAAGAATGGGGAGTTTACATTCCTATTCTAGACCAGGCTTCTGACAGATCTCCTAGTTACAGAAGGAGGGCTTTTCATGCTTAATCGCTGGTCTTGGTATATAAAACCTATGATATTTTGGGAGACATAACAACAACTGAAGTTTTTTGTTTTTGTTTTTGTTTTTAAATCTCCCATGGTAGCTTAAGAAAATAACCCATGATAAAAGGATAATCCTTGGCCTCTGTTGAGCCAAAACAGAGAACAGGCAAACTGCACTGGATGTGAACATGCCATCATGAGTGGTTTTGTTTCTGTTTTTGTTTCCTTTTTGAGATGGAGTCTCATTCTGTCACCCAGGCTGGAGTGCAGTGGCACAGTCTCGGCTCACTGCAAGCTCTGCCTCCTGGGTTCACGCCATTCTCCTGCCTCAGCCTCCCGAGTAGACTGGCTGGGACTACAGGTGCCCACTACCACACCTGGCTAATTTTTTGTATTTTTTGTAGAGACAGGGTTTCACCATGTTAGCCAGGATGGTCTCGATCTCCCGACCTCATGATCTGTCTACCTCAGCCTCCCAAAGTGCTGGGATTACAGGCATGAGCCACTGCACCTGGCCCATTAGGGTTCTACTGGTAGGTAGCTCTGTGGGAGTAAGGAACATGGTGAGGTAAATGCTGAAACAACATATTTTATCTAAAATCAACTCCAAATCTAGCCTTCTAAAACTCTTACCCTGTTGATATACTGAATGTAATTTGCTTGAATCCACTTCAGCACAGACAGCATTATGTATTTGTGAGTTATGTAACTATAGGCAATTAACTTTTTTGAGAGATTCTAATTACAAATTCATACGACAGAAGTGGTTAACAAACCTTTGAAATACTCTCATCAAAAGGCACACTCCTAATCCAGCTACTCTTAGTGCTTCAATACTACTGTCTTAATTCCCAAGTTCATCAATCAGTATAAATGGTAAAATTAGTATTTCTTTGATGAAATGAACTGTGTTTACAATATGTGGGTTGCCTAGAAATACTGGACTGATACCTCTATCACTGCATGAAGGTAGCATAAGAAACTGATGAGTCCATCAGCATACTACCTTAGGATTAAATCTTTTGGCCTAGAATTCCACTCAGTCCTATGCCTACCTCTTAAAGGAGTGTTCTGTTGCCTTGGTCAATCCAAAATTCACATGAGCCAATCCAAAATTAACCCAAGCCTTCTTAAAAACAATAATCAGTTTTGCATTGAAGGGAAACTTTCAGGCAAACGTTGTTAATGAAGTACTTAAAAGGCCATAGACTAGAGTGTCTCTTGGGGACTGACACTGATCCATCCGTCCTTATTGGGCAGGACTTCCCTTCAGGAACTCCAGTAACTCCAGACAGAGGCTTGGGGACAGAACTTATATCTCCCTGGGCCTAAGCCCCTAGAGGGAAGGGTGGCTGCAGTCTCTGTAGACCAACATACTTAGCCTTTCCTCCTGGTAGTTCTGAGGAATCTGAGCAGCCCAGCTAAGTGGGTTTCCCCCCAGCAAGACACACCCCCTCCACCAAGGGACAAAGTGCTTCATTGAAAGAGTCCTGTTCCCCATGCTATCCAACTGGGTGAGACCCTCCAACAGAAGCTGTCAGACACCTTATACAGGAGTGATCCTACTGGCATCAGCTTGGTGCCCCTCAGGGTCAGAGGTCCTAGAAGAGTGAGCAGGCACCCATCTTTACTGCTCTCCAGCTTCCTTAAGAGACATCTCCAGGTGCAGGAGTGAATCAGATGAATAGGGGCTAAAGTGAACCCCCAGCAAATGGCAGCAGCTCTACAGAAGCGGGACCTGACCATTGAAAGAAAAACAAACAGCAACAACAAGCAAAAAAAGCCCCCATAAAAACCCTATCCAAGGGGCAGCATCCTCAAAGACTGAAACTAGACAAACTCACAAAGATGAGAAAGAATCCACAACAAAAGGTGGATGCTGAAAACACAAAAGGCCAGAGTGCCTGTTCTTCTCCAAACGATGGCAATGTCTCTCCACCATGGGTACAGAACTGGACGGAGGATCTCATGGATGAACTGACAGAAGTAGGCTTCAGAAGATGGGTAATAAAAAACTACACTGAGCTAAGGGAACTCAGTGTTCTAACCTAATTCAAAAAAGCTAAGAAACTTGGTAAAAGCTTAGAGGAATTGCTAACTAGAATAATCAGTTTAGAGAGGAATATAAATGACCTGATGGAGCTGAAAAACAGCACAGGAACTTTGTGAAGCATGCACAAGTACCAATAGTTGAATCAACCAAGTGGAAGAGAGGACATCAGAGTTTGAAGACCACCTTACTGAAATAAGGCATGCACATAAGACTAGAGAAAACATTATGAAAAGGAATGAACAAAGCCTCCAAGAAATATGGGACTTCATAAAAAGATCAAACCTATGATTGATTGGAGTACCAGAAGGAGATGGGGAAAATGGAAACAAGCTGGAAAACACACTGAAGGATATTATCCAGGAGAACTTCCCCAACCTAGTAAGACAGGACAACATTCAAATTCAGGAAATACAGAGAACACCACACTCCATGAAAACATTAACACCAAGACACATAATCATCAGATTCTCCAAGGTCGAAATGAAGGAAACACTGTTAAGGGAAGCCAGAGAAAAAGGCCAGGTCACCTACAAAGGGAAGCCCATCAGACTAATAGTGGACCTCTCAGCAGAAACTCTACAAACCAGAAGAGATTGAGTGCCAATATTCCACATTCTTAAAGGAAAGAATTTTCAACCCAGAATTTCATATCCAGCCAAACTAAGCTTCATAAGAAAATGAGAAATGCAAACCTCTTCAGACAAGCAAATGGTGAGGGGTTTTGTTACCACCAGGCCTGCTCTGCAAGAACTCCTCAAGGAAGCACTAAATATAGAAAGGAAAAGCCAGTACCAGCTACTGCAAAAGCACACCAAAATATAAAGACCAATGACACTATGAAGAAACTGCATTAACTAGTGTGCAAAATTACCAAGTAGCATCATAATGGCAGGATCAAATTCAAACATAACAATAGTAACCTTAAACATAAATGAGAAAAATGCCCCATTTAAAAGACACAACTGGCAAATTGGATAAAGAGTCAAGAGCCATCGGTGTACTGTATTCAGGAGACCCATCTCACGTGCAAAGACACACACATAGGCTAAAAATAAAGGGATAGAGAAAAATTTACCAAGCAAATGGAAAGCAAAAAAAAAAAAAAAAAAAAAAAGCAGAGGTTGCAACCCTCGTCTCTGACAAAACAGACTTTAAACCAAGAAATATCAAAAAAGACAAAGAAGGATATTACATAATGGTAAAGGGAACAATTCAACAGAAAGAGCTAACTATTCTAAATATATATGCACCAAATACAGGAGCACCCAGATTCATGAAACAAGTTCTTAGAAACCTACAAAGAGACTTAGACTCCCACACAATAACAGTGGGAGACTTTAATACCCCACTGTTAATATTAGATCAATGAGACAGAAAATTAATAAGGATATTCGAGACTTGAACTCAGCTCTGGATCAAGTGGACCTAGTAGGCGTCTACAGAACTCTCTACCCCAAATCAACAGCATATACATTCTACTCAGTGCCACATGGCACTTACTCTGAAATCGACCACATAATCGGAAGTAAAACACTCCTCAGCAAATACAGAAGAACTGAAATAGTAACAGTCTCTTAGACCACAGTGCAAGCAAATTAGAACTCAGAATTAAGAAACCCACTCAAAACCACACAATTACATGGAAATTGAACAACCTGCTCCTGAACGACTCCTGGGTAAATAGTGAAATGAAGGCAGAAATCAAGAAGTTATTTGAAACCAATGAGAACAAAGAGACAACCTACCAGAATCTCCGGGACACAGCTAAAGCAGTGTTAAGAGGGAAATTGACAGCACTAAATACCCACATCATAAATCTAGAACTATCTGAAATTGACACCCTAACATCACAATAAAAACAGCTAGAGAAGCAAGAGCAAACTAATCCAAAAGCTAGCAGAAGAAAAGAAATAACATCAGAGCAGAACTGAAGGAATTAGAGACACGAAAAACTCTCCAAAAGAATCAATGAATCAAGGAGCTGGTTTTTTGAAAAAATTAACAAAATACATAAACTGCTAGCTAGACTAATAAAGAAGAAAGGAGAGAAGAATCAAATAGACACAATAAAAAATAAAGAAAATATCACCACTGACCCCACAGGAATACAAGCTACTATCAGAGAATACTATAAACACCTCTAGGCAAATAAACCAGAAAATATGGAAGAAACGGATAAATTCCTGGACACATACACCCTCCCAAGACTAAACTAAGAAGTTGAATCCCTGAATAACCAATAACAAGTTCTGAAATTGAGGCAGTAATTAATAGCCTACCAACCAAAAAAACCCAAGGACCAGACAGATTCACAGCTGAATTCTACCAGAGGTACAAAGAGGAGCTGGTAATCATTCCTTCTGAAACTATTCCGAACAACTGAAAAGGAAGGACACCTCCATAACTCATTTTATGAGGCCAGCATCATCCTGATATCAAAACCTAGCAGAGACATAACCAAAAAGGGAAACTTCAGGCCAATATCCCTGATGAACATGGATGCAAGAATCCTCAATGAAATACTGGCAAACCGAATCCAACAGCACATCAAAAAGCTTATCCACCATGATCAAGTGGGCTTCATCCCTGGGATGCAAGGCTGGTTCAACATATACAAATCAATAAATGTAATCCAGCATATAAACAGAACCAAAGACAAAAACCATATGATTATCTCAATACATGCAGAAAAGGCCTTTGATAAAATTCAACATCTCTTCATGTTAAAAACTCAATAAACTAGGTATTGATGGCACATATCTCAAAATAATAAGACCTATTTATGACAAACCCACAGCCAGTATCATACTGAATGGGCAAACACTGGAAGCATTCCCTTTGAAAACTGGCACAAGACAAGGATGGCCTCTCTCTCCACTCCTATTCAACATAGCATTGGAAGTTCTGGCCAGGGCGATCAGGCAAGGGAAAGAAATAAAAAATATTCAGATAGGAAGAGAGGAAGTCCAATGGTCTCTGTTTGCAGATGACATGATTTTATATTTAGAAAACCCCACTCTCTCAGCCCCAAAACTCCTTAAACTGATAAACAACTTCAGCAAAGTCTCAGGATACAAAATCAATGTGGAAAAATCACAAACATTCCTTTACACCAAAAATAGACAAGCAGAGAGCCAAATCATGAATGAACTCCCATTCACAATCGCTACAAAAAAGAATAAAATACCTAGGAATACAGCTAATAAGGGAGGTGAAGGACCTCTTCGAGGAGAACTACAAACCACTGCTCAAGGAAATAAGAGAGGACGCAAACAAATGGAAAAACATTCCATCCTCATGGATAGGAAGAATATTGTGAAAATGACCATACTGCCCAAAGTAATTGATAGACTCAATGCTATTCCCATCAAACTGCCATTAACATTCTTCACATAATTAGAAAAAATTATTTTAAATTTCATATGGAATCAAAGAAGGCCCAGTATAGCCAAGACAATCCTAAGCAAAAAGAACAAAGCTGGAGGCATCACATTACCTGACTTCAAACTATACTACAAGGCTACAGTAACCAAAACAGCATGGTACTGGTACCAAAACAGACATATAGACCAATGCAACAGAACAGAGATCTCAGAAATAACACTACACATCTACAATCATCTGATGTTCAACAAATCTGACAAAAACAAACAATGGGAAAAGGATTTCCTATTTAATAAATACTGCTGGGAAAACTGGCTAGCCATATGCAGAAAACTAAAACTGGACCACTCCTTTATACCTTAAACAAAAATTAAGTCAGGATGGATTAAAGACTTAAATGTAAAACCCAAAATCATAAAACCCTAGAAGAAAACCTAGGCAATACCATTCAGGACATAGGCATGTGCAAAGATTTCATGACAAAAACACACAAAAGCAATTGCAACAAAAGCCAAAATTGACAAATGGGACCTAGTTAAACTAAAGAACTTCTGCACAGCAAAAGAAACTATCATCAGAGTGAACAGGCAACCTACAAAATGGGAGAAAAATTTTTGCAATTTACTCATCTGATAAATGTTTAATATCCAGAATCTACAAGGAACTTAAACAAATTTACAAGAAAAAAACAACCCCATCAAAAAGTGGGCAAAGGATATGAACAGACACTTCTGAAAAGAAGACATTTATGAGGCCAACAAACATATAAAGCAAAGCTCAACATCACTGATCATCAGAGAAATGCAAATCAAAATCACAATGAGATACCATCTCATGCCAGTCAGAATGGCAATTATCAAAAAGTCAGGAAACAATAATTCTCACGAGGCTCTTGAGAAGTAGGACTGCTTTTACACTGTTGGTGGGAATGTAAGTTAGTTCAACCATTGTAGAAGACAGTATGGCAATTCCTCAAGAATCTAGAATCAGATATACCTTCTGATTCAGCAATCCCATTACTGGGTATATACCCAAAGGAATATAAATCATTCTACTGTAAAGACACATGCACATGTATGTTTATTGCAGCACTATTTACAATAGCAAAGATATGGCACCAACCCAAAGGCCCATCAATGATAGACTGGGTAAAGAAAATGTGGTACATATACACCAAGGAATACTATACAGCCATAAAAAGGAATGAGATCATGTCCTTTGCAGGGACATGGATGAAGCTGGAAGCCATCATCCTCAACAAACTAACACAGGAACAGAAAACCAAACACCACATGTTCTTCCTCATAAGTGGGAGTTGAACAGTGAGAATACATGGACACAGAGGGGAACATCACACACCAGGGGCTGTTGGGGGCTGCGGGGTGAGGGGAGGGAACTTAGATGATGGGTCAATAGGTGCAGCAAACCACCATGGGACATGTATACCTACGTAACAAACCTGCACATTCTGCACATGTATCCCATTTTGTTTTTTTAAGAAGAAATTTTTTAAAATGACAAACTTGTCAGGAGGAAGAGTAGTTGCAACATTGAACAGAAATATATGTATATAACATATATTAATTATTTAATTTTATTAAATTAATAAAATTAATTTAAAAAATAAATTATTTTTTAAAAAGGTCATAGAACCAGCCAGGCATAGTGGCTCATGCCTATAATCCCAGCATTTTGGGAGGCTGAGGCGGGCAGATCACGAGGTCAAGCAATCAGGACCATCCTGGCCAACATGGTGAAACCCTACTAAAAATGCAAAAATTAGCTGGGCGTGGTGGCACATGCCTGTAGTCCATGCTACTCAGGAGTCTGAGGCAGGAGGAATCTCTTGAACCCAGGAGGCAGAAGTTGCAGTGAGCCAAGATCGCATCACTGCACTCCAGCCTGGCAACAGAGCAAAACTTAAAAAAAAAAAAAAAGCCATAGAACCAAACTTCACAGATCTTAAAGAATAGATTGAATCTGCTCTGAGACCTATTATTAGCCTTATTGCTAATAAATATTTGTACTGTGACAAAATGTAGTCTAAATCTTGCTTTCTTTGTAACATGCCATCTAGTAGGAAAATTGTGGAGGAGACCTAAAGTCTTCGCCTACTTTTACCTAGTAGGGGGCACTTGCCCTTTAAAACACACCCACACCCATTGTGAACAACCAAAATACATGATTGGTTTACTTCAAGCACATATCTTCATCTCAATCATAGTGGCAGAATACTATGTTCTGTGCTAAATTTTAGATTGTCCTCAAATTGTACATTTTTTTCCCCTCGAGAGTAGATTCTGTACCAATGTCTAAACGTCACCCTTACTAGCAGATGCCTTACAAATATATACACCCTGATTCAATTTAGCATGACTATGAATAATCAAATCAAAAATCATAGAAGAAATTAACACTTACGATGACCACTCTCAACAAATTTCATGTTCTCCCTACAGCAGAGAACACTGATTGCCTTTTTGAAGACTTTTTACATTATTTTCATTTTATAGACAGATCAACATGACATGAATTTTCCTCATATCAGATGCTGACTTGCAAGCCTAATTATATCCATCAAAGTGTTATTGAGTTTTCTCATTTGATTTTCCACACAGCGGCAAAGAGAGTGGCGATCTAGTTATTTTCCAGGACATAAGGTTAAAATGCTATAAAGTTGATGTTAGTAACTGTGGGAATAAAGAGAAGATGGTAGTATGTCCAGGTTTATTTTTATTCCATTCAGCTGCTTGAATTTTATGTTTCAAAACTGAACTACAACTGGGCATGGTGGTTCACGCCTGTAATCCCAGCACTTTGGGAGGCCGAGGTGGGTGGATCACTTGAGGTCAGGAGTTCAAGATCAGCCTGGCCAACACGGCTAAAACCAATCTCCACTAAAAATACAAAAAAATTAGCTGGATGTGGTGGCGTGTGCCTGTAATCCCAGGTACTTGGGAGGCTGAGGCAAGAGAATCGCTCAAACCTGGGAGGCGGAGGTTGCAGTGAGCCGAGATCCAGCCACTGCACTCTAGCCTGGGCAACAGAGCGGGACTCCGTCTCATAAAACAAAACAAAACGAAAAACAAACACACACACACACACACACACAAAACAAAACTGCCAACTACCTTCGTACCCTGCAATGTGATGTTTAAGAAGATGGCAGAAGACAATCAGCAAATGCTTGGTGCATCCATCTGAAGCACCTACTTTAGGGCTGGCCTAAGACAAATTATGGATTAAAGCTGGGTGACTTTCCAACTTCCCCTTAAGTAGCCTGTAAGAGCAAGATGATAGATGCTACTGCCACTATTTTGGTTGACAGATGCCTGTTAATTAGGATAAGTAAACTGATATCTGGGAAAATACTATATTCAACTCAACATAAGATCTTGAGGGCTATTTCTAGTAAATCTCTAAGTGAATTTCAAGCTTTCCAGTTTCCCAGCTTCAAATTGAAAGCAATTATATCTATCCATGTTTTTTTAGTCAGGGTTTTCTAGAGAGATAGAACTGATAGTATACATAGAGAGATACATAAAAAGAAATGTATTAGGGGAATTGGCTCACTTGATTATGGAGGCTGAGAAGTCTCACTGCAGGCCGTCTGCAAGCTGGAGAATCAGAAAACTCAGTAACATGGCTCAGTTTAAGTCGAAAGGCCTTAGCGCCAAGGAAGCCGATGGTGTAATTCTCAGTACAAGGCTGAAGGCCCAAGAACTCGGCGGGGCGCGGGGGGTGGGGGGTGCTGCTGATATGGGTTCAGGAGTCCAAAGGCTGGAGAACTTTGAGTTCCAAAGGCAGGAAAAGAAAAGCATCCTGATTCCAGAAGAGAAGGAGAATTCACCCTTCCTCTGCCTTATTGTTCCATATAGGCCCCCAGCCAATTGGATGGTGCTCGTCCACATTCAGGGTGGATCTTCCCCACTCAGTCCATTGACTCACACACAAATCTCCTTTAGAAACATCCTCACAGGCACACCTGGGGCAGCCAAACCATTTTAATCAAAAGCAAAACCACCTGAGATTAATTTCAGCAGAAGTGGGATAGGCTGAGAGCCTACAGAATTATTGAGAATAAACAATGTTTTACCAGCTGAGTATTCCTTAACCCAGTCAAGTTGCTAGCCTAAAGCAACCTTTCACATATTGACATCAGATGTGATGGACTCACTCAACAAACACTTAAAGCACTCATTGAGTAACTACTATATTCAAGGCACCTTGTTAAGTTCTAGAGGTCCAAGTGGTTGCAATCCATCAGACTTACAATTAAACCTTAATGGAAAATATAAAAAGTAGAAAACAAAGGATCTAATTCAAAGACGGAAAAATACAGGGATTTGTCAAAAAAAAAAAAAAGTAACCCTTTTTCAAATAGTATTTGTCCATTTTTTTGAACCTAAAATGTAGGTCTTAATTTTGGCTGCTCATGAGAACTACTGATGATTTGTTTGTAACAGTACTGGTCAGTGCCCACGGTCATTTCTTGTTCCCCCTTCCAGAGCTACCTAATTAGAATTTTTTTTTTTTTTTTTTTAAGATCAGTGCCCACGGTCATTTCTTATCCCTACTTCCAGAGCTACCTAATTAGATTTTTTAAGATGGAGTCTTGCTCTGTTGCCCAGGCTAGAGTGCAATGGCATGATCTTGGCTCACTGCAACCTCTGCCTCCTGGGTTCAAGCGACTCTCCTCCCTCAGCCTCCTTGGTAGCTGGGACTACAGGTGCCCGCCACCATGCTCAGCTAATTTTTGTATTTTTAGTAGAGACAGGGTTTCAGCATGTTGGCCAGGATGGTCTCAATCTTCTGACCTCACGATCCGCCTGTCTTGGCCTCCAAAAGTGCTGGGATTACAGGCATGAGCCTCCGCGCTTTTAGAGGAGTGGGGAACAGGCTTCTATATGCAAAAAACTCTGTAAGTGATTGTGGTATGCAGTGGGCATTGAGAACCACTGGCCCAGCAAGGCAACTGGGGAAGGAATGTTAGTTTTTCCTTTCTCCCCTTCCATTTTCTGAGACTTTTGTTACCAAGTTCAGCGTAAGCTCAGTAGGAGAGCTACTTGCCAAAATGTCCTTTTTATTTGGAAGATTGGACATGATCCTCAAATCCATGTTTCCCTCAAATTGCTAATGATCATGGCAGTCAAAAAGAGACAGAGAAGATAAGAACTTAGACTATAGTGTAAGATGACCTGAAAAAATCTGATTAAAGGACAAATGTTGTAATACCAGTTCAAAATTTGCTTTGCTGTGCTTCAAGCTGAGAATAGGATCTGTATTTACTCCTCATGGCATTCATCTCAGGAGGCACTGTACTTTCTACGCTTTACACTCAAATCCTGTAGAGCAGCATTGCTTCTGCTGTTGTTCCCATTTTGGGCTTTCTCAGTTTATACTTTTTCATGAAAGCCACTCACTCTTTGTATTTTGTTAGATGTTATTTTTAATTTAAAAATGGTTAAATCATTTATTTACATTGTGTCTTTGGAGGGTAGCACACCTGGCTTAATTCTTAATTCCCCTTACCATAGGACATTTCCCTCTGAGAAGCCCCCAGGTCATAATTATCATCTTTCCCCCAGCTCTTCTTGGTCTTGTTAATAGTACTCCACACTGTTAACACTCCATGTGTTCTCACTCCATTGAATGCAATTCAGATTTTACTGTGTAATCATGGAATTGTGAATGCATAATAAATACTGCCTTTGCTGTTATTCCAGGCATTTATGATTTGTCTTCCCAAGTAGATGGTAAACATTTTGTGTGCTAACTCGTAGTTCTGCAAATTCAAGAAAGGGCTGGGCTTTGTCAACTTTTACTTATCAAAAACCCCCACGTTCAATTGCCCCTGACCCCATTGAGGGTTCCTATTGGTTTTGTAAGTAAATAGAGAAAAAGGAATCATTTTCTGAAATATCTACTTAAAAGCACAAAATTATCATCATTTTTCCAGGTATTAAATGTTGCTGCATGAATCCTATTATTTCCGAGAAGCGTATTTTTAAAAAGTATAGCTGACTTACTCTGTACACATTTAAACTAACATAAAATACTGTGCCCCCCTCCACCATCCCCCGCCAGTCCCCTGCAACGCAGGTTTTTTTTTAAAGTCTATTTTCACAAGTCATAGGAAGACTCAGATTTAGAGAGATCTCTAAAATCCTTTAGTGGGACATTCTGTAAAACGCTCTTCCAAGAAGATAATTCCATTATGGACTTCATGATGGTTCCTTGTGTGGTTAATCACAAACAATGTAGCGTGAATCAAGGGTAGGAGAGATTTTTAATGCTTCTTTTCCTTGGGATTTTTTCAAAGGCATTTTATATTGCCTAATTTGAGGCCTGTTTGTGAAAGTTTACCTTAGAAAAAAGGTCACATAATAGCATGATGTTCAGAAAGGATTGTCTGAAATCCACTGAGTTGACTAAAGCATTTTATTTTGGGGACCAAAAAGATTTAATAAACTTCCAGTTATGCATGCATATAGAGGTAAAAATAGATGAAATGACCAAAAAGTCAATTCAGAAAATAGTCTTGCTCTGGTAAAAATTATTTAAATTACAAGTTACAGAACCTACTTATACTGTCTTTGCAAAAAAAAAAAAAAAAAAAAAAAAGAATGCCTTGGGAGAGATTTAATGGAAGAAAAAAAATATATCACTATGCTTTGTGCAATTAGGTGTCAGAGCAAAAATAAGCTCAGTGAACAAGAGACTCCATATCAGAAGTGGCATGTCCTTTCTTCTTTGCTGATCTCATGATATCTGCCTCATTTTGCTTATGCCTTCTTCTACAGATTGAGTATTTTTGTTTTGTTTTGTTTTGTTTTGTTTTTTTCGAGACTGAGTTTTGCTCTTGTCACCCAGGCTGGAGTGAAATGATGCGATCTCTGCTCACTGAAACCTCTGCCTCCTGGGTTCAAGTGATTCTCCTACATCAGCCTCCTGAGTAGCTGGGACTACAGGCATGCGCCACTATACCTAACTGATTTTGTATTTTTAGTAGAGATGGGGTTTCACCTGTTGGCCAGCCTGGAAACTCCTTACCTCAGGTGTTCCGCCCACCTTGGTCTCCCAAAGTGCTGGGATTACAGGCATGAGCCACTGTGCCCAGCCAGATTGAGTTTTTATATCTGCTATAGATATGGCTGCTTCAATACTTTTCATATCGTTTTTTTAGATGATGTGAACTGTAAGACCACATGAGAATAAAAAAGATAATGAGACTTCCACTTTCACTAATTGAAAATCAGATAGCTCAGACCAACATTCACCCAGATGACATAGAAAAGTTGAGAAAAAATTTGTTGGCATCATATAGATAAGATATTGAAGATTTACTAGGTCAAGATCCAGGAGAAGATGAAAAGGCAGAGACAGGCACCCAGCAGTTGGAGATACTTTCCTGGAGGCATCTGTTGATTCCCAAAGAAGCTGCTCAGTTACTAAGCAACACTTTTGTCAGCTTCATGGAATTAGGAGGACAGAAGAATAAGCCAGTTTCTACCAAGAATGGAGAAACTGATGAAGCCCTGTGCTTGGATTGGAACCTAAAATGGCTTAACTCTAGAAGTAAGGCTAAATCAGAAGGGAACTATCCCCGACATGGACTATGGCCCAATGTCAAGTCATGGAGTTTGATAAAATTTTGAAATTGAATTAGGTAATACCAGATTAGAGATTACAGTGCCCAAAGGTGCATGGCAGAAGCAAACAAAATATTTTTCAGAGAAAAATAACATTACCCACGCCTCAAATTATTTCTATAAGCACTTTTTCAAATAAAATGCCTGGATCCCATTTACAATAACCAGGCACACAAAAAGACAAGAAAATATGAATATAAATCAGCAGAAACAATAGGCAATTAATCATACCAATTGAGGTTGGTCCATATGTTTGAACTAATAGATACAGACTATAAACAGACTTTAAAAGTAACTATGTTGGTCATATTCAATGAGTTCAAAAGAAAACTGGAATATTAAAAAATACCTAGCATATATTTTTTTAAAAAAAAGAAGATGAAAATGAACAAAATATAAATTATAGGGCACAAAGTTCTAACAACTAAAATTTAGAACTTCATGGATGAGTATAACAACTAGTTAGGCACTGCTAAAAAGAGAATCAGTAAACTGAGAGGTAGGTCAAAAGAAATAATCTAGATTAAAGAACAGAAAAACAAATGAACGAAATGCACCAAAGAGAGGTAATAAGAGGCATGGATGCCCTTTTCACAAAGGGCAAACATACATTTATCTCCAGTCCCAGAAGAAAAGGAAAGAGAGAGGATATTGTGCAAGCAATATTTGGGAAGATAACAACTGTGAATATTCCAAATGTGATGAAAGACATCTTCCACAGATTTAAAGCAATCCAATCATAACAAATGCGAGGAAATTCACACCTGCACATATCATAACAGAAACCACAAATAATCAAATGTAAAGACATAATCTTAAAATCAGCTAGAGAAAAATATATACTGTTCTTTCTCCCCCTCCCCTCCCCTCCCCTCCCCTCCCCTCCCCTTCCCTTCCCTTCCCTTCCCTCTTTCCACAGTCTTGCTCTGTCACCCAGGCTGGAGCACAGTGGTGCTATCTCAGCTCACAGCAACCTCCACCTCCCGGGTTCAAGCAAGTCTCCTGCCTCAGCCTCCTGAGTAGCTGGGACTACAGGTGTGTACCAACACACTTGGCTAATTTTTTGTATTTTTAGTAGAGATGGGGTTTCACTGTGTTAGCCAGGATGGTCTCAATCTCCTGACCTCATGATCCACCCTCCTAAGCCTCCCAAAGTGCTGGGATTACAGGTATGAGCCACCGTGCCTGACCAGATATACCGTTTTCAAAGAGCAGTAATTAGATCAAGAGATGACTTCTTATCAGACAAAAATATAATTATCTCTCAATGGGTTGAAAGAAAGTAATTGATTTTTATGCCATTGAAAATATCATTCAGAATTAAGCAAAGATATCTTCATGCCATAGAAAAAATAGAGAATGTATCACCTGCAAAACTGCATTAAAGGAAGTACTAAAGAATGATCTCCAAATAGAAGAACATGTTTTTAAATGAATCTTAGAGATACGATGGAGTAAAACATAATGAAATTGTAAACAGGTGGGTAAACTAAATAACTACAAACCACATAAACCAGTTATAATAATGTCTTATGAGGTTTGTTTTTGTTTTCTTGAAGACAGTTTCTGTCACCCAGGCTGGAGTGCAGTGACACTATCATGCTCACTGCAGCCTTGAACTCCTGGGCTCAAGCTTTCCTCTCACCTCAGCCTCCTGAATAGCTGGCACTACAGGTGTGCACCGCCATGACTGCAATTATTTTATTTTTTGTAGAGACATGGTCTTGCGTTGTTGCCCAGGCTGGTCTTGAACTCCTGGCTTCAAGCCATCCTCCCACCTTAGCGTTCCAAAGTGCTGATGTTTAACACACACACACACACACCCCACACACACACACCCCTATCTGTTCTGCAGAATAATCAATAGGTCAGAACCTAGCTCATTGATTACCCTTACAAGAAGTCTATTAAAGAGAGAAGGCAATGTGTCTTAATTTGAAGCTTATGGAAGTTGTTGAAAAAATGTCTCTCTCCCCACTCCACTTTACCCACCCCTCCACAAGAAACAGAAGGAAGTTGATCAAAGTAGACAAGATTGACTAGCATGTCTCAGTATTCCAAATGTATGTATATTCATAAAATGTAGGGAAATGGGGCTCTGACCACTGGCAGTCTGTAAGACACAGTGTTAGGACTAGCTGAATTATGTAATTACTACCTGGGTTGGTCAGGACACATCTCTCACACAAATAAGATGTCTTAACCACTAAAAAACAGAATATAACATTATCTTTAAAAATTAAAAGTAAAAGTGTAAATAAGTATCTGGAAGTGTTTGCCATTTTTTAAAGAGATACTTATCTGCATTCAGGTTTGGAAGATTTTGTTTATTAGATCACCAAAGCTATATTGTGTTTTAACTATATTTTATGTGGCTCTAGCAAAAGCATAAATTCTTAATATTGCAATATACTTACCATAATATAGCTATATAGTCTATTTGCAAAGGAGCAATAGTTATAATTGGATTCATATTACTTTTTCTTCTCAGAAATTTCATTTTTCAAAATAAAATACTACAGTTATTACAGTGAAAACATAAACAGAACTATTTACAATATAAACACATCTATTTACAATATAAACACAAATATAAACAGGAGTATTTACAATACAAGCACATATTGGAACCTACAACTTTCCAAAATCTTTCTCCTTCACTTTTTCCTTTCTAAAATTGGATTAATGTGTTCATTTTCAAAGGAACTTGATGGGGAGTACTAAAAGTTTGAATACTGTGATTGCTTAATAGTAGTTTATAGATGCTGAATACTAAGTTATAGGTGATGCAACAAGCATAACTTAGAAATACTTCAAGATAATTTTGCCATACTGCATGCTTTCAAATAAATTAATTAAAAATATTAAACAGAAATATGATTAGACTTATCATGTCAATATTGACTGTAATTTTATATGTGTTAAACATAAGGTGAAGGTTATCTTCATTGAATTTTAGATAGTAACTAGAGCAAGTTATCTAAGAGATAGTGTTATACAAAAAACGATAGGGTAAATTGCTTAACAGTACATAGACTGCTGTTTTAGTGAATGCCACATTTTTGCAAAAAGAAAATCTTAGGGTTTAAAATAATAACAAACGAGAATTAATTGAGCTCCCTGGGGAAACAGTTACTGAAATAGTTAATATTTTCTGAAGAATAACAAAAAATAAGATACTAACTGAAGAGAATGAATAAAGACAATTTTATTCTCAAACAATCGAATTTTATACATTTCTTGATCATCCAACGACTTCACAATGACTTTATGAAAACTGGTTTGAACACTTGGAAATAGACACAGACTTCCTTCTGCAGAGCTATCAATGACAGGGACACTATTAGATGGAGATTGCGGAAAAGCTCTCACCAACTTCAATGTATTTCTATTTAAAATTCCACTACTGACATGTAGCCATGACAGCAAAGAGGGCCTTTCTCTAACTGTGTAGAATAAGGAGATAGGCTCTTTGAGCACAATATCCATCAAAAAGATTAAGTAATGAAACAGGACACATTTCTGTCACTTCTACATCTGCCTGCTGTGCAAGTACACAAAGAGAGAAAGAAGCCGTCAGTTTCAGCAGCATTTTCCAATCTGAGGCTTTTAGGAAAATTACAGGGCACTGAAGAATTACAGTTCACATTAGAGCTGATTGGTGTCACAGTCAAAAGGAGGAAAGGCTCCTTGTCCTTTCACAATAGGGATTTGTCTTCCCTGAGCAAAACTAATCACCTCCCGTACTCACATAATTAACGATACAGCTAATCAGAAGAAATCATCCATTGAAGTGAAGTCTTCGTAGGCTCTTGGTTTAGTACAAAATCAATTTTGATTTTCATAAATGCCAAGCAGCTTTGACTGTATTGTCAACATCTGCACAGGTAATAATGTTGCTGGGATACTCAAAGGTTGCTCCAAGGTTCTGTCCTAGAAAGATATCTCTTGCTCCTGTTAATATGGGTAGATGGTCTGATTCCAAATAAAGTGCAATTTTTCATTATCCAGTGTAGTATCACTTGAGTGATTATATGAAACAGGATATACTTCTCACCTTTCCCAGTCAAGGAAGAAATGTTTGACAATAGTGGCCTCTTCACTTGGAATCTCTAATCACAGTTCTTGGCATTGCTTCCTTCTGAGTTTTAGCTCAGAGCTAACAGAGAATAGCAAACATATTACTGTGTTATTCAGCAAAGGACAGAGAAGAACAAGTGAAAAGTGATCAGTTTAATATTTTAGCAATGTCTAAATCAATTGTTTACTGAGTATAAGAGGTTTTAGCAGTGCAAAATCCTTCAAAAAGTTTTGAGGAAATCTGTCCAAACTAGGGAAGGCAGATTTATACCTAATAAACACATTTAAGACAGTTGTGTGCCACCTGTTTTTTAAAAAAAATAAAATGTTGGTGTACTTATCAGGCTATTCAGCTTATTTTTTAATTATTTTATACTTTAGGTTCTGAGGTACATGTGCAGAATGTGCAGGTTTGTTACACAGGTATACATGTGCCGTGGTGCTTTACTATACCGATCAACCTGTCATCTACATTAGGTATTTCTCTTAATGCTATCCTTCCTGTAGCTCCCAACCCCAAACAGACCCTGGTGTGTGATGTTCCCCTCCCTGTGTCCATGTGTTCTCATTGTTCAACTCCTACCTATAAGTGAGAACATGCAGTGTTTGGTTTTCTGTTCTTGTGTTAGTTTGCTGAGAATCATGGTTTCCATCTTCATCCATGTCCCTGCAAAGGACATGAACTCATCTTTTTTATGGCTGCATAGTATTCCATGGTGTATATGTGCCCCATTTTCTTTATCCAGTCTATCATTGGTGGGCATTTGGGTTGGTGCCAAGTCTTTGCTATTGTGAGCAGTGCTGCAATAAACATACATGTGCACATGTCTTTATAGTAGAATGATTTATAATCCTTTGAGTATATACTCAGTAATGGGATTGCTGGGTCAAATGGTATTTCTGGTTCTAGATCCTTGAGCAATCACCACACCGTCTTCCACAATGGTTGAACCAATTTACACTCCCACCAACAGTGTAAAACTGTTCCTATTTCTTCACATCCTCTCCAGCATCTGTTGTATCAGGGGAACCCCCACCCCCAATATTTAACATGGGTTCTTTTCTATTTCCCTGAGCATCTCAGCTGGTCTGAGAAATAAAGGGAAAGAGTACAAGAGAGAGAAATTTTAAAGGTGGGTGTCTGGGGGAGACATCACATGTCAGCAGGTTCTGTGATGCTCCCTGAGCCGTAAAACCAGCAAGTTTTTATTAGCCATTTTCAAAAGGGGAGGGAGTGCACGAATAGGGTGTGGGTCACAGAGATCACATGCTTCACAAGGTAATAGAATACCACAAAGCAAGTGGAGGCAGGGCGAGATCACAGGACCACAGGATGGGGCGAAATTAAAATTGCTAATGAAGTTTCGGGCACACATTGTCATTAATAACATCTTATCAGGAGACAGGGTTTGAGAGCAGACAACTCTCAAATTTGACCTGTCTGATCAAAATTTATTTGGTGGGATTTCCTCGTACTAATAAGCCTGGGAGTGCTACAGGAGACCGGGGTTTATTTCATCCCTTCGGCTTCAACTGTAAAAGATGGCCACCCCCAGGGGGCTGTTTATAGACCTACCCTCAGGGCACATTCTCTTTCTCAGGGATGTTCCTTGCTGAGAAAAAGAATTCAGCGATATTTCTCCTATTTGCTTTTGAAAGAAGAGAAATATGGCTCTGTTCCATCCGGCTCACCAGCAGTCAGAGTCCAAAGTCTTATCTCCCTTGTTCCCTGAACATTGCTGTTATCCTGTTCTTTTTTCAAGGTGCCCAGATTTCATATTGTTCAAACACACATGCTCTACAAACAATTTGTGCAGTTAACACAATCATCACAGGGTCCTGAGGTGACATACATCCTCCTCAGCTTACAAAGATGATGGGATTAAGAGATTAAAGTAAAGACAGGCATAGGAAATCACAAGGGTATTGATTGGGGAAGTGATAAGTGTCCATGAAATCTTTACAATTTATGTTCAGAGATTGCAGTAAAGACAGGAGTAAGAAATTACATAAGTATTAATTTGGGGAACTAATAAATGTCCATGAAGTCTTCACAATTTATGTTCTTCTGCCATGGCTTCAGCCAGTCCCTCCGTTCGGGGTCCCTGACTTCTCGCAACAGTTGTTTCTTGACTTTTTAATGATCATCATTCTAACTGGCATGAGGTGGTATCTCATTGTGGTTTTGATTTTCATTGCTTTGACCTTAATGACCAGTAATGATGAGCTTTTTTTCTTTTTTTTTTTTGCTGTATAAATATCTTCTTTTGAGAAGTGTCTGTTCATATCCTTTGCCCACTTTTTAATGGCGGGTTTTTTTCCCCATAAATTTGTTTAAATTTTTTATCGATTCTAGATATTAGCCCTTTGTCAGTTGGATAGATTGCAAAAATTTTCTCCCATTCTGTAGGTTGCCTGTTCACTCTGATGGTAGTTTCTTTTGCTGTACAGAGGCTCTTTAGCTTAATTAGATCTCATTTGTCAATTTTAGCTTTTGTTGCTATTGCTTTTAGTGTTTTAGTCATGAAGTCTTTGCCCATGCCTATGTCCTGAATGGTGTTGCCTAGGTTTTCTTCTGGGGTTTTTATGGTTTTAGGTCTTACGTTTAAATCCATCTTGAGTTAATTTTTGTTATTTTATTTTATTTATTTATTTATTTATTTATTTTTTTGAGCCTGACTCTCACTGTGTCGCCCAGGCTGGAGTGCAGTGGCACAATCTCGGCTCACTGCAACCTCCTCCTCCTGGGTTCAAGGGATTCTCCTGCCTCAGCCTTCCAAGTAGCTGGGATTACAGGCATGCACGACCATGCCCAGCTAATTTTTTGTATGTTTAGTAGAGACGGGGTTTTGTCATGTTGGCCAGGTTGCTCTTGAACTCCTGACCTCAGGTGATCTGCCTGCCTCGCCCTCTCAAAGTGCTAGGATTACAGGCATGAGGCATCATACCCAGCCTCAGCCTAAGTAGACCCTCAGGCAGTCTTGCTGCAAAACTGAATTCAGTAATACCCTTAGTAAAGGAAGAGAAAGAAATCATAGAAAAATCAAAGTCCCAATTAAAATAGCTCAGAAAACTGTGCAAAAGATATTTGAATTATTTTGTTAAATTCCATTCAATATTAGAAACACATGTATCATTCTAAAGATATCTTCAAAGGTGTAAAATTAAAAGTCTAGTAGCAAGTGTATATAAATTGCTTTACGGAAAATGGTCAAATGATAGCAACTGAAAAGTAATCTGTTTTTAGATTTGTTTAGCACAACTCATCTTTGTTTTGGTTGTTTTAACATTCATAAGGTAAACCTGTCATATGCAGCTGAGAGTATTTCAGTGAGACCAGAGTTAATCTGTCTTGGGAAGAAACAAAATTTTCATTTAAATGGAGCAATTCAAGAGACTTTACTAAAAGGACTATTTACAGAGATGTAGGCAAAGTTTATGAAACCCAGAGATAACAAAACAGGAAGCTGCTCCTGCTGTAGGCTAGAAAGAAGTGAGGGTGTAAAATAAGGTGATCAGATCAGAGTAAGAGGTGGAGTCATGGAGGAGAGGTTGCCCAACAGAATAAGTTACAGTCTTAGCAGCCCACAGCCACTGCCAGAACCCTGAAACATAACAGGGAGGGAATGGTGAAGAAATAACCCTACTTCTTCCTTTTTCACTCCAATGTCTTGCTGATGGCTATATTAGAAAAACTTAACAGGAAACCAGCAGACTAGAGAATCTGGGCAATGCTGCCCCTAAGCATCAACTACGCAGGACAATATGGGAATAAAAGGATTGAGAATGAGTCTGAGTAAATGTGGAATAACCAGAGTATGATGTATGTCTATTGATAATTAAGTTTCATAGTACTAGCTGCAAATAAATGAGCAGATATTTCTGCTGATTTGTAGTAATTTCAATGATTCCTGCCTCCAGTCTTTTATGGCCATAGTTTATTTAATTCTGTCTCTGTTGTTGAATTATTAATTTGTTTCCAATTTAATACTCTTATAAATAATACTGCAGTGAACATCCATTACTGCAAGGCGTTGCAACAGAGATATAGCAAAGGTGTATTTTTAAAGTAAACTTAATTGAAGTATAATATACTTACAATAAAAATAACATCACACTTTTTAAGTGTACATACAGTTTGGTGACTCTTAACAATTGTACACACCCTTGTAAATATCATCAAGATATAGAACATTTATATTCCACAAAAAAGTTCCCTGGCACCCCCTTTTTGTCAATTTCTTCCAACTATTACCTATTCCATGTGACCACTTGTCTGATTGTGTCAAATAGATTAGTCTCGTCTATTCTAGGATACTATACAAATGGCATCTTTTGCTCAAATATCTATGAAATGCTAACATATTGTTGCATCTATCAGCAGATTGCTTCTTTCTATTGATGAGACGTGCTCCATCACACAAGTAAACTCTAATTTGTTTATGCATTCACCTATCAATGTTTTTAATTTTTGGCTATCATGAATAAATGTATTATAAATATTTATGTAAAAATATACACATAGATTTTTCTCTTGGGTAAATACTTGAGAGGAAAGGCTGAGATATATTATAAGTGTATGCTTTACTTTAGAAAAATGGCCAAACTGTTTTCCGAAGTGCTGTATCATTTTACACACTCACCAGGAATTTTTATGAGTTCCAGTTGCTTTACATCCTCACCAACAATTAGCCTCACCAGTCTTTTTGATTTTAGTTGTTCTAGTGAGTATACGGTGGTATTTCTTTTTATATGGAGTCTCACTCTGTTGTCCAGGCTGGAGTGCAATGGTGCAATCTGGGCTCACTGCAACCTCTGCCTCCTGGGTTCAAGTGATTCTCCTGCCTCAGCCTCCCGAGTAGCTGGGATTACAGGCATGTGCCACCATACCCAGCTAATTTTTGTATTTTTAGTAGAGACGGGATTTCACCATGTTGGCCAGGCTGATCTCAAATTCCTGACCTCAAGTGATCTCCGCACCTCGGCCTCCCAAAGTGCTGGGATTACAGGCATGAGCCACTGCACCAGGCCCCAGTGGTGTCTTATTTTAAGTTGCATTTCTGTAACGACTAATGATATTGAGCATCTTTTTGCATAATTTCTTGGTCTTTTGCAGATCTTCTTTGATGAAAAGTCTGTTCAAGCTTTTGCCTTTTTAAAAACTATCAGGTTGTTTTATCACATTTTTATCATACACACAAAAGAAAGCATGTTCTCTATAGGCTAGAACTCAGTGGTTAAAGAACATGAGAAAGCTTGGAAATAGTTAGCAATCAGAATGAGTCTGTACGTAAACTGTGATTACTCCTGTGTTTTATCCTAATCATGGGAGTCTACAAAGAAGAAGGAAGGAGAGACATAAGCTTCGAAGACTGTCATAAAAACAATTAGGCCGTATAAGTAACTATTATGCAATTAAACACTGGCTTTCTCTCTGACCAAGGGGGAATTCGTCAAATTATTTTTTTCTCTCCTCTCTCTCTCATGCTCTCCATCAAAAAATAAAAATTAAAACAACAAGTTTCTCTAACGATGCTCTCAGTTTTGACATCTTATGAGTTGATAATGTAATAACCACAAACTTTTAAATTCTCACCTAGCACAGTTTTTAGAACCACAGAGAAGAGGCATTATTTACAGATAGAGTAATTTTCTTGCCATGTGGAAGTGAGGCTATGTGATTTGCATCTGGGGTGAAGTACTATGAGTTCAGTTGTTACATGAATCTTTTCTGTGCAGAATTGTCATTTATACTCCTGTCGTGTGAATTTTTTTCTCTTGGCCTGTAAGTTTGAGATCTTTGGGTTTCTGTTGTGTTTTTCCCTAAACAAGAGTCAAACCTGTCATCTTTTCATAGACTTGCGTACAGACAAGTAGTGATGCTTTATGTAAGCACTTAATGTTCATGCCAAAAAATAAGTATTTTAAAAATAAATTATCAGCGGTGGCATTTTATGTCATAAAGTATCGACTTTGTTTTAGTATAAAAGGATGAAGATGTTAGTAAATTTTTGATGCTAGTGTTATTTACAATTTTTATAATTACATTAGTCACCCAAATTCTACTTCCACTAAATACTGGTTCAGATTACATCCAAACATAGTATGGGGTCATTCTGGGTATTCAATGGTGAAGACATTTTTCTTGTTTTTGTTGTTGTTATAAATTTTAGCTTTTTTTTATTTTTATTTTTTTAAATTACTTTTTAAATCTTTTGTGAGTACATAGTAGGTGTATATATGTAGGGGATACATGAGAGGCTTTGAAGTAGGCATGCACATAGGTATACATGCACCATGGCATATGTATACCTATGTAACAAACTTGCATGTTCTGCACGTGTATCCCAGAACTTAAAGTTAAAAAAAGAAACTATATATATACGTATATATATACACATATATATGTATATATATACACATATATATATACACACATATATACACACACATATATATATAAAGGAAATAGGCATGAGGAGAAATAGGCATGCACATAGGTATACATGCACCAGGGCACATGTATACCTATGTAACAAACTTGAATGTTCTGCACGTGTATCCCAGAACTTAAAGTTAAAAAAAGAAACAATATATATATATATATGGAGTCTATATATATATAGTCTCTCTCTCTATATATATATAGTCTATATATATATATATGAAATAAGCATGAGGAGAAAGGAAGAGCAGCAGTGTGGTATAGCAGCCCACCTGAGAACCACACAGGGCAGGGGAGCACCTACACCCCAGCCAAGGGAGGCAGTGAGTGAACATGCTACCCCACCTGGAAAACTGCTTTTTACACGTAACTGTGCAACCCACAGATCGGAAGATCCCACACGTGAGCCCACTGGACCACCAGGGCCTAAAGTCCCAACCACAGAGCAACACCTAGATTCTCAGCAGCCACTCAGCTAGAACCTGCCTAAGCCTGCCAAGTTCCCCGGGGGAGGGGCGGCCATCTCCACAGCTGTGGCTGCCTGCTGTCTAAGCTCTTTGGGGGTGGTGGCAGCCAACACTGGGACTCGTAGCTGCCTAACACACTAAGCTCCCAGGGCAGGGGAAGGGCAGAAGCCATCTCTATAGCTCCAGGCTGCACTTTTCCGCTGCTGGAGCCAGGAAGGTTGGATGCTTCGTCCCAAGAGGTATTACCCACAGCCTAACACACCTGCTGTGGTAGACTGTGGCCAGAGTGCCTCCTCAGGCCTGAGCCTGACCCATCCTTCCTCACTAGGTAGGGCATCCATGCAGGAACTCCAACAACTACAGTCAGGGGCTCAGGGACAGAACTCTGAGCTCTCTGGGCTTGAGCCCCTAGTGGGAGGGGTGGCTGCAGTCTCAGCAAACCAGAAGATGTAGCCTCTTCTCCTTATGCCTCTGAGGAATCCAGGCAGCCCAGATGAATAGGTTTTCCCCCACCACAGCACATCCCCTCCACCAAAGGACAGCCAAAGTGCTTCGTTAAACAGGTCCTGCTTCTCATGCCACCCAACTGGGTGAGACCCACCCCCTAACAGGGGTTGTCAGACATCCTATACAGGAGCATACCTACTGGCATCAGGTTGGTACCCCTCAAGGTCAGAGATCCCAGAAGAAGAAGCAGGCACCCATCTTGGCTGTTCTCCAGCCTCCTTGAGTGACATTTCTAGGTGCAGGAGTGAACCACGTGAGTAGGGCCTGAGGTAAACCCCCAGCAAATCGCAGCAGTCTGGCAGAAGAGAGACCTGACTATTGAAAGAAAAACAAATGAACAGAAAGCAACAACAACAGCATCAACAAAAAAGGCCCACAAAAACCTCATCCAAGGGTCAGCAGCCTCACAGATTGAAACTAGACAATCTCATGAAAATGAGAAAGAATCAATGAAAAAACATGCTGAAAAATGAAAAGGCCAGAGTGCTGCTTCTCCTCCAAATGATCGCAATACCTGTCCAGCAAAGGCGTAAACTGAATAGAGGATAAGATGGACGAATTGACAGAAGTAGGCTTCAGAATGTGGGTAATAACAAACTCCACTGAGGTAAAGGAGCATGTTTTAACTCAATGCAAAGAAGCTAAGAACCTTGATAAAAGATTACAGGAGCTGCTAACTAGAATAACCAGTTTAGAGAGGAACATAAATGACCTGAGGGAGCTGGAAAACACAGCATGAGAACTTTGTGAAGCACACACAAGTATCAATAGCCAAATCAATCAAGCAAGCAGAAGAAAGAATATCAGATATTGAAGACCATCTTACTGAAATAAGGCAAGCAGACAAGATTAGAGAAAAAGCAGTGGAAAGAAACAAACAAAACCTCCAATAAATATAGGACAATGTAAAAAGACTAAACCTACAATTGGTTGGTATACCTGAAAGAGATGGGGGATATAATAGAACCAAGTTGGAAAACACACTTCAGGATATTATCCAGGAGAACTTCCCTAACATAGCAAGACAAGAAATAGACAGAACACCACTAAGATACTCCATGAGAACATCAACCCCAAGACACATAATAACTAGATTTTCCAAGGTCAAAATGAAGAAAAAAATGTAAAGGGCAGTCAGAGAGAAAGGCCAGGTAACCTACAAAAGGAAACCCATCAGACTAACAGTGGATTTCTCAGCAGAAAACCTGCAAGCCAGAAGAGTTGAGGCCAATATTCAATAATTTTCAACCCAGAAAGAGAAATAAAATCCTTTTCAGACAAGCAAATGCTAAGGGATTTCATTACCACCAGACTTGCCTTGCAAGAGCCCCTGAAGGAAGCACTAAATATGGAAAGGAAAAACTGGTACCAGCCACTGCAGAAACACAATAAAATATAAAGACCAATGACACTATGATGAAACTGCATCAACTAGTGTGCAAAATAACTAGCCAGCATCCTGATGACAGGACCAAATTCACACATAACAATATTAACCTTAAATGTAAATGAACTAAATGCCCCAATTAAAAGACACAGACTGGCTAACTGGATCAAGCATCAAGACCCATTGGCATGCTGTGTTCAAGAGACCGCTCTCATGTTCAAAGACACACATAGGCTCAAAATAAAGGGATTGCAGAATATTTGCCAAGCAAATGGAAAGCCAAAAAAACACAAAAAAAATCAGGGGTTGCAGTCTGGCCTCTGACAAAACAGACTTTAAACCAACAAAGATAAAAAAGACACAGAAGGGCATTACATAATGGTAAAAAGACCAATTCAACAAAAAGAGATAGTTATCCTAAATATATGCACCCAATACAGGAGCACTCAGATTCATAAAACGAGTTCTTAGAGACCTATAAAGAGACTTAGACTCCCACACAATGATAGTTGGAGACGTTAGCAACCCACTATCAGTATTAGATAGGTCAATGAGACGGAAAATTAACAAGGATATTCAGGACTTGAACTCAGCTCTGGATCAAGTGGGCCTAACAGATAACCACAGAAGTCTCCACCCCAAATCAATACAATATATACTCTTCTCAGTGCCACATGGCTCTTACTCTAAAATCGACCACATAATTAGAAGTAAAACACTCCTCAGCAAATGCAAAAATAACTGAAATCATAAGAAAAATCTCTTAGATCACAGTGCAATCAAATTAGAACTCAGGATTAAAAAACTCACTCAAAACCACACAGCTACATGGAAATTTGGCAACCTGCTCCTGAATGACTCCTGGGTAAATAACGAAATTAAGGAAGAAATCAAGAAGTTCTTTGAAACCAATGAGAACAAAGAGACAATGTACCAGAGTCTCTGGGACAAACTCAAGCAGTCTTAAGAAGGAAATTTGTTACACAAAATGCCCACATCTGAAACATAGAAAGATCTCAAATCGACACCCTAACATCACAATTAAAAGAGCTAGAATAGCCTGTAGTCCCAGCTACTCGGGAGGCTGAGGCGGAGAATGGCGTAAACCCGGGAGGCAGAGCTTGCAGTGAGCTGAGATCCGGCCACTACACTCCAGCCCGGGCGACAGCGCGAGACTCCCTCTCAAAAAAAAAAAAAAAAAAAAAAAAAGCTAGAATAGCAAGCACAAACAAATACAAAAACTAGCAGAAGACAAAAAATAACTAAGATCAGAGTGGAATTGAAAGAGATAGGGACATGAAAATCCTTTCAAAAAATCAATCAATCCAGGAGCTGTTTTTTTGAAAAAATTAACAAAATAGATAGACCACTAGCTAGACTAATAAAGAAGAAAACAGAAAAGAATAAAATAGACACAATAGAAAAATGATAAATGGGATATCACTACTGACCCCACAGGAATACAAACTATCATCAGAGAATACTATAAATACCTCTAGGCAAATAAACTAGAAAATACGGAAGAAAATGGATAAATTGTTGGACACATACACCCTCCCAAGACTAAACCAAGAGAAGTTGAATCCCTGAATAGATCAATAACAAGTTCTAAAATTGAGGCACTAATTAATAGCCTACCAACCAAAAAAAGTCCAGGACCAGATAGATTCATAGCAGAATTATATGAGAGGTACAAAGAGGAGTTGGTATCATTCCTTCTGAAACTATTCCAAACAATTGAAAAGGAGGGACTGCTCCCTAACTCATTTTATGGAGCCAGCATCATCCTGATACCAAAACCTGGCAGAGACATAACAAAAAAAGAAAACTTGAGGTCAATATCCCTGATGAACACTGATGCAGAAATCCTCCATAAAATGCAAACGGCAAACTGAATCTGGCAGCGCATTAAAAAACTTATCCACCATGATCAAGTCGGCTTCATCCTGGGATGCAAGGCTGGTTTAACATATGCAAATCAATAAACGTAATCCATCACATAAACAGAACCAATGACAAAAACCGTATGATTATCTCAATAGATGCAGAAAAGGCCTTTGATAAAATTCAACATCCCTTCAAGTTAAAAACTCTCAATAAACTAGATATTGATGGGACATATCTTAAAAAAATGAGACCTATTTATGACAAACCCATAGCCAATATCATAATGAGAGGGCAAACTGGAAGCATTCCCTTTGAAAACTGGCACAAGACAAAGATGTCCTTTCTCACCACTACTATTCAACATAGTATTGAAAGTTCTGGCCGGGCAATAAGGCAAGAGAAAGAAATAAAGGCTATTCAAATAGGAAGAGAGAAAGTCAAATTGTCTCTGTTTGCAGATGACATGGTTTTTTGGTTTGTCTTGTTTGTTTTTTCTGAGACGGAGTCTTGCCCTGTCGCTAGGCTGGAGTGCAGTGGTGCAATCTCAGCTCACTGCAACCTCCACCTTCCGGGTTCAAGTGGATCACCTGCCTCAGCCTCCCAAGTAGCTGGGACTACAGGCACATGCCACCATGCCCAGCTAATTTTTGTATTTTTAATAGAGATGGGGTTTCACCATGTTGGTCAGTGATCTCTTGACCTCGTGATCCACCCACCTTGGTCTCCCAAAGTGCTAGGATTACAGGCATGAGCCACTGGGCCCTGTCCAGATGACATAGTTTTATATTTAGAAAACCCCTTCCTCTCAATCCAAAAACTCCTTAAACTGATAAGCAACTTCAGCAAAGTCTAAGGATACAAAATTAATGTGCAAAAATCACAAGCATTTCTTTACACCAACAATAGACAAGGAGAGAGACAAATGATGAATGAACTCTCATTTACAATTGCTACAAAAGAATAAAATACCTAGGAATACAGCTGACAAGGGACATGAAAGACCTCTTGCAGGAGAAGTACAAAATACTGCTCAAGGATATAATAGAGGATACAAACAAATGAAAAAACATTCTATCCTCATAAACAGGAAGAATCAATATCTTGAATATGTGCATGCTGCCCAAAGTAATTTATAGATTCAATACTATTCCCAACAAACTACCATTGACATTGTTTACAGAATTGGAAATATGACTTTAAATTTCATATGGAACCAAAAAGATCTTGTATAGCCAACACAGTCCTAAGCAAAAAGAACAAAGCTGGAGGCATCATGCTACCTGACTTCAAAATATACTGCAAGGCCACAGTAACCAAAACAGTATGGTACTGGTACCAAAACAGACATATAAACGAATGGAACAGAACAGAGACCTCAGATATAACATCACACATCTACATTCATCTGATCTTTGACAAACCTGACAAAAACAAGCAATGGGGAAAGGACTCCCTTTTTAATAAATGGTGCTGGGAAAACTGGCTAGCCATATGCAGAAAACTAAAATTGGGCCCCTTCCTTACACCTTATACAAAAATTAACTCAAGATGGATTAAATACTTAAATGAAAATCCCCAAACCATAAAAACCCCAGAAGAAAAGCTAGGCAATACCATTCAGGACATAGGCACAGGCAAAGATTTCATGATGAAAATGTCAAATGAAATTGCAACAAAAGCTAAAGTTGACAAATAGGATCTAATTAAACTGAAGAGCTTCTGCACAGCAAAAGAAACTATCATCAGAGTGAACAGGCAACCTACAGAATGGGAGAAAATTTTTGCAATCTACCCATCTGATAAATGTCTAATATCCAGAATCTACAAGGAACTTAAACAAATGTACAAGAAAAAAACAACCCCATTAAAAAGTGGGGAAAGCATATGAACAGACACTTCTCAAAAGAAGACATTTACGCAGCCAACAACCATATGAAAAAAAAAGCTCAACATCACTGATGATTAGAAAAATGCAAGTCAAAAAAACCACAATGAGATATCATCTCACACCAGTCAGAATGGTGATTATTAAAACGTCAAGAAACAGCAGATACTGGCAAGGCTGTGGAGAAATGGAACACTTTTACACTGTTGGTGGGAATGTAACTTAGTTCAATCAGCATGGAAGACAGTGTGGCGATTCCTCAAGGAACTAGAACCAGAAATATCATTTGACCTACCAATCCCATTACCAGGTATATACCCAAAGGAGTATAAATCATTCTACTATAAAGACACATGCACATGTATGTTTATTGCAGCACTATTTACAATAGCAAAGATATGGAACCAACTCAAATGTCCATCAATGATAGACTGGATAAAGAAAATGTGGTACATATACACCATGCAATACTATTCTGCCATAAAAAGGAATGAGATCATGTCCTTTGCAGGGACATGGATGAAGCTGGAAGCCATTATCCTCAGCAAACTAACACAGGAACAGAAAACCAAACACCACGTGTTCTCACTTCTAAGTGGGAGCTGAACAATGAGAACACATGGACACAGGGAGGGAAACAACACACACTGAGGCCTGTTGGGTAGGGGGGGAGGGAGAACATCAGGACAAATAGCTAATGCATACTGAGCTTAAAACCTAGATGACGGGTTGATAGGTGCAGCAAACCACCATGGCACACGTATACCTATGTAACAAACCTACATGTTCTGCACATGTATCCCAGAACTTAAAGTAAAAGAAAAATTAAGAAAAAAGAAATAGGCATCAATGTGAAATAAGCACATCATGGAGAATGGGGTATCTATCACCTCAAGCATTTATCCTTTGAGTTACAAACAACCAATTACATTCTTTAAGTTATTTAAAAATATACAATTAGGTTATTATTGACTAATAGTCACCCTTTTGTGCTATCAAATAGTAGGTGTTATTCATTTTTTCTATTTTTTTGTAGACATTAACCATCTGCATCTTCTCCCCAACCCTCCATTACCCTTTCCAGCCTCTGGTAACCATCCTTGATATTTTTCTTTTAAAATCTAAAATAATGTTTTAGAGAAATATAGACCAAAGAGCTCCAGAGGGACTCAGCTGTATAATATTCCACAAGACTCAATCTATCTTTAAGACCAGGTATAAATGTCTCTACATTGATTTCCAAGTGACTAGAATATTCTATCCTCTAGATAGGTTACAGCAATCTAGTTACATTGGGAGTTGGTCAAAATATAATCACATTGACCCAAGTACTAAGGAGTGCCTCAGTGACCTCTGCACTCAGGCAAAAGAGTCTCTCTTGAGAAGTTCCCTCCATTGCTGCGGGAGGTAGTCTCTGTCCATACCAGTCACTACAAACCTGATGGTTCCTGAAGTCTCTGATGTGATTCCATTCATGCTAGAGTTGCACTTTCCAAAGAAGCCACTTAAAACATTGTTACATTGTGACTTCTCCCACATGATTCTCCTTGGAATGTCTCCAGTATCACAATGTAAACTCAACCATGTTTTATGTTGCCTTGATTTTAAGACTTATGATAGTACATGGATCTAGTATATCAAATGTAACTGCTTTACAGATGTCTTCTGCTAAAGCAAATATTTTGCATATGTAATCTACCAGGCACCCTTCTATTATAACTTAAGGCAGTATTCCATCAGTGTTTAAAACATCATGCTTTGTAGCAAATCATTCTAGTTTCACTGACAACATTCTCTGTACTCAATTTTCTCAGTAGTCCATACCAGCAGAATTTTTTTTCACATTATTCTCGTGATTAAAAATGTGATACATGCTTATTGTAGGACATTTGGAAAATACAGAGAAGATGAGAGAAAATAATAAAAATTGCTTATAATCCCTTTGCCCAGAGATAATAAATTTTAACATTTTGGTGTTTCTCTTATGTGCCTATCATTTTATAAATTTTCATGTATATTATTTAGAGCAACTATCACTTCTGAATTCTTCCTCCTCAACTTTCAAGTTTATATCAGGACACCAATACATTTTCCTCAGCTGAAGAGGAAATAGGAGTTGAAGCAGCAAGAATGAGAGGAAAGAGAGAAAATAGAGCTTAGAATCTGTTTTTCAGTGCTGAACTTATTATAATAAGAAATTAAATGGCCCCCTTCAAAGTCATTCCCAGAAGCCTCTGCTCTCATGACTCATTATTGACTGCTTCTTCTTTATCACCACGAGAGTTTAATAATACCATTGTCAAAGTTAGCACAGTTATTTTTTATCTTGCATTTGAATAAAATGCCACCTCCCATTTTATTTTGTGGCACTCATGTTAACCCCTCATCCCTTTCCCCGATTCTGGGCCCTCTGGGCCTCCTCCTCTTGTTAGTGGAATCTTCTCCTATGCTAGTGATTAGTTATGTCATCCTTGGGCAGTCCAGGAGAATAGAATTACATGGATTGATGCTTGGTAAAAGACTGACTACAAAATATCCTCTCAACTATGGAAAAATCTACAGATTTTTAAGGTAATTATATCATAGTTAAACACACAACATAAATGATCTATGAGATCCTGCTGAAACCACTTTAATAAATAGAGCAATTTGTGTTTGGTATAATTATAGTTGCATGTAAATAAAAGTTGTGTCAATCCCCAATGTTTTCTCATGGTAGTTTCACAGTTTGAGGTCTTAGATTTAAGTCTTTTATCCATTTGATTTGATTTTTATATAAGGCAAGAGACAAAGGTCAAGTTTTATTATTCTACATATGGATATCCAGTTTTCCCAACACCATTTATTGAGGAGATTGTCTTTTCCCCAATATATGTTCTTGGCACCTTTGTTGAAAATGAGTTCACTGTAGGTGTGTGGATTTGTTTCGTGTTCTTTAGTCTATTCCCCTAGTCTATGAGTCTATTTTTAGGCTAGTACCATGCTGTTTTAGTTACTATAGCTCTGTAGTATAATTTGAAGTCAGGTAATGTAATTCCTCCTGTTTATGGTTCTTTTTGTTTAGGATAGCTGTGGCTATTCTGGATCTTTTGTGGTTCCATATAAATTTCAGAATTGTTTTCTCTATTTCTATGAAGAATGTCATTGGTATTTTGAAAGAGATTGCATTGAGTCTTTGGGTAGTATGGACATTTTAACAATATTAATTCTTCCAATCTATGAACATGGAATATCTTGCTATTTTTCAGTGTCCTCTTCAATTTCTTTCATCAATGTTTTATAGTTTTCATTGTAGAGATCTTTCACTTCTTTGGTTAAGTTAATCTTAGCTATTTATTTATTTGTGGCTATTGTAAATTGGATTGCCTTTTAAATTTTCAGACTGTTCACTGTGCACATAGAGAAATGCTACTGATTTTTGTATGTTAATTTTGTATCCTTCAACTTTACTGAATTTATGATTTCTAATAGTCTTTTTGTGGAGTCTTTAGTTTTTTCCAAATATAAGATCATCTCATCTGCAAACAAGCATAATTTGGCTTCTTCCTTTTCAATTTGTATGCCCTTTATTTCTTTCTCTTGTCTCATTGCTACAGCAAAGATTCCAGCACTGTGTTGAATAACAGTGGTGAAAGTGGGCATCCTTTTCGTGTTCCAGATCTAAAAGGAAAGGCTTTCAGTTTTCCCCCATTCAGTACAATACTAGCTGTGGTCTGTCCTATATGGCTTTCATTATGTGGAGGCAAGTTTCGTCTGTACCTAATTTTTTGAGAGGTTTTATCATGAAGGGGTGTTAACTTTTATCAAAAGCTTTTTTAGCGTCAATTGAAATAAGCATATCGCTTCTGTCCTTCATTCAGTTGATATGATGTATCACACTGATTGGTTTATGTATCACCTCCTTGCATCCTTGGGATAAATCTCATTTAGTCATTATGGATCATCTTTCTTGTGTATTACTGAATTTGGGGTTTGGTTTGCTCTTGCTTTTCTAGTTCTTTAAGTTACAGCATTAGGTTATTTATTTGCAGTTTTTGTTCCTTTTTTGATGTAGGCACTTATAGCTATATATAAATTTCCCTCTTAGTACTAGTTTTGCTGCATCCCATATGTTTTGATACATTATGTTTCCATTATAATTTGTTCCAAGAAATTTTTCATTTTCCTTCTTAATTTCTTCATTGAAGAAAGGAGCATAGTGTTTAACTTCTATGTGTTTGTATAGTTCCCAAAATTCCTCTTGTTATTGACTCCTAGTTTTATTCCATTGTGGTCAGAGAAGACATTTGATACTATTTCAATTTGTTTGAATGTTTTATAACTTGTTTTGTGACCTAACATATGGTTTGTCCTCGAGAATGCTCCATGCTGAGGAGAAAAATGTGTATTCTACAGCCATTGGACGAAATGTCCTGTAAATATCTACTGGGTCCAGTGCAGACTAAGTTCAATGTGTCTTTGTTGATTTTCTGTCTGAAAGATCTGTCTAATGCTGAAAGTGGGTGTTGAAGACTCTAGCTATTATTGTATTGGGATCCATTTCTCTGTTTAGTTCTAATAATATTTGCTTTGTATATCTGGGTGCTTCAGTGTTGGGTACATATATATTTACAGTCATTATATCCTTTTGCTGAATTGACCCCTTTATCATTATATAATGGCTTTCTTTGATTCTTCTCACAGTTTTTATCTTGAAATCTATTTTATCTTATATAACTACTCCTATTCTTTCTTTGAATTTTCAGTCTATATGTATCTTTACAGGTGAAGTGTGATTCTAGTAGGCAAAAGGTCATAGTCTTGCATTTTTTTTTTTTTTTTTGTATCCAGTTAGCCACTTTATGACTTTTGATTGGAGAGTTTAGTCCATCTACACTTAATGTTATTACTGATAAGTAGGGACTTACTCCTGCCAAGTTGTTATTTGTTTTCTGGTTGTTTTGTGGTCTTCCTTTCCTACTTCCTGTCTTCCTCTTAGTGACAGTGATTTTCTCTTGTGGTATACTTTAATTTCTTTCTTTTTATTTTTTGCATATCCATTGTACGTTTTTCAACTTGAGGTTACCATGAGGCTTGCAAACACTACCTTATAACCCATTATTTTAAACAACTGACTACTTAACACTAACAAAAACTAATAAAAAATACTCTACACTTGAACTTCATCCCCTGCTTTTAACTTTTTGTTGTTTCTCTTTATGTGTTATTGTACTGCCTATGTTTGGAAAATTGCTGTAGGTATTATTTTTGACTGGTCCATCATTTAGCCTTTCTACTTAAGTGAACAGTAGTTTACACACCACAGTGACGGTCTTAAACTATTCTGTTTTTCTGCATGCTTACTATTGCCAGTGAGTTTTGTGCCTCAGATTATTTCTTTTTGCTCATTACCTTCTTTTTCTTTCAGATAGAAGAATTCCTGTTAGCATTTCTAGTAGGATAGATCTGGTGTTGATGAAATCCCTCAGCTCTTGTTTTATTGGGAGAGTCTTTATTTCTCCTTCATATTTGAAGGATATTTTTGCCAGATATACTATTCCAGGATAAAAGTTTTCTTTTTTTTCCTTCAGCACTTTAAATATGTCATGCAACTCTCTCCTGGCCTATAAGGTTTCCACTAAAAATTCTGCCACTGGATGTATCAGAACTCCACTGTATGTTGTTTGTTCCTTTTCTCTTGTTGCTTTTAGGACCCTTTCTGCATCCTTGACATCTAGGAGTTTGATTTTTTTTTTTTTTTTTTTTTTTTTTTGAGACGGAGTCTCGCTGTGTCGCCCAGGCTGGAGTGTAGTGGCACAGTCTCGGCTCACTGCAAGCCCCGCCTCCCGGGTTCATGCCATTCTCCTGCCTCAGCCTCCTGGGTAGCTGGGACTATAGGTGCCCGCCACCACGCCTGGCTAATTCTTTTGTATTTTTAGTAGAGACAGGGTTTCACCATGTTAGCCAGAATGGTCTCAATCTTCTGACCTCGTGATCCACCCGCCTTGGCCTCCCAAAGTGCTGGGATTACAGGCGTGAGCCACAGCGCCCAGCTGAAGTTTGATTATTAAATGCCTTAAGATAATCTTCTTTGGGTTAAATCTGGTTGGTACTCTATTATCTTCTTATATTTGAATGTTGATACCTTTCTCTAGGTATGGGAAGTTCTCTGATATAATCTCTTCGAATAAACTTTCTACCCCTATCTGTTTCCCTAACCCCTCTTTAAGGACAATAATTATTTTCATTTTTATTTTATTTTATTTTATTTTTTTTGAGATGGAGTCTCACTCTGTCCCCCAGGCTGGAGTGCAGTGGCACCATCTCGACTCACTGCAAGCTCCACCTCCCAAGTTCACACCATTCTTCTGCCTCAGCCTCCCTAGTAGCTGGGACTACAGGCGCCTGCCGCCACGCCCAGTGAAGTTTTTGTATTTTTAGTAGAGACGGGGTTTCATCGTGTTAACTGGGATGGTCTTGATCTCCTGACCTCGTGATCTACCTGCCTTGGCCTCCCAAAGTGCTGGGATTACAGGCATGAGTCACTGCACCCAAAGGCCAATAATTCTTAGATTTGCTCTTCTGAGGCTATTTCTAGATCTCGTAGGTATGCTTTATTATTTTCTATTCCTTTTTATTTTGTCTCCTCTGACAGTGTATTTTCAAATAGCATGTCTTCAAGCTCACTAATTCTTTCTTTTGGTATGGGGCCTCATGACTCTGCCTGGTGCCCTATCCTATTCAAGATGTAAGACAAAGTCCTCTTTACTGTTTCCTCTTCTCTTCTTCAGTACAAGGAAGAAGTCACTCTCATTGCTGTGAGCTGCATTGCCTGGGATTGGGAGTGGCATGGCACAAGCACTCCTTTAGCCATGCTAGCGGGTGTCTCCCTAGGGAATGTGCTACCCTAGTTCATGGCTCTAAGCTCAGACCGGCACTAGGAGTTGCCTAGGAATTGCAGTCCTTGTGGCCTAGACTGCCTTTCAAGTTTACATAGGATTCTAGGGCACTTTGGCCTGTGGTGGCAAGGCTTGTGGTGAAACTCAAGTTTTGATCCATAGGATGGGCAATTCCCTCTGACTAGGGTTAATCCAGCTGTTCCCTCTGTGTTCAGGCTCTGGCTGAGCCCAGCGCAGCTTTATTCTCTGCAGTGACAGAGCAGCACTGAATTTAACATAATGTCCCACACCCGCTGCACTCTCCCTTACCAAAGTGCACAGATTCTTTCTCCATGCAGCTGCCAAGGGACAGGGAGGAAGAGCATAAGTGATTCAAGATTGCCTCTCCTGGCCTCCTCAAGTCCCCTTTTGGTGATATGAAATTAAAACTAGGTACTGTGATTGCTCAAGTAATTTTCGGTTCTTGTTATGGTGCTTTTCTATGTGCAAATAGTTGTTAAAGTTTGGTGTTTCAAGTGGGGTGGGGGTGGATTAACAATGTAGGTGTCTATTCCACCATTTTTCTCCACCCTGCCTTAAAAGACTAACTGGATTAAAACTGGTTTAGTAACTAGTTCACCTACATTTTTAGGACCACATCTCTAAAAAGGAATACTTTCATTTCCATAGTGGATTATGAAACTTGTTTTATCCATTATTTTATCTAATTTTACCCTATGAATAGGATATTATTACATTTTAGGAATCAGGGCCTTGGAGAGATTAAATACACTTCTGATGTTCATCTCGATCCCCTCCAATTGGATTCTCATGGTTCTATCACATAAGATTTTATCCATTTAAACATTTTTTACCCATTCCATTTTGCTTAATTTTTATATAACAGACTAAAATTGTAATATTTAATACAGAAAATTTATTTCACTGTTTTATGAAATATTACAATTGTTTTCTGTTTCTATTCATGCAATTATTTTCATTTGTTTTTGAGTACTCTTCATGTTCAAAATTCAGCTTTACATTGTGGCTCATTTATCCACAATATATTTTCAGTAAAATAGACTGCAGAACAATTAAAACTGCTATCAGGTAATTTATTTTCTTATTCATAAATGATATAAGCCTAAAAAATTACTCCTTCTTTAATATCTCTCAAATACCAAAACATTACAAATAACTGCAATAGAAGCATGCATACATTTTATCCCATTAATTTGGTATGTTTTTATAGTCTAAAAATCTAAATGAAGCTCCCTTCAAGTTGGTGAAAAGCATAGTTTTATTTTCTTTAGGAAACCATCCACTCTTCAAACTTCATGATTATGTCTCTTCCATGAAGACTTTGCCGGCTCCTCACCACCCTGGATACCCTCTCTCCCAGCCTCCCAGCATCTATTCCTGCTACTATACATCCCCCATACATCCCGGGTCCATCCTTTCCTTTCCATATCCAATGCTACCATTATGACCTAAGGTTCATCAACACTCACCTGCATTAATGCATAGGCTTCCTAACTGGGTCTCCCCAACTCCCACCCCACTCTCCAGCCATTCTTCACTCAGACCAGAGCTATCTTTTTGAATGTGTGTTAGGTCCTGTTTCCCCACTTCAACACCTCCCATTGTGCTCAACTCAGAATTCATTGCCATTAAATGGCCTCAAGCTTCATCCAGCAGCATCTCCTACTACTTGGACTTCTTCTGCCTTTCTCCTCCTCTTCTTTCTGCTCCAGCCAAGTGGACTTTGGGTTTCTCCACTATACCAAGTTCATTCTTGACTCAGCACCTTTGCCCATGCTGTTCCTTCTGTCTGGAAAATTCTTCCTTCAGATTTTATTTTGGGCTGGCCTTTTCCTTATCATTTAGGACTCAACTCTAATATCACAGTCTCAGAAAGCCCTTTTTGGGACAACCCCGTTCCATCACTCTATCAACTAGGTTTTATTTTCTCATAACCGTTATCACTGTCTGCAATTATCTGGCTTATTGACTTGTTTATTGGTTCATTATTGGTCTCTCCCTCTTAATAAAATGAAGGCTCCACAAAAGCAGAAACTTGTCTGCCTGGTTCACTATTTTATTTTTCCCTAGCGCCTAGGGTAATTAGGGCCTTATTATAACTTTCATGGGTCTGCAGTACTTCTGCCTTCCTGGGCTCCTTGCTCCATACGGAAATTTTAAAAATTATATTTAAAGACTCAATTGGTATAAAGACAAATATACTAATATCACATATTATAACTTTTATGTGACCTAAAGTTCAATTTTTTTCTTCTGACTAAAAAAAAAAAAAAAGAAAACATTTTCGCGGGCCCTTCACACTGGACCTCCTGTGTCTAACAGAGAAGTCATCCTGAAAACACAGCCTGGGGCACGACTGTTATTGAGGTGCTTAGTTATTGAGCAGATTGAATGGATAATGGACGCTGGCTCACTGTCTACTCAGCCGGCTAATAAGCCACTTGGAGTCCTGTATTTGTAAACTGAGAAGTAAAGTCAGATCACTTTCCTTTTGTTTTTTCAACTCCTTCCCTGAAGTTCAGTGACAGTTATGGCCTGTGCTATATTACAGTCTTTTATTACACACATCTACTATCTTTTATTGCTTTTGTGGTTGAAGTATTAGTCTTATTTCTGTAACTAGATTATAGATTCCTGCAGTGCTGAAATTTTATTGTATTCTTCCCTTAAATGTCCACAGAGCACATGCTTGTTATTTGTCTGATTGCAGTTTTAAATTATCATATGCATAAACATAGAGAAAAAGATAAATTTTGGTCAATAAATAGTTAGATAATGGTTCAAGGGAGAAATATCAATGGCTTGAAAGGAGGTACTGGGTATTGTGAAGCGATGCTTCTCAATCTTTTCCATGTCATGGCAAGGTGGTAAATAGCCCCTCGCACAGCAGATGGGGCTAAATGAACAAGGCTACTTGAAGCCTGAGGTGACTGAGAGCTCTAAATGTCTCAGGCCCCACAGCACCATGAAGGAGATCACTATCTCAACATAACTTGATCACATTTGTGGTATAAGTGCATGAAAGACCTTCTCTGAGGTTTGCTGTAGCTGCTGATGTAGAATTATTGTCCAATCTCCCAGTGAGGTGCTAACCATGTCTGCTATTGGCTGGTGAGAGCCAGTTGTTAAAGGTTTAGAAATTTTACCAAACAGTTGTTAAATATAACCATTATTAAAAATTATATTTAAAATGAAGATAAATTTTCAACAGAACACATTTTACTGTTATGTATTTCTTACATGGTAGCATTAACTATGCTTTTGTGATTATTTCTATTGTATTTGCATGGTGGAAACACAATATAGTGGTTGTACCACTACTCAGCTCGTCCTGACTCTGTGACAGTAATGTCACATTGGTAGCTTGAAGTTGGCCATGGTGTGAGTTTTCACCCATGGGAATTGGCAAATGCTACAAAGCAGGGCTTTTACCCCTTCTACAGAGCCGGTTGCTAAATATCTGTAACCTCACTGCTGCCCCTATCCACTCCATTCTCTCTCAGCAGCTCCCAGACACCACTTCTTACTTGACTTGCCCTTTCTAATCCCCAGACAAACACGGGAGCAGCAACAAAGTCACCTTTAGCTCTATAGAAAGAGGCTAGAAAGGACTAGGAGTCAGAAGATGGGGTTCTAGTCTGGATTCTTTCAGAGACTTCGGGCTAGTCGTATTGCTTCTCTAAAAAATCAGTGATATAGTTTGGATATTTGTCCTTACCCAAATTTCATGTTGAACTGTAATCGCCAGTGCTGGAGGTGGGGCCTGGTGGGAGGTGTTTGGATGTTGGGGGCAGATTCCTCATGGCCTGGTGCTGTCTTCCTGATAGTGAGTTCTCACGAGATCTCGTCATTTAGAAGTGTGACAACACCCACCCACCACCTCTCTCTCTCTCTTGCTCTGTTTTTACTATGTGATGTGCCTGCTTCCCCTTCACCATAATTGTAGGCTCCCTGAGGCCTCCCCAGAAGCTGAGCAGATGTTGGCACCACACTTCCTATGAAGCCTGCAAAACCATGAGTCAATCAAACCCCTTTTATTTATAAATTACCTAGTCTCCTCAGTCAGGTTTTTTGTTGTTGTTGTGGTTGAGATGGAGTCTTGCTCAGTCGCCCAGGCTAGAGTGCAGTGGTGCGATCTCGGCTAACTGCAAGCTCCGCCTCCTGGGTTCACACCATTCTCCTGCCTCAGCCTCCCAGTAGCTGAGACTACAGGCACCCGCCACCACGCCCTACTAATTTTTTGTATTTTTAGTAGAGACGGGGTTTCACCGTGTTAGCTAGGGTGGTCTGGATCTCCTGACTTTGTGATCCGCCCGTCTCAGCTTCCCAAAGTGCTGGAATTACAGGCGTGAGCCACCGTGCCCGGCCAGTATTAGGTATTTCTTTACAGGAATTCAAGAACAGCCTAATACAATCAGTTTTCTCATTCAAAAAGAGATGTAGGCCGGGCGCGGTGGCTCACGCCTGTAATCCCAGCACTTTGGGAGGCCGAGACGGGCGGATCACAAGGTCAGAAGATCGAGACCATCTGGCTAACACGGTGAAACCCCCGTCTCTACTAAAAATACAAAAAATTAGCGGGGCGTGGTAGTGGACACCTGTAGTCCCAGCTACTCGCGAGGCTGAGGCAGGAGAACAGCGTGAACCCGGAAGGTGGAGCTTGCAGTGAGCCGATCACGCCACTGCACTACAGCCTGGGTGACAGAGCAAGACTCCGTCTCAAAAAAAAAAAAAAAAGGGCCGGGCGCGATGGCTCACGCCTGTAATCTCAGCACTTTGGGAGGCCGAGGTGGGCGGATCACGTGGTCAGGAGTTCGAGACCAGCCTGGCCAACGTGGTGAAACCCCGTCTCTACTAAAAATACAAAAATTAGCAGGGTGTGGTGGCGAGCGCCTGTAATCCCAGCTACTTGGGAGGCTGAGGCAGGAGAATCGTTTGAACCTGGGAGGCAGCGGTTGCGGTGAGTCGAGATCACGCCATTGCACTCCAGCCTGGGCTAAAGGGGGAGACCTTGTCTCAAAAAAAAAAAAAAAAAAAAAAGAGATGTAACTACATAACATTGAAAGTCCCTTTCCAATGTAAATTTCTATTCCATTTTCTTCTAGTATTCTAGAGTGTCATCACTCACTCTCAGTGTTTGATTTCCAGTACTGTTTACCACCCCCTCACAACCCTCTGTTTTCTAGATATTTTACAGGCCTCAAACAATGTTACAATGTTTCCTGGGGCCAGAAAACTGTACCTTTGGTGGCAACATTTCATCACAGTAAAAATTTGATGTCAGTATGCATATTAGTTAAACATGTAGGCTTTTACATATGAGACATTTGGACTGAAATTTTCACTCTATTCCTCCCTATTTATGTGACATCAAGCAAGTCAGCTCTGTCAGTCTGTTTCCTCATTTGTATAACAGGTAATAAATGGTACTTATCTAATAGGGCTGTTGTAGAGATTATAATGTATGTATAACATGCAGTATATATTAGTGCTTGATATATGTGGTAATTATTACTACGGATTTTTTAAAAATTGTTTAAAGGAAAGCAGACTGCCACATGCAGCACCTCATTTGGATGTGTCTGGAGTCTTGAAAGCTTGACGAACCTACATTCTTCTACAAATGAGCCTTTAGACCTGTTCTGGAGGTTGTAGCAGAGGAGCACAGACACTCTTGTGCCCTTGACTGATGAACAGTCTTCCTCTATTAGAAAGATCAGCCTCGTTAGCAGAGTGTACGGCTTTGGGAGGGATGCACATGGAGTGGTGAGGGAGAAAGAAGACACCCAACTAGCCAGCCAGATCAGCAGAATCAACCCTGGCGATCAATGAGGTAACAGATGTCACAGCCAGATCACCCTCACATTTGTTACTAATTTTGTTGTTGTTGCTTTTAGCGATTATTCTTTAGGACAGTGGTTCTTAATGGGGGCAATTTGTCCCCTGTGGGATATGTGACAGTATCTGGAGGCATTTTTGGTTTTCAACTGGGGGATAGGGTGCTAACTGTTATCTAGTGGGTAGAGGCCAGAGAGGTTGCTAAACCTCCAACAATACACATGGTAATCCCTTCCCCCAACAACAAAAGGTTATTTGGCCCCAAATGCCAATAGAGTGAAGGCTGAGAAACCTGATCTAGAGTAGTGCTGTCCAAAAGAACTTTCTGTGGTAGTGCACGTGTTCTGTATCTATGCTGTGCAATATGGTAGCTGCTAGCCATATGTGGCTATTGAGCTCTTGAAATGTGGCTAATGCAACTAAATAACTGAGTTTTACATTTTATTTCATTTTAATTAATTTAAATTTAAATAGTCCCAATACCATAGCTAGTAGCATTGGGCAGCACAGTTCTAAGGGGTCTTCTCTAGGACAGGATGAAAAATAGCTCTTATGACCAAAGATTCCATTCAGAGTGCCCAAGTCCTAAGAATTCAATTAGTTCTTAGAAATAAGTTTCAAAAAAGTACTCGAAATATAATTAAACTTAAAAAATGCATAGATAAGGAAAAAATCAAAAATAAAAGCAAAACTGTTTCACAGTATCTATCTTTGGTTAGTGGGACTACTAATTTAGATAGTTTTTTCCTAGCTAATTACATGTATTTCCATTTTTAAAAATATCATGAACACATGTCAATTTCACAAGAAAAATTAAAATTCTAAAAATATAGTTCACTAAAAGAGAAATAGTAAGAACTACACGAGATCACTTGCTATGAATAATCTGTGAAATACAATTTGGTTTTGTCGAAAGAGAAATGTCTATTAACGCCTTTATGAATAAGAAGAGAACAAAAAACTGGGTGCCGTGGCTCATGCCCATAATCCCAGCACTTTGGGAGGCCAAGACAGGTGGATCACTTGAGCTCAGGAGTTCCAGACCAGCCTGGGCAACATGGAGAAACTCTGTCTCTCCCAAAATACAAAAACTAGCCAGGTGTGATGGTGCATGCTTGTGATCCCAGCTACTCGGGAGGCTGAGGTGGGAGGATTGCTTGAGCCCTGGGAGGTCGAGGCTGCAGTGAGCTGTGATCTTGCCACTACATTCCAGCCTGCAGAACAGAGTAAGACCCTGTCTTTGAAAAAAGAAAAAAAAAAAAAAAGAAGATAATTAAAATATGGTCTATCTCATAACATTCTGAAAGTCTGTGCACATTGGTAGTCAACGCATAATTTTAGTAAATGGAGTAGGATCTATGAAATCAGAGGAATCCTCTAGGCAAGGTGAGCAAGGGGAAGAAGTTACCTTTAATTCAGCCTTTATATTTACTGACATGCAGCAATTTGGCTGCATTCCTCTACTGGTGTATGTCATACCTATCCCTAATCCACTACATCTCAAGCCAAAACTATTCTATTGGTATTAGGTCCTTGGAATCCAGTTCAATAAATAACCTGGTAAACTAATTGAAGCCTAGAAGTCAAGGGTTAATAGCAAATCAATGTATTATTTCTCTCAGACAACATATATTCATATCCATGAGACTCTTCCATCCTATAATATGAATGGGTCATTTCCATGTCCCGTATCTTCTCTGTGAACTGGTGAGAAGCCCATTTAATTCTACTTAAACCATACTGTGTTTTCTTTTGTGATTCCAAAATGTCTAGAAGTTTAAAAATCTTGTCATTTTGCCGATGAAAGCAAGGAATATCTGCTTACAGAAAGATGGGGTAGTGTGGAAGAGTTGGGAAGTGGCACACCCACAGTGGGAAGGCGCCTAGCTCCTAGCAGTAGGTCATCAGGTGGGCTAGTATAGTATTTACCTCTTCAGTTATTATTGTCCCTATTCAATAGGGAGGAAAGTCAAGATTCATTGAAATTAGATAACTTGCTCAAGGTCATAAGAGGTTGAGCCAATTACTCTTGCGGTATAACAATCCACCTCAAAACTTAGTGGCATAAAACAGTCATGTTATTAGATTTTCAGATTGGGTGGCTTTACATTTGTAAAGGGCTCATCTGGGCCATTCTCTCATGGGGTCTCTCATGATGCTGTGGTCAGATGTTGGCTATAGTGAAACACCTAGGGTTTGGAGTTTGGGGTTCCTCATAGCATGGCAGCCTCAGGACAGTTTAATTGCTTACATAGTGGCTCAGGTTTTTAGCACAAGTATTCTCTCGATGAATGTGAGATCACATCACCTTTTCAGAGCTAGCTTGTGAAATCACAGTGTCACTTTTGCCACATTCTCTTGATTACGATAAAGTCAGAAATGTACCTATTTTCAAGTGGAGGGTAATTAGACTGCACCTCTTGATATGGAAGTATCAAGGAACTAGAACATGGGAGATGGGAGAGATTATTGAGGTTGTCTTTGGAAAATACAATCTGACATGGATGATTAAGTGCCTACTCAGAATTTAAAACCTGGGCTGTTTCATATCAAACTCTTTGTTCTGCTGCACTAAACCCCATTCCTAAAGTTTCACGTAAGTGATAATGTGGTAACTGTGGTAATAATGTGGTAATGTGGGAAGGAAGTAGGCTTCTCAGAAAAATGTAAATTATTCACAATGGATTAGTTATTAGCATGAAATTTCAATTGCTTTTGTTTGTTTCATTTATAGATTTCTCTTCTGTGTGTCTTCACCTATCTTACTCAAAGCTATTCTGTGCTGGGGTATCATTTTCTTGTGGTATGTGCTGGTATATTGATGATTCATTGTTTGCAGAAAATTCTTTGTTTTTCCAATGCTCTTATTCAAGGTTCACCTTCCATATTGCAAAGAAGGCATATCTTTCTCTGGAAAACATTTTGCAAAATGCCTGCTACTAGTACTTATTACTGAAGAATTGCATCCTTTTCTATTTGCTTCACCATCTATCTTGGTTCCCTATCTCTGCATCTATGACTTACTTTGACATTTTTGTTCTTCCTCTGCAAAGGGAAGGCTTGCAAAGCCATGCCCTTTTTGGGTAAAGTAACCTTCTGATGGGAAGCTAAGCTGAACACAAAATTCCACTCAGAAGAAACTCAGATGCCATGTCACATCCTGCAAACACCACAGACACTTCTACCCCTGTCATGCATTTCAGCAAAACTATAGTAACATCTTGCCCTAAAATATGTGAAACACAGAAGGCTGGTCCCTAGTCTTAGAATGTTTGGGATAACAAATGAAGTACTAGAATAGAAACTTGGATACAAGAGCAAGGCATAAGCAGTGAGTTACTAGAATATAGACATTCTGAGGTAAGGGGAGGAACTGCAATTCAGAGACATGGGAGCCCAGTAGTCACCCTGGTCTCGACTGCAGTGTGTAGAACCTAATTAGAGCAGGGAAAGAGAAGAGAGATGACTTAAAATGGTTAAGTAATTAGAACCCTCTTTATTCTACTTCTGTTTGCCTGAATAAATAGATTTCTGTTGGCCACATTTATCATCTATAAAACCTAGGTAGTAATAATCACTTTTTATATTGCTGGCAACAACCAGAGCATAGTCAACATTTGTTTCTTTCCCCACCTCAATTTTTTCTCTGCTTCCTCTCAGGATAAATCTAAGAAATGGGTTGCAACTGAGGTTGCGGTGGGAAGCTTAACTAGCTTTATCGTGAGACACTGAGAAGGGCAGCTGCAGGGGCTGACATATTCAGCGTTCACAAGGGGAGAGATGAGAAAACATCACCAATAACAGCTGGTGAGAGTGGAAATTGAATAGTCATGTGTATAAAAATTTAACAGATACAGTGCCCAAATTATGTAAAGATGTGCAAGAATGATCATCGTGGCATTGATTTTAATACAGTAGTTACAAACTGGAAACATTCTACATGTGTCTTGATAAGTATCTGGTTAAATAAATTATAGCAGAGCCATGTGATGGAATTCTAGGTATCCTTTAAAAAGAATAAGGTAGAATTGTACATGCTCATGGAAATATCTCCAAGATATGTTAAATGAAAAAGCAAGTTGCCAACATAATATTGTATAATTGTGTTTGTGTGTGTTTCTGTGTGTGTGTGTTGTGGTATGTGTTTATGTAAGAATACAGTTGGCCCTCCATATCCATGGGTTCTGCATCTGCAGATTCAACCAACTTGGGATAGGAAATATTCCAGGAAAAGGGCCGGGTGAGGTGGCTTACGCCTGTAATCCCAGCACTTTGGTAGGCTGAGGCGGGCAGATCACGAGGTCAGGAGATCAAGCCCATCCTGGCTAACATGGTGAAACCCCATCTCTACTAAAAACACAAAAAATTAGCCCGGCATGGTAGCGGGCGCTTGTAGTCCCAGCTACTTGGGAGGCTGAGGCAGGAGAATGGCGTGAATCCGGGAGGCGGAGCTTGCAGTGAGCTGAGATGGTGCCATTGCACGCCAGCTGGGTGACAGAGCGAGACTCCCTCTCAAAAAAAAAAAAAAAACACACAAAAAAAAAAACCCAAAACAAAACCAAAAACAACAACAATAAAAAATAATACAAATAAAAATATAGTATAACAACTATTTACATAGTATTTCCATTGTATTAAGTGTTATAAGTAATCTAGAGCTGATTTAAAGTACATGGAGGATGTGTGTAGGTTATATGCAAATACTATGCTATTTTATATAAGGTACTTGAGCATCCCCAGATTTTGATATCCTGGGGCGTCCTGGAACCAATCCCCTGTGAATATCAAGGGATGACTGCATATATAATGGTATATGTATAAAAATTTCCAGAAGGATACACAAAAACTGATAATAGGAGGTGATTTTATTAAATGCAGTGGGAATGGGAGCTATGCAGGGAGGAAGACTTTTTTACTTTGATTTCCTCACCTTTTTTATTATTTGATTTTTAAATACTTATAAGCATGCATTATTTTTATAATGAAAATAAAACAAAATACAATGATCCTTTTTTTTTTTTTTTTTTTTTTTTTTTTTTTGAGATGGAGTCTTGCTCTGAGCCGAGATGTCGCCCAGGCTGGAGTGCAGTGGCGCGATCTCGGCTCACTGCAAGCTCTGCCTCCCGGGTTCAAGCCATTTGCCTGCCTCAGCCTCCTGAGTAGCTGGGACTACAGGCGCCCCCTCCCGCCCCACACCTGGCTAATTTTTTTGTTTTTGTTTTTTTGTATTTTTAGTAGAGACGGGGTTTCACCATGTGAGCCAGGATGGTCTCTATCTCCTGACCTCGTGATACACCCGCCTTGGCCTCCTAAGGTGCTGGGATTACAGGCATGAGCCACCGTGCCTGGCCAATACAATGATCTTTATTTATTTTTTTAATTTTTTAAATTATACTTTATGTTCTAGGGTATGTGTGCACAACATGCATGTTTATTACATATGTATACATGTAAAAGCTACTCAACACAGAGAGAAAAGAAAAAGATCCCAGGATAGCAAGAGCTAGTTAAGGAATTGAAATCTCACAGGGGAATTTTCAACTCTGAGTTTACATCAGAAAGTTCTGAGGACATGATTAACATTTATGCCAAACACAAGCAAGAAATATGCCAAACACAAGCAAGAAATAGGGCAGTGAAAATCATGTAAATGACCTGGAGGAGTCCACAGGTAGGATGTTTGGAGAAAATGTCAGATGTGTGTTCATACTCATTTCAGTGAATCAGCCCTGGTTGCCCATTAAAATCACCTGGGGAGCTTTAAAAATATACAAAGACCCACTCACAGATATTCTGATGTAATTGGTCTGAGGAGGGACCAAGCATGAGTATGTTTTAAAAGACCACCAGGTAATTCTTAAGTAGCCAGGGTAGAAAGCCACTCCATCTAACACTGCATAAAACCCTCAGAATAATCGACAAGCAATTGTTGACCACCTACTACCTGCCAGGTATTGTGCTAAGTGTGAAACTTACAAATGTGAAGTAATTTTAAAAACTTCCTTCCAAGTGACAAGGATATTATAACTTCTCTGTAAATGCAATCTGTGGATGATAAATGAAAAAATAATTTTAAAAAGAAGAGTAATGTGTAAAATAATATATACTGTTTTTAATATCAGATAAGTGGGAAAAAATCTATTAAAATGTGCAGTGATTCCTGTATCAACTTAAAAAGAAACCATCTTTTATGCTATAACAATTGTCTAAGAGCTTGCCTAACACTTGAATCATTTTATTCAAAGTGAGGTCCATGGTCAGGGACGTTATCATCATGCCTGAGAGCCTGTTCAGAATGTAGAATCACTAGCTCCAGTCAGACCTATTAAATCAGAATCAGCATCAAATAAGATCTCCAGGTGATTCAGAGGCACATCAAACCTTGAGAAGCACTGTTACTTCTAAGAAGAACTTAGAATCTTTTAGACCTCCTTGGTCATATCTGTACTATCATAAAATTGAATGACTTGTTTTGAGGAGAATCATAAACAGCTTACATCCCAACCACTTCTGTAACAAAAACAACATTATTAAATCACTTTTTTCCCAGTTACTGTGCTAGGCACTATAGCCACTTTCTAAATACAACCCTAAAGAAATATGTATTTTTGTTCCTCCCATTTACCAATGAGTCCATTGAGATTCATCAAGTCTCACAGCTAATAAATGACAAAACTAATTTTAAATTCAGATCTGATTAACAATGCAGTTGTTTTACTATACTTCATTGTGTTCAGTACTTATGATAGTGATATTATGGTATTTATTACACTTTTCATTAAAAATGAAATTTGAATAATCTTTAAAGTTACAGTCATTGCAGAACTATTTAACAACCACAATAAAAAGAGAAGTTGGATTATAATCCATGAGCTGAGCAATCACATATATTTCATTTCTCCCTCTCTCTCCCACTCTCTCTCATATACACACACACACACAATACACACACACTCACACAGTTTTAACTTGTATAGTAATTTGATCTGTTGGTATACTCAGAAATCTTGCAGTGAAATTTTTCAGACACTGAAATACAGCCAAGAGGAATATTTTGTTTAAATTGCAATTAACATTAATAAAAATAGTTTATATAAAAACAAGGTGGAACTTTTAATAGAGAAAGTGTGCAAAGGTGTGTAGACTAGCTTTGAAGTGGATCTTATCTTTCCTAAATAAATGCCAAAGTAGAAAATCAGTCCGAGATGGAATAAAATCTTTTCATCATCTATCACAAGGAGATGACATTTAATCCATCTCCTTACTTTGAAGACTGATTAAACTTCAGATAGAATTTAGTTAATAAATGCATATTAGCACAATGCATCCCTATGGCATATACCTCTTCCAATTATAGAGCTTCTCCTCAATGATCTATGTGAGTTCCTATGTTGGACTTTGGTCTTGAACTCAAGTAATTTTTGTTAGAAACAACTGTTGTTCTGGCCAGGTAAAATCAACCTTTTCTTATTTACTACTAAAGGAAGTAATAGAAGACTGTCCACTGACCACAGAAGTTATATATTTTCAGCATGGTTGGATCTATCTGGATGTTATATATCTAGTCATGCTGAAAATATTAAAACAGAGAACTGTACCATGCTGTATATAAATAATTCAATATTAGGTCTTGAAAGCCCATCTTAGATTATGCTTCTGTGGTTCATGGTGCCTGTTGAATAGCTGACTGAATTTGGCATTTGTGTTCAGCCAGTCACCACATCTTTTTTAGTTCCGTGGGCCTGAGAGGGCAAATTAACTAAAAACTAAAGAATAAGAAAAAATGTAAAAATAAATAGACCTATCTGACATATGTTGACCCAAGGAAAAAAATAGAGGCAAAATTAATGTAAGAGTTTATCCAGGCCAAATTTGAGGACTGTAACTGGGAGACATAGATTCAAATTGCTCTGAATATATGCTCTGATTAGTAGCAGTTACAAGTAGGTTTTTAAAGGAAAAAGAAGGGCAGTTTCTAAATTTGTTCATCAAGAGTTTATGTTAAAATAACACAAGTTGTTGATTAGGTATACATTGTTCTTTGTATTGTAAATTCCAATGAAGATAATGGGTGAGGGTTACATTGTGCAATCTGTGGTAACATTTTAGATAATTTATCACCTAGTCTGGAAACTACAAGGAAGGAAAGAAAGAAGAGAATGCCTTTCAATAACTGCCCATAGAGGGTCACCTGGGCCCTGGGAGGTGAAGGCTGCAGTGAGCCGTGATAGCGCCATTGCACTCCAGCCTGGACGACAGCGTGAGACCCTGTCTCAAAATAAATAATTTAGTTTAATTTAACAAATAAAAAATAGATAATTGCCCCCGGGCCTAGGCAGTGGGGACTGAGCATGACTGAAGTCTCATATTCACATCTTCCTGGGCCTGATAAATTTTGTATAAGTCACATTCGGCAGACTGCTCTGAGCTACTTTCTTTCTTACAAAAGAGGTTTAAAAAAAGGCAAACCATATAACAATTCCCAGTGACTACTAAAGACAATACTCATCCTAAGTGAAAGGTGTATGACAAAATCTCATCTAATATTACTACTCCCACACAAATGCAAATTTACAAAGAGTAAATTCAGATTTCAGCTACCTGAGAATTATCTGATTTTCCATTTGTAAAAAAAGAGGGTGAAATTGGCATGGGTATGTTGGGGAAATATAATTAAAAACAAAATGTTCTCCCAACCCAGAAAACCTCTCCTCAAAGGTAGTAGAGAAAGAAAACAGTTTTATTATTGAATAAGCATCCAACCAGAATGTGATGCCTGTCACAGGCAATCTGCTGAGACTGAAAACACAGAAAGGAATCGCATCCTTTATATAACCAAACGATATGGCCCATTACCTATGTGTTTTCAAAACAAACAATAACTAGTCTTCAAGCAAGAATACTTTAGTCACATGTAGTTCATCCTAACTTTACCTGGCAATTGGGTTTAACATCTAAAGCTAATTGTCTTTATAGGAAAAATAAGCTTCTACGTCTTTATGACAGGAGGTAGTTTTGCAACTTGGAGCAAAGTACCCACCAAAGTTAGCTTCCTACCCTCCCATACAAACTGGGAGATAGTGGCGTTAGCTCCTTTGATGTTTACATTTCAAAGAAAGGAGAAAATATTTGTAATTACAAAGTTTCTGAAGCATTTTTAAAGTAAATGCCCTGAGAAAAAGAGAGGGAGGGAAGATAACTCTTCCCTTATTTTCAACCAGGGGAATCAAACTTCTTAGTTTTGTTTGTATTTATCCTTTCAGGTAGAATAACATACCCAGAGAGTCTATTTTTCCCATCTGTCCAAAGGAACAATAAGAACATCTGATTAGGGAGATAAGCTACCTCCATCAGCTTACAGTTTTGTAACTTGCATCAAACCACTTAAATATTCTGGGCCTCAATTTTCTTCTCCATAAAGTGAGGATATTAATAATGCTTACTTCACAAGGTTGTTACAGAGATGAAATAAAATATGAAAAACTAAATGAATTTTAAAGTGCTTCATAAACTGTAAAGCCCTGCACCAGTAAAGCAGTTGCCTGTTATGATATGCTTTCAGAGAGTTTAAAACAGCCCCCTGCCAAGGCCCTCCCATCATTTCTCGATGTGCAAAAATACCATTACCAGACACTTATTCTTAATTTCCTGAAAATGCAGATGCTCTTGGGCAGCTAACATATTAGCATCATGACCAGCTTATTTTTTAAGAGATGGGGTCTCACTTTATCATTCAGGCTTGAGTGTAGTGGCATTATCATAGCTCACTGCAGCCTCGAACTCCTGGATGCAAGTGATATACTGTGTCCAGCTTAAAGAGGTTGTGCCTGCCCTCTGTACACTCTAGAAATCAGGCCGTTCTGGAGAAGAGTGAGCGGTTTAAAGAGATCTAGGGTTCGTTGGACTCTTTAGCTGGAGGGAAGAGAAAAAAAGAGGAGTTGTATAAAAGATATAAAAGATAGGACAGTCTCCTTCCCAATTCTTTTCAGAGCTAGCCCCGTGCCAAGGTCATGTAGGAAAGAAATGAAGGAAGTTCTTTACTTCCAATCATTCTGGCAACAGATTACTTCCTATTTTTAAGAGAAGACACAGACATACATTCTAAACATTCTCATTGTTCAAATTCTCTCTATCCAAATTACAAAATCTTCTATATTCATTGTTTCTAAGTTTTGAAATTTGCGTTCATTAAAGAGAGGCACAATTATAATATCATGTATGAAAGAGGAACCAAGAGATTATCCAGTGCTCAAGAAGAATGTTGTTGCTGTTTTATTAGGCTCAAGAAGAAAGTATAACATTTTCAAAGCCATGTGTGGCTTAATAAGTGTCTGTTTTCCAGAAATGCCAAGAAACATTGTGGATCACAGTTTGAGTTTCCTTCTAAAATCCCAACATACCTCATAAAAGTAAAACCCAAGCCTGAAGCCAAACAGCTCAAGGTAGGAAGTAAATTTAGAACCTGGGGTTCTGGCATATAGCTCTGATCCAAAACACACTAGGAGGCTTGCCAGAATGTGGAAAACTTGCTGTCATACGGAAACAGAGGCAACTACTCAATGACATTGTAATCCAATTTCTGTAAGTTTTATTACATAGGGGGCTGTCAGCATGAGGCTCTGCGATTATGACTCACTGGGTTATTCTGGCTAACATGGAGCACACTACACATATACACAAGCACACATACACTAATTCTCTGATGGAGACAGGAAGACTATCAATGGTCCCATGGTAATCTATGAAGAGAGAGAGATGCATGTTTCTGAGCTTAAAAATAACAAATACGTAATAGGTGACATTATAGACATCTAAGGGATCAGGCACTATTCCATGGCATATATTAATTCACTGGATTCTTATAGCATCCCTACGAGGTAGGCACTATTATAGCCTCATTTTAAAGAGGAGGAAACTAAAGCTTACAGAGGGCAAGTTCTTCCCTCAAGCCACACAGCCAGGAAGGAGAGAGTTGGGATTCAAATCCAGGCATTCTGACTCCAGAGTCCAGGATGCTTACCACCTTAATGTTTTTATTTTCAGAGATCTTCTACGCAGAACTTTCACTACTAATCTAGTATTTACTTCCCAAATCACTTCTTTGTTTCTCTGGTCCAAGTAATTCAGATCATACTTTGTTTTTTATTCTTCAACGTTTAAAGAGTTCTATTGTCCAGCTTATATTGCGGGACTCATGTCGGAACTTTGACAGTCCACACAAGTAAAAATATACGCACCATCAATAGGTTACTCTATCAGCACAGTGGAATACAAGATGAACTTGATTTTTTGTTAACTAACTAAATTTAGTTATTGATTTATGGGTGTCGAAGTTACCCTTATCATAGGGTTTGTAACTTTGTCTAAAAGTGATTGCGATACTGGTAAAATATCACCACACTGATGTAAACAAAATAATTAGATTAACAAATTAGGTTCAAGACAATTATTTCTCCCCTATCAAATTAACTCTGTCCTAAATGATACCTAAGGAAAAGTCATAATTAAAATTGTTGTTATTGCTGCATCATTAATGTTGTATTTCCTTAAAAAATTTTATATTAAGAATATTATATATTTTTGTGAAGGATTTATTGGGAATAAAACAAGCATGTTTATTTTACCTTCACTTTCAATTCTGTACTATATTCCTGGACCAATAAAACACTGTTTTAACAGTTTAAAGGCTATATAGACACATATGAACTTCTGAATGGAGACTTGCAAATCTTCATTTTGTAAAATTCAACACTCATTCATGATTAAAGACAGTAACTGTCTTAGTCCCTTTGTGCTGCTTTGACAGAATAACTAAGACTGGGTAATTTATAAAGAGCAGGAATTTATTTTTCACAGTTCTGGAGGTTAGGAAGTCTAAGATTGAGGTGCCAGCATCTTGTGAGGGCCTTCTTGCTGCGTTTTCACATGGTGGGAGGTGGGAGGGTAAGAGAATAAGCTAGCAGAATTGTGTGAAGCCTCTTTTATAAAGGCCTTACTCCCATTAATGAGGAAGGAGATCTCACGGCCTAATTACTTCTTAAAAGGCTCCATTTCTTAATACTAGCAGATTGGCAACACTTGAATTGTGGAGGAGACATATTTAAACCATAGCAATAATTAAGCCAGGAATATAAGGGGTCATCCTCAACCAGCTAAAGGGTATCTATTCAAGTCAGGAGCTAAATAAGGATGGCTGCTATTTCTATACTCTTCAGTGTTGTACTGGAAGCCCAAGGCAATTGGATAACACAAGAATAACTAATAAGAGAAATAATTATATGGAAAGTAAAAGATACACATCATCACTTTCAAATGATATTATTTTCTTACTAGGCAATCCAAGACTATGAACCTTCCTATTTGTCAACACTTTGTGGTGGTGTTACTGTTTCTATTTTCTAGGAGAGTACCTCAATTTTATGTCCTGTCACAGTTTTAATTTCCAGGTGCTTTCTTTTTCTTCTCTGAATAGTCCCCTTTTTGTCTCATGCTGCTCCTCTTTCATAAATGCAATTGCTTCTTATCTCTTTGGCAATATTGTTTTTAAAAGATGTTTTCTTGTGCTCCTTGCCTATTTCTATTTCCTCTGGAATTTCCTCTCCCCTCCATTTTGTTTTGGCCTGTGTTTTTCATGGTAAAGCCTTCCTCAAATGTCTGGTGATCCTTGGGTGGATTCATTCATATTTAAGGATATTGGATGGAGGCAAACTTTGTTGACTTGCAGGTTGGGAACTTGACCATTTCTCAGGAATACTCTCAAGGTAACTCTGAACATCTCTCTCATAGGCCCATCTCTTTCCTCTCATCTTCCCTTTAAGAGGTATTCATCTGACATCTAGAAAGCTGGATGCTAAGCAGGAAAAAGAAACCAAGGCATTCCTCATTCTGTATGCAGATTCTCACTGAATATCCTGTTATCTGCATGTACCTTCTCCCTGTCCTCAGCTGTGCCAGATCCCCCTGAGACCATATCATGCCTCAGAATACTTCTCCAGAATAAAAGGAAACTCACCTCTCTGCACAGGGTTGGGGAGATTCTTTATATACGTTCCATTTGCCAGAATTTGCTTGATATCTCTCAATTGCTATTTTCTTCTTTCCATTATAATCAAATCTAAATTTAAGGAGGCAGTGGTGATAAGTGCCTTTGTGAACCTGCCATATTTACCAGAAGTCCATACTCAAACATTAGTTGAAGGAGCCAATTTCTGGCTCCTTAGAACTGTTCAGTATGGATGGATTATTCATGTTAGAATGCCAGAAGCTCAAATCCACAATATTGCGAAGTGACCAAGAAAAAAAGATGCAGCACCAGAAAGTGTTAAATTCTGAGAAGCTGTAGCAGCCAAAAACTCTGGCAAGCTCTCAATTTGAACAGTAACAAGACTGTTCAAAAGCCCTGGGAAACGAGTCCAGAAAGAGAATTTCAAGATCAGGTGTTCTTGAATCCTTATCTTTCCCCTTGCACCTAAACAGCAAAGGGCTACATTTCAGAAACTTACTTAATTTAACTCTATTTCACTAAATTATAAAACCTTGTCATAGATTAGAAACCAAGCAGGTCATCTTACAGAGGAAAAATAGTTCATGCCCTTTAAATCCATTATAATATCAGATGTGTTAGGTGACACCCAAGACACTATGCTAAGTCTATGTTTTAGACAAAAGTAAGTATTTTAAAACTTTAAGGATTTTAAAATAGAGGCCCAGAGACTACCCTAATTCCAGGTCATTACAATTGGATAAGAGGGACTGCTTTAGTTACCAGAGAGCATGGAGGGGAAAGTATCTGAGGTTACCAGATGGTCCTAAACTGGCAAGCAAGACACAGACGATGAAAGACATTCTCTGTGGTCAATTTTACCCTCCCTTAATGGGTTATTTGTATTGAAAACCTTTGACTTTCACAGTGGAAGCAGTGCCTGGGCCCCAGGTGACTATCCCCAGATCTCTAGAGATACAGGGAGAGGATTTAGATAATATATACTTTGCATGAAATCAATATTTGTTTGCAGAACATCTAAAATCAAGTTCCCTGGATGATAAAATTCAGGCTGTGCAAAAAAAAAAAAAAAAAAAAAAAAAAAAAAAAAAAAAACTGCTACACAAAAGAACCTGAAAATGACTGTACATAATTCAATAAGATATTTATTTTTTCTAAAGAAATCACTGCAGGGTTTCTTTAAATATCAGAATGCTCTTGAGTAAATAATAAAGAACTCAAATTATAAACTTAGAAGCAAAAATAATTTTGCAGAAATTATCTATTTTATAAGAGAGATTAAGACACTCCTGGATTGCTTACAGTGGGGAGTTTTAAAAAAGGAAGAAAACAATCCTCTGGCAAATAAAACAGAGAGAATGTGGTGAAAAACGGCCAGGCACGGTGGCTCACACCTGTAATCCCAGCACTTTGGGAGGCCGAGGTGGGTGGATCACTTGAAGTCAGGAGTTCGAGACCAGCCTGGCCAACATGGCAAAACCTCATCTCTACTAAAAATACAAAACTTAGCCGGGCATGGTGGTGGCAGGCTGTAATCCCAGCTACTTGGGAGGCTAAGGCAGGAGAATTGCTGGAACCCAAGAGGCGGAGGTTGCAGTGAGCCAAGATCACGCCACTGCACTCCAGTCTGGGCAACACAGCAAGACTCCGTCTCAAAAAAAAAAAGAAAGAAAGAAAAAAGAAAAACAACAGCAACAACTAAACCCACAAGCCACAGACACTTCATATTAATCCTGAATGTAAGAAGAGATGTTAAGAAAGGATGACAAAGGCATCTAGAATGAGGAAATGTGTGCAGTTCAGTGCCCATCGTGAAGACCTGACACCGAGCCTTCCTGTCTTCTTTGTATTCCCCAGTACCTTATTAGGTGATGATCAGTCTAGATACAATTCCTTAAGACTAATTCAGTTTCAGTCGTGACATTTTGACTCCTGAATCATTTTTCTCTTTTCCTTGTTCCTGACAGTGAGCTGTCAGTTTACCTGTATTTGGCCGTTTACCTGATCTCTCCATAAGCCACCAAGAAGCAAAGGTAGCAACTACAGTTACTAGGGTGATTATTGTCTTGGTTATGTGGGAAACAGGAGCAGCCACACAGACCAATTTTAAATGGATTATTGTCAGGATATAGAGAGATTATCCTGTCAAAAATCAGCAGAAGTTATATTTATGTTATTCACCAGAGGAGAAAGGCCATCTTTTATCTCCCTGAGCACATTTGTTTTCAACGTAAAGTAATCTGGAAAAAAAATGAATGTAGTACTTAATCAATAAGATGAGAAGCAGAATATATTTGTCCTCTGAAATCTTGCTTCAAAAACATTGTGACCAATAATTCCTATGCATTTATATCTATTTGGTAGTACTACTATCACTCTTTTTATTTATTCTCATAGAGTAGCAGACAGAAGCAGAGTTATAATTCTGTATTTCAGAACAGTCTATCTTGCTAACAATGAAACAACTCTTCTTTCTCCTTCTTGCACTCCAAAATGAGGGGAATGTGTCATCCTAGTTTGTGTGATAAGGCTATCATAGATCCGGTTCTCCCTGAAGCAGACCCTCACCCCAGGATTTAGATAAAAATGATTTATTAAGGATGTGCTATCAGAAGAGTAAGGGGTAGAAGAAACAGGATTGGGAAGGGGGCCAAGGCAAGCAAGGGTATGTCTCATGGAAGACCCAGGCTCAGCCTCTTCCTGCAGGAAGCTCTAGAGTGAAAACTGCCCTTCAAAATTTCTCCATCTAGAGGTAAAGGAACAGAGTTTTGGTCCTCCCACACCACTTAGTCACTGGCCGGAAGATGCCCAGAAGGAATAGCAAAGGACTCTTCCACACTCTTCCAGCTCTCCATGCTGACTCCACTGCCCAAGGGCAATCCTCTGAAGGTCATAGGAGTGAGTTACTAGCAGCAACAAATGGGGAAACTGGAGGATGGACCCAAAGGAATCTAGGCAGGGCACCGTGGCATCTGCTAGAAAGGGTATTCATGCTTTCCATTACTCCAACCTGAATTAGAAAGTTTCCCTTCTTCTTACATCACTATCTGTGATCCATATTCTATTTATAATCTCCTTTTGAGGATTCTCACTTTAGAGATCTGCTATTTGACAGTTTAAACCTCAAGCCTTTCTCCCATACTGTAGCATCTCTTATCCTGCAGCCTTTATAGTCTAAAGCATTGTTATAATCAATCTGTGTCAAAGAAAACAGCAAAATCATTCTCTAATCCAAAGGTAAAGGGCAAGTTGTGGAATCTGAGAATGGAAACTCGACTCTTGAAGATGTTTTACTAGAGGAAGGACTAGAAGAGAGGAAGATTGAGCTATCTGAAACATGCCTATTGTCTTCATGATGGCCTAGTGCCAAACGCACCAAACCTGTGCACTGCTGAGTGTTTGGAGAACATCCTGATAGCTTCATGAAGCTCTCACAGATAATTCTCTGCATGACTCCCAGAACCCCAGCTTAGGGTCTCAGCTGGCTCAGGCCCAGGAGAGAAGACAGGACAGAAGATGGAGTAAGTCTTCTTGAACACTTACTACCAAGAATCGTAATTCCATCATGGACAAAGAAGGCCCAGGGATGTTGGCCTCTTGGACACAATTTGACATCTTATGCCCATACAGAACTCTGCATTTTAAAAAATAATGAGCCAAATTATGTATAAGCAAATTATATATTTCTTTCACTTATTCTGAGCAGAAAGGTCATCCCAACCTGTCTAACTCCCTTATGAAAATTATTAAAAGAAGGAAATGGTTATTGTTCCATTGTGTGTATACAAAATCTAGGGAAAATTTGCAGATAAAGATAACACTTAGGGACAATGAATTATTTATTAGCTCTTTGCTTGAACTCTGAAATCTGATCAAAGAGGAACTTCTGACACTTATTCTATTAATTATGAATGACAAATTTTCAAGCTTTCTGCTAAGAGTATTGTGTGTTAGAAATCAGTCCAATCCCACTCGACTTTTTCCTCTGCATAGCAGTGGGCAGAGAAGCTCTTCCTCCCCTGCTTAGGAGCTTCTCCATGCCCAAATTCTTCCCATCTTTCAAGACTAGTTGAAATGCACATTCTTGAAGAACACCTCCCAGATTTCTCCCATTGTGATCAGTCTTTCCTCAAATGGTTCTTCAGTATCTCCATGATCTCACTTTCGTTCTCTGAGCTGTGCACTTAGCTGTCTTCCTGTCTCTCATGTAGATTTTAAGTTCTTATTCATTTTGGCATCCCCGTTACACCTAGAAAAAGGCTTTACATGTAGATCTCCTTGAATGTTATTGAATTGAATTTATTTTAAAAGATTGTTTTGAGCCCTTATAATGTGCTTACTCTGTACTAGACACTGGAAGAAAATGTATATACAAAGATGAAAACAAAACCGTTCTTAAACTTTTCATCAAGGATTAAAGACAGCCACATTTTTTAAAAAAGAAAAAGATTATAACAGGGTTTGCTAAATTTTGAAAGAGTGCCATAGGAGTCCACAACTGCCTGTGAAAAGGTCAGTAGGTGTCATCCCCATAAAAAGGTAAAGAATATGAGGCTGATAGATGTTGCATGGTAGCCATCGGTGTCAGGACCAAAACAGTACTGTCAGGCTTTCAGCATTCCTTCTACTCTCCATGGGGAGCCTACACTAGGCAGGGGTCAGAGGGTGTGCCCCTGGGGAAAAGGACACATGGTCAAGAACTCATATAGATTTCCCACCAAGTGTTTAAGAAAACAGGATCTTAGACTAGTGTTTAAAACACCAAGTGTTTAAGAAAAAAAAAAGAAAAAACGAAAGAAAGAAAACAGGAACCAAGCCTTTGAATGTGGCCAATTTTAACTTTGAATGTGGGCAGTGCAGGCAGTCCTAAAAGATCCCATGATCCAAATTCAAGGGCCAAAATACATGAAATTCCACCAGTATTTATTGCTGTGAGTTCCTTTTAATGTGGTTATCTTTTACAAAGCAAATACTCTTAATATTTTAACATATTAAGTAAGCTAATGCATATTCATTGCACTAAGGTGCTTTTCTTCTTTGGGGGAACCATGATCTCAGTGAAAATACTGGGAAGAGATTTTGGTGAATACTAAATACTTGGTGAAGAGTAAAAAGGGGTGAAAAGAGAAGGAAGGAAGGAGTGCTGTGTGCCCAGAGAGAATAACAAAATGTAAGATCTAAAGATATTAAGAGAAGCAAACATTGTAGTTTTTTGGAAAACAGAAAGATTAGGGTAATTTAGGGACTTTACAGTAAAGAAAAGGAAGTTATACTGGAAGAAGAAAAATATCACAAAAGTAAGGTTTTCTCTCTTACAGCAAGTTGGAGAGAGGTGAATTGTGGAAGTGAAAAATAACTATGTAGAAACATAAAAGAAAAAACAGGCATGTGCACCAACCCTGAGTAGTTTTCCATGAATTCACTTTCAGTAAATTAAATTCTCTTCTATCTCTTCAGAACTGTTACAGAGCTCATAGCACTAAATGATCAGTGTTACTCTCCCCATAGCCTCTTCTGTGGTGTTTTATTCTACAAACCTTTAGGGGAATTCTCTCTGTGTTTAAATGGCAGGTTGTAATTTTGTACCTCCGTGATGGCAGCTTGAGAGAGAAGAGAAAGCTGTTTTGCACTATAGCCTTAACGCCAGCACTGACGTATCTCAACCTCCTTGTGAGCCCGAATAATTAGTCACTGTGGAATCTTCATTACAACACGCCTAATGAGTAAATAAAATCAAGAAAGAAGAAGATAATGTGGTTAAATATGTGCTAGGACTGGAAAAACAGAGAGAGGGACATTAATCCCACTTATAGGGTTTGGCTTTAAATCAATTCACATCATGACATTATGAGCAGCTGTTAAACATGACCATCAAAGGTTTCACTAGAAAATTCTTCAGCTTGATACAAGATTCTGAGAGAACCAAACCATGAAGTACTTAAGTATCCTTAACAACAGCTTTTGGTAAAATTTTACACCAGAGGTAAGTCTTTTATAGATTTCTCCACAGGCCATTATTGAAATAGAAATTCAACCATTAAGGTCAGCAAAGATGGGGTTATCCTGTTGCCTACTTCAAAGCCTTCACTGGGTTTTTTGCAGGGACTACTTCTTGCTTGGTCTAAAGTCAAAGGCCACTTTCTCAGGGCAGGTGTGTTCAGCAAGAACAGAATTGTATGCACACTCCAAATAGACAATTCTCCCTTAGCAGCCTAAAATGTAGTGCTTTACATCCTTGAAGTGTCATTGAAGGCATGCATTCTAGGCAGTGCAGCAACAGCATATTTGATGTTTTAAAAAACACTGCTTTTTAACCCTCTCTTCCCTCCCCAAACCTCCAATCTCACTTCCATCTTTCTTACTCTTAGCTGATAACCTTGCTGCTAACTCCATAGAGAAGTTAGCTCTTAACTTTCTATTGGAGCGGGGGGGACAATAACCCTCATCTAAATTTACCTGCATCTTCATCCATCTCTTTCTCTTTCCTTTTTTGTATTAGTAAACATGTCCTTCTCCTCTCAGAGGCAGTCTCTCACTGTGTTCTCTGGATCTCCCCTTCTTAGCAACATATCTAATGCCTTCCCCATCTCTATTCACCTTCCAAGGTGAATCCATCAATCCCACGACTTCAGTAATCATATAGTCATATATAGTAATTATATATAATCATATAATCATATAGTCACATATAGATGACTCCCAAATTTGCATCTGTAAGCATGACTCTGTTCTGGATTTCTACATGACTTACTTGACAGCTCCACTTGGATGACCCACTCTCAGTAGGAGTTAAATGTGAGTTCCCTTCCCAAGCATTTCTCTCCATTGGTATCTCTGACCTCAGTAAAATGCCTAGCCCTCCACTCAGATGCTTAAGCCAGTAACCTGGAGAACTCTGTCACACCTCATTGACTTTTGTCTCCATGTCTAAGAATATATCACCAAATTCCAAATTATATCTCAGATCTACTCTCTACAATTCCACTATCATTATCATAGAACCATCCACAACCATCACTCTCCTGGACTACTGCAGTGGATTTCTAACTCATCTCCAGCATTCATTTTTGCTTCTTTTTTTTCTGCCAATCCATTCTCCATACAGCAGCATATCTGTCCTTTTTGAAAGAAAACACCATCCTCATTCTTCACCTTGAGCCACTCAGTGGTATTTCACTGCACATGAGTGTTGCCATAGTGCACTGTTTCTGGCACGCTCTCTCTGTCTGCCACTCCTGGCCCATCTGTTGACTCACTCCTAATTCCCTCAGTGACTTTCTTCACTCTGGTCCTTGAACAGGCCTGGCTTTTTCCCACATCATGCACACAGGAAATTTCCCCCTTTTTGTTAGCCTAACTCCTATTCATCCTCAAGATCAGAGCTTAAATATCATTTCATTAGGGAATCTTTCAAAAGTATTCCCCAATTTTTATGCCGCCACTCCACACCCACCTTTTCAATTAGATCTTACTTTTGGAATACTTTCTGTTTTTTCTTACTTGTGCTCATCAAAATTACACTGTCATTTTTGTTCATGGCTATTTCTCCATGTCTATCTAGTACAGGGTTTGGCACAAAATAGATGTTTAATAAGTATGTGAATGATGGATGTATGTATGGATTGATGAATAGATGGATGGATGGATGCATGGATGGATGATAGATGGATGGAAGGAAGGAAGGATGGACAATGGTATGTTCCCAACTACCATTTTTGTAGTCAGCAAGTTGGAATACATTCAAGAAACCTCAAAGAATGATTTGAAATTAGAGCTAAAGTTTTCTTTCTAAGACTTTTTTTTATTGAGTACCAAGCCAAATTCTACCAGAAAAATAATGATGTGAACAGGGAATTAAAATCTTTGTTTCCTAATAAGGACAATGAGACTGTATCATCCAATCTCAGGACAATCCAATCAGGTGATAAGCCAACTAAGAGTTTTCCTTACTCAATAACAAAACACCTACATGGTACACCAGTCCATATGAAACACCAAAACAATGTCTGCTATCTCTCTGAGAATATGCTTTTCTCCCCTTTGATCAGTCTTTCAATCAAACAAAAAGGGAGAAAGTCCAAATCACATATTTTTCTGCCTTAAGCATTAGAAAGAGCCTTTGTGGATTTCTCTATTTCATCATAGTACTACATCTCAAAGGGCAAACCCCAGGCCACTTGCAACAAAATAACAAGGAAAGTTTATATATAAGAAAGCTCTCACATTCCACATAAGACCTACTTCCATCTGTGGAGAGAACCTAGGATTTTAGTAAATCCTCAGGTAAACTTGTGCCCTCAGAAATTTGAGAACAAATGGTCTAGAGGTTGTCAGTCCCTGCAGAAGGATATATAAAAATGTTTGTTTCAACCGAGCAGCCTCTCAATTCAATTTCTTTTGACCTATCAAAAGAAAATCTGTTAAGAACCACACAGCTACAAAAGGCAGCTTAATTTAGGTTATCACATAGCTATGAAAGGCAGCTTAATTTACATTAAAATTTGAATTTTTTAGAAAGAGAAATAAAACATTTTTCACTTCGCATGTTACAGTGGTGAGACAAAAGACTGGGAGAGGCTGGGACAGGGGGCTGGATGTGCACCCAGAGGAAGAGACTGAGTGGTAGAGCAGGGAGAATGTGCAGCTCAGCAGGCAGGATAGAGAGTCCTTCGGAAAGGGATAATGCGTAAAGCAACAGGAAGTTGTAAGAAACAACTATGGTTCCAATAGGTAGTAAAGCATAGTAATAGGAAATAGCAAACAGGAACTATTTAGAGATAGAGATAGACAAATAGGTAGGGAATCAGCAGTCATGTTATATTTACAATAGAATCTGCTGCAGGCCCTTTATTTCAAGCAGTCCTCAAGAAACCCACACCACAAGTGTTTACAAACGTCCTCCTAACAGGTAAATACATGACCTTTATAAAGTACCAGGTTAATCAGCTTACAGAAAACAAGTGAGTTCTTTGACAGAGTTGGAGATTAATTAACGCAGGTGGTTTATTTTCAGCTTATGTAAACAAAATTTATTTACCTATAATAAGCGTAGTCTATATATTTTGCCAGTAAATGCAATTTATAATAACAAATATCTTTGCAAAACTTGTGTTCATCACAAGCCTCCCAGCTAAAGGTTACATTCCTACACGATTAAACACTAGTCAATCAACATTAAAGAGAAGAAATAATTCATGATAACAAGAAATGAAACATGAAGAGTACTAAATAAGACTTTTGCTGGCCACTCTCCTAAGGTGCTCTTTGTTAATATGCACTAGAGGGCACCAAGACTTACAAATGTCAGACCTGTCTGTTGCTTATCATTGTAAAACTAGTAATCAAATTATTTTCTTCCAAAGATCTCTCATCAACTATCACTGTGAGACATAATTGTTTGTTTACCCAAGCTTGAACCTCAGATTTAGGCTTAAAATCCTTATTTCTATATTAGTTAGTAGCAAGCATTCAGCTTTTAAGGGCACGAACAAGAGCAAGGGAAGACCCAGTTCTAGAATGATCAGAGCATTTTATAGGTTAGTAGACAAATGGCTCAGCACTCAACATACACCACTTAGTAGCGTGTCTATACACTAACAATGAACTGCCCAAAAAAGAAGTCAAGAAAGCAGTTCCATTTACAATGGCATCAGAAAAAAAGGAGTAAATTTAACCAAGGAGATAGAAGATTTATAAACCAAAAACTATAAAACATTGATGAGAAAAATTGATAAAGACACAAATAAATGGAAAGATACATGTGTTCATGGAATAGAAGAAATAACATCGTAAAAATGTCCATACTATTTAAAGGAATCTACAGATTAAATGCAATTCCTATCAAATTTCAATGAAATTTTTCAAAGGCTTAAAAATAATTCTAACATTTATATGGAATCCCATAAAAGCCTCAAATATCCAAAGCAATCCTGAGCAAAAGGAACAAAGCTGGAGGCATCACACTATCTGATCTCAAAATCTACTACAATGCTGTAATGATCAAAACAGCATGGTACTGACACAAAATCATACATATAAACCAATAGAACAGTGATAACCTGGAAGAGCAGGTGGTGATCACTTGGTGGATGAAAGCAAGACTGCAGAAAGTAGAGCAGACAGACACAGATAATCTCGGCTCTTGGCGATGTCACCTGAACCTCTGGTCAAATGTGCCCAAAGCCAGCATCACCTCTGAGTTTTTATTTGTGTAAGCCAATGAATTCTCTTTCTGCTTAAAACAGTTTGAGTTGAGTTTCTCCATCATTTGTAAATAAAACCTTTTAATTGATATAACCAGAATCTGTATATTCATTATTGAACATTTACTGTATGACTGGCATTTACTAAATGCTGTAGATTCTGTGGCAAGTGATTCATTTGATTCTGGCTTTCATGGACTTACTTCCTACAATAAAGGAGACAGACAGTGCACAAATAAACACTCTAGTAAAACTGTGATAAGTTCCAAGAAAGTGAAGACTCTAGGTCTATTACTAACAAAAATAGGTGGCTGAGAAGAATTTGATTGAGAAGAAAGGAGTGCATTAGTCTGGAGAAGGAGCTTGGGTTGGCCAGGTGAAGTATGGAGAAAGTACACACAAGCTGAAGATGTGTTTTCCCTTCTCCTACCTACTCTAACCCCTTAATCACAGCAATAAACTTGTCACAGGGCTAAAAATCCAATCTAATCAAAAGTTACTTTATTAGATTAGCAAGTTGCACTATTTTCCAGTTGTGACACTCCCACCTACCAGCAGCACCACCATTGGAACCAGTCAGGCAACATGGATACCCGAGTGACTGGTTTATTCATCAGTTACCACCACATCAATAAGAAATCTTGCAGTTTTGAAGTTGTGTTTCAGGTTCACAAGTTTGTTGTTCAATTTCTGGTTTCCTCATTTCCATATGACTTTTCCAATGTAAATATCACTTGGAGAAGGAAAGGGCCTATATCCCAGGGCAAGTAGACGTGATATCTCAGCTGTTCAGTCTAAACTGACTCTGCTCCATTTGGCAGAGCACCAGCTGTTGACCTGGCTCATCTCACTCTGGTAGTTGCCAAAACATTCATATTCTGTAGTTTTCTATTCCTCATTTTAATTTTTCCTTCCAGTATGTTTCTTGAATTCAGTGAAAATTGCCTGTATTTCCTTCTTACAATGTGATAGACCACCTTCGGGTCTATGCTTCTCAACAGATAACGTATGTGAAAGCCCCAAGGCAAGAGAATTTGGCTTTCCAGGATCCATAAAGGTCAATGTTTAACAAGCAATGAGACTAGAGAGACTGGCAAGTGCCAGACACTGTCCAGTCTTAGAGGACACATTAAGGATTCTGCTTCTTATCCTAATGCCAATAGGAAGTCATTGAAGGGAGTTAAACAGGAAATGAGATGAACAAACTTGCCTTTAAAAAATTACTGATATAGTCTTCCTGCTGAATTAAAAAAACAATCAAGGTATTTGTTTCCTGGGAACTTATTTGAGAGATGAAAAATGGGTTATACAAACTGGAGTGGGGCCTACAGGAGCCAGAAACTGGAAGTTATTTTCTTAGGGCCCAAAAAAGTTGAAAAGTGAAAAGTTCTTACTTTATTTTACAAGGGAAAAAATAGTGCTGTTGGAACATTGACTCAAAAGAGTCAAATTTCAGTTACAGTTTTACAACTATAGGCATTAATCTTTTCATTCCTGGTACTTGTCATGTGACAAGTGAAAATAGGTTGAGAGTAAGTTCAAGTATATAAATCAGTACTTCCCACACCTATCTCAAAGAAAACATCAGGCAGATGTCACTTTCCATTGATAAGATGCTTCTGGACTTCAGGAAGTTAAATTTAATCCAAGCATGATTTCATAAGTGTCACTTCCCATTGTACAGTCCCTTTTTTTGCTACAGGCACACATCATTTTTAATAATGAGTAATATGCAGGGTAAAGGACAATTATAGTCCAGAGGTCTTACAAATCAAAGGAATAACACAGATAAAATCCCTGCTGCAAGTCCATGAATCCGTAAGTTATGAAATTCAGTTTGCTTAAAATGTCACCAATTCATCACCTCTAGTTTCTGAGTTAATAAGAGCAGCTCTAGAGAGCATATTCTGATCCCAGGCACCACTTCACCTGGCATGTGCTTCTGAGACCTTTTCTCTCCTAGTGTAGGTTTCACTATTCTTGAAATTTTTGTAGGTGCTATGTAAATGCATTAGTAACAAGCCATCAATTCCCCTCAAAGTGTTCTTTGAAGAGCAACAGACTTTGCTGCTTCAAAGTCTTAAACCAATTTTATTTAATTTCTGGGGCATAACATAGAAGGTAGCAAACTCAGAATGAGACACTTTTTTACTGACTAGTGGCTTTTTTCAAGAAGCCTAATGTATCTAACCACAGTCTTCAGCTTCATGTATTTCCATTACTGTATTTTCAAAATAACACTATAATGGGCCACAGAACCATTAAAAAGCTCCCTTTTGAAGGGTACTGAAATCTATTACTGTAATGTGCTTTTCCCTACCAATCTACTGGTGTGGATTGCTATCCCTTGGGCCAGGATTTAAGATTATTGCATGCACACCCAAATAATCCATTAAAAATAATGATGTTAATTAACGAATTAATGTTCATTTTTAAAGGAAAAGCATTAATTTTTTATTTTTTTCAAAAAACTAAACACATTTTGTATCTTGCAATAAATAATAGAACCAATTGGCATACATTAGGTTTTAGAAGTGTTTTTCTATTTCCTACAACAGGGGTATCCAAAAACCCATACAGAACTAGAGCCATTATTTGCTGATGTTTTTCACCTAACAGGATACTCAGAAGAATCTGCTAATAAGAGTTACATATATAGGCCAGGCGTGGTGGCTCATGCCTGTAATACCAGCACTTTGGGAGGCCTAGGCAGGCAGATCACTTGAGTTCAGGAGTTCAAGACCAGCCTGGCCAACATGGCAAAACCCTGTCTCTACTAAAAATATAAAATTTAGGCCGGGTGTGGTGGCTCACGCCTGTAATCCCAGCACTTTGGGAGGCCAACATGGGTGGATCACTTGAGGCCAGGAGTTCAAGACTAGCCTGGCCAATATGGCGAAACCCCATTTCTACCAAAAATACAACAATTAGCCTGGCGTGGTGGCAGGCGCCTGTAATCCCAGCTACTCGGGAGGCTGAGGCAGGAGAATTACTTGAATCTGGGAGGCGGAGGTTGCAGTGAGCCGAGATTGCGCCACTGCAATCAGGCCTGGGCGACAAAGTGAGACTCCATCTCAAAACAAAACAAACAAAATTTAGCTGAGTGTGGTGGCATGCGCCTGTAATCCCAGTTACTCAGGAGGCTGAGGCACGAGAATCACTTGAACCCGGGAGGCAGAGGTTGCAGTGAACCGAGATCATGTCACTGCACTCCACCCTGTGCCACAGAATGAGATTCTGTCTCAAACAACAACAACAACAACAACAAAAAGAGTTATATATGTAATACCAGTTCAGGGAAAATACATCCCTAACTTGTGTCCTGATAGTTATTCCCCCACATTGATCCCATGAATTACTTTACTTGATGTAAATCTAATAAATCCCAGAATCTGGGTTTCTTAAGCCTATGCCTAGCCTTCCTTTATTTTGCTCACATACTGCCTCCTGCATAATATAACAAGTCACCTGTAGAGATCCCAGAGTCTCTTTTAGTCACCATGTTTTGGGACAAATCCTTAAAAAATCCCATGAAATTGTGATTTCCAATTGTTTCTCTCAAAACGCACAATAGTCATAAAACCGATCATAAATCAATTTCAACTTCTAAGGTTGGCCAAGAACATTCATAAGCATCAAGAATGTTTGGATTTTGTTTTTATTTTTGCTTTTAAATGAAACAATGTGATTCAGGATACTGGGTCCTTTGTAGAAAACAGAAGGCGTGTCCTGTGAAGGGACACACAGGATCTCAAAACTAATGATAATATGCCATTTTTTAAACTCGGTACTGGGTACTCAGATGTTCATTGTATTATTAATCTTCATTTATAAAGACTTTCTATTTACTCAATATTTTATAAAAAGAGTTTTGAAAACAAAACTAAATACATGGAAATAGTTCCTGTTTCCAATTTCCACATTTAAATTATTACAACCTATTGGAAGCACATCAAAGACATCTGTTAAATTTTGAAAGCTTACTGAAAGTTTCAGGAAAACCCTGTAAGGGTAATTTTGCCTCTGAAAGACTTTTATACAAAAGTTGCTGCCAGATGCTATTCTAGTGATACTATGATAGAATACCCTAAACAATATTTGAAGAAAAAAAAATCATGCTTCATTTAAAAAATAAACCTTCAAAAACAACCAGGCACCACCTGCCAAACACAGAAAACATTTGTTTATTGCATGCCTTCTGAGTAGCAGATGTAGTACATGTACTATTGCAAATACAGAGACCAATATACAGTCCCTGCCTTCAGAGAGTTTACAGTCTAACAAGGAAGGAAGATAGGCATATAAGCAATTGATTCCAATGTAAGATAACATTAAATAAGTCCTTATCAGGAGTGTGAACAGCCTGCTCTGGAGCTGAGTTCAGTAAGTGGACTGGGGCCAGACACAATGGTTCATGCTTGTAATCCCACTGCTTTGGGAGGTTGAGGCAGGAGACCAGCCTAGGCAACAAAGCAAGATCCCATCTTTCCAAAAAAAAAAAAAAAAAAGGAAAATTAGATAGGCATGGTGGCATGCACCTGTAATTCTAGCTGCTCTGGAGGTTGATGCAGGAGGATTGCTTGAACCCTGGAGTTTGAGGATACAATGAGCTATGATTGCACCATTTCATTTCATTTCACTCCAGCCTGGGTGACAGAGCAAGACCCTGTCTCAAAAAAAAAAAAAAAAAAAGAAGAAGAAGAAGTGGATTGAGGCCTCCCTTGGAAAACAGCATTTACTATAATTAATTCACAACAATCTAAGGTCAACCCCTCACTCTTTCAACTCCAGAATTTGATTTTATCAATGCATCAGATTCAGAGCATCAGACTGATCAGATTCAGACACAATGACTCACATTCGCCAACTCTCAAAAGTCTAAAGAATATAAACTAAAGTGGTAATTTATAAATTTGCAATAACAATTATAACTGCTGGGAAGAGTGAGTGTCCACATTGCCTGACCAGCATACATTCTTTCCTAAAAGTAAGCTAAGCAGAAAGCCCTGTCATGAGAAAGGTGCTTGGGATACAAGAAGTCAGAATAAGGTCAGCTAGTGATATGGTTATAATGATTTTAAAAAGCATCATTTTGATAACCATATCAAAATTATATGGGAAGGAGAAAAGGGAGGGAGAAGAAAGGAAAGGTGAGAGGGGAGGAGAGAAAATTGTGAGGTTTGAGCAGCTAACTGGTTCACTTGTAGCTAATTAGGAAAGCCAGATATCTCTTAGATAATTTATTTTTCTTTTGGAAAAGTTTTAAAAACACAAAGCGCTGGAACTTTCTTCTTTGCCTGGAGTTCCATAACTCTATTTGTGCATTCACATTCAAAAGGTAATCTGTGCATGTTGAATTAGCTTCAAACTGCTAACTGAAAAATCCCCATTGTAAAAAAAAAAATTCAACAAGAAAAATTCTTCCATTATTCTCCTAACTCCTGACTCACGTTAGAAGTGAAAGAAATAAAAATTCAAGGCTTACCAACTGCGCACATATTGCAGTTATTCTGGAGAATCTGATTAAATATATACCTCAATATACCCCTGTGTAGTAGTCTATTTCAGCTGCAAAGAGAATTATCCTCCAAGGTAGTTCTATACCCTTTGAGAAGAGAGGGGTTGGGGTGAAAGATGGTTCACCATATTTTTTCCCTACCTGGATCATCTATGAGTAGATGGTTCAAGACAATCAGTGAGGTGAGGCCAGTGTCCATTGTCCATGGAAGGGAGGGACAATCTTACCTGGTTGGATATCACCTTGCCTGACTTTGCTGAAGAAATCTGGGTAACTGTTCTAGTCATACAGGATATATGGGTTTTCTGGTGGGGGTTGGGGGAGAAGGATGGAGAATTTAACTACTTTTCTCCTTTAATCCTTGATTTTTTGCTCCTTGTTTCCCAAAACTCTCTCCCTTGGTCCTTTCCTTTAATTAACTCCCTGTGTACTTTATATGCTCTAACATTCCCGTTTCCTGTTTAATTGTCTCTGTGTCAGAGTTACCTTAAGGCTTGTGAAGATTTCACACCCTCAGGAGCCCTCTGTGTCATCGGCTTTTCTCTTCTGCCTGGTCACTACTGCTCTATCTCAGTGCCTACTGGCTCTCCTTGGGAGGCAGAAAGGACAGCCTCATGGACATAATGAAGGGGAGAGGGGGATGGTCCACTCTAGACTAGCTAGTTTTATACTAAAGGAGCATTTTAAAAACCTATGACTTTACCGTTATGAGGACGAATTATCTCCCCAATATCTCCAGATGGTGCACATGAGAAATGTATCTTCTTCGTATTAATACGTCTTGCTCTAGTTCTTGCAAAGTAAAACCTAGCTCATTTTATGCTGAGTATTCACCTTTCCTGTCTTGAAGCATATAAAACAACTTTCCGTTTTGCCTTCAATCCATGTTGTCGAATGACTTTTCTCTAACTGCTAGGTTTCTCCTCTGACATTGGTGCGTGTCTGAAAAGCTTAGGGACTTTCAGCTCACTCTGCTACACTTAAAAAAAAAATACCAACCAACAAAACTTCTTTTCACATGAGATAATTTTAGTATAGATCTATTTTCTGTAATTAAAAGAGACTTGGCTAAATTATTCTAAATTAAAATCCATTTGTTTTATTTCCTTCTAGGAGATATCCAGTGTAACCAAATCATTGACTTTCAAAGCCTTGTAATAAAGAATAAAGTAAAGTCTTTTGAAATATCCACAGGTACAGTCTTGGTTAAATAAAGAACAATAATAGTATTTTACCCAACATGGTTGTGGAGTAAGTTAATTTTCCAGATAACTAACATTTATCTGTAAGCACTAAGGCTTGCCTTTATTTATATAAAATCTATTTAGAGCTCTAATCCCATAATGCCCCAAGAGCCTGGAAAAGCAAGCAGGTTGTATGTTTCTGCAGCCTTGAATCTGGCTCTTTAGAAAGTCCCTGTTGCCTGCCCTACTATCGGACAATCAATCATGCCATCTTGTGCCAATCAGAGCTTTCCTTTTAAAAATGTACCCATTTTCTACTCAACATGTATCTTATAGCATCTAATTTGTGCTGGGTGGAAAAGTCTTATAACCAAAGTGGTTCTAATTCTGTATGAATGAATAGAAATAGTTGTGGGACTTGAGGGAATCACCTGGGAATACGCAGTATGAGCTTAGGAGTGTTAACTTTCTGTGGTCATCAGAACTTCGTGATATCTATTGTGTCTTGTCAGGACTTTTTTCATTTTTAAGTTTTTTCTGGATAGTGAAAATTGCTACATAGGATATTTAAATAAATGAGCTGTTGTTATTATTCAGCAAAATGAACTTCATCACTTTAAGATGTGAAATCTGTCACTTATTGTAAACTGCCCAAAATACTTGTGGAATGTGCCAGGGGGATTACATATCTATATAATAATATAGATATATTTTACGTACACAGATATTATACTATTATATGGATACATAATAATATATATATCTCTATTTTTCTATATGGAGACAATTTCTCTCTATATATAGGTATATACAGAGAAATGACTAATCTATATATAGATGACTACATACAAATATATATTAGAGAGAGTTTAGTCATTTCAATTCTGAATGATTATATCCTAATAAGCAAAAAGGAAGTTGTTAAAAAACAAAACTCATTAAGTGGTTTGTTCTGGTTAATTTACTTAAATCTATATAATGTACTAAGCATTTTCTTACCACAATAAATAGACCTGACTGGAGATAACAACCTTTGATGACCAAAAATATTTTATTGGGAACATCTGTTTTATCGAGAACGTCTGTTTTCATGACGCACACAGTTTCCGTAAGTACAAGAAAGTTGTGAGGAGAGGCTGGAGTGATTTGCCATCACATCTCATAGAATTTGTAAAGAAATATTAAAATAAGTTCCTTCTAACAGTTGAATTTATTAATTATTTCACTAGAAGAGTTTGCTTATTCCGGCTTTTGTTTTCTATTCTTTTGGTTCAGGCAAATCAAGGTTTTACTGTAACAGAAAACAAGGCTACACATTCTCTAGCTACCATGAAAGGCAGAATGAATCCTGTCATTAGAGACAAACTAAATTTAGACAAAGTCTACTTGCATGCCCTAATTTGAGAAAGAATAGGAGTATGAGGAAGAAGGGGAAGTTAATCGCACCACCAGTAGACTCTCTAATATCTAATATCTACACAGTGGGTGGACAGAATCTAATTATAACAGTGTCCCCAGATTTCATCAGCTAAAGAGACAAAGTTCAGAAAAATTAAAAAATAAAACACCCCAGCTCGTCTATGCAGGAGTTGGAGTTAAGTAATGTTTCTACTTCCCTCGCCATGTTTATGGGCAGACTCCTTATGTCTTCGTATTTGGCTGAAATCAGGCTGTGTCTAACATGTGTCCTTCAAATTCTACGTTTACATTGGGACTTTTCCTCAGGGTGTCGGCACTGATGCACTTCCTGCCCTGCAAGTGCTTTTCTTGTTCTTTTTGGTCAGATAGGGGTATACTCATGCTGTCATTCTTTCTGGAAATCTCAAGCAATCTTGGAATTTATAACTTGAGGGAAAACATATTCTCTGAATTTTAAAATTAATATAAATATTGTTACTTTACACAGAAGAGAATTGACTTTTACATTTCCACTTATGTGAAAGTGAAGGAAGAAAATCAACTTCTCCCACATCAGATGATAAAATAGAAAAATAATTATATTAATGGTTGTAATTTTGTATTTTGTTGTATCCTAGATTTTTATTGACTGTAGAAGTTACTGAATTAGTGATATTTTATCTTAAATATTTGTGCATTCAAAAGAGTAACTGTTGCACTGATTTATCTGTTATCTGTTATTTTATACCACCAAGTGTTCTATCCAGAAATATTGATTTCCAAAGTCAGATGCTGCAACTGATGAACAGAATAGCAGACCATGCTAAACTGCATTTTTTGTTATTAATATATTTCAGCATTTGGTTTACTTAACTATAGGTCATTAAAAGAAGTTCACTTTTAGTTAAGATGCCTGATTTGGGGCGGGGTTGAAGAAGGATATCACAAATTGTAATTTCTAAAAATGGCTGCAATAATATTTTTTATCCAACCTTGCTACTTTTTCATTAAGAGGTGGAGCCTATTTCTCATCACCGTGAACCTGAGTCTTTGTGACTTCTTCAGAAATTTTTGTTGTGACTTCTTTTTATTTATTTATTTATTTATTATTTTTTTTGAGACAGAGTCTCGCTCTGTCGCCCAGGCTGGAGTGCAGTGGCAGGATCTCGGCTCACTGCAAGCTCTGCCTCCTGGGTTCATGCCATTCTCCTGCCTTAACCTCCCAAGTAGCTGGGACTACAGGTGCCCGCCACCACACCCGGCTAATTTTTTGTATTTTTAGTACAGATGGGGTTTCACCGTGTTAGCCAGGATGGTCTTGATCTCCTGACCTCGTTATCCTCCTGCCATGGCCTCCCAAAGTGCAGGGATTACAGGCATGAGCCACCGCACCCGGCCAAATGGTGTGACTTCTAAGGCTAGGTGAGAAAAGATGATGTGTATAGCTTTTGCCTGGGTTTCTCTCTTGAAACATTCACCTTTAGAAACTAGCTACTACTATGTTCTGAGGAAGCTCAGGCTACAAAGAGAAGCCACATGTAAATGTCCTTGCTAAAATCCTAACCAACAGCCAGAATCAAGCACCACACGTATGAGTGTGAACAAGCCTTCAGACAATTCTAGCCCCAGCTGATGAGTCATCCTCAACCTCCTTTGAATCTTCCAGCTGAGACTGCAGGCTCTGGAGAGCAAAGACAATTAGTCCCTGCTGTTCTCTGTCTAAATTCCTAACCCACAGAACCCGTGAGCCTAATAAATGGTTGTTTATGACAAGTTTTGAGATATTTGTTATGCAACAGTATATAATTGTAACAAATGGACAGAGAAGAAGACCAAATTTTTGCACTGTAACTAAGAATGAATTGCCCTACAAATACTCAGGATTCTAACATAGGAACTTTTTTTCTTCGTAGTGTTGCAGGACCTTTCCTTAGTTCCGCAAAGACAGGGTTCTTTGTCCCACAGCCACAAAAATTTGGGCTTGAAGATGATTTGAATGGTGATTAAGACAGGGTTTTATTGGGTGAAAACAAAGAAAAAAGGGGAAAACACAGACTCTTGCAAGGTCAGAGTCCTTGCTAGAGTGCTTCCTGCCCAGCTGTTCCAATCCCAGTTTCCACACAGGAAGGGGCCAGCCTCCTCCCCTGCTGCAAATGGCAGGAACTTCTGTGGCTCCACCCTAGTACGCAGTCTGGTTGGAGTTTTTCCAGGGACCCCCTCCCCACTAGCTGTCTCAACAGTCAGTTAAAACTCACTCAAACTCCCATTATCAGATGAGCAGAAAGTACAGTATCTCTGTTTTGGGGCTTCCGACTCCCTTGGTTCTTTATAGGACCTGGTTTGTCTCGGATTGTCTTCCAAATCTAAGAAGATAGAGTGCTGATATCTCGTATGTTTCCCTCTGATTTAATTTCCTTGGCTTCTCATTGCCAATTTCTGTCTAAATCTGTAGGCCCATGACACCCAATGCCTTGCTGGCTTAGCCTTCAGCACAAGCAAACACAATCTTTTAAGAGGGGACTAACATGCAGATAACTCTACTTCCCCAGGGCAACATTCAAACAGTGTGCCTCACCTCATTTTTCATACTTTCCCATACAACCATTCCTCCCCAAGACTCCTGTTACCCTGAATTTTCTGGATCCAGATGACTTCAGGTATGCCATTTTCAAGCCACAAGTACTATTACTGTTTCCAGCCCTAAGAATCCATTCAGAGGTTAAGTTTCTTTTCTTTTTCAGTCCTCTAGATAATAGGATTTACTCCCCTCCCCATTTAGGCAACGGAGCTTTCTACACACACTGACTTATGATAGCTACTTGGATTGTCTTTGGCCCCATAACTACTAGAAGTTTTCCCATTTCTTACTCTAAATGGCAGAGACCAATTACGGACCTCAGCCAATAAAGAATCTCAAGAAGGCTCATGCCTTCACAAGAATAAAAAATCTATTTATGTCTTGGAGATGATTCATACTTCCAAAAGTTCTCTGACCATCTCTATCATTAGAATTGCAAGACCAATTATAAATTAAATCTTCAGTTGGGGCACCAGCTACACTATACATTGTAATTATAATTTTAATAAAAAATACGATTTAGTGAATATTCATTGTGCTCCAGCTTCTATCCTAGTCAAATATTCCTGTTATCTCAGGGATATGCTAGATTAGCATTCAGCAAACTATGGATCAAAGGCTAAATCCAGCTTCTTTTTGAAAAGTTTTATTGGAATACAGATAACCTCATTCCATTTATGTACTGTCAATGACTGTTTTTGCACCTCCAAGGAAAGACTGAATAGTAGAAACAGAGACCTTCTGGCCCTTTAATCCTAAAATATTTACTATCTGGCTCATTACAGAGAAAGAGCCAACTTCTTCTCTAGATCAAGAACATTCCAAGCAAAGTAGCTAAGGAAAAAACAAAAAACAAAAACTGTCTTCAGAGAACGTTACTGAAGTTTGTGATAAGCACATTAGCTATTCTAAGAATTTGCTTTTCCTCTCCGCATTCATTCACATGAACACATGGACACCAAATTTTGGAGTCTGGATTAATATAAATTCAGTTACAGTCTTGTCATGTTCTTAATGGAAAAAGATAAAAACATATATGAGTTTGACTGGAAGAGAAAAGAAAACAAGCAAACTATTGTACTGTGGAAAATTAGCCTGAAACCCCAAATTCAAAAACAAAAATTCTCAAAATACCTCAAAAGAACTGAAGAATTGCTAAGTGATACTAAAAAATTCATTCAAAATAAAGTACATGATGACGTAGTTTAGAGGTATGAAAGATAGAATAAAAGGACTTAATATACTTTAATAGAAATTTCAGAAGAATGAAGGGAAAAGTAAGTACCCAAATGTTATCAAGCATGTTGGGGACAATAAATAAATAAAATTGATGCTTTCTTCCCTCAATGATATTGCAATCTAGTGAGGCTGTTATATACACACATGCTTCTGTAAGAATTCTGCATAGGTAAAGTTCTATATGAAATTATTTAAAAATTATATTAGAAGGAGAAATAATGGATTTATAATTATGTGTAATTTTATGAAGGAGGATTATTTCAGTTTGATTGAAATTTGAATTATCTAAGGAGTAGAGACAGGCAAGGAGACTAAGAGATCTGACATCTTTATCTAAATTTTCTTTCTTTTGTTCCCGACATCTCCCTTTCATTCCAGTATTCTTCCTATGTATTAATATAGGAAAAATATATTCATATTCATGGAAGACTCCAGGCCAGTCTGACCACAACCATAGCATTGGAGTCTGTGATTCCACTGTGTTCCTTTCTGCTATTACTAGAAAGAAGTAAGCTGAGATGGATATTAGAGTTAAAAAGTTAACCTGTTAAGTGTGGGTGGAAATAGTGAAGATTACTGCTTATGCATCTTTTAAAATATTCCTTCTAAGTTGTTTAATATATGGTGCTAATTATGAAACTATGTATAGTTATTTTTAATTTTTCCATGTAAACAATAGCAATCAGATTATCTACAAAGAAATTTTTTCTATTAATACAAATTAATATAAACACTATTTGAGTAAAATCTTGTTATAAAATTTGAAGGATCTTGAAAAACATAATTTCTGATCTGATTACTTGCTATTATAACTCTCTTAATTTCATGTACTTGCTTAAGGAGACAGTGTTTTTGAAGAATTGCCTTTTAGAAATGCAGAATAAATATTAGCCCATCTTATAAAGTAATGTATTCTCTCAGGGCTGGGAATTGTTCTAGTAAATGGTAGAGAATTCAAATATAAGGTACTGTTTGCTTTCCATTAGCTAAATTATTGATTACAAATCAATATACATATTAGAAATAAGACAGAATATTGTTAACAATCAATGCATATAAGCTGTTTGATTTTGTTACAAACACTACCTGAAATGTAAAGTTTTTGTTTCAAGATCCATTATGAAAAAAATATATTAAATTCCACCAGATTGCAAGGGTAAAGACTATCTTAATCATCACTACTATCTGTCTTAGAGTAGGTATTCAATAAATGACAAATGAACAATTTGCTAGCTTCTTGTGTCAGTTCTCTTTTCAATTTCACAAAATGATACTGTAGAACATTCATTTAAAGAGATATTGTGTTGAGTGAAAATAGTAATCATATAATTTGTATAATTCTGGGTTAGAAAAAAAGTCATGTTTTTCCCCCCAACTCCATTTTTTACATCTATAGATCTGTAAGAGGGCAAAAAGCAAATACTGAATCTCTCAAATTTATTTGATGGTGGGATGTTTTTTTCCCTCTCAGGGAGTAATTATTGGACAAAAATAGTATACTGTCTTTGTTTGACTTACCCCAGAAGAAGACCCTAAGACAAACTTAAGTTGCTTATTTGAGAGGTGATCCCAGAATGCACCAGTAGATTAGAGTGAGATAGAGATGGAAAGGGATCAACAAAAAGTAAATCACAAAGCAAGTTATTTATCTGGGAAGTTAGGGTTTAATTTTGCTGGTGAACTCTGGGAAACTGCTGGTGAACTCTAGGAAACTATGTAGAACAGTGGTCCCCAATCTTTTTGGTACTAGGGACCAGTTTCATGGAAGACAATTTTTGGTTCTGTGGACCAATGGGCATGCAGGGGAAGGTTTTGTGAGGATTCAGGTGCATTAAATTCATTGTGTACTATATTTCTATTATTATTATATTGTAATGTATAATGAAATAATTATACAACTCACCATGATGTAGAATCAGTGGGAGCCTTAAACTTGTTTTCCTGCAACTAGGTGGTCCAATCTGGGGGTGATGGGAAACAGTGACAGATCATCAGGCATTAGATTCTCATAAGGAGCACACAACCTAGATCTCTCACATGTGCAGTTCACAATAGAGTACACGCTTGATATGGTTTGGCTGTGTCGTCATCCAAATCTCATCTTGAATATTCACATGTTGTGGGAGGGACCCAGTGGGAAGTAATTGAATCATGGGGGCAAGCCTTTCATGTGCTGTTCTTATGATAGTAAATAAGTCTCATGAGATCCGACGGTTTTAAAAAGAGGAATTCCCCTGCACAAGTTCTTTCTTTTTGCCAGCTGCCATCCATGTAAGATGTGACTTGCTCCTCCTTGCCTTTCACCACGATTGTGAGGCCTCACCTGGAACTTTAAGTCCAATTAAACCTCTTTCTTTTGTAAATTGCCCAGTCTCAGATATATCTTTATCAGCAGCCTGAAAATGGACTAATACATTAAATTGCTACCAGTAGACTGGGGTGCTGCTGAAAAGATACCCAAAAATGTGGAATTGACTTTGGAACTGGGTAACAGGCAGAGGTTGGAACAGTTTGGAGGGCTCAAGAGAAGACAGGAAAATGAGGGAAAGTTGGAACTTCCTAGAGACTTGTTGAATGGCTTTGACAAAATTGCTGATAGTGATATGAACAATAAGGTCCAGGCTGAGGTGGTCTCAGATGGAGATGAGGAACTTGCTGGGAGCTGGAGCAAAAGTGACTCTTGTTATGTTGTAGCAAGGAGACTGGTGGCATTTTGCGCCTTCCCCAGAGACTTTGTGGAACTCTGAATTTGAGAGAGATGATTTTGGATATCTGGTAGAAGAAATTTCTAAGCAGCAAAGCCTTCAAGAGGTGACTTGGGTGCTGTTAAAGGCATTCAGTCCTATAAGGGAAGCAGAGGATAAAAGTTCAGAAAATGTGCAGCCTGACAATGTGATAGAAAAGAAAATCCCATTTTCTGAGGAGAAATTCAAGCAGGCTGCAGAAATTTGCATAAGTAATGAGGAGCCCAATGTTAATCCCAAAGAAAATGGGGAAAATGTCTCCAGGGCATATCAGAGGACTTCATGGCAGCCCCTCCCATCATAGGCCCAGAGGCCAAAGAGGAAAAAGTGGTTTCATGGGCTGGGCCCAGGGTCTTCATGCTTTGTGCAGCCTAGGACTTGTTGCCCTGCATCCCAGCCACTCCAGCCATGGCTGAAGCAAGCCAATGTAGAGCTTGGGCCATGGCTTCAGAGGGTGCAAGCCTCAAGCTTTGAGAGCTTCCACTTGGAGTTAAGGCAATATACAGAAGTCAAGAATTGGGGTTTAGGAAACTCCACCTGGATTTTAGAAGCTGTATGGAGATGGCTGGATGTCCAGGCAGAAGTCTGCTGCAGGGGCAGTGCTCTCCTGGAGAACCTCTGCTAGGGCAGTGCACAAGGGAAATGTGGGGTTGGAGCCCCCACATAGAGTCCCTACTGGGGCACCACCTAGTGGAGCTGTGAGAAGAGAATCACTGTCCTCCAGACCCCAGAATGGTAGATTCACTGACAGCTTGCACTGTGCACCTGGAAAAGCTGCAGACACTCAACTCCAGTCCATGAAAGCAGCTGGGAGGGAGGATATACTCTGCAAAGCCACAGGGGCTGAGCTGTCCAAGACCATGGGAACCCACATATTCCATCAGCATGACCTGAATGTGAGACATGGAGTCAAAGGAGATCATTCCGGGACTTTAAGATTTGACTACCCTCCTGGATTCTGGACTTGCATGCAGCCTGTAGCCCCTTTGTTTGGGCCAATTTCTCTCATTTGAATGGCTGTGTTTACCCAATGCCTGTACCCCCATTGTATCTAGGAAGTAACTAACCTGCTTTTGATTTTATATGCTCATAGGTGGAAGGGACTTTCCTCGTCTCAGATGAGACTTTGAATTTTTAAGTTAATGCTGGAATGAGTTAAGACTTTGGGGGACTGTTGGGAAGGCATGATTTTGAAATGTGAGGACATGAGATTTTGGAGGGGCAAAGGGTGAAATAATATGGTTTGGCTGTGTCCCCACCTAAATCTCATCATGAATTCCCATGTGTTGTGGGAAGGACCCAGTGGGAGGTAATTGAATCATGGGGCAAGTCTTTCCCATGCTGTTCCCATGATAGTGAATAGGTCTCATGAGATCCGATGGTTTTAAAAAGAGGAGTTCCCTTGGTCTATATCTCTGTTTTGGTACAAGTACCATGCTGTTTTGGTTACTGTAGCCTTGTAGTATAGTTTGAAGTCAGGTAGCGTGATGCCTCCAGCTTTGTTCTTTTGACTTAGGATTGTCTTGGAGATGCGGGCTCTTTTTTGGTTCCATATGAACTTTAAAGCAGTTTTTTCCAATTCTGTGAAGAAACTCATTGGTAGCTTGATGGGGATGGCATTGAATCTATAAATAACCTTGGGCAGTATGGCCATTTTCACGATATTGATTCTTCCTATCCATGAGCATGGTATGTTCTTCCATTTGTTTGTGTCCTCTTTTATTTCACTGAGCAGTGGTTTGTAGTTCTCCTTGAAGAGGTCCTTTACATCCCTTGTAAGTTGGATTCCTAGGTATTTGATTCTCTTTGAAGCAATTGTGAATGGAAGTTCATTCCTCATTTGGCTCTCTGTTTGTCTGTTACTGGTGTATAAGAATGCTTGTGATTTTTGCACATTAATTTTTAGACACATGCACACGTATGTTTATTGCAGCACTATTCACAATAGCAAAGACTTGGAATCAACCCAAATGTCCATCAGTGACAGATTGGATTAAGAAAATGTGGCACATATACACCATGGAATACTATGCAGCCATAAAAAAGGATGAGTTTGAGTCCTTTGTAGGGACTTGGATGCAGCTGGAATCCATCATTCTTAGCAAACTATCACAAGAACAGAAAACCAAACACCGCATGTTCTCACTCATAGGTGGGAACTGATCAATGAGATCACTCGGACTCAGGAAGGGGAACATCACACACCGGGGCCTATCATGGGGAGGGGGGAGGGGGGAGGGATTGCATTGGGAGTTATACCTGATGTAAATGACGAGTTGATGGGTGCAGCACAGCAACATGGCACAAGTATACTTATGTAACAAACCTGCACTTTATGCACATGTACCCTACAACTTAAAGTATAATAATAATAAATAAATTAAAAAAAAATAAAAAATAAAAAATAAAAAAAATAATAAATTTAAAAAAATAAATAAATAAAAAGAGGAGTTCCCTTGCACAAGTTCTTTCTCTTTACCAGCTGCCATCCATGTAAGATGTGACTTGCTTCTCCTTGCCTTCTTCCATGATCGTGAGGCTTCCCCAGCCATGTGGAACTTTAAGTCCACTTAAACCTCTTTCTTTTATAATTTGCCCAGTCTTGGGTATGTCTTTACTAGCTGTGTGAAAAGGGACTAATACAATGCTTCTGTGAGACTCTAATGCAGCAACTGATCTAACAAGAGGCAGAGCTCAGGCAGTAATGTGAATGATGGGGAATGGCTGTAAATACAGATGAAGCTTGTTGGCTCAGGGAGTTGGGACCGCTGGTGTAGGATACACCCCAGAGTTATTCCAACTAAGGAGATAGAAACTGAGGTTATTTATCTACAAATTTCCAGTAGTATTGGTTGAAGATTTCTCCTGGGTGAAATCTTCTTTTACCTGTTCCTCCTCATCCCCCACCCACTGGGAATCTCTGGTCTTCCCCTGAAGAAGAAGGGTTCTACTGGATTGGGAAGGGTTCAAAGGTGAGAGAAAGCTTCAAGCCAGAGTTGTTCATGCTTACTCTCAGCAGCCAAAGGGTCAGCATGCCCAGGAATGGTGATTGCTGAAAAGACATGCTGGGTTCTGATAGCATCTTCCACATCTAGTAAACACACTTCAGAAAAAACTCAGAAGACACATTTATAATCCATACAGAAATCATTCAATATTCCCATAGAAGGTATTGATGTTTATCATGACTTTCTACATGTTAAGAGAGTACAGGCATGTATGGTTAGTCTAAAATAAATTTTGAACTTAAAAATTAAAAACTTTATTTTTAAGTTTTTCGTTATTAAGTGAAGAATGAAAATAGTGTTAGTAATCATATAATTTGTATAAAAATTATCATTTTTAAAATTTTATTTTTAGGTTTAAAAGCTCTTCCCACATAACAATCCCCTTATTAGTTTACTCTACAATGTTGGTAGGTATGTTCATCAAATAAATCACAATCTAGTCAGTTTCAAAAAAAAAAAAAAAATTTTTTTTGTAATTGCTTTTATCATAAATGATGTTGAATTATATCAAATAACATTTACCTTCAACTGAGCTGGCCATATGCTTTTTCTACTTTAATTTGTTAGTGTGGGAAATTGTATTCATAGATAGTCTAATATGAATCACCTTTGTCTTCCTTCATCATGATGCATTTTTTTATTACATTGCTAGTTGCTATGTGCTAATATTTGTATTCAAATTTTGTAACTATGCTCATGAGTGAGATTGACATATGATATTATTTTCCTGTTCTGTTTTTCTGTTTCCACATCAAGGTTCTAGTCTCATAAAATTAGTTGGGGAGTTATCCCACTTTTGTTATTCTCTGTAGTGGTTGAAGAAGATAGGAATTGTTTATTCTTTGAACATTTATATAGACCACCTATGAGAACACTTAAACTGCTTTTTTGTTTGGCTGACGTATATACTTTACCAACTTAATTTTTTAATGGTTATGGATCTAATGTGGTGTTTTATTTCTCTTAGGGTCAATTTTTTATGGTATACTTTGTTCAGAAAGTCTATTGTGTCTAAATTTTCCAATTTATGTTTTTCATACTATTATATCATTATTTGATGATATAATAATGTATCTGTGAGGCCGGGTGCAGTGGCTCAAGCCTGTAATCCCAGCACTTTGGGAGGCCGAGACGGGTGGATCACGAGGTCAGGAGATTGAGACCATCCTGGCTAACACGGTGAAACCCCGTCTCTACTAAAAATACAAAAAACTAGCCGGGCGAGGTGGCGGGCACCTGTAGTCCCAGCTACTCGGGAGGCTGAGGCAGGAGAATGGCATAAACCTGGGAGACGGAGCTTGCAGTGAGCTGAGATCCGGCCACTGTACTCCAGCCTGGGTGACAGAGTGAGACTCCGTCTCAAAAAAAAAAAAAAAATAATAATAATAATAATAATAATAATGTATCTGTGTATCTGTGATTATTTGCCTTTATAACATCCAATAAAGTATGGTTTAATCTTCTTTTGTCTTCATTAATTTTCCAAGTTTTGATGATTATTTATTCTTTTAATGAACCAGTTGTTGGCTACATTATTCTTGGACCTTTATGATTATTCTTAATTTCCTTTTGTTGTCATTATATTTATTAAATTCATATTTTTGCTTTTATTTTTCAGATGTTAATTTAACTACATCAACCCTTTTTGGTTAGCGTGTACCTAATTTATCCTTTCTCATTCTACAAAACAAAACAAAGCAAACAAGTAACAAACAAAAACCTTAGTCTTTATATTTTGGGATTTTTTTCTTACAAGATGTGAATTTCCTACAGAAATCTATTGATTTCTGTTTACCATGGATTTATCTTTCCATTTTTTACCTTTCCAAAATTTATCCAGACTAACCAAGTCTTTACCTTTCCCATTGCCCCTTTAGTGGGTAGTATCATAGATTCTATTTTTAGTTTTTAGTGATTACCGTTAAAATTTGTTTTGTAGAGTTACCTTAGAGTCTAAACATTATTAATATATTGACTCTTATTCTAAAACATATAAGGACCTTAGAGCTTTAACTTAGATCATTCCCTTAACCATTATGTCATTATTTAATTCTACCCTGCTTGATATTCCTATAATTAGTCATTATTATTGTTGTTTTATTCTACTGATACTTATTTTACTCACAGATATACTAATTTAGTTTCTAAACATTCTCCCTTGCATTTTAACATTTATTTTAGAAATTTTTATTTTTTCTTTCTAAAATACATCCTTGACTTTTTCCTTTATTAAACGCATACAGTTGAAAAATGTTTTATTTTGTCTGAAAGTATCCTTATTTTGCCTTTATTCTATAATAACATTTCAGCTGAATATAGAGATTTTAACTTAACTTATACGTTCTGATTGCTATTTTTGTGATCAATCTTCTACAATGGTAAGACCTTAGAAATATTTCATTTCAAATCAGAGGGATACTTGCTGCACAACTTCTATTCGACATTTTTTATTTAGTATCATAAGAACTAAAAGATTTAAGAATTGGGAAAAAAAAGTGTCCCAACTCTATTACTCATAAATGATACGATTGCTTATATAGTATATCTAAGAACTTATAGAAGAAAATGCTAACAAAGTAAAAATGCAATAAACATGATAGATATTAGATTAATGTGTGAGAGTAAGTTACATCTCTATATGTAAGAAATAAAACATTTGACACATTCGCTGTTGTTGTTGTTTTTACTCTCAAGTAAGAATAACTTTTATCACCCCAATAAAATGAGTTATCTTATTATATACCTGTTGGCAGTATGCCTTTGTCTTCTAAAATGACATTTTCAAACTGGATTTAGGGCTTCCAAGTGGTACTGGGCCCTAAGCTTGGGAAACAGAAATTCTCACAGGCCCTGCGGCATAGGTGCAGCCTGAGACAGTGGAAATTCCCTGCCCCTCCCACCGCACCTGACCCCAGCCAGAATCACAGTTTAATTTTCTCTCAGAGGGTTGGCTCCAGGTCTTAGAGGAAAATTCGTTGTCTGTCCATAATCAGTGTTGTCCTACTGAAAAGGTCGCAGCACAAGGGTGTAATCGTCTACATAACGTCAGGACTTAACAGTCAGACGACAGCCCGTGAAAGCTGATCCACACATGATCTCCCCTAATGAATACAATGGAAATAGTATTTGACACAATTTTTAAGGAAATGTTCAATCATGGTTTGGTTGCAAACAAAAGAATCTACTTTAGCTGGGTTAGCCAAACTAAGATTTAATACAGAATATTTTGTGCTTGCAAACTCAGAAACACCTAGTCTATAGATTCACTCCAACTTTGCTTTAATAGGAAAACTGTCACTGAAGTTAACAGTTAGTTATCATAGATTTTCTGGTTCAAAAACCAAGCGAACTATGACATAATCTGTCACCTACAATATGTCTGCCAAGGGAATGTATGCCCAGCATTCTCCATCTTCCTACTTAACTCTCTTTGGCATCAGCCTTTTGTGTGACTCTATCTGATTTGTGATAGATACAGTTGATCCTCATTATTTATAATTCTGTATTTGTGAATTCATCTACTTGCTAATATTTATTTGTAAACCCCAAGTCAATACTCAGAGTGCTTTTGTGGCCATTTGCAGACATGTGCAGAGAAGCAAAAACAAAAATTGGGTTTATTCAATGCTTACATTCCCAGCTGAAGTTGAACAAGAAGATGACCTGCCTTCTTGTTTCAGCTCAGATGCTGTAAATAAGTATCCTTTTTGTGGTCTATTTAGTGCCATGGTTTGTTTTGCATTTTTATAGGTGATTTTGCTGTTTAAAATGACCCCCACCCCCGACCATGCATGGTGCTGAAGTGCTGTCTAATGTTCCTAAGTGTGAGAAGGCTGTGATGTGCCTTCTGGAAAAAATACATGTTAGACAAGCTCTGTTCAAGAATGAGTTATAGTGCTGTAGGCCATGCATTCAATGTTAATGAGCCCAATGTATATTAAATAAGATATCTTTAAAGAGAAATACATATAAAACAAGGTTATATATTGATTGGTTGACAAAATACTGTGACCAGAGTCTGCAGGAATCTAATCCCATATTTCCCCTAGGAGCAGTGGTTCAGTATTGGCTAAGGCAGTGTTGGTTTGTGGTGAGTTAATAGAACATAACTTTAAAAAATCATGAAAATTATCCAAAAATCACATCCAGAATTTTAGCTTCAAGAGTTTCTAGGAAGATGAAGTTTTCAGACATCCAATCTTCACATGCTAAAAAGAATGGCTGTTAAATGAGCCAAGTCATGGAACCCATTTATAGTGACAACAAAAACTGAAGTGGTGGACAGACTCTATGTTGGTCCCTAAAATCCCCTGGTGTTCATGCCTTTGTTTAATCCTCTCCCCTTGAATGTGTGCAGGACATCTGACTTGTTTCTAATCAATAGATATGGCAAAGGTGATGAATTATGTCATGCCACTTAAGATTCTGTCTTGGTAGCAGACTTGGTCTAGAGGCCCTCCTTGCTGACTTAATGCAGGAAGCAACTATGTTGGGAAAGTCCACTGGCAAGGAACTGAGAATGATCTCTAGGAAGTGTATGTATGCAAACTCCACCCAACAGTCATCAAGAAACTGTGTTCCTCAGTCGTGCACCCTCAAGAAAATGAATTTTGCTAACAACCTAAGTGGCCATGGAAGTCAATTCTTCCAGTCAAGGCTATTGGATATATATTTTATATACATATATATATATAATATATATATGTGTGTGTGTGTATATATATAATATATATGTGTGTATATATATATTACTGGATATATATATTTGTTATATATAGTCAGATATAACATATATATCAGATAATATATATATAACAGATACATATATATATCAGACAATGAAGTACAAGAGTCAGGAAATAATGCACTATTCAAATAGAGTATTGGAAGGATTTTTTATGAATATGGAAAAGGATAGGATTTCTACCTCATTCATACACAAAAATTCCAAACAAATCATAAATTTAAGTGTAAATATTAAACTTTAATATACTTCAAAATATAGTAATGACCTCAGGATAGAGATAATTTTCAAGAACAAAGCACAATAACCACACACTATAAAGAGAAGGATTGATAAGAATTTAAACTGCAGTAAAACTTTAAGCTTCTCTAAAGAAAAGAAATATCATAAGTAAAAGACAAGCTACAGACAAAAAGAAGATTTTTATAATCCTATAATTATGAAAAATCAAAATCTACATTATATAAAGAGTATCTGTAAAACAATAAGCAGAAGATAAGCAACCCAAAAGCAAAATGAGCAAAGACTATGAACCAGCAATTCACAAAAGATGAAACCAAACAGTCAACAATATGTGGTGGTAGATTTAAAAATATTGGTGACAATTCTTCACTTGCCTATAGTAGTTACATGCACTCATATCTTTGCCATAGACTCATAAGGGTGGGGTATTTCCCCACTTTATGGATGTTGGACTTAGCTAAGTGCCTTGCTTTGATCAGTGGCACCTTAAGCAGACATGTCACAAATAGGGATTTGAAATATTCTTGAACAATGGGGTTTGCACTTTTGTTCTCTTGCCTTTGTTGTGAGAAGAGCATTGCTAGCTAGCCCACTGGCCCAAGGAGTATAAGAAACATATGGAACAGATGTGGATCCACAGATTTACAGCTTGAAGAAGAGTCACACCAATTGGCTTCCAGACCAATAAAAGTAAATGATTGCCTCTAAGTTTTGGTGTGGCTGGTTACCCAATATCATTGCAGCAATAGCTAACTGACATACATATAAAAAGACAATGAACTTTATTATTAAAAAGGGAAATACAGGTGGAGGCACAGTGATTAACCATTTCCTATCCATTTGATTGGCATTATATAACATTGCTGTATAACACTTTGGAGAGTAATCTGACAATAACGTGTAATGTTAAAGTATTATAACTTCTAAGTACATAACCAGGAAATTCTTGCACTTGTGCACAGGGAAAATCATACAAAGAATGTTTATTACACCATTATTTGTAATAGCAATTTTTTTTAGAAATCTAAATATTCATCAATAGAAAAATAAATACTTTATTATATGTTTACAATATGGAAAGCAGTGAAAATGAATAAACTATAGCTATGTATTCCAACATTTTCAAAAATCTTGAAAACAATGCTGAGCAACAAAAGCAAGTTTCAGAAGAATACATACAGTATGACTCTACATATATACTGTCCTTAGTCATTAGTACATGACTGTATTTACAGATAGATACTGGTTTTGCATCTCCACATAACAGTAGCAAATTTGGAGGCAGTGTGAAGAGTATTATCAGTAAACATTATTCAAAGAACTTTATTAAATCTTCTATTTCTTAAAAAAACAATAAGAGAGGCATGCATAACAAAATGGTAAGATTTGACAAAGCTGAGTGGTGGATATCAAAGCTATTAGTCATGTTATTCTTTGGACATCTCTCATATGCCTTAATGCTTTATTATTTAATTTTATTTATTTATTTATGTATTTATTTATTTATTTATTTATTGAGACAGAGTCTTGCTCTGTCACCCAGGCTGGAGTGCAGAGGCCCGATCTTGGCTCACTGCAAGCTCTGCCTCCCAGGTTCATGCCATTTTCCTGCCTCAGCCTCCCAAGTAGCTTGGACTACAGGCACCTGCCACCACGCCTGGCTAATTTTTTTGTATTTTTAGTGGAGACAGGGTTTTACCGTGTTAGCCAGGATGGCCTCAATCTCCTGACCTCGTGATCCACCTGCTTTGGCATCCCAAAGTGCTGGGATTACAGGCGTGAGCCACCGCGCCTGGCCTGCTTAATCATTTTAAAAAGAAAGAGCTTTGAATTATGAGGCAAAAACCCTGTTTGGATATCAGCTCTGCCATTTACTGACCATGCAACCCTCAGCAAACTCTAAGAGCTCTCTGCACCTTTGGTTTTTCATTTGTAGAGTAAATACGTGGAACTGAGACCTTTAAATTCCCTTGCACCATTAAAATTTCAGATTATATTAATTTTTTTAACTTTAAATTAATTGCTTATATTGATCCATTACTCCAGGCAGAATTCAGAATACCCACTTGGACATGCAAAGCCATCAATAGAGTCCTCTAACCTCAGATGGTTAGCTCAACTCAAGGAATACAAACTAAATTGTGGGTAGAGCAGTGCCTCATTCCAACATCATGAAAGCTCTGAAAGTAAGAGTGGTCTAAAAGGTCTACATGACAATAAAAGCATTTATATTTTCTGCCAGAGTTGAAGATCCATACATACATACACACACACACACACACACACACACACACACACACACACAGAGAGAGAGAGAGAGAGAGAGAGAGAGAGAGAGTCATTATCCTACAGAAAAAAAATAAGAGAGCAATATCCTTATTAATGTTTTAAAGAAATCTGTATATATCCTTAACAGGATCCAACCCACAGCCCAATTACCATTTTGCCTTTACGCAATTGAAGGACAACCGTGATAATTCGAAAAAATGTGACAAGTGGGGATTAGCAATGTACAAAATTAAATTGGTATCATTTTTCTACTGTGGACACAAAGGAAAGCCTTATTCTCAATAAAAGGACACATTAAACCTAAAGATTAAAATGAGTTTCTCTAATGGATTCATGAATTCAGCTGCAATAAAGTAGCATTCTTTTTCCCCTCTAGATATATTCCCTCTTCTTAACTTCTTTGTTTCAAATTCTTAGGAGAAAGTAGAGTCTTTGGCTATAGAATGTGTTATGTCCGAATGTTTCCACATACAGTATATGACCAACACAACTATTTATACTAATCTTTCTGGTTTTTCAGATCTTCTGACATATAGGACTCCTCTTCTAAAATGTGCTCGATGCTCCAATTTCCTGCAAATTCATCTATGAAGCCAGGGAAACTGAGTTACTTGGAATTAACTTTTGGTGGTTTCCAGGCGACAACCATCTGCAAGTACTTATACATGGGTAGTTGATGAAAACAGCTAAGCATGTTGTAACCATGTAATAAATTTTTTCATGGTTAAGACATTTTTTTCAAGGTGTCAGACTTAAAATATTATTCAATGAGGGAATAATTTATCCTCATTTTGGTTCCACTGGCTGAAAATGTTGAGAGTTATCTGATGAGTGTACCCTCCCTGTGCATGTTTAAGTCTTGTACGCTGTAAGAGAAGATCTTATCCGTGATGCTCAAGTTGGAACTTTACTTATGAGAGGGAACACAACTGTGGAGAGGACCACTGTCTTCTCCCCTGCATGGTGGTGCCTTCTTGTTCCATTAATCATTTACTTAGTGGGCAGTGAAAACACACAACATTACACAGCACCTGACAAGAGTGTGAGAAAAAAAAAAGAGGGAACAGCTGCTGTGCCTAAATTCTTCCAGTAGCCATTTATAATTGTCTGCACAACATTCCACATGTTCAAAGCAAAGCAGTTATAGCAAAGATGTTGAAAGCATGGGTTGTACAGTTGTTACCCTGCCTTAAATCATAGCTTTACCACTTAGTAGTTCTGTGGTTGATCTTGTATAACTTACCTAACCTCTTTAAGCCATAGTTTTCTCAGTAGTTTCCCAACCCTAAATTTTCACTGCATAATTGCTATTATAATTTGTTTCTACAACTGATGATGTAGTTTAAATATGTTCATATTTTGCTTTTATATTGGCCTCTAAAATTGACCATACTTATTATAATACTTTCACTGATATCCCATAGATAATCTCTACTCTCTCTCCAAAATTTTGACTTCTTCCCAGGACAAATTTCTCACACCTCTCCTATGGATAGGATCAAAAGGAAAAGCTCCCACTGCCATATCACAGTTGGTAGCATTCTCAAAGACAGAGTTTTAGGGAAGAGAAATGCCAAAGGTGGATCCAAGCCCTTTTTTTTCTGAAAGTGTAATATAAACATTGCAAATTTTGTATTGCCTTCCTATAATTTGTAGAAGACACTTCTTGGGTGAGGGGAGCACAGAGAATAAATGAATGAATGAACACCTAAAATCTAGGTTATATAATTAAGGGAGAAGTACATGCCTTATATTTCTTTTTATAGCTCTGTCTCCCATAGTGCCTACCACAATACCTGTCATTGCAAATATTTGTCAAAAGAACAATGACCATAAGAAGAAGAGCAGGAACAGAGATGTGATGGTATTGGAAGAAACAACTGTAGCAGAAGATAAGGAGACAAGGCAGTAATGGATTACAAAGGGTACATGTCCCATCCTTGACTATAAACCAAAGTAAACAGACTTTAACCTACTGAAGTTTCTTACACCCTTGATTATGGCATGAGCAGGTGGTGATTTAGCTGTAGTTAGGAGGTAACCAAATGTATACTTTGGGTGTCCCTTTCCCTCTTCTACATTTCACTGGGCTCAACTCCTATGTCTGCCCACCTGGATCTTATCGCTTGTGCAACATCTTGACCCATCAAAACTTTTAGAAACTTCCCATCTTCTCTCGTATCCCTCAATGAGGCGGAAGATTGCAACCATTCAAACCATCTCTGGTTTGAACGAGGTAGGTGGCATCTCTGATTCATAGCCTTGCTCTTCATAAAGGAATACCTTTGTTCCATATTTATCACAGAGACATTGCATCCTCTTCTAATATGTAGCTACGCACTGAATATCTGAAGAGGACTAAAGAACAGATGAAGTTAATTGTTATGAAAGGTCAAAGATAAAGTTATCGTCCTGTGGCCAACCACTCTCTTAGCCTTTGAGCCTATAATCCCTCCAGTTATTACTATTCTATAATGAAGAAGGTAAGATATAGCTCACCAAAGAAATTTTTACCACATTTGTTGAGGACATAAGTAAGTAGCTCAGGAGATAGAGCAAAGGTAAAAATATAAATCGAGGATAAAATATATGAATATAAAATAGATAAATCTTGGAGATGATCACTGAAGCTTTGGGAAGAGATAAGTATTAGTTTGGCTCATGTTTCAGTAAAAGGTTAGTATCAGGAACTGTGCTGGCCTACAGGACTCGAGTGTACCAGTTGGTGGTTCACAGTTCAGGTCAGTGCAAATTCTATCAAAGAAAAAAAATACATAGAACTTAACTGACCCCTGCCTTTGCACAGATCATAATGCACTGCTAAATATCTTCAACCAGATATACATCAGAAATGAAAGCCAAATCTGAGTGAATATTTCACTGACTTTTGGCTGAGAGGTGGTACTTCCATGGCCTCTGGATCATTTTAGCTTGTTGGCTTAGCTTGTAGAGAGAGTTGTTAGCCCTACTCATGGGTATACTAACTTGGGGTCTAACTTCCTGCCATTGGTACTGCAGTGAGTAATTTTCATTCTGTCTGATTTACTCAGTAGATGGTTAACACAGTACCTTGTGTACAAAAGGTGCTAAATGAATGATGAATCTGAGGAATTACCAGTCTTTGAAATCATCTAAAATTATATTTCAAGGGTAAATTTGAATAGAGAATAAAATAGTGGCTCAAGTTATCCTCACAGTTGTTTTCTCAAACACAATTTTAACCTAGATATAACAAACAACAGCAATAGAATGTGTTAGAAAGAGGATTTTTATGGCCAGGCACGGTGACTCACGCCTGTAATCCCGGCACTTTGGGAGGCCGAGGTGGGCAGATCATCTGAGGTCAGGAGTTTGACACTAGCCTGGTCAACATGGTGAAACCCCATCTCTACTAAAAATACAAAAATTAGCTGGGCATGGTGGCATGTGCCCACAATCCCAGCTACTTGGGGGGCTGAGGCAGGAGAATCACTTGAACCCAGGAGGCAGAGGTTGCAGTGAGCTGAGATCCCACCATTGCACTCCAGCCTGGGCGACAGAGTGAGACTTCGTCTCAAAAAAAAAAAAAAAAAAAAGAAAAGAAAAGAAAAGAAAGAAAGAAAGAAGGCTTTTATATTAAATATAGTCTTTTTTTCCTTATCACTTGAACATTTGATAGCTTGACCTAATCCTAAGAAAAGTTTTAAAAATGAATAATAGTAGTTCTACAGAAATTGGGCCTTTTAAAGAACATTCTAATTCCCTTAAATCTTCATCTCTGCACAATAGGTATTTATGCATTTGAAATATTCATCACAGTCTTGGGTATGTAAACATAAATATAAATGAAGTAATACAGAAACAATTTTCTTGATTACAAGTTATCATCCATTTCAGGGATATATTCATTATCTTCTTTATGTCTACATAAATGGCTACCATTACTACTGAAACTGCAAAATAGTGTTTTAAATTTTGAAAACATGTCTATATCTATATCCTAACCAATTGGCTGTGGATGAAATTACCAGCTTCTGATTCAGTGTGAGCACATCTGTGGTTTGTTTTGTCATTCCATTTGGTTTTGGCATATTTTTTAACAATTCCTCATTGCCTCTTGTTATACAAAGACAGCTGTGACCCCAAATGTGTTCACTTTTAAAGTTATGTTGTCTGTCTATGAAAAGAAAACATTCTGAGAAAAAAACAAATGGGCCGGGAGTGGTGGCTCACGCCTGTAATCCCTGCACTTTGGGAGGCCGAGGCGGGTGGATCACGAGGTCAGGAGATTGAGACCATCCTGGCTAACACGGTGAAACCCCGTCTCTACTAAAACTACAAAAAAATTAGCCAGGCGTGGTGGCGGGCGCCTGTAGTCCCAGCTACTCGGGAGGCTGAGGCAGGAGAATGGCGTGATCCTGGGAGGCGGAGCTTGCAGTGAGCTGAGATCACACCACTGCACTTCAGCCTGGGTGACAGAGCGAGACTCCGTCTCAAAAAAATCAAAACAAAACAGCAACAATCAAAAAAAGTAAGTAAAACACAGTTAAAAATAATCCTGGTAAAATATCAAATGGTCCAAAGATGCTCAAGTTAAGTGTTTGCATGAGGATACTGTTGAGAGTTTTGAGTACATTTCAAGCCCCATAGAACAAAATACGTTGAATATAAAGTGACCATCATAATTATGTTTATGACTTACAACTACATAGAAGTTGAATAAATGAGAATAACTAGAAAACTAAACCAAGATATAAATGCTATTAACATATTGACATTTTCACTACTGTTTATATTTGAACAATTATTGATATATTTTCATAATCAATTATAAGTGAAAATTAATAAATATAAATTATAAAAACTAAACATGAGTTTGAATTCTTAGTCTTTATAACAAGTATTGTGATCTGGAGCAAGTTATCTAATTTCTGTCTTATCTATAAAACGAAGATGATGAAGTCTACCTTACACAGTAGTTAGCAAGATTAGAGTGCTACATGAAGAACACCTGATTATAAGATTCTTAGTCATAAGAAATTAACCAATTCTAACTAATTTAAGCAGGAATATAATGTATTAAATGTTTTTAAGTAGCTGTATGAGCTACGAGTGAACCAGAGCAACAAGCTTAGAGGCTACAGAGCCAGAACCAGTGCTCTGAATCAGATGGAGAACAGCAGGAGATCACATTTTGGAGACAGCATTCCCATTCCCACTTAGCATGGGCACAGTGGTTTGCACTGACAACATCAATATCACCAGGCACAGGATGTTGCCATTAAAACCCCTGCCACTGCTACTTCTGGAAATTAGGTATATCGTCTGTCAACCAAGTTAGAATGAATTTTGTATGGCACTTGTTTCTTACAGAGTCAGCTACAAAGATTGGCATGGGTGTGTCCAATTGAAAGAGCCTGGATCATAAATATGCCCTTAGCCACAGTGAAATTGCGAAAGTGAATTTCTGACTTCCATAGTGAGAGGTCTACTTATTAGACAGAAATTCCCCCAAACATAAGAAGGATAAACAAAGGAGAAGCCAAAGAGAATGAAAAATATCCATTACAGTCCACTGTTTTGGCTTCATAGCCTTCTTTTGTCTTATTCCCTCTTGTATAAACTTCCAAGCAACTGTACTCATTATTGTATCCAACTCCATGTCCAGGATTTCTGGGGTATGTTTATTCCTCCTTCACTTCACAATCCCACCTTGAATAATATGTAGTCTATAAATTTTAAAAATTGTCATCAGCACACTCTATATAAAATTATAGGGGTCAAAAAGAGGGTAAAAAAGGAAAATAAGTCCAAATATTTAAATACACATATTTGCCACATCAGTCTATTTTTCTTTGAGTGAAAAAGCTATGGTCGATGTTTATGATTTTTCTTTTATGACACACATTGCATATTTTTGTCTTTAAGCCAACAACACAGCTGGATGTTGTCTTCACCTGAAGAGGTGTCACAGAACTTCATTCCTGAGGGATCTGTGTGTGTGGTAGTCCTGTCTCAATGAAGCTGCTTGAGTCTTCCATTAACATTTTCCACAGCACATGGAAGAACTGTGAGGTACTCCATGGCATCCTTGAGTTACCTCCATACTCTGTCCTTTCTTCTCTGCCTCCATTGAATATCCGCAACTCTTACTTCCCTTAGCTAATCCAAATAAATTTCCCCTGTTATAATATAATACAGAGTGTTCCTGTTAACACAGCAGCAGGAAGAGCTGGGAACTGTGCTGGTTTTCTCCAAGAAACCACATGTAGAACACCAGCTGCAACAAGAGTCGTTACCTTATTACGTGTATAATAATCTATACACATTCTTTAAGTCCATCTGTCTTCTCTATAGGCCAAATATGTGAATTTAATGGGAATGGGGTGGAATAATTGCTTGAATAGCTGCAAGCTGTTGATGACAGCACTCATCTCTATAATCCTTTTCAAAATATGAAATTGTGGGTGGGAGTCTAGGGGAGGGATAGCATTAGGAGAAATACCTAATGTAGATGACGGGTTGATGGGTGCAGCAAACCACCATGGCACGTGTATACCTATGTAACAAATCTGCATATTCTGCACATGTATCCCAGAAATTAAAGTATATATACACACTTTGTGTATATATGTGTATATATATGTTTCTCTCTCTATATATATATATATAGAAACATGAAATTGCTTTGGTTAACTATTACGGTATGGAGATGCAGTTCTAGGGGCTTCCAGTTGGTTTTTCCTACAATGATAGCCCTCACTACACAGGTCAATGGGCCAATAAGAGGATTTTGCTAATTACTGAATATGTCTATCTCAACTCGGCCTCCTGTAATTGGGAAAATAGCCAAGAGGTGGATTTACAAACTCAATGAACTCTCTGTGAGATGGACCCAAGCCAAAACTCCCTTAATCATCTGACTTCTATAAGCCCCCATTCTGACTGGCAAACCACGGTGGCAGAGAACAATCACTATAAAGCCTTTCGGGGATCTTGGTTTTCTAGACAGTGATGTATGGTCCAAAGTCTTAGTGAATGGGTATCCCCTGTGCCCACCTGGGAGACAGAAGGAATAGCCGAGCATTGTACATCCTAATAAGTTCACTTTACATTCTCATCTCCTTAAGTTTTTGCATACCTTTTTCTTCAAGACACCAAGGATATTCTGGAGTTTCATCTTCACTTAATTCATAAAATGTGAGGGTCCAGATTTCAGTCATACAACCAAGCAAATTGTTAGAGCTACCCTCAGCTGCTTGAGCTAACGTAGTGAAATCAGAATCTCTGGGCGGCACACCCGCATGAATAAATTCAGTCTAATCCAACATAACATTCTTTCTACCCTGATCTAACACCTTAGGGTTTATTTCCATATATACTCCCCAAATTCCTGTCAATATAAATTGGCAAAATGTTACAATTTTTGCTGTTTACGGTACTTCTCTTAGATCGTGTTTTTAACCTACTTCCTTGGAATCTGTATTTGAGTGCTATTATAGGTCTAGAAATTATAAGAGATAGGGAAGAAGAGTTGAGAAGGCTCAGAATTTTCTTGTAAAATTTTAGGAGAATTTCTTATATATTCTTCAAGGAAGGGAAGGTTAACTTCCGCAGACAAGGGGAGAAGGATGTTTCTACTGGGAAGGGAGGCTCAGAGGAAATTGAAATATGCTCGGATGTCTACATCTCACTCTTCAAGGCCCCGTCTTTCTCCTAAATAATTTCCCAACTTTAAAAGCAATTCCTTGTGAGACTGTGGATCCAATTTGTGTTGAAATTCAGTCACCTGTATAATCTATTCCCTGTGGTACCCAAGATAAATGTTTCTTTCAAGGCAGTGATGAAAGTGTTCTAGTTCTTTACCTAAGCTCTGATCTGCAAAATCTTATACTCTTTATTCCCACTATAATTCTCTATTGCAGTAAGTACCTCGTCACCTAATCTTCTATCAACATTGGACTCCAGGTGACCACAAGCGATCATGCAAGTATCCATTTGGCCACTGCATGTCATAGACTACCAGATCCCAATTTATCAATGACGATGGGGTCATTAATGCTTTTATGTCTACTCAGATCAGAGAACCAATTCCAGATTTCCATGAAATTCTGTTGGCCAGTGAAGTAGAGCCAGTGTTAGTGTTACTGGAACCATAATTTCAAAATCAGAAATTATGGCTTACAAGAAGGCAGGGCATGCCAGAAAAATGAATGTCTGGAAAAAAAATTAGATGAGAGAAACAGTTACTAATCACTTTAGCCTGGAATACTGGCATTGGTGGAAAAGCCAGAGATGATGGGGAAGTCCAAGAAGCCACATGTATCCACCAACAGACAACTACAAGGTGGGAACTTATGGAGAGGCCTAAATGCCACAACCACTGTGATGCTAGAGCTCTGGAAAATGTTTGTAACACACCCCACAGCTGTGATATGTGAACTCTGAGGAATCTTCAATGTCTGCGGAAGCCAAAGTAACTGATCAAGCTGCAACATCTAATCATCTCACAACTGTCTCATAATAACTTCCACTTTATCTCCTCATCCCAATCTTTTCTAAATTACTCTCGTTGTTAAATTTTAACTCAGAATTTAGAAGGGATTGATGATAGTGGTGCCAAGCTGACAACAACCAATCCAGCACAGCAGGAAAACTCTCCTGTCTCAACAATGGCATTGGGAGGAGGGAAAAGACACTTTTTGAGAATTTATAGCATCAAGCCAAGCCTCACAGGGATCTTTGTTTGGATATATGCTACTCATGTTGGTTAAAAATTTTCTAGTTGGAAATTTAATTTAACGTGGTCTTGTGGTCGTCATATTCACAGAAATAGAATTCTCTTGAAATTCAAGGTATCATTCTTCATGGCTAGCCTTCTCTACTAACCAAACAAATGAGATAAATGGAGATATTAGGGACATCAGTATCCCTCTCTCTTCCAAGTCTTTATGGCAAGTGACTATTTCTGCAATTCTTTTAGAAATGTGATACTGCTTTTGGTTTTCCATTTTTATAGGAAGCAGAAATTCTAATGATTTCTACTTGGCCCTTAATATCTACCTAATTCCGTAGATCAGGGTGCCAGTCTGCTTGTTACTAAAAATGTGTATAACTCAGAAGTTCCCAAAGTTTCTTGGTGTACAGTGTTCATGATATCATAGTAATTTTTATGTAATGCCCTTAGACCAAAAGAAATGCCTAGTAGTTCTATTGATTAAGCAGTTAAGTTTAAACAACTGAATAAGTATTTATGAACTAACAAGTTACTATCTGTTTGAAAAAAACAATACATTTTATTGAAAGAAAAAATCTTTTAATTTTCTTTTTGAATAAACGAAATCATTTACTAATGCGATGTGTTCGCCTTACAGGGTATTGTACAACTTCTCAAACCTTGGTATCAGATTAGAAAATGCCACTTTCATTTCCTACTCTCATTCCTAAAATACTAATTTCCCACATAGTGCTTGTTTTTTATCAAACAACTGCCAAAAATCTTGTTTTGCAAAACTACAACATTAAAAAAAATTAGCACAAATTAATGTAACTCTGAACTACCTTAGCTAGTAGTTCTCAAGGTTTCTAACAGATATCAAGTTTCACTATGTTCCTTTCACCAAATTTAAAATATCCCTCTATGTCCTTGTGGCTCAGGGTGCTTCAGCACAGTTTAGGAACTCTGGATATAGCTAGTATGTAGAATAGGATAGTTCCAGGAGTGTAAACACAAATAAATCTTATTCTTGCCCACTGATTCTTTAAAATATCCTTACTCGGAGAAATTTTCTCTGGTTGCTGGAGTGTTTACTATGGTTCAGACACTGCCATAAGCCTGTGTAGTAGTCCGTTTTCATGCTGCTGATAAACAAATACACGAGACTGGGTAATTTATAAAGAAAAACAGGCTTGATGGACTCACAGTTCCACATGACTGGGGAGGCTTCACAATCACGGTGGAAGGCGAAAGGCACGTCTTATGTGGCAGCAGACATGTCTTTCATTTTTAAGTGAAAGATATATAAAGGGGATTTATTTCCTGTTCAGTCTCAAGCAGATCGCTCACATGAATGTTGATGGTGACAAAGATATACCTGATATACACGAGAGAAAATAAGAGACAAGCGAAAGGCGAAACCCCTTATAAAATCATCAGACATCATAAGACTTATTCACTATGAGAACAGGAAGGGGGAACCGCCCCCATGATTCAATTTTCTTCCACTGGGTCCCTCCCACAACATGTGGGAATTATGTGAGCTATAATTCAAAATGAGATTTGGGTGGGGACACACCAAACCATATCAGCACATTACAAATATGAATGGATTCAGTCATGATAACTCAAGGTACTAGCTGCTATTATTATTCCCAATTCACATACAGTGAAACTGAGTCAAAGAGAGATTAAGTCTCTGGCCCACAATCAACACAGCTAGTAAGTGGTAAATCTGAGATTCAAACCTAGGAAAATTTTTGGCTCCAAAGTCCAACAACTTTAATCACTACATCATGCTTCCCCTTTAATGTGAAGGTAATACTTCTATCCCAACTGAGCAGACACACCAACAAAAATACCAACACTGTACACTGGGTATTACCACTAAAACCTCTGCTACCACTATCCCAGAAATTACAGAGGCAAAAGAATCTGCTGTCATGCACGCCAGAATGGATTTGATTTGGTGCTGCACCTGTTTCTCTCATCACTAGCTTCCAACTGACAGAGCCTAAGTCAAATGGTTAAATTTCTGCACTCTAATGAAATGGAAGATGAGAAAGAGATTTATATTTCTATAATGGGAGGTACAAGCTCAATGGAGTTGTAATTCACCAAATATAAGAAGGGTGCTCAAAATATTGAATGTCTAAAAAGGACGGCAAATGCCTCCTATAACATGTAACATTATGTCTTCTGTATATGTAGTGATACATGAAATATTAGCAGTAACAGTTGTTGCCAATAATTATATTAAGCAGTGAATGTGTTTTTAATATAATTTCTAGATCATAATGTGGTAAAACAATACCATCCACATTTATTTATGTCCTTGACTTCCCAAAATAAAACTTCTATCTCTAATTTTTACTCACCGATAGGAACATGTGATGTGTTGTTTCTTTCATTGACATTCACCAAGCCTACGCTGTTATAGACAAGAAAAAGATAAAAATATATCAACCCACATGCTTTTGAAAAAGAAAAAAAAAAAGGTTCTCTCTCCTCCCCATAGTCATTTCCTCTCCTCCACACTTTTCAAAATGTTGGTCTAAATATAGATTGAAATTACTTCCCAGGGCATAACTCATGACATTCCAAGATATTATCAATATATTCATATTCTATTCAAATCCATATTAATAGAAACTGGTCCAAAATGAGTTACTAGCCATAGGAGATAATTTTAAGTTTTAACATATCCTTGTAATTGGTGACTCAAGTAATTGTGCCCAGTCAGAAATGACAGAATTAAAAATTGGGAGTATATTTTTGCATAAATATATGCACCCTACCTAGAGAAAGAGAGAAACCAAAAGCAGAAAAAGAGCAAAGTTCACATTTTATTGTAAGACTTCAAGAAGCCTGATACTCAATCAGACCAAAAGTTCAAACAGCTTGGTATTCTGTCTCAACAGGAGCAACAGTAGTTCCTTTTATGATAGGAACAATTGCCAGACCCACTTGAATTTTACAGATCTTATGTTTTTAAAGCAGGTGGAATAATATCTATAAGAAAATGTTTCACATCTGTTCAAATACCATTAATTAATTTAAAAAATCAAAAGGCTATCAAGACATTTAAAAAATAACTCCAAAAATTACTGAGAACACCATATGACTTGAAAAGAACACTGAGATCCCCTGAAAATGTCTCAAGCGTTTATGGTTGCCTGCTTCCTGTGGGATGGATGAGGGAGAAGCCTAAATAATTTCTAGAGATTATATAAAAAGGCAAAGGTACATTCATTCGCTCTTCTTCCAGGAGAATCAGTTCTAGATCTAGCTACTTAACATTTAGTCACACATGTTCACTTAACATTTCATTCTTTAGTGAAGAAATAATAACCTCAATGGAACTCCTATTCCCCAATGTTTTCACATCCTGTTTCTCACCACTCTCTTCCATCTCCTGCCTTCTCTTCTCCTCTCTAACTCCCACATGATGCCCTTGATCTCCACAGGTCTTCCCTCCAAAGTACTACCCTAAATTCTGACTCATTTGCTCCCATGCCAATTCCTCCAGCAACACCTTTCCTTTCCCCATCCCCACTGTCAAACTTTCCTGTCTTTAGAACCACTCCCTTAGTGGCTTACTCTCTACTGTTCCAGAAAGCTAAGTAACTAATACATTAATGAAGGATAACTTGTTAGTGGCAAATAATGCTCTAGTAAATTACTCCTGTAGGAAAGTTACATCCTAAAAGGGAATTATTGAACCTCCATATGACCTTCCCTGGTTACCCTGGGTGACCTCTCTTCATTTGTTATCTCTCTTGGAGCACTTTAAAATAACATTTTTCTATCTTATATCATAAAATTTATAAGCATGTCAGTCTTCACTCTTAGATTATATGACAGGGCAGCCACAACTGATCTTGTGTCCCTGAAACACCAAGCAGTGACTCCATTCAATTGTGTCAATAAAGCTCGATTGAGAAAGCTAAGGCTGGGGAGGAAGTCAGTTTTTCAGAGCTCTCAAGCCATACTACACAGGATGCCTCCCATTCTAGCTCTGCATAAAATCCACTCTGGAATTAGGCAGTGGATTGGGTTGAGAGTTGGCCTCCCTTGCCCCTTTCTTTCCTCCACAAGCAGTGTTCACAAATACAGATGTGAAGCTTCTCTTCTCCACTCAGTAAATAACATGTTCAATGTTCTGTGATACAAGGGAAGTCAGTGAGGCAGACAAGAAGCAATAAGGTCCTAAAAACAATAGAAGATACCAGGCAAAAGAAGAGGAGAAAGTGAAGACAGAATATATGTTACAACTTTTCTACTTCTAGGGAGTAGAAATAAAGTGACATAAAGTGAAAACATTGAAAATGACATAAAGTGAAAAAATAAATGCTATGAAAATGACCAAATCATTCCTCACCACTCTTAAGTTGTTTGGCAAGATGATGTCCAAGAGGCTATTGAGTCATGGTTTTTCTGGGTGTGAAAAATGATGTGATAAGAAATTGTTCCCAAGGAGCCAGTCACTTAACTCAGGAAAATAAAATTCACAAGATGCTAACAGCATGAGATACCATATCATGTTCACAGGTAGAAGAGAGTGCTGAAACAATATGGTGTGCTGATTAAATTTTAGAACATCCCATTGTTAAGAGATATTTTTTTCCATTCAGACAAGTGTTTTGGAGGCAAATGTTCACATTCTAAAATTAAAGCTATCAGATCAAATGACAAGATAAAGGCTATATATTGGTAGTTAATCGATTAAACAAGAAATGGGAGATTGAGGAAGAGGAGGAGAGAAGAAGAAAAGGGGAGAGGAGGAGATGGAAGAGGAGAAGTAAGAGAGATCCTAGAGTATCTTGAAGCAATTAAAATATTTCCAGCAGCAATAATTCTTGATTCAGATGTGTCTGACATATTAATAATTGTTTTGAACTGATTTGGTTCTTTCTAGAAAATAGTACAAACTTTTATAAATAATCCACATCTGTGGTGAAGGCAAACCTCCTGCTTTGAAAATGCTGAAAATGTGATCAGTTTTCATACATGGCTATGAGGTACAAGAAACACTGAGAAGATTTCTGCAAAGTCCATAAAAATCAAGCATTCCAGAAAACTTGGAAACAGCAGATGAAAAAGAAGAAAAGATGCTAAGGAAAGTTCTGTGGTTAGAAGGCAATGAATACAACTTGATGTTCTAAATAAACTATCTAGTCAGATCAAAGTAGAAGAGAGAAAATTAACAGGAAATTCATGCATTCATCCTTTCATTCATCAATAGATAAACATCGGTGTGCTTATCTGTTCACTCATTTCACAAGTATTTGTTGACAGTCCTCTGCATATAATGTCCTGGAAGTACACTGCTGAATAAAGCAAACACAGCCACAGAATGCACATTGTTCATAGAATATGAGGGTTCCGCTTTTGTTCCAAGAGAGATTATGGAAAAATCATGTATTTTTGTCTTGTCATTAAATGACAAAGTGTAGCAGACACTTATTGAACCCCTCAGGGATGTTCATTGTACTTCTTGTCACTAGGAATGCAATAAATTGATGTTGTAGCAGAGTGTATTGCCATTAATTATAACTGGCCTTTCTCATAAATATTTCAGAAACCATTCTTTATCTGAAAAAAATACAGAAAGGGAATTTTAGAAAACATTTTTAAGTGAAAGATATATAAAGGGTATTTATTTCCTGTTCAGTCTCGAGCAGATCATTCACATGAATGTTGATGGTGACAAAGAATTGCTAACCCTTATTCTCTGTCTCTAAGGATTTTACATTTTAAGTGTTGAGCTTCAGAATAAATGGAAAACTGAGAAAATCTTTTAAAAATAATAAATAAGCAAAATACAAGAATATGCTTTATAAACCTTCAGGTCGTCATGACACCCATCACACACTGCTTTCCAGCCACACTGCCTCTTGCAGTGATTTTAAATCTCATCTACTTCTTTTAATTTTATGGAGAGTTTTTTGTCATAAACTTTAATAGGCTTAGCCCTCAGACCACGTCTACTAAACAAAGCTTAAAATCTAAGGCCAGAAAGTGCTCATTGATGCTTCTTTAATCTGAAACTCTAACAGTGAAAACAAATGTGGTATTTCTATAAACACTCTTACCTCCTATTTCTGGTTGGTTTCCAGCTGTCTATCCAATGATACTTTTCATAGTTTCAACATGGTGCCTTGTCATCCTTCACATAGTTGCCCCTATTCCCACCTCTCGTTTTCCTGTGCTTCTCCCATCATATGGAGTGACCTATCCTTCCCTCTCTACACATCCAGTTTCTTCCTTTGAGGTCTCACTGAAATACTGCTGCCCATGGACCAATGTCTGGGGCCTAATCAGGGTAATAGTGATTCCTCTATCATCTATAAACACCTGTAGCATTTGTGTCTGTGCTTTGATGCTTGTGTCCACCCTTTGATGCTTGGTCAAATATTGGCAGCATCTGCTCTTCAAAGACGGTGAACTCTTTCAATAAATTAATGAAATGTTATAGTACAGAAACACCTGACCCAACACTTATGCCTACATTTTAGAAGGGAAGTAACGATCTTCATACTTTCAGTAAATGCCTGACTTTTCTCCAACCTCCCCTTTTTAAAAATGACTTTAGAATCCAACAGGAAATACTAAACCTAAGAGATAAAGGGTTTTCTGTCCTTTTTCCAAGTAATTTGTTTTTTGTTCTAAGTATGATTTAATTTAATCATTGGATTGTTCAAACTGAACTTTCTCTAGGAAATTATGAAATAAGCAAAGTTTGCCCACAGTGCACCCCACCCTTCCTTTCTAACCTAAACTCTAAGTCACTCTTTCTTCCCAGCGATCTCAAAGTAGAACATATCCTGCTATCAAGATCTGGTAAACTAATCCACTCCATTAAATGTAGTCTTGAGCCAAGGATCGGGGGAAATTTTCTTCTCTTTGCCAGGCCCCAAATTAATTGGCACTTTTTTTCTGGAAAACAGTGAGTAAATGCTCAGATCTCCATCAAAAGGATATCAGGCAGAAGGAGTTTTCAATACAATCACTGTAGTTGCTACTAAAGATAGCACTAAGGAGTGATAATAGCTAAGATTATTTGAATACTTGCTTGTGCTAACTGACTTCATCCTCTCAACCCTTTAATGTAGATTCTGCTTTTAATTCCTAAGCACTCTTATCCCACATAGGCCCGATCATTCACAAAATAGCAGCCAGGATAACGGTTTAAAACCCTAAGTCAGATTAAGTCACTGCTGTGTTCAGAAACCCTCAGTGGTACCCAACCTCTCTGAGACTAAAAGCCAAGTCTTTCACACAACCAATCAGATGGTCCAGCATCTGACTCTTTGTTCCCCACCATGACCTCACCTACTACTGCATTTCCTTTTCCCACTTCACTCCAACCTCCCAAGCCTCCCTACTGTTATCTTTCACACACAGTAGGCATGCCGCTCTGTCCTCAGAATCTCTGTGCTAGCTGCTTCCTCTGCCTCAATGACATCTTCCCAAAGAGACCATCCTTTTGAAAATTATAACACTCATCCCCACCTCCATGGTATTCCCTGTTGTCTCTACATTGCTCTATGTTCTCCCTAACAATTGTCATCTTCTTGAATACTATATTACCTGTTTGTTGATGAACCTATTTATTATATTTTGGTTATTGTTTCATTTTGTTTCCCACTCTAGAATGAGAGCTTCACAAGTACCGGGATTTTTGTCTCTTTGGCTCACTTGAATTTGTAGTGTTAGCACAGTGTCTAGCACATAGTAGGCATTCAGCAAATACTCATTGAATGACTTTATTGAATAATTTGTGAAAGAAACTGAGACATGGAGAGGTTAAGTCATTTGTCTAAGGACACACAGCTAATGAGGGGCTGAAGTGGGATTTAAATGATCTCTAAATAACAGCAGAATGACTGCCCGTGGCTGAATGCCTCAGAAGCAGACTGTCTGCCAGGATTCACATACAAGAGGTTTGTTAGGGAAATGTTCCCAGGTGAGAGTGGGGGAAGCAAGCAGGGAAGGGGACGAAGACAAGCAAGGGTGAGATCTCAGGCACAGTCTTGAAGAGTGTGCCTTCTGCCTAATCCCACAGCGATCTCTGGAATATTAGCTACTCCTCTACTCAGAATAGTCCTAGTTGGACATAAAGCAAGGGCCGGGCTTTCATGACCCCTTATTTGGCAGTCCTGGGTCTGGTGCTGTAGGATGGGCGAGGCATACATTCTCAGGCACTTACTTCCAGGTCTCTGTGTTTAACAGCAAATTTGCTCCAGCAGCCTGGCAGCAGTTAGGGGTTAAAATCTGGGTGTCAGAAGGAAAAGCACACCATAGGGCAGGAGGGTGCAGGAGGGAGCGGGAGGAGAGAGGCACTAATGTACCTCTACAGTGGTTCTTCAATGTCTCTCATCATGCCTAAAGTCATGACCCAACTCCATATTGTGGCCTAAGACTCCACATAATCTAGCTCTTGCTGACCGTTCCAACCACATTGTGTACCACGATTCCCTTGTTCACTGTGAACTAGTGGCTCATTGGCCACAGGACCTCGCACCTGCTGTCTTCTGTGTCTAGAACACTACTCATCTAACTCTTTACATGTCGGTCAGCTCTTGACATTTTGTGTACCAACCAAAATATCCTCAAAAAAACCTTCCTTAAGCACTGAACCATCACAACACTTTTTATTTCCTCAAAAGTATTTATCACAATCTGTAATCATTTTTGTTCCATGTGTTTATTCATTTATTTATTACTTGTTTGTTTTCTGTCTCCCCACTAAAATGTAAGCCCCAGCAAGGTAAGGACGCTATCTGTCCACTTACAATATCCCTAGTACCTCTCACATTATAGGGGTTAAAAATATTTCTTGAGTGAAAAACGCTGGGAGAGAAATGACTAGCCATGCGAGGTCATAGTTTCATCTACCTACCCCAGAGCCGTTTGAGGAGAAGTTCCAAAAGTTAAATTTGTCCAAATCATAAATGAGACTAGAAAGATGAAGGACATACGAGTGTGGTTAGAATCACCACATTTGACAGGGTAATTCGGGTATCAGATAAAAGCAGCCTCTCTTCACTCTCAACGAAGACATCACTCTATACTAAATCTACAGGCTGAGATTGAGAGTTGATATTAGAAAGGACAATATAATTTTGCTAGGTTAGTTAAAATTACCCAAGGACTGAAAGCAGAGTCAGTCCACAGGAAGTATAGATGTGCTCCCCAGCATCCATTAACTTGCCCATTTCTTTTGTGAATTGGAAGACAGTGTACCAAATGGAATATAGAACTATCATTTTTATCTTTTCTTCTCTCAGCCATAGAATAAAAGTAACCATCCTCAAAAAAATAAAAAGAAATAGTCATTTTCTCTCTGTTTAAAAAATAGGCTGCTTGACAAATTTTATAACAGATACAAACAGAAACAGAACATGAATTTTATTTTAAGAATCCTTCGAAGTCAAAACAAACTTTCGGTTTGTTGTTTTAACTATAAAAGCTTAAGAGATCTGTTAATGTGTTGTCTGATTTGCTGCCAATGAAAGAGTCCCCAAGGTATATTGTCTATGAACATTTCTAATTTTCCAATTTTAAATATTTCTTTGGAAGGAACACATATGATCTAATAGCATAACTAAGAATTCATGCTTAGACTTTAATATTTCTTTTTATTCAAATCATGGGATACATGAGCACATGCGGACTAGGCTTCCATCCTTCAATTGCTGCTGCTATTACTCATCATGGCAGGCTATGGCTTGTCCCTGTTACCTATATTTAATCAGAGTGGCTACATATTTTCCTGGTCATCTCAATCATAATAATAACAACTTTTTAAAAAAACCTCCTTTCTCTTCTTATACCTACTTAAACATTCACTATCTTTCTAAGCTCATATAAACATGTAAAAAGTTAAACAATCCAATATCCCCTTATACCAAGAAAACTTTGTAAGATAGGTACAAGGAGGGCTTTAAGGTATAATGAGAAAGGGGTATAATTAAACAATATTTTCCTATCACATTTCTTTGTCAATAAGAACTTTTAACATTTGTTTACCGAAGTAATAAATGTACATGCTGGTTACAGGCAACACTCCCCAGGTCATCCCTTTCTTTCACCAGGCTAATTTCCTAGCTATTTGTTCCAGTTTCACTGTCTCTATGGCATATTTATAAATGTTTCTTTATCTACATTTTCTTAATATGCATATTTATCAACAGGTATTAATATTTTATATTATGTGCAATACTAATATAAATATATAGTATATGCATCTATATTAATATGCATATTTTTATTATTAAGCATTTTAATATACTTAATGAGCTCTTTGTTTTATCAATTCTCAATTCCTAATATTTTGTATTAACTTCCTGCTATGATTGATGAAGATTTGCAGCACTCCACAATCATCTGCCTCCTCTTCCCTCATCTTGCCAATTCGTACACCTTTCTTCTTTCTTCACTAGCTACCTTTGCATACTCCCTGGATTCCTCTTGTATCAACTATACATAGAGATTTTTTTTATTTGCCATTTAATAATATTGAGCTACTGGCCTTCCTATTCTTCTCTTTGTCCCCTCTTCCACCCCACCTTTGCCTCTTCACTTGTCATCCATCTTAACTTCTGCCATCCTTATCCCTAATTCTGTAGTGTCAAGATTAATAACATGTATTCTGTTCTGTAACTATAATTAAGGCTCCTATATTCTGTCAATACCTTGTTCTAGGCGTTAAAAACCACAAAAGAAGTGTACAGTCTTATCACCCATATGCATATTTTCCAATGTAGAACAATTATTAAGATAACATTTCTTTTTCTGTTCTTTTTTGGGTTTTTCCTAGAGTTACATTGTCTTATTGTTTGTCCTCAAATTAAGAAAAATATCTTCATTTATAGCGTGAGATTTCTGATGCCCTTGTGAGCATTTATTCTTTTTCACAGAAAAGTGTATTCAGAAGTTTGTTTTATTTTTAAAAGTAAGTATATAATTGATATACTATAGCTAATTGAAGTTAAAATTCATAAACTTAGTTTGTCCTTAGGCTTTTAAATTACAAATCTTAATTTCTATTTACAATTCTAGCATATTTACACAATGACTTTTAACATTACTTTTAAATAATGTTTGTTTCATTTACAAATTGAGATATTTAAATCTTTGACTATTTCAATTTTATTATAAAAGCAATATTAAGTATTAGTTATTTACTGCAAAATAAAATATTTTCGACTACTAAGCAATTTTAATAAATCTAATAAATAAAATTCGTAAATATGGTGAATTTTGAGTTTTCTTAAATATTCCAATACTTTACATAAACTTGTAAGATTTCATTTTAAAAACTGTCTAGGCCAGGCACGGTGGCTCAAGCCTGTAATGCTAGCACTTTGGGAGGCCAAGGTGGCTGGATTGTCTGAGCTTAGGAGTTCAAGACCAGCCTGGGCAACATGGCAAAGTCCCGTCTCTACTAAAAATACAGAAGAAAAAATTAGCCAGGCATGGTGGTGCCTGTTTGTAGTCCCAGCTACTTGGAAAGCTGAGGCATGAGAATTGCTTGAACCCAGCAGGTGGAGGTTGCAGTGAGCCGAGATCATGCCACTGCACTCCAGCCTGGGCAACAGAGCAAGACTCTGTCACACACACACACACACACAAAATCAGTCTAGACTGGGCATGGTGGCGTGCACCTGTAGTCCTAGCTATTCAGGAGGCTGAGGCAGGAAGGACACTTGAGCCCAAGAGTTCTAGATGGCAGTGAGCTATGATTGCACCACTGCACTCCAGCCCTGGGTGACAGAGTGAGATCTCTTCTCTTAAACAAACAAACAAAAAAATCAGTCTAATTCAATTACTCAACTATAAATTTCAGATTAGTGTCACACCATTGTCACTCTTACAAGCAGATAGAATTCTAAATGTGCATGAATTCCTTAATGTGAAAAACAAAGTAATGCTCTGAGTCTTCATTCTTTTCTGATGCTTTCCACAAAAGACAATTATCTTTTCAGTTAAGATCTTACTTTACACAAGAGAGTCGATGTTGTGTTCTCACCCCAAAAATGGTAATGATGTGAGGGAATACATTTGTTAATTAGCTAGTTTTCACCATTCCACAATGTGTGTATGTGTATATACATATATATATGTGTGTGTATATACAATGTGTGTATGTGTATATACATATATATGTGTGTGTATATATACAATGTATGTGTATATACATATATATGCATGTGTATGTGTGTGTGCGTGTATATATATATCTCCATATATGTATAGAGGGGGCGAGGGAAGGAGGGAGGGGGAGAGAGAGAGAGAGAGGCAGTCCTCATTTTACTGTGCTTTGCAGATACTGAGATTTGTTACAAATTGAAGATTTGTGGTAACCCTGCATTGATCAAGGCTATCAGCACCATTTTCCCTACAGCATGTGTCCACTTTGTGTCTCTGTCGCATTTTGGTAATTTTTCACAACATTTTGAATTTTTAAATTATTACTATATCTGTTAGCCTAGTAACAAATATAGTAATAATCTGTCATTATCTATATGATAATCTGTGATTAGTTATCTTTGATGTTACTATTGAAATTGTTTTGGGGTGCAATGAGCCATGCCCATGTAAGACAGTGAACTCAATCAATAATTATTGTATGTGTTTTGACTGCTCCACCAACCTATTCTCCTTGGGCTTCCCTATTCCCTAAGACACAACAATATTGAAATTAGGCCAAGTAATAACCCTACAATAGCCTTTAAGTGTTCAAGTTAAAGGAAGAACTGTATGTTTCTCACTTTAAGTCAAAAGCTAGAAATGATTAAACATTAAGTGAGGAAGGCATATCAAAGCCAAGATTGGCCAAACGCTAGGCCTCTTCTACCAGCTAGCCAAGTTGTGAATGCAAAGAGAAAGGTCTTGAAGAAAATTAAAAGTGTGATTCCAGTGGACACGTGAACGATAAGAAAGCAAAATAGGCTGGGTGTGATGGCTCACGCCTGTAATTGCAACACTTTGGGAGGCTGGAGTAGGAGGACAGCTTGAGCCCAGATGTTCTAGATCAGCCTGGGCAACATGCTGAGAACCTGTATCTACAAAATTTTTTTTAATTAGCCAGGCATGGTGGTGTGCACCTGGGGGTCTCAGCTACTTGAGACGCTGAGGCAGGAGGATTGCTTGAGCGCAGGAGGCCAAGGCTGCAGCGAGCCATGTTCCTATCACTGCACTGCAGCCTGGGCAACAGAACAAATCCCTATCTTAAAGAAAAAAAAAAAGGAGCAAAACAACTTTATTGCTGATATGGAGAAAGTTTTAGTGGTGTGGATAGAAGATCAAGCCAGCCACAATATTCCCTTAAGCCAAAGCCTAATCCAGAGCAAGGTCCTAACTCTTTCCAAATCTGTGAAGATTGAGAGAGGTCAGAAAGCTGCAGGAGAAGACTTTAAAGCTAGCAGAGGTTGGTTCATGAGGTTTAAGGTAAGAAGTCATCTCCATGACATAACAGTGCAAGGTGAAGCAGTAAACACTAATGTAGAAACTGCAGCAAAGTAACCAGAAGATCTAATTAAAATCATTTATGACAGTAGCAAGAGTAAACAACAGATTTTCAATGTAGAGGGAATAGCCTTCTAGTGGAAGAAGATGCCAGCAAGACTTTCATAGCTAGAGAGTAGAAGTCAATGCCTAGTTTCAGAGCTTCTAAGGACAGGCTGACTTTCTTGTTAGGAACTAATGCAGCTGGTAATTTTAAGTTGAAGTCAATACTCATTTACCATTCTGAAAATCCTAGGGCCCTTAACAAGTACACTAAACCTACTCTGCCTGTGCTCTACAATGGAACCACCAAGCCTGGATGGCAACACATCTGTTTACAGCGTGGTTTATTGAATATTTTAACCTGACTGTTGAGAAATACTGTTTAGAAAAAAAGATTCCTTTCAAAACGTTACTGCTTGTTGACAATGCACCTGGTCTCCCAAGAGCTCTGATGGCGATGTACAAGGAAATGAATACTGTTTTTATGTCTGCTAACACAACATCCATTCTGCAGCCTGTGGATCAAGAGTAATTAACTTCCACTTTCAAGTCTTATTATTTAAGAAATACATTTTGTAAGGCTATAGCTGCATACATAGCAATTCCTCTGATGTATCTGGGCAAAGTAAATTGAAAACCTGGAAAGGATTCGCCACTCTAGATGTGATTAAGAACACTTGTATTTCATGAGAGGAAGTGAAAATATCAACATTAACAAGAGTTTGGAAAAAGTTTATTCCAACTCTCAGAGATGACTGAGGGGTTCAAGACTTCAGTGGAGGAAGTAACTATAGATGTGGAAATACCAAGAGAACTAGAATTAGAAGTGGAACCTGAAGAGATGATGAAATTGCTACAACATCATAATGATACTTTAACAGATAACAAGTAGCTTCTTATGGAGGAGCAAATAAAGTGGTTCCTTGAGATGGAATCCACTTTTGGTGAAGATGCTATGAATATTGTTGAAATGACAACAAAGCATTTAGAATACTCAATAAACTTAGTTATAAAGCAGTGGTAGGGTTTGAGAGGATTGACTCCAATTTAGAAAAAAGGCCTACTGTGGGTAACATGCTATCAAACAGCATTGCATACTTCAGAGAAAACTTTTGTGAAAGGAAGAGTCAATGGGTGTGACAAACTTCACTATTACTTTAAGAAATTGTCACAGCCATCCCAACCTTCAGCAACCACCACCCTAATCAGTCAGCAGCCATCAACATCAGCAAGACCTTCCCCCAGGATAAAGATTATGACTCGCTGAAGGTTCAGATAACTATTAGTAATTTTTAGCAATAGGTATTTTCAAATTAAGGTATGTACACTGTTTTTTAGACATAATACTATTGCACACCTCATGGACTGTAATATGATGTAAACATAACTTTTATATGCCCAGAAAATTAAAAAAAAAAAATCTGTGTGACTTGCTTTATTGCAGTAGTCACTTTATTGTGGTGTTCTGGAACCGTACCTGCAATGTCTTCAAGGTATGCCTGTGCTTCAAAACACCCCGTTGTACATGATAAATACATACTATTTAATCTGTCAGTTTAAAAATAAATGTTTTTAAATAAAAATTTAAAACAACTTTTTTTTAATCAATCCTATACTTATTTATGTTCCCATGGTTAAATTATAGTATCTTCTTAGGAAACAACTTCTCAGTTAACTAATGCTATTTTTAGCTACACATTTTACCTGGAAATGAGATACAGAGCTATAGACATTCATGGTAAATATCCTTACAGCTCACTTATCAAGCTATTATATTATCTCAAGGAACTTTTGGGATTGCCTTCTTATGCTTGAGGTTACATAAAATCATCAGACTTTGGCTGGGGTCTCAGTTGGGAATACTGATGCAAAGCACCGAACAGTATTTATACTATTAAAAGAGTTAGGTAGCTCTATTATATATCTAATTCTTCAACTGATGCATGTAATAGATCTACAACTCCACTCAAATTGATTGTTTGGACATTGCATCTCTGGTTTGTAAGGTATGTAAATTTTATTTGAGTGAAAAGACTTGTAAACTTAATGGAAACCTACATTCTTTTTATGTACACCCTATTATAGGACTACACGACTCTCAAGGATAGATCCAGTTCAATTCTGGGTACATTTCTTTGCTTTGTCTCACTATATGGTCATAGTTTTCAAGTCAGTTTACTGACTTTCAATTTTTTTTCAATATCTTCATCTAATCAAAAAATTATTTTAGGGTTCACCTGTCCTGCCAGAAACATACTTCCTGAATCCCTTTATCCTTCTATTGTAATCTAGACTTCTGTTTTCTAGAGTAATGCAACTGAGATCTCCTTTCACTAATTTTCTAGGTTGGTCCATTTTTTTTTCTTGAGTATTACATCTTTCCCCTTGGTTTATTTCATTTTACTGATGAACATCCTCAAGTGACTCCCAAAGAAATAATATATGAAAATAATTTTTAACCCACATCTACCAAAATGTATTTATGCTGGTCTTTAACTTCATTTGGCTGGGTTGAAAATCACTTTCCCACAAGATTTTGGTAGTATTTTATTTTCCCATTCAGTGCTTATGATAAAAAGTCTAATGCTACCCTGCTTTTGTGTCCTTTTATAAGTTACCTGTTTTTGTGTGTATAATTGTTTCCCTGTTTTTTGTTGTTCATCCCTGAACAATTTGGGTAACTTCTTTTTATCTTAAAGATTATGGGCTGGGCGCGGTGGCTCAAGCCTGTAATCCCAGCACTTGTGGAGGCCGAGACAGGTGGATCACGAGGTCAGGAGATCGAGACCATCCTGGCTAACACCGTGAAACCCCATCTCTACTAAAAAAATACAAAAATCTAGCCGGGCGAGGTGGCGGGCGCCTGTAGTCCCAGCTACTCGGGAGCCTGAGGCAGGAGAATGGCGTAAACCCGGGAGGCGGAGCTTGCAGTGAGCCGAGATCGGGCCACTGCAGAGACTCTGTTTCAAAAAAAAAAAAAAAAAGATTATGCTATTTCTATCACAAATGTCTGGGAGGATATTTTTATTCCCAGTGACCTGAAGACACAGGGACTCATTTAACCTGAAAGTTTGTGTCTTTCAACTCTGAGAATCTTTTTGTTTTATATTTACATTAAATAAAATAATACATTGTATTTAACTCAATATATCTAAAATATCATATCAATCAATATAAACAATTTTATTTGATACTGTCCCCTCCTCTGAATTCTCTTTTCTGCTTTCCAGGAACTTCTCTTCATCAGATGTTAGAATCCCATAATTGGTTCTTTATTTTTTTCTATATTTTCTCCCCTGTTTTGCATAAATTGTCATTTTATTATACTTTTTGGAAGATATTTTCCACATAAGCTTTTCCTTCTTTTATTGAATACTTTTAATTTTGGTAATGTCCCCTATTAAGCTGCTTTTAGAGATGGGGTCTTGCTGTGCTACTCAGACTGGTCTCTAACTCCTAGGTTCATGTGTTCCTCCCACCTCAGCCTCCCTAGAAGCTAGCATTACAGGTATAAGCCACTGCACTCAGTCTACTTCCTATAACTTTTTTTTCAATTGTGATAATTCATTTTATTTAACCCAATATATTTAAAATATTATCATTTCAATTGATATAGAAAATTCACTGGATATTTTACTTATCCTTATACCAAATATGCAAACCTGTGAATGTATTTTATACTTATTGAACATCTCAGTTTAGACTAGCCACATTTCAGGTGCTCAAAAGCTACATGTAGCTGATGGTTACTATATGGACTGTGGGAGCCTAGAATAACCAAGCTTCACACATAGTGGATTTGAGAAGGCCATCATGTCAAAACTAGGATGCATTTTGTTCTTGCATGTATAATCTTTTTAGGCAATGCAGATTTTTCTGTATCAAGATTCAAATACAAAGGCTGTGCCGATTTTTCCTCTTTTCCCCTATGTTTCTGCAACAGATTCCTTTGCAGTACCTTAAATGTGCTGTATTGTAAATGATAGGAACCAGCCCTCCCCTGCCAAGGATCCTATATTAACTTTTAAAAGCTACTTTTTATTATCTGATTTTATGTTTTTCTTGTATGATATTCTTTTGTTTTTGTTTGAATAAAATAACCCTGTGAATCTCTCTATGGGTACTGTCAACCATTATTTTGTTTTGTTTGTTTCATGCTGTTTGTCTTGGTTTTTCTCCTTCATGTTGAAGGCCTTTCTCAAATTTCTGATGGTCCTTGATTATTTATTTATATTGAATATCAGCTTCTAAAAGCCAATATCCAACTCTGTGAAGTAGGTGGCCTTTGTCACATAGTAAGCTTCTTACTAGGATAGTAATTCATGGACTCCAGCTGCACATTAGAGTCACATGAGGAGCTTTTTAAAAATACAGAGCAGTGGCCCCAGCCCCAAGGAATCTGATGCCAGGACTAAGCATCAGTTTTCTGTCAATTCTCTAAAAAGATTCTAATTTGTGGATGGAATTCAGAGCCACTGCTTAGAGCTTAGACAGCTGAACATGTGGAGGTTCTTGGAGAGTGGCATGCCCAGGGAGGGCATGGAAGTACCATGCCCCTTCCCCCATACCTCATCCTACACGTTCTTTGCAATACGTTTTAAAATAACCAGTAAATGTGAGTAAATGTTTCCCTGAGTTCTGTGAGCTATTCCAGAAAATTAATCCAATGCAAAGAGAGGGTCACGTGAGTACACACTTGCAGCCAGTCAGTCAGAAGTTTCAGAGATCTGGACTTGTGACTCTTATGTGTATGGGGGGCAGTTTTGGGGGCTAAGCCCTCAACCCATGGAATGCAATGCTATACCAAGGTAGACAGTGTTGGAATTGAATTGGAGGACACCCAGCTGGTGTCTGCTGCTTGGTGTGTAGCAAAAAAAATCCTCCATACATTGCTTATTGGAATCTTCTGTGTTGATCGTTGTGGTGTCATAGTAGAGGAAAAACAGTTTGAGAGTCTTTCCCTGCGCAATTGCTGTTTAAAGTAGGATTTGCTGGAATGACCCTGATTCATGGAAACGTGGTTTGGGAAGAGAAAGGATAAAAGAGTGGGAGATAACAAATCTTTGATTCCTGAGTGGCCATGAGGTCACCCAAGGTATGAAGCTGCAGCTATGTTGAGATCAATTACTAAAGGTAAAAATTACCAGTGGAATTAAAGATGAAGCTAACTCCCAGGGAGCTCATTCACTGAATGCATAAGGAAATGCAAACTAATAAGAAAAAAAGTGAAATATTCAATCTCTTGGTTATTGTTATCTGTAAGAGCTAAAATGAAATCAAAAGAGAATACTGCATTGGACCTTCCTGCTAGACCAAGCTTACATTTCAGTCAGTCTGAGCTGAGGCCACCAGCCTCAAAGCCACTGCACCAAGGGCAGAATTATGCAGCGACAACAAAATGTACCTCTGAGACCTGTGGTGTCAAACAAGGTAATCAATGTGAGGGAAGGGCAAAACTAAGTAACTACTGAAAACAGGGTGTATGATGTAAAGGAATTGTTCCATTTTGTAGATTAGCGTCATCAGCTTCCTAAGCAACCTTTACTAAAATGGATTATGAGAGTAGCTAATTTAAGGGAAGTACCTTTGTTTTAAATGCTGCAGAGTAGAAGAGCATGTTTGGGTTGATACGGGACCCACAGCTCACCACTGAACAATCACAGATAGGTATATGGGATCCAGATGCACAGAAGGTTATTCCTGAGGGAACAGTCAGCCTGATAGACTGGATGAAAGCCACTGTAAGATGTGTTTACCCTGATAAAGGGGACTATCCAACTCCACCTATTAATGTCAAGTGGAACATCCCAGATAAAGCAGCTGATATACTTTGTATGCAAGCCATGTGAGACAGGCTTTATGACGACAGGTTTACTCACCTGCTGAATATGCTCATTACCCAGGTTATGGTACATGCTGTGGCTAAGAGGGCTCCTTCTACATGGGCACCCTATGTGACATTACTCCTGCAGAATCAAACAACAGTTCCAGAAGCCTTATCAAATTTACTGTTTCAGCCTCCCCTTATGATTCTTATGGTTAATAACAACATTAGGTTAGTTAACAAAGGAATGGGGAAAGGCAAAAGGGAGAGTCAAATGACTGGTCCCAGGAAGGTGGACATTTTTTAAACAGTTATTAATAAATAAGGTGAGTAAAGAAAACATTGATGGGGTGAAACTAAGAGGAAAAACAAAGAGGAGAGTCATGGAATTCATCCCACGGGGGTGGAAATCTTTAGATGGCTATAAAAAATTGAATGAATAAAATGGAAATTGATGGGGTCAAAACAAAGGTCCTAATACAATACTACTGAACGTTGGGTGAACCAAGAGGAACCCCTGCTGGCCCCCCAACGTTAAAGGGCCCAAACCAGTTTGCTGTATTTCCCCCAATTTGGAAAGATTTAAAAAGCAGACGGCAGAGATTACAATGAGAAATCTGGTATGAAATTGCCTGGCGCAATAGTTGGGCAGATTAATCAAGATAAAGATTGACAAAAAGATCACGGACCTTTGGCTCAACCCCTGGCTGAGGACCCCAAAGCCTTTTGCACAAAAGAGTGTAAAGTGGTTTGGGGGTGGAGAAGAGAAGTTCCTGAAACTAGAACTTAAAAATGGAAAGGTTGATAAGATTATGTCAATTGATACATTTGAAAATGCTTCCTGTGAAGTGGTTGCAACTCTTTTACCTGATTGTATCATGAGAATGAACATTGTATCTTATCAGGAAATATTTCTCCTACCTAGTTTTGTAAAACAGAAGGCTTCTAAATCCAGTCTTCAAGCAATATGAATTGAACTGCTAATGGGAACCAGTAAGATTGCCAGAGCCCACACAGTGCAGAGTAAATGCTAGAGTGCCAGTAGGGACAAATTCTCCATTTGATAGCCCTCTATGGAGTGTCTACTGGGGCTTATGGCAAAATCTTGTGAGCACTTCTCAGAAATGACTACTGAAACTTTAGATTAGAGAGAAATTCAACTTGAGGGGCATTTAGTGTCTTGCAATGAAACATTAGCTGAAGCTACCCCTATGACACCCCTCGTGCTGCCTCGGGTGGTATCAGAGAAACATTCTAATGCAGATGGCAGTGCCCAGAAGAGTTCTACAATAAGACGGACATGGTTTGGTTTATAAAGGATGGTGCTATCTAGGAAATGTAAAGAATGGATACTCTTGAGCAGGGAGTTTCTTTTCCACTAGGACTGACTCTGGAACTGTCCGAGAAACTGCTGGATTCTACAGCACAAGATAAACAGCTCCCAACTGACCAACCAAGCAACAGCTACTTGGTTCGTGGATGGCAACTCCAAAGTAAATGGACAAGATCCTGTTTGGCAGACAGCTACTTTAAGCAAAGAAAGTAAAAGCAGATCACCTTGGTGGGCTGAATTGTATGCTGTTTCTTTTTTTTTTTTTTTTTTTTTTTGAGATGGAGTCTTACCCTGTTGCCCAGGCTGGAGTGCAGTGGCCTGATCTTGGCTCACCGCAACCTCCGCCTCCTGGACTCAAGCAATTCTCCTGCCTCAGCCTCCTGAGTATCTGTGATTACAGGCATGTGCCACCATGCCCAGCTAATTTTTGAATTTTTAGTAGAAATTGGGTTTCACTATGTTGGCCAGGCTGGTCTCGAACTCCTGACCTTGTGATTCACCTGCCTTGGCCTCCCAAAGTGCTGGGATTACAGGCATGAGCCACCGCACCCAGCCAAGAAAACCTGAGATAAGTCACAGGAAAGTCAAGGCTAGTAATGGTTGGAAAGGTAACTTGCACTGTGTAATGAAGGCAGCAAAATGCAATAGAATGAAACTCAATCTTAAACAATAGAGAGGGAAGATGAAGGAAAGACAAATCACTCAGGAGGGAAGCCACAAGACATTCATACAGCCAACAGACACATGAAAAAATGCTCATCATCACTGGCCATCAGAGAAATGCAAATCAAAACCACAATGAGATACCATCTCACACCAGTTAGAATGGCAATCATTAAAAAGTCAGGAAACAACAGATGCTGGAGAGGATGTGGAGAAATAGGAACACATTTACACTGTTGGTGGGACTGTAAACTAGTTCAACCATTGTGGAAAACAGTGTGGCGATTCCTCAAGGATCTAGAACTAGAAATACCATTTGACCCAGCCATCCCATTACTGGGGATATACCCAAAGGATTATAAATCATGCTGCTATAAAGACGCATGCACACATATGTTTATTGTGGCACTATTCACAATAGCAAAGACTTGGAATACACCCAAATGTCCATCAGTGACAGACTGGATTAAGAAAATGTGGCACATATACACCATTGAATACTATACAGTCATAAAAAAGGATGAGTTTGTATCCTTTGTAGGGACATGGATGCAGCTGGAAACCATCATTCTCAGCAAACTATCGCAATAACAGAAAACCAAACACCACATGTTCTCACTCATAGGTGGGAATTGAACAATGAGATCACTTGGACACGGGAAGGGGAACATCACACACCAGGTCCTATTGTGGGGGGGAAGGGGGAGGGGGGAGGGGGGAGGGATAGCATTAGGAGATATACCTAATGTAAGTGACGAGTTAATGGGTGCAGCACACCAACATGGCACATATATACATATGTAAAAAACCTGCACGTTTTGCACATTTACCCTAGAACTTAAAGTATAATAAAAAAATAATAATAATAAAATTAAATTTAAAATAAAAGAACTTTCAAAGGCAGGAATGTTATTCAGTTTCATTGCTGGGATATAAATACTCTGTCTCATACAAATGCCTTTGAAAATGCGGTTTTTTTTCTCGTTTTCACGAAAATTAAAGAAGCATAAATAGCTTGGATGAATATTTATCTAGGTTGGCACCTGGCAGAGAAAAGAGAATTTGAAGTATGGACTAAAATCTAATTGAGAAAATATTACTCTCCCTCTTGGTAGTGCCAGGAGCAAAACTACCATTCATGAAGGTTTGAGGCAATTTCTCACTAAGAACTGTCTTCCTCGGTAGATAGCTGTGTTACAACTGCACTGTGCCTTTATTTAAATATAGTGATGACCCTTTACAAACCTTTGGCAAAGAGTATGGCTTTTTAATCATTTAAAAACCTGTGAGGTTAGAATTTAGTAGGTCCATTACCACTTTTGCTCTATTTTTTTCTGCCTCTTCAACCAGGAACAAATCAAGTGGACTGTTGAGGCTGCACCATAAGACCTGTTAACTGTTTCCATTAGCAATGGTCCATGATGAAAACATGAGCACATGCCCCTGACTTTGTGGCTGAGAAGTGTCATTTGGGCAAAAACTCCAAGTATGAAGTTAAAAAAGAGATGTGCAATTGTCAAGAAAAAAAGACTGAGGTCATTATACAAGCAGACTTACATGCTTACTGTATACAGAGTCTGTAATCAATAATAAGAAAGTAAATACAGATCATTGTCTTAAATTGCCTAAGATTTTTATGTCTGTTCTCTCCAATTTTTCAGCTGAGCAGTAGGTGCTCAAAAGTCAAAGAAGGCTGGGTGCTGTGGCTCACACCTATAATTCCAACATTTCAGGAGGCCATGGCAGTAGGATCACTTGAGCCCAGGAGTTCAAAAACAGTCTGGGCAACATAGTGAGCCCTATCTCTTAAAGAAAAAAAAAAGCTCTCCATGGTGGCATGTGCTTGTGGTCCTAGCTACTCAGGAGGCTGAGGTAGGAGGACAACTTGTGCCCAGGAGGTCGAGGCTGCAGTGAGCCAAGATCATGACACTGCACTCCAGCCTTGCCAACAGAGTGAGACCCTGTCTCTACAAAAAATAAAATAAAATAAATAAGCTGGGCATGGTGGCATGCACCTGTGGTCCCAGCTACTTGGGAGGCTGAGGTAGAAGGATCAATCGAGCCTAGGAGGTCAAGGATGCAGTGAGCCATGATCATGCCACTGTACTGAAACCTGGGCAACAAAGTGAGACCCTGTCTCAAAAAAAAAAAAAAAAAAAAAAAAAAAAAAAAAAAAAAAAAAAGAGAGTCAAAGGAGACTTAGCAAGACTTAGCAGTAACCACTTCTCCGACAGGATTCCATAGCCTTACACTCCTGGCTCTGCTTTCTCTACAACCATGTCTGACAAACCAAACATGGCTGAGATTGAGACACTCGATAAGCAGAGACTGAAGAAGGCAGAAACACAAGAAATAAATCCACCACCTTCAAGAGAAACAAACTAAAGAAGCAAACAGGTGAATTATAATGAGTTGTGAGCTGCGAATATGTACTGCACATTCCACAGGCATTGCCTTCTTGTTTTACTTCTTTTAGCTGTTTGATTTTGTAAGATGCAAAGAGTTTGGATCAAACTGAAAAAACTGTGCTGCCCCTTTCTGCATGACAGAATCAAGAACTACTGACAACAAAGTCATCATCTGCTTCTCTCATCTACCTGTCTGGTTGCCAGGGGAGAAAAAAGTACTTACATGTTGGTGAAGTAAGAAGCTGAATAAAACCATGCTGAATCTTGAGTAAAAACTAAGTTAATACAAGGTGTCCTGCAGGCTGTTAAAAGTAGTTTAATAAGAATGCCATTTTTTGTTGTTCAAAGAATATTAACTATTGGATCGCACAATTTTTTAATAGAACAAATTAAAAGTTCTAAAGCCTAAAAAAAAGAAAATGTCCCCCTAGCTTTACATCTATGTATCACCACTTTATGCCTCAGCATCCTCAAAGACAAGAATTGCTGTTGATGCAAAGATAAATCATTATTGACAATATAATAGTATAGGTTTTGCTATAGTTTCAGAGTATGGGAAGATGTACATTGTAAAGCATAAATTGATCTTAGATAGATCCTATTTCCATCTACACATTGAGCATTCCTAATCTGAAAATCGGAAATCTGAAATGCCCCAAAATGTGAAACGTTTTGAACTGCAACACGACACAAGTGGAAAATTCCACACTTGATGTGATGTAACAGATCACAGTCAAAATACAGCTGTACAACATACAGTTTATTCAGCATCCCAAAGGGAAAAAAGACCTTCCTAGCCCCGTTCAACTGCAATCTATCTTTTGTTGTGCATGCCCGGATTCCCCCATGCAAACATGCCCTCAAAGGGTAACTAAATGGCATATGTGCTGATGGGATGCACAAATGGCAGGTTCCCCGTGATGCCTCATATGGGCCAAGACCTATATGTGTTACTTACTGTGATTTTTTGCTTATTCTCTGTTCTGTAGTATACATAAATTGTTGAAATGTCAAAAAGGAGGATTATTCATACCCCAAACCTTAGCTTCACACAATATATCCATGTAAACAAACCTGCACATGTATCTCCTGAATCTAAAATAAAGTTGAAATTATATGTAAAAAAAAAAAAAAAATGCCAAAAAGGCCTGCAGATACCCCTATGAGTAACAGTGATAAGAAAAAGAGGGAGCATTTATGTTTATCTATAACACAGAAAGTCAAGCTGTTAGACAAACTGGACAGCAGTCTAAGCATGAAACATTTTACAAAAGAGTATGGTACAGGAATGATCACTATATACGACATGAGAAAACAGGATAAATTGTTGAAGTTCTATTGAAGCAATGAGTAGAGGTTAATGAAAAACAGAAAAATGCTGCATAAAGCTAAAAACAAAGATCTCAATCATGTTTTGAAAGGATAGTTCCATCAACGTCACAGTGAACACGTTTCATGATCATGCGATATACTGATCATGAAACAAGCAAAAATATATTACAACAAAATGAAAATTGAAGGGAACTATGAATATTCAAGAAGTATACTGAAGAAATTTTAGAAGAGATACAGCATTACATTTTTAAAGATTTCTGGTGAGAAAACTTCTGCTGATCACAAAGCAAAGAAGAAATTCATTGATGAGTTTGCCAAGGTCATCACTGATGAAAATCTGACACCAGAACAAGTCTATAAGGCTGATGAAACACCATTGTTTTGGTTTTATTACTCCAGAAAGGCTGTGACTACAGCTGATGAGACAGCCCCTACAGGAATTAAGGATGCAAAGATAGCCGGCTGTGCTAAGATGTGCTAATGCAGCAGGCACACATACTGTAAGGTTGCTGTGGTAGGCAAAAGCTTGTGTCCTCACTGTTTTCAAGGAGTGAATTTCTTACTACTCTATTATTATGCTAACAAGAAGGCATGGATTACCAGGCACATCTTTTCTGATTAGTTTCACGAACATTTTGTACCAGCTTGTGCTCACTGCAGGGAAGCTGGACCAGATGACAACTACAAGATTTTGTTATTCTTTGACAACTGTTCACCCATCCTCCAGCTGAACTTCTCAATAAAAATAATGTCTATGCCTTGCACTTTTCCCTAAATGTGACTTTGAATCAATGAGAAGCCATGAGACCATGTTATCCTTAGATCAGTTTAAAGAGTAAATATAAAAACACTTTCTTGAACAGAATGCTACCAGCGGTGAACAGAGGCATGGTTATAGAGGGTTTCAAAAGGAGTTTAGCATGAAGTATGCTCTATTTGCTGTTCTCAACACTTAGAACTCAGTGATTAAATGCAGTTGTGCATGCCTGGCACAACCTCTTGACTGTGACTATGTTCAGTGATGATAATGAACAAGGTAGTGACTCTGAAGGGTCCTGTATATTAAGTGAGAAAAAAAATTCTGGTTTCCTTACATTTGTAAAAATATACCTTCAAAGTCCATCAATAAGTTGGAGGAAATGAATATTGAAGAAGTTTTTAACATGGATAACAAGGCTTCAGTTGCTCATTCAATGACCTGTGGTGAAATAGTCTAAATGATTCTGAATCAAGGTGATTGTAAGAGTGACAAGGAAGATGATGTTGTTAACATGGCAGAAATAATGCCTATAAACAACATGAAGAAAATGTGTTATGAGTGTACTGAAGGACTAGAGCAACATGCATTCATAACAGAACAAGAAGTCATATCAGTTTAGAAAATCAAAGGGAGGCTTCTAAGACAAAAACTATTGTTAATGAGGCAAGTGACTAAGAAGGAAACCATCACCGTGCTTAAAAAGCCATCCAGCAGCATGACACCTCATACCACTTCCTGGTCCCTCAACTGCTTCTAATGTTTCTTCTCATCTAAATAAACCCCACAAAATAAGTGTATAGTGAGCGACCTTTCAATCAAAACACAGCCTTGTAGGCGGAGATGGAAAATCTGCCATTGTTTGTTGTTGCTCTTGTTTATCAGCTGACACAGGTATTCTGGTGATGCTGCTACTGTGCTGCTTAGTTACCTGGAACAGTTACATTTTTTCACTGTATTAATAGTATGTCATATTTTTTACTTATGTGTGAATAAATATAAGAAAATGATTGATTATTGGTAGCATATAAATTCAGAGTCAGGAACATTGTTGATGCAAAACAACCACAAATGGTCCACATGGGTGCCTGGGATAGTGATACCTTTACTTTCTGATGGTTCAGTGTATACCAGCTTTGCTGCATGAACAAATTTATTGCAAATATTGTATAAAAATACATATACCTATGTATATAAAGTATATATGAAACATAAGTAAATTTTGTGTTTAGACTTTGATCCCATCCCCAGTATATCTCATCTATATATGCAAATATTTCAAAATCTGAAAAAAATTAGAAATCCAAACACTTCTGGTCCCAAACATTTCAAATGAGGAAGACTGAACCTGTACTCTCTTTGTAAGCTTTGGTTAAATTAGTCTCTTGAAGCCTCAGTTACCTAGTCAATAAAGTATTGTCAATAATAGTGTTCATGCTACAGGGTTACCATGATAATCAAACAAAATATGGCATATAAAGCACACAGCACAAGTCTAGCACTTGGTAAGCACCCAATAAAAAATTACTATTATTATTCTCATTATTCTCCACAGTCTTACATGCCCAACCTCTTTGAGTCAGTACTGTGCCTTGTTCTCATCTTGATGAAGAACCAAACACTTCAGCATATAACAAGCCCCCTGCAACACACCACCAAATAATAGGCCCAACTGAAATAACAAGAAATAAGCATTTTACTGAAGAATTTCTGTTGTTGCAGGGAAGAGTGTTTCTCTAACACTAAACACGAAATCTCTATTTTCCCAAGAAATGCATCTCTTGCCTACAGCTGATACAATCTACACCAGCTCCCCTGTCAGTATGAGACCCCACCAGTTATCTGAACTCTGAGATATATTAGTCATCAGTATGTCTGGGAGTAAAGGACGGGTTCATCCTGCCTTACCCATATTTCCTTATCACCAATGTCAATGTTCTCCAAAAGAAAAACAAGAATCCATATTGTAAGTGAAATCACATTTTAAACATTTAGAAAATCTTACTATTGTAGACCAATTCAAATGTCACCTCTCCTATGAAATTGTTTCTAAGAAAGCAGAGCCATACAGGAGAAAAAGAGCTGATAAGAGGTCAGGAGTCCTGGATCTGCTGATAAATGACTATGTGACCTTAGAAATATCCTTTTGTGGGCCGGGTGCAGTGGCTCACATCTGTAATCCCAACACTTTGGGAGGTCGATGCAGGCGGATCCCTTGAGCCCAGGAGTTCAAGACCAGCCTGGCTAACATGGCAAAACTCCATTTCTACTAAAAATACAGAAAACTAGTCAGGCGTGGTGGCACATGCCTGTAGTCCAAGCTACTCAGGAGACTGAAGTGGGAGGATAACCTGAGCCTGGGAGGTCAAGGCTTCAGTGAGCTGAGATTGTACCACTGCACTTCAGTCTGAGCAACAGAGAAAGACCCTGTCTCAAAAAAGAAAGAAAGAAAGAGAGAGACAAAGAGAGAAAGAAAGAGAAAGAAATATCCTCTTGTTCATCAGTTTCATCACCTGAAAAAAAAAGTTTTGGCAAGATTATTCCTAAGACACCTTTCAATTCTAAAATTTCATCAAGGATCTTTCTGAAAATACAAGAAGCTAATATTAAAATAAATCTTTTTCATCTCACTTTCAAGGTATCTTTTAAATCCTAGTTTGTTTAAAGTTAGCTATGCCTTAATTATATTATCTAAACCCGTGAAGCCTTATTCATAAAATATGGGCAAATGCTGCAGGCTTAGATATGTAATAAAGAAAAGTAAAGATATGCCGGGCATGGTTTCATTTATAGAAATCGAATGTTGAGTAGGCTAATTTCATATATAGCGCTAACTCTCCCTGGAAACGTTCTCTTGGAGTATCATGTTTCCCAAAAAATATTTGAATACTATATTTTAAAGTGAAAAATAATGATATAATCATGACTGCAATTTACTAGGCATCTACTATATTCCAGGCACTATACTATGTATTTTACAATCTATTTTCATATTATTATTAGAATAATCCTATAATGCTGAACACACACACACACACTCCACACATATGCACACTGAGAATTAGATGCTAAGTTATATGCCCATCGTCAAACAACTGGTAAATGATGGAAACCAGACTATAAACTGGGTCCATCTTCCTGCCACATTTGTGTTATGTTTCATTATCTATGTTCTTATAACCTCTAATTGATTCTAAGTGTGTGTGTATTAGTCATCTATGAATCTCAAAATTGTAAAGCAGCTATACACTGCATGGCTCAAAGTATTAAAATCTCATGCAACTAGAAGGGATGGAGTAACTGAAATTATTTTTTTCTTTTGTATGCCTAGAACACACTAAAAATGTTGGATGAACAAAGTTAAAATGAATGTGCCATTGGAACAAATTTTTAAAATCAGAAATAACTAGACTTTCCCACCCTCTATGAAGTCTTCTTCTAACTGATAACTTACCCTAGAAAGATGATGGAAGAATCCAAACAGAAGAAAATGGAAAAGGGATTGGCAATACATTTTTAAAGTTTTCTCTGAATTCCTAGTTACTGGAAATGCTAATTTTGGAAAAATTAATCCCAACTTTCTTGAGTTTTAGTTGACTGCAAGAGAGAAAGAGAAATGATTGAACTACTTAAATTACTTCCTTATAATTAAAAATCCATTAACCCATAATGCTATTGATTCTTTTTGTGACTAACATAGATGTAGAATAATAAATTACTATTTTATATATAATTGTTAATCCAGGTAATTGCATCCAGGATAACTCTATTACTGGAATAGCTTTGTGAGTGATTTTTATATATCACTAACAATGATCCATGCCCTATATAAAACAAGCAGAGTGGAAGGCTGCAGGCCTTTATATTCTCTGTGTACAGAATAAGCATCTAGACTGAAATATCAGATTTCTCTATGGTTTGTGAGGTAGAGGCTTCAGGTTTTTCTTAACCTTTGAAAATAATTATAATCATATACTGCTGGATATCTCCCAAAGAAGAACCTATGATTTCTTTTAAATTCTATGTTACACACTGTCTTTTTTCATTGTCAAAGTTTAGAGAAGACTCTCAGGAGTCAACCCTTCCTTTATCTGGTTTATAAGCAGATCCCCTCATGTCCAAGGTCTTGGACAAAACTCTTTTTCCCACTAATAACTTTAAGCAGTTCTATCCAGGTTCCTTGATTCTCTTTTTTATTGCAGTTTTCACAAGTTTCCTTAACAAGGTATCTGATAATATTGTCCTGTCCTTATTCCTTGCTCATAATTTCTTTCAGACAAATCTACTAAAAATATCATGGAGCTTAACTCTAAGATTTTACAGCTAATCAATTAATTACCCTTAAACGTGGTTGTTAACATGTAAAAGCTATCTGTTTTGTAGTTATGAACTATGACCACAGAGCATCCCTGGAATCTACCTATGAACCTGTTCTGGTCAAAACTGTAATAATTAATGGGAAAGTTTTTGTGTCCTCCTCTGTACTAATATAATGACCAGAGTAGAAGCTCCAGAAGTAATTTCATTACTAAAAATGATTAATTTCATTACTAAGTATATACTATATTAGGAAACTTATCTATGCATGTATTTTATTATTGTTTTAAAGATGGGATGTTTCTGTACCTTTAATAAGAGAATTATCTCTAAACAAATGTGGCTTAGTCTTATTGTATGGTTTTTGTGGAAAAATTCTTCATAGGTTTCTTTTTGTCTATCAGAATTACTCTATTTCAATTTTGATGTAACTATTCAATAAAGGAAATGTTTCTCTGGACTTCTACTTTTTTCTTCTCAGGTGAATGCAGTGTCACACCAACCCAAGACAGAATAAAAACAAGGACTACTCTCTGATCTCACCTATGAAATTAGATTAAACCACAGAGTGTCCCACAAGAACAGTATACAGGAAGGTTTTTCCAAGTGTAGGTTAAATTGAGATGGCGGTCACTTAAAAGATCTCAAAATATTCTCAAACAAAAGGGAAATAATTTTTTAATAGAACTGGGAGAATAAAACATGTTTATTCATTTGTTCTGTTAACATTTTGACATGGTTTGACTCTGTATCCCCACCCAAATCTCATCTCAAATTGTAATCTCCTTAATCCCAACGTGTCAAGGGAGGGACCTAGTGGGAAGGAATTGGATCATGGGGGCAGTTTTCACCATGTTGTTCTCATAATAGTGAGTGAGTCCTCATGAGATCTGATGGTTTTATTAAGTGTCTAACAGTTGTTCCTTCACACACTCTCTCACCTGCCTGCCTGCCATGTAAGACATGTCTGCTTTCCCTTTCACCACGATTGTAAGTTTCCTGAGGCCTCCCCAAATATGAAGAACTGCGAGTCAATTAAACCTCGTTTCTTTATAAATTACCCAGTGTTGGGCAGTTTTTATAGCAGTGTGAGAACAAACTAATATACATCTATTACCTATAATTACCTACTATGATCTGGTATTATTTTAGGAACTGAGTATAAAGAATAAAGCTGGAGGCCAGGTGCGGTGGCTCACACCTATAATCCCAGCACTTTGGGAGGTTGAGGTGGGCAGATCATGAGGTCAGGAGATCAAGACCATCCTGGCTACAGTGAAACCCCGTCTCTACTAAAAATACAAAAAAAAAAAATTAACTGGGTGTGGTGGCGGGTGCCTGATACTTGGGAGACTGAGGCAGAAGAATGGTGTGAACCCAGGAGGTGGAACTTGCAGTGAGCCGAGATCATGCCACTGCACTCCTGCCTGGGAGACAGAGGGAGACTCCATCTCAAAAAAAAAAAAAAGAACAAAGCTGTCATGTTTCCTGCCCTTAAGGAATATACAGTCACATGTTGCATAACAATGTTTCAGCCAACAATGGAATGCATATAAGGTATCATAAGATTATAACACTGTATTTAACTGTACCTTTTCTGTGTTTAGATATCTTTAGATATACAACTATTTACCATTGGGCTACAACTTCCTACAGTATTCAGTATAGTAACATGCTGTACAAGTTTGTAGCCTAGGGGCAGTAGGCTACACCATATAGCCTAGGTGTGTAGCAGGCTAAACCATCTAGATTTGTGTAAGTACACTCTGATATTTACACAAGAACACAATCGCTTAATGATACATTTCTGAGAAAATGTCCCCATCATTTAGTAATGCATGATTATATAGTCAAATAAAAAAATTCAGTTACAAGTAAATAAATAATACTCAAATACAGCTTATGGTGAATATAGAGGAATCACAAAGTTGGTACTGTGATATGAAATTGAGAAGGTAGCCAGCTTGGATATGATGATCTTTCTGCCTTTGTAAAGCAGACATTTAACTTGAGAACTGAATGCTATGCAGAGAGCAGGAAGATTAATGCTGACCTAGAGGTCAGCAAACATTCTGTAATGAGACAAAGAGTAAATATTTTCCTGTTTCGTGGGTCATTTCTTCTGTTGCAACTAATCAGTTCCACCATTGAAGTATAAAAGCAGTCATTGACAATACCCGAACAGATAGGCATGGCTGTGTTCCAATAAAACTTTACTGAGAAAACCAGGCAGTGGGCCAGATTTGGCTTATGAATTGTACTTTGCCAGACATATAACTGTGGTCAAAGTCTGTCGGATAGGACAGAAATTACTCTCTTCAAGAACTGATAAGAGGTTGGTATGGCTAAAGTAGAGTAAATGGGAAGAGAGGGGCATGAAATGAGCTTGAAAAAGTAAGCAGGGGTCAGATAGTGTACGGCTGTAAAGACTATGTTAACAATTTTCTATCTTGTTGGATTCTATTTAAGCCACTTAAAGTTTTAATAGCATAGTGTTAAGTTAAATTAAATTTGGCTTAAAGTTGCCTCCATATTTTAATTCCCTATGTAGTGAACTGCAACCTGACAGTATATAAATGAACTGCAACTAGGCCAGGTGCAGTGGCTCACACCTGTAATCCCAGCACTTTGGGAGGCCAAGGCAGGTGGATCGCTTGAGCTCAGGAGTTCGAGACCAGCCTGGGCAACATGGTGAAACTCTGTCTCTACCAAAAATACAAAAGAATTAGCTCGGTATGCTGGGATGTGCCTGTGGTCCCAGCTACTCAGGAGACTGAGGATTGCTTGAATCTGGGAGGCAGAGTTTGCAGTGAGCCATGACTGCACCACTGCACTCCAGTCTGGGTGACAGAGCAAGACCCTGTCTCAAAAAAGAAAAAACAAAAAACAAACTGCAACTAAGAGTATATTCTTGTGACAAACAGCTGAGTATCAGACAATCCCAGCAACAAAGCTTTAACCAATCACAGGCTGCTAACTGATCAGACTGTGTCCATAAAGGCAAATGCCTTATCTCATCATGCCCAAATAAGGCAAATGCTGAACTATAACCAACTAGACTATTTCTACAAATTCCTTTTTCTGTACATCACTTTTTCTGTCTGTAAATACTGCCTGCCCACATTGCTGAGTGGAACTCTCTGAACCTCTTCTGGTTCTACGGTCTGCCTGATTCATGAATCTTTTTTCTTTTTTTTTTCGCAAATAAACTCTGCTAAGTTTAATTTGTGGAAAGTTTTTCTTTTAACAGTAGTAGGATGGTGCTATTTATATTTTGGAAGCTTATTATGATCCTATGTGGAGAACAGACTGGAAGACTACTGAAGTAGTAGCACACATGGTAGCAATGAAAACGGAGGTAAGTGGATGTATTTGTGATGCATTTAAAGATAAAGATCATAATTGATGAATTGGATGGAGATGGGATGATAATAAAAGAAGTGAAAAATTAACTTTGATATTCAGAATTCTAGCTGGGCAATTGGATTGACCATAGGTAGTCAAGTTAGGTGAAATTATAAATATCAGAGGAAGACTAGAGGGAAAAAAGCCTTAAAAGTTAGATTGAATCCAATTAAGTAATACCTTAAGTGATGGGCTAAGTAGATTGTATTCCTGTTAGTAAAAATGAAGAAGTTACCGGCCGGGCACAGTGGCGCACGCCTGTAATATCCCAGCACTTTGGGAGGCCGAGGTGGGCAGATCAGGAGGTCTGGAGATTGAGACCATCCTGGCTAACACGGTGAAACCCCATCTCTAGTAAAAATACAAAAAACTTAGCCGGGCGTGGTGGCGGGCCCCTGTAGTCCCAGCTGCTGGGGAGGCTGAGGCAGGAGAATGGCGTGAACCCGGCAGGCGGAGTTTGCAGTGAGCCGAGATCGCAGTACTGCACTCCAGTCTGGGTGACAGAGTAAGACTCCGTCTCAAAAATAAATAAATAAATAAATAAATAGCTAGATAATTTTTAAAAAATTAAAAAATTGAAGAAGTTACTGAAGAGTTTTGAAGAGCAGAATAATACAATCAGAGTTGTCCTATAAACTGTGCTTTGTGCATAAATTAGAGAGGGATTGTGTCAGGAGTCAGGGAAAAATGTTACCAAATTATTGAAATCATACAGAAAAGAGATAATGAAGATTTGGTCCAGGGGATTAATCTCGGAAATGGTAAGAAACGTAATGTAAATAGAACTTTTGGTTGAAATACACACAGACACACAGAGACACACAAACATATACACACACACACACACACATATATATATGAAGATTAATGTAGATAGCACATGGGTTTTCAACTCAGGCTATCTGGTCCCAGAGTCTATGACACAGTCCTTGATATGATATTTTTTATCAAATAGCTATTATGACATAATTTATTGTGGTATTTAATGTTCCATATTTTAAAGACTCTGAGTGATTTCTTTTACAGTTCAGTGTATTTCTATTGGAAAAGTTATGTCGCCTTTTATCAGATGGAAGCTATTTAATTCAACATTTTATTTTTTGTTGTCAGAGAATATGTGTGTGTGTGTGTGTGTGTGTTTCAGGGTATTTACAATAAACAATATGAACTAATTTTTACAAATTAAAACAAAGAAGAATAAAAGCCAAATTTTAAAGGGAAATGTAGGTAATTAGACTAGATTATAAAGTTAGTACAACTGAGCCCAAAAATTAGCTCTGAGTTCTCTGACAACCAAAAAATAAAATAAAAACAAGGGGGAAGAGGTAAAAATGCTGAATTAAATAGCTTCCATCTTATATAAGGACACATGTCACTTTTCCAGGAGAGACACACTAAACTATAAAACAAATAAATCTCTCAGACTATTTTAAATATGGAACACCAAATACCACAATAAATTATGCCATAATAGCTATTTGATAAAAATATTATATCATAGACCTATTATAGTGTATTGACAAAAAGTAAGAACAATGAAGTCCAGATAATGAGTTTTACAGTGACTTGATTTGATTCTGAAATAAAGCTTACAACATAGGAATACATAGTTAGTGGTTTCCAGAGATATTTCTTCCACCAAACACCCAGCACATTAATGAGATCAACTCTACAGCAGTACAGACAACATAGTGGGCAAAAGCTAGCATCATGGACTCTGGGACAAGATAGCCTGAGTTCAAAACCCATGTGCTGTAAACATTAATGGTTTTAGCAGAATGGCTGTAGACACCAAATGTCAAGGGGTTACAGTGGGGCTGGCATCATCAGAAAGGAAAAGTTCCAATGTACATCAGCTGGCAAAAGTTAAAGTTACTTGTCAGATATATCAACTATTAAATTAATAATGGCTAGAGAAAGAAATAAATAAGATATAGGTTCACAGTGAGGTTTCTCGGTTTGAAAAATATCCTCCCCGGTAAATTTAAATATGACCATTCTCATTATTAATCTAGTTCAAAATGATTTATTTCCTATTTTTTAACTAGTGTTTCTATGATGCATTACAAACTTGCCATTTTGCAAAGACAATTGGGCTGGCTGTATCTAATTTTAATTGGATTTTTGACCTTTAAGAATTCAGTTTGGCCAAACTGATATCTGATTAGGAGTATTTTCAGTAGACTTATTAGTATGGGTTATTACTTTCAGATTGCAGAGTCATGTTGAATAAGAAGATTATATTCAGTATCTTGGCAAGTATATACAATGAGTATTTCTTAATTGCACACAGAAGCAATGGAAAGAGAATAGATTTATGAAAGATTTTTAAAGACTGCTATCCTGGACTATATGTACACAGTTCAAAAAACCACCAGACTCCTTATCTTTTGATTCGAGTTTATGAGTTTATGTGACTAAGAGTTTATAAGGTAAAAAACAACAGCTGTGGGCTTTGTTCTTCCTTCAGAGCAAGTTATATTTGCTTGATAATAGAATTTGCTTGCGTTTAGTCTAAACAAAGAGTTGATGTCAATTGACTTTATCTTGTTTACTTCTCCCAATCCCTGTTTCCCTCCAACATTTGTCACCTTGATTCTGGTTTCTTCAATGGATATTCAATGCCCTTCCTTACCTCTCTGCCTTTGCTGAAGCTGTTCCCTCTTCCTGGAATGCCTTCTGCTTCAGTCCCTCCCAACTAAGTAAATTCCACTCCCTGTTCCTGTAACACAATGCTCTCTGTTACAGCATCTATTACATTTCCTGCCTCCCTGACTTTCTTCAACCCTGCTGGGGTAAAGGCCATGATTGATTCATCTCTGTATTCCCAGTACCATATTGGCAAATAGAAAATAAAATAAAAAGTATTTGTTAAATTAATTCTCCTTATCACTTGTGCAGAGTGTTGGAGGGTTGGACTATTATAACATTGTTCCAGAAGCATGCCCATTTCTGACTTTGCTATCCCAGGAACTAAAAGTGGCTTCCAATAAGAATTGACTCTCTGGACAAAGAGATGGCAACACAAAGGTTAATGAATAAGCAGCAGCATAAGACAATGAAGGCAGTAATTACATTCACATACAGTTATTAGTATGTGTTACTAATAAGTATGGTATTAGTGTTACCTGGTTTTGAATTATTTTGCTTAAAATCTAGCCTACTTCAGATGGTAGGGAACCTTGTCACTCTGGCTTTACCTTTATAATACCGTCTCTTCTCACACCATGGGAAATGTAGCAAATAATTCAGAGCCTGGTAACAATGTGGCCTGAAAGTATTTTAAAAAATAATTGACACAAAGTGTGCTGAATTTAAAAATATACATATAATAAATATATATGAAATAAAATTTAAAAATAACTAAAGTTATACACAAAAGGAAATTAGAAAATTTCACTACAAAAAATTTAAAAAACACAAAAGAACACAATAATACAGGAAATGAGAAGCAAAAAAAGCTATGAGGCATGTAGCAAAAAAATAGCAAAATAACAGAAGCAAGTCCCTCCTCATCAGTTAATTACTTTAATGTAAATAAATTAAACTCTTCAAGCAAAATACAAAGCTTGGTAGAATAGATTTTAAAATACAATTCTAACTATATGCCATCTACAAGAGACTCACCTGAGATGCAGAGACACATGGAGGTTGAAAGTAAAAGGATGGAAAAAGATATTCCATACAAATAGTAACTAAAAGAAAGCAGGGGTGGCTATATGAATGTGAGAAAAAATAGACTTTAAACCAAAAATGCTTATGAAACAAAGAAAGGCATTATGTATTAATAAGAGGTTCAATACAGCAAGAAGGTATAAGATTATAACATCTACATCTACACACCTAATAATAGACTATCAAAACATATAAAGCAAAAATGGGCAGAAATGAAAGGAGAAATAACAGTAGGTGACTTCAGTATCCCACTCTCAGCAACAAATAGAACAATCAGGCAGAAGAGAAATAAGAAAACAGATAACTTAAATAACACCATAAATGAATGAGATCTAACAGACATTTAGAATACTCTAACCCAACAACGGAATACACATTTTTCTCAAGGGTACATGGGACATTTTCCAGGATAGACCATATCATAGACCACAAATTAAGTTTCAACAGCTTGTTAAGAACATGTATATCATACAAAGTATCTTCTACAACCACAATGGGATGAAGTTAGAAATTAATGACAGAAAGAAAACTGGAAAATTCACAAATTTCTAGAAATGACACAGCACACTCTTAAACAATCAATGGACTAAAAAATAAAAGGAGAATTAGAAAGTATTTAAGACCTTTACGGCCAAGATGGCAGACTAGAAACAGCTAGTGTGTGCAGCTCTCATGAAGAGAATGGAAGGGGTGAGTAAATACAGCACCTTCGATTGAAACATCCAGGTACACGCATTGAGAATAATCAAGGAAACAACTCAACGCACAGAGAACAGATAAAAGCAAGGCAGAATGATGGCCCACCCAGGAGCAATACAGAGCTGGGGGAACTTCCCCTGCCCCTAGGGAAGTGGTGAGTGAATGTGCAACCCTGGGAACCCATGCTTCTCCCAAGGGTCTTTGCAAACCTTGGGTCAGGAGATTCTCCTCATGAACGTACCCCACCAGGACCTTCAGTCTGACACACATTGCTATATGGAATCTCAGCAGAACAGCTACTCAGGCACACACGGAGACCCGGGAGCCTTAAGACAACTGGGCTTCCCAGCAAAAGTAGCTGAAACTCTGGCAAAGTGGCAGGTTAGACCCCCACTCATACCCCTAGGAAAGAGGCTGAATCCAGGGGCTAGGCAGTGACAGTCTGAAGGCCCTGCTTCTATGGCAACCTACGGGCCTGGAATTCTAGCCAGCCACCAATAGCAGTGTTAGACATTCCTGAAACAGAGTTCCAAGTGGGGAGGGGCAGGCCACCATCTTTGCTGTTTGGGTGAAAGAGCAAAGCTGTTCCAGTCTTTGGGCTTTGGAGAGTCCAAGCTGACCAGGGGCAGAAGCAATCCCCATGCACAGCACAGCTGCATCCTTAAAAACATAGCCAGACTGCTTTTTAAACCAGGTCCCCAATCCCATTCCTCCTCACTGGACAGGACCTCCCAACCAGGGTCTCTAGCCACCCCCAAAGGTGTTCTCTAGCCCACAGAGATTTGAAACCTCCCTTGGACAGAACTCCCAGAGAGAGGGGTGGACTGCCATCTTTGCTGTTTGTGTGACTTAGCTGCTCTGGCCTTTGAGCTTTGGAGACCCGAGGTAACTGTGGACTGAAGTAAACCCCCAGCACAGCACAGCTGCTCTATGAAAAAGTGGCCACACTGCTTTCTTTTCTAAGTGAACCATTTCTCCCTACTGGTTGGGACCCTTCAACTGGGGTCGCCAGCCACCTCCTACAGGTGTGTTTGGCCCAGTAACATGTCTGTACCTCCCTGGGACAAAGCTCCCAGAGAGAGAGGCAGGCCACCATCTTAGCTATTTCCCAGCTTCACTGTTAATACTTCCAGTTAATGGAAAATCTGAGGTGACTAAGGACTGGAGTGGGCCCCCAGCCTGCCATAGCAGCCCTACAGAAAAGTGGCCAGCCTGTTACATGGGTGCTCATTCCCGTCTCTCTTCAATGGGCAGGACCTCCAGACCTGGGCCTCTAGCCACCCTCCACCAGAGTACTGAGCCAGTAGCAGCTCTGCAACTCCCTAGAGAGAGCCCCCAAGGCAACTGAAACCCTCTCTGCCACTGCCTCTGCAGTCAAACTGCCCTTGCCACCCTTGGACTAATAAAGGAGCAAAGACCTTAAGTGCCTTATCCACACCTCCAACAAGCTGCAGTTGACCCAAGGAGTGAAGGCCAGTTTGTCTTCCACGGGTCCCACCCTTCAGCCCCCAACTGCTCATCACCAGTCAGGGAACCTCCAGTTTGGGCCCACAGCACAGACTCCCTAACCTGAGCTGATGGTACTGAGTGATTACTAACCTGCATCTCTCTGGGGAGGAGCCCTCAGGAGACAAGCAAAAGGCCCCTGGCCACACCTACAACTAAGGTCCCTTCCTCTTCTGCCTCAAAACTGGGGAAGAAACATAAACACTCAGATTGCCCCAGGGCTGAAGTGGGCAGCTAAGAGTGCCAAGCCATGATCTACACCCAGCACTCAAGGGGGAGAGGAATCCACACTTTCAGAGCATTAATGGGGAACACAGCTGCAAGTGGGAGAAAACATAAGGGAACGACACAACTGAGCAAAAGTCTACCAACTGATCAATACACCTAAGTGCCACCTAATGGATCTCACTCCAAGGCTTCAACACAAAAAATACCTCACTAACATATCCCTCTCTGAAACCAAAGACAATAAGTCAGCTTCAAATAAAGACCCTGCACGAAGCCTTGGCCCTGTGAAAACATCCAGAACATAAGTCTATTGACTGTACTCAATCTACACCGCAGTTAAAGAAACACTCACACACAGAGATAACAAAGAACCCTCACAAGAACTCCAGTAACTCAAATCGTCAGAGTTTCATATGTCCTGTAAACAATCACACTGCTCCAAAAAGAGTTCTTAATAAAGCTGAGCTGGCTGAAATGAAAGAAATAGAATTCAGAATAGGGATAGGAACAAAGGTTATTGAGTTTCAGGAGAATGGCAAAACCCAATCCAAGGAAACTAAGAATCACAATAAAATGACACAGGAGCTGAAGGATGAAATAGTCAGTATAAAAAAGAACCTAATGTATCTGACAGAGCTGAGTAACACAATATAAGAATTTCACAATACAATCGTAAGTATTAACAGCAGAACATTAACAAGCATTGACAGTAGAAAAGACCAAGCTGAGGAAAGAATCTCAGAACTTGAAGATTGGCTCTCTGAAATAAGACAGACAAAAATAAAGAAAAAAAGAATTAAAAGGAATGAACAAATGTCCTAGAAGTATTGGATTATGTTAAAGAGGCAAAATCTGTGAATCATTAGTACCCTGAAAGGGAGAGGGAGAAAGCAAAAAGCTTGGAAAACATATTTTAGGATATCATCCATGAAAACTTTGCCAACCTTGCTAGAGAGGCCAGCAGTCAAATTTAGGAAATACAGAAAACTCCTGAAAGATTCTACACAAGAAGATCATCCCCAAGACATATAATCATCAGATTTTCCAAGGTCAAAATGAAAGAATATTAAAGGCAGCTAGAGAGAAAGAACAGGTCACCTACAAAGGGAACCCCAACAGGCTAACAATGGATTTCTCAGTTGAAACCCTACAAGCCAGAAGAGATTGGGGGCCTATATTCAATATTCTTAAAGAAAAAAATCTTCATTCAATAATTTCATATCCAGCCTAACTAAGCTTCCTAAGTGAAGGAGAAATAAGATACTTTTCACATAAGAAAATGTTTAGGGAGTTCATTACCACCAGATCTGTCTTACAAGAGATTTTGAAAGGAGCACTAAATATAGAAAGGAAAGACTGTTACCAGCTAATGCAAAAACACACTTAAACACACAGACCAGTGTCACTGTAAAGCAACCACACAAAGAAGCCAGCATAAGCAGCTAACAACACAATGACAGGATCAAATCCACACATATCAATACTAACCTTGAATGTAAATGGGCTAAATGCCCCAACTTTTTTTTTTTTTTTTTTTTTTTTTTTACACAGAGTCTCACTCTGTCACCCAGGTTGGAGTCCAATGGCATAATCTTGGCTCACTGCAGCCTCCGCCTCCTGAGTTCAAGCACTTCTCATGCCTCAGCCTCTCAAGTAGCTGGGACTACAGGTGCACACCACCGCACCTGGCTAATTTTTTGTATTTTTAGTAGAAATGAGGTTTCATCATGTTGGCCAGTCTTGTCTCAAACTCTTGCCTCAGCCTTCCAAAGTACTAGGATTATAGGCGTGAGCTACTGTGCCCAGCCTAAATGCCCCAATTCAAAACCACAGAGCAGCAAGCTGGATAAAAGTGCATGACCCAATGGTTTGCTATCTTCAGGAGACCTGTCACACATGTAATGGCACCCAGAGGCTGAAAGTAAAGGGATGGAGGAAAATCCACCAAGCAGATGGAAAACAGAAAAAAAGCAGGTGTTGTTTGTTTTTTTCTTGTAAATTTGTTTGAGTTCTTTGTAGGTTCTGTATATTAGCCCTTTGTCAGATGAGTAGATTGCAAAAATTTTCTCCCATTCTGTAGGTTGCCTGTTCACTCTGATGGTAGTTTCTTTTGCTGTGCAGAAGCTCTTTAGTTTAATTAGATCCCATTTGTCAATTTTGGCTTTTGCTGCTGTTGCTTTTGGTGTTTTAGACATGAAGTCTTTGCCCATGCCTATGTCCTGAATGGTACTACCTAGGTTTTCCTCTAGGATTTTTATGGTATTAGGTCTAACATTTAAGTCTCTAATCCATCTTGAATTAATTTTCGTATAAGGAGTAAGGAAAGGATCCAGTTTCAGCTTTCTCAAACAACCCCATCAAAAAGTGGGCAAAGGATATGAACAGACATTTCTCAAAAGAAGACATTCATACAGCCAACAGACACATGAAAAAATGCTCATCATCACTGGCCATCAGAGAAATGCAAATCAAAACCACAATGAGATACCATCTCACACCAGTTAGAATGGCGATCATTAAAAAGTCAGGAAACAACAGGTGCTGGAGAGGATGTGGAGAAATAGGAACGCTTTTACACTGTTGGTGGGATTGTAAACTAGTTCAACCATTATGGAAAACAGTATGGCGATTCCTCAAGGATCTAGAACTAGATGTACCATATGACCCAGCCATCCCATTACTGGGTATATACCCAAAGGATTATAAATTATGCTGCTATAAAGACACATGCACACGTATGTTTATTGCAGCACTATTCACAATAGCAAAGACTTGGAATCAACCCAAATGTCCATCAGTGACAGATTGGATTAAGAAAATGTGGCACATATACACCATGGAATACTATGCAGCCATAAAAAAGGATGAGTTTGTGTCCTTTGTAGGGACATGGATGCAGCTGGAAACCATCATTCTTAGCAAACTATCACAAGAACAGAAAACCAAACACCGCATGTTCTCACTCATAGGTGGGAACTGAACAATGAGATCACTTGGACTCAGGAAGGGGAACATCACACACCGGGGCCTATCATGGGGAGCGGGGAGGGGGGAGGGATTGCATTGGGAGTTATACCTGATGTAAATGACGAGTTGATGGGTGCAGCACACCAACATGGCACAAGTATACATATGTAACAAACCTGCACGTTATGCACATGTACCCTACAACTTAAAGTATAATAATAATAAATAAATTAAAAAAAAAAAAAGAAAAAAAGCAGGTGTTGAAATCCTAATTTCAGACAAAGCAGACTTCAAGCAAACAAAGATCAAAAGAAGACAAAGAAGGGCATTACATAATGGTAAAGGGTTCAATTCAACAAGAAGACCTAACTATCTTAAATATGCATGCACCCAACACATATACGCACATCCGGATTCATAAAGCAAGTTCTTAGGGACCTACAAAGAGACTTAGACTCCCACAATAATAATAGTGGGAAATTTCAACACTCCATTGACAGTATCAGACAGATCATCAAGGCAGAAAACAAACAAAGATATTCAGGACCTGAACTCAACATTAGACTAAATAAATCTGATAGACCTCTATAGGACTCTCTACTAAGAAAAAAACAGAGTATACATTTTTCTCATCACCACATAGAACACACTCTAAAATCAACCATATAATTGGACATGAAACAATCCTCAGCAAATGCAAAAGAAACAAAATCATACCAAACACACTCTCAGACCACAGCACAATGAAAATAAAAGTCAAGACTAAGAAAAGTGCTGAAAGCCATACAATTACAGGGAAATTAAACAACATGTCTCTTAATGACTTTTGGGTAAACAATGAAATTAAGGCAGAAATCAAGATTTTATTTGAAACTGATGAGAACAAAGATACAATATATCAGAATATATGGGACACAGCTAAAACAATGTTAAGAGAGAAATTCATAGCACTAAATGCACATCCAAAAGTTAGAAAGATCTCAAATGAACAACCTAACATCATAACTTATGTTAGGAAGAAGCTACCAGGGGACAAGAAATAACCAAAATCAGATCCAAACTGAAGAAAATTGAATCCAAACTGAAGAATCCAGTAGTTTTTTTTTTTTTTTTTTTTTGAAAAAACAAAAAAGATAGGTAAATAGGTCACTAGCTAGAGTAATAAAGAAGAAAGAAGATCTAAATAAACACAATGAGAAATGGTGAAGAGAATGTTACCACTGATCCCACAGAAATTAAAACAACCATCAGATACTACTGTGAACACCTCTTTGCACACAAAGTAGAAAACCTAGAAGAGATGGACACATTTCCAGACACATATACCCTCTCAAAACTGAACCAGGGAAAAATTGATTCCCTGAAGAGACCAATAACAAGCTCTGAATCTGAATCTGTAATAAGTAGCCTACCAACCAAAAAAAGTCCAGGACCTGATGGATTCACAGCTGAATTCTACTAGATGTTCAAAGAAGAGTTGCTACCATTCCTACTGAACTATTCCAAAAAACTGAGGAGGGACTCCTCCCTATCTCATTCTATGAGGCCAGCATCTTCCTGATAACAAAACCTGGCAGAGAAACAACAAAGAAAGGAAACTTCAGGCCAATATCTTTGATGAGCATCAGTGCAAAAGTCCTCAATAAAATACTGGCAAATTGAATCCAGCAGCACATCAAAAAGCTAATCCACAATGATAAAGTAGATTTCATGCTCTGGATGCAAGGTTGGTTCAACATACACAAATCAATAAATGTGATTCATCTCATAAACAGAACTAAAGGCAAAAACCACATGATTATCTCAACAGATGCAGAAAAGACCTTCAATAAAATTTAATACCCCTTCATGTTAAAAACTCTCAATAAACTAGGTATTAAAGGAACATACCTCAAAATAATAAGATCCATCGATGACAAAACCACAGCTAACATCATACCCAATGGGCAAAAGCTGGAAGCATTTTTCTTGAAAACTGGCACAAGACAAAGATATCCTCTCTTACCACTACTATTCAATATAATATTAGAAGTACTAGGCCAGAGTTCAGGCAAGAGAAAAAAATAAAGGGCATCCAAATAGGAAAAGAAGAAGTCAAATTATCTCTGTTTGAAGACAACATGATTTTATATCTAGAAAACCCCATAGTCTTGGCTCAAAAGCTCCTTCAGCTGATAAACAACTTCAGCAAAGTTTCAGGATACAAAAATCAATCTACAAAAATTACCAGCGTTTCTATATACCAAAAACAGCCAAACCAACAGTCAAATCAAGAAGGTAATCCCATTTGCAATTGCCACAGAAAGAATAAAATACCTAGGTATATGGCTAACCAGGGAGGCGAAAGATATCTACAATGAAAATTATAAAACACTGTCCAAATAAATCAGAGAAGAAACAAACAAAAGGACAAATACCCTATGCTCATGGATAGGAAGAATCAATATCATTAAAATGGTCATACTACCCAAAGCAATTTACAGATTCAATACTATTCCTATCAAACTACCAATGTCATTCTTCACAGAACTAGAAAAAACTATTTTAAAATTAACATGATAGAAAAAAAGCCCAAATAGCCAAAGCAATCCTAAGCAAAAAGAACAAAGCTAGAGGCAACATGTTATCTGACTTCAAACTGTACTATAGGGCTACAGTAATCAAAACAGCAAGGTACTGGTACAAAAACAGGGACATAGACCTATGGAACAGAAATAAGGTCATACATCTATGACCATTTGATCTCTGACAAAGCTGACAAAAACAAGCAAGAGGAAAAGATTCCCTATTCAATAAATAATGCTGGGATAACTGGCTAGCCATATGCGGAAGACTAAAGCTGGACCCCTTCCTTACACCATAAACAAAACTCAGCTCAAGATGAATTAAAGACTTAAATGTAAAATGCAAAACTATGAGAACCCTGGAAGACAACCTAGGCAATACCATCCTGGACATAGGAACGGGCAAAGATTTTATGACAAAGACACCAAAAGCAATTGCAACAAAAGCAAAAATTGACAAATGGGATCTAATTAAAGAGCTTCTGGACTTCTCCTTCCTGCCACATTTTAAGGAAGGTGCCTTGCTTCCTCTTTACCTTCTTCCATGATTTTAAGTTTTCTGAGGCCTCTCCAGCCATGGTGAATTTCTGAGACCTCTCCAGCCATGGTCATGTAATCATGCCAACATTCTGATGAAGCATGATCCAAGAACCTTATGGACTAATGGTGATTCAAAGCAGGGCTAACTCAGGCAGTGTACCCAGAGTCAGTTATTAATCACTCCAGCCAGGGTGTGACAGAGTGAGAAGACCTCACTCAAAAAAAAAAAAAAAAAAAAAAAAAAAAAAAATCTAAAACAGCAACTTCAGTGTCCAGGAAGGAGCAAGGAGCATAAGAAAATTTAAAAAGAGATGTCAGAGGGATGTGGCTTGAGAGACTCCATTGTCATTGCTGGCCCTGAAGGTGGAAAAGGCATGAGCCAGGGCAGGCAGATGGCCTCTAACAGCCAGAAAAGGGAAAGGAAAGAATTCTCTATAAAGCCTCCAGAAGGGACACATCCTGCCAACACCCTGATTGTAGTCGGTAAGACCCCTTTGGACTTTTAATCTCCTGAACTCTACTGAAGCTTAGGAGAAGATGGTAGCTAGGAGGCAGGACTAGCTTGCGGCTCCAGCTCAGACACAGTAGTGCGTGGAGACTCACATCATGAACTTTTGCTCCAGAACTACTAGAGGAATATATCAGGAAAGCCGAGAGAATCCACAGACCCTCTGAAGGAAGCAGATTGCTCCTGCAGGACCTGGGAGATAGCCCAAATACTGTGCTGGTACCCACAGCTGAGAGACCTGAAGATGATTCACGTAACAGGACTCTGTGCAGACAATCCCCAGTATCAGCCCAGAGCCTGGTAGCCCTGCTGGATGGCTAGATCCAGAAAAGAAATAACAATCACTACAGTTTGGCTATCAGGAAACCACATCCTATGAAAAGGGGGAGAGTACTACATCAGGGGAACACCCTTATGGAACAAAAGAATCTGAATGGCAGGCTTGAGCCTCAGATCTTCCCTCTGACATAGCCTACCCAAATGAGAAGAAGCTGGAAAAACAATTCTGGTAATATGTCAAAACAATGTTCTTTAATACCACCCAAAAATCACACTAGCTCACCATCAATGGATCCAAACCCATAAGAAATCCCTGATTTACCTGAAAAAGGATTCAGAATATAATCTACAAAATATACTAAGCTAATCAAGGAGGCAGTAGAGAATGGTGAAGTCCAATTTAAGGAAATCAAAAAAGGATATAAAATATAATGGGAGAAATCTTCAGTGAAATGGATAACATGAATACAAAACAATCAAACTTCAGGAAATAAAGGGCACACTTAGAGAAATGCAAAATGTATTGGAAAGTATCAGCAATAGAATAAAACAAGCAGAAGAAAGAACTTCAGAATTCAAAGACAAGGATTTTGAATTAACCCAATCCAACACAGACAAAGAAAAAAGAATTCTAAAAAATGAATCAAGCCCCCAAGAAGTCTGGGATTATGTTAAATGATCAAACCTAAGAACAATTGGTGTTCCCAAGGAGGAAGAGAAGTCTAAACGTTTGGAAAACATAATTTGGGGAATAAGCGAGGAAAACTTCCCTGGCCTTGCTAGAGACCTAGATATCCAAATATAAGAAGATCAAAACACCTGGGAAATTCGTCACAAAAAGAGTATCACCTGGGCACATTGTCATCTGGTTATCTAAAGTCAAGACAAGGAAATAATTTTAAGAGGTGTGAGGCAAAAGCATCAGATAACGTATAAAGACAGAACTACTAATAGCTTTTGAATTTGTTTGCTCTTCCTTCTTCAGTTCTTTTAATTGTGATGTTAGGATGTCGATCTTAGATCTTTCCTGCTTTCTCTGGTGGGCATTTGGTGCTATAAATTTCCCTCTACATGCTGCTTAAAATGTGTCCCAGAGATTCTGGTACTTGTGTCTTTGTTCTCATTGCTTTCAAAGAACATCTTTATTTCTGCCTTCATTTCATTATTTACCCAGTAGTCATTCAGGAACAAGTTGTTCAGTTTCCACGTAGTTGTGCAGTTTTGAGTGAGTTTCTCAATCCTGAGTTCTAATTTGATTGCATTGTGGTCTGAGAGACAGTTTGCTGTGATTTCTGTTCTTTTACATTTGCTGAAGAGTGCTTTACTTCCAACTCTGTGGTCAATTTTAGAATAAGTGCAATGTGGTGCTGAGAAGAATGTATTTTCTGTTGATTTGGGGTAGAGAGCTCTCTAGATGTCTATTAGGTCTCCTTGTTACAGAGCTGAGTTCAGGTCCTGGATATCCTTGTTAACCTTCTGTCTCGTTGATCTGTCTAATATTGACAGTGGAGTGTTAAAGTCTCCCATTACTATTGTGTGGGAGCCTAGAATCAGAGCAGAACTGAAAGAGATGGAGACACAAAAAAAACCCTTCAAAAAATCAATGAATCCAGGAGCTGGTTTTTTTAAAACATCAGCAAAATTGATAGACCGCTAGCAAGACTAATAAAGAAGAAAGGGGAGAAGAATCAAATAGATGCAATAAAAAATGTAAAGGGTTTATCACCACTGATCCCACAGAAATGCAAACTACCATCAGAGAATACTATAAACAACTCTATGCAAATAAACTAGAAAATCTAGAAGAAATGGAAAAATTCCTGGACACATACACCCACCCAAGACTAAACCAGGAAGAAGGTGAATCTCTGAATAGACCAATAACAGGCTCTGAAATTGAGGCAATAATTAAGAGCCTACCAACAAAAAAAAGTCCAGGACCAAACGGATTCACAGCCAAATTCTACCAGAGGTGCAAAGAGGAGGTGGTACCATTTCTTCTGAATCTATTCCAATCAATAGAAAAAGAGGGAATCCTCCCTAACTCATTTTATGAGGCCAGCATCATTATGATACCAAAGCCTGGAAGAGACACAACAAAAAAAGAGAATTTTAGACCAATATCCCTGATGAACATCAATGCTAAAATCCTCAATAAAATACTGGCAAATCGAATGCAGCAGCACATCAAAAAGCTTATCCACCATGATCAAGTCAGCTTCATCCCTGGGATGCAAGGCTGGTTCAACATACACAAATCAATAAACATAATCCATCACATAAACAGAACCAGTGACAAAAACTATGTGATTATCTCAATAGATGCAGAAAAGGCCTTTAACAAAATTCAACAGCCCTTCATGCTAAAAACTCTCAATAAACTAGGTATTGACAGAATGTATCTCAAAATAGTAAGCGCTATTTATGACAAACCCACAGCCAATATCATACTGAATGGGCAAAAACTGGAAGCATTCCCTTTGAAAACTGGCACAAGACAGGGATGCCTTCTCTCACCACTCCTATTCAACATAGTGTTGGAAGTTCTGGCCAGGACAATCACTCAAGAGAAAGAAATAAAGTGTATTCAATTAGGAAATGAGGAAGTCAAATTGCCCCTGTTTGCAGATGACATGATTGTATGTTTAGAAAACCCCATCGTCTTAGCCCAAAATCTCCTTAAGCTGATAAGCAACTTTAGCAAGTCTCAGGATACAAAATCAACAGGTAAAAATGACAACATTCTTATATACCAATAGCAGACAAACAGAGAGCCAAATCATGAATGAACTTCCATTCACAATTGCTTTGAATAGAATAAAATACCTAGGAATCCAACTTACAAGGGATGTGAAGGACCTCTTCAAGGAGAACTACAAACCACTGCTCAATGAAATAAAAGAGGACACAAACAAATGGAAGAATATTCCATGCTCATGGATAGGAAGAATCATATTGTGAAAATGGCCATACTGCCCAAAGTAATTTATAGATTCAATGGCGTCCCCATCAAGCTACCAATGACTTTCTTCACAGAATTGGAAAAAACTACTTTAAAGTTTATACAAAACCAAAAAAGAGCCCGCATTGCTAAGACAATCTTAAGTAAAAAGAACCAAGCTGGAGGCATCAGGGTACCTGACTTCAAAATATACTACAAGGCTACACGGTAACCAAACGGCATGGTACCGGTACCAAAACAGAGATATAGACCAATGGAACAGAACAGAGGCTTCAGAAATAATGTCACACATCTACAATCATCTGATCTTTGACAAACCTGACAAAAACAATAAATGGGGAAAGGAGTCCTTATTTAATAAATGGTGCTGGGAAAACTGGCTAGCCATATGCAGAAAGCTGAAACTGGATCCCTTCCTCACACCTTATACAAAAATTAATTCAAGATGGATTAAAGACTTAAATGTTAGACCTAAAACCATAAAATCCCTAGAAGAAAACCTAGGCAATACCATTCAGGACATAGGCAAGGGCAAGGACTTCATCACTAAAACACCAAATGCAATGGTAACGAAAGCCAAAATAGACAAATGGGATCTAATTTAACTAAAGAGCTTCTGCACAGCAAAAGAAACTACCATCAGAGTGAACAGGCAGCTTACAGAATGGGAGAAAATTTTTGCAATCTATCCATCTGACAAAGGGCTAATATCCAGAATCTACAAAGAACTCAAACAAATGTACAAGAAAAAAAAACCATCAAAAAGTGGGCAAAGGATATGAACAGACACTTCTCAAAAGAAGACATTTAGGCAGCCAACAGACACATGAAAAAATGCTCATCATCACTGGTCATCAGAGAAATGCAAATCAAAACCATAATGAGATACCATCTCACACCAGTTAGAATGGCAATCATTAAAAAGTCAGAAAACAACAGGTGCTGGAGAGGATGTGGAGAAACAGAAAACTTTTACACTGTTGGTGGGAGTGTAAATTGGTTCAACCATTGTGAAAGACAGTGTGATGATTCTTCAAGGATCTAGAACTAGAATTACCATTTGACCCAGCACTCCCGTTACTGGGTATATACCCAAAGGATTATAAATCATGCTACTATAAAGACACACGCACATGTATGTTTACTGTGACACTGTTCACAATAGCAAAGACTTGGAACCAACCCAAATGGCCATCAATGATAGACTGGATTAAGAAAATGTGGCACATATACACCATGGAATACTATGCAGCCATAAAAAAAAGATGAGTTCATGTCATTTGCAGGGACATGGATGAAGCTGGAAACCATCATTCTCAGCAAACTATCACAAGGACAGAGAACCAAACACTACATGTTCACACTCATAGGTGGGAATTGAACAATGAGATCACTTGGACACAGGGTGGTGAACATCACACACCAGGGCCTGTTGGGAGGTTGGGGGCCGGGGGAGAGATAGCATCAGGAGAAATACCTTACGTAAATGATGAGTTGATGGGAACAGCAAACCAACATGGCACATGTATACCTATGTATCAAACCTACACGTTGTGCACATGTACCCTAGAACTTAAAGTATAATAATACTAATAAAAGAAAAACCTATTAGATTAACAGTAAATACATTAGCAGTAACCTTACAAGCTAGAAGGAATTGGGGCTCTATCTTCAGCCTCCTTAAACAAAACAATTATCAGGTAAGAATTTTGTACCCAGTGAAAGTAGACTTCATAAATGAAGAAAAAATAGTCTTTTTCGGACAAACAAATGATGAGACAAGTCACCACTACCAAGCCAGCACTACAAGAACTGCTAAAAGAAGCTCTAAATCTTGAAAGTAATCCTGGAAACACACCAAAACAGAACCTCTTTAAAGCATAACTCTCACAAGAACTATAAAACAAAAATACAATTAAACAAACCCAACAAATAGCATGACGAATAGAATAGTACCTCACATCTCAATACTAACATTGAATGTCAATGACCTAAATGCTCCACTTAAAAGATACAGAATGGCAAAATGGATAAGAATTCACCAACCAAGTATATGCTGCCTTCAAAAGACTCAACTAACACATAAGACTTCATAAACTTAAGGTAAATGAGTGGAAAAGGACATTCCATGCAAATAGATAGCAAAAATGAGCAGGAGTAGCTATTCTTATATCAGACAAAACAAACTTCAAAGAAACAGCAGTTTAAAAAAAACAAAGAGGGACATTACATAATGATAAAAGGCCTGGTGCAACAGGATAATATCACAATCCTAAATATATATTCACCTAACACTGGAGCTCCCAAATTTATAAAATAATTACTACTAGACCTAAGAAATGAGACAGCAACACCATAATAGTGGGGGACTTCAATACTCTACTGACAGCACTAGACAGGTTATCAAGACAGAAAGTCAACAAAGAGACAATGGATTTAAATTATATCCTGGAACAAATGGACTTAACAGATATTTACAGAACATGCTACCCAACAACCACAGAATATACATTCTACTCATCAGCACATGGAACTTTCTCCATGATAGACCATATGATAGGTCACAAAACTCAATAAATTTAAGAAAACTGAAAATATATGAAATACTCTCTCTGACCACAGTGGAATAAAATTGGAAATCAACTCCAAAAGGAAACTTCAAAACAATGAAAATACATGGAAATTAAATAACCTGCTCCTGAATGATCATTGGGTCAACAATGAAATCAAGAGGGAAATTTAAAAATTCATTGAACTGAACGACAGTAGTGACACAAACTATCAAAACTTCTGGGATGCAGCAAAGACAGTGTTACAAGGAAAGATCATAGCTTTAAACACCTTCATCAAAAAGTCTGAAAGAGCACAAATACACAATCTAAGGTAATGTCTCAAGGAACTACAGAAACAAAAAGAAACAAACCAAACCCAAACCCAAATCAGGCAGAATAAAGGAAATAACCAAGATCAGAGCTGAACTAAATGAAATTGAAACAAACAAAAAGAAGAGTTAAATGAAAGAAAAAGCTGGTTCCTTGAAAAAATAAATAAACGTGATAGATCATGAGCAAAATCAACCAAAAAAAGAAGAGAGAAGGTTCAAATAAGCTCAATTAGAAATGAAATGGGAGACATTATAACCAACACCACAGAAAAACAAAAGATCATTCAAGGCTACTATGAACACTTATACATGAATAAACTAAAAAAATAAAGGATAATTCCTGGAAAGATACAATCCTCTTAGCTTATATCATAAAGAATTAGCAAACCTGAACAGACCAGTAACAAACAGTGATATTGAAATGGCAATAAAAAAAGGTACCAAGAAAAAAAAAAAGTCCAGGACCAGATAGGTTCATAGCTGAATTCTACCAGACATTTAAAGAAGAATTGGTATCAATCCTATTGACACTATTTCATAAAATAGAGAAAGAGGAAATCCTCCCTAAATCATTCTGTGAAGCCAGTATCACCCTAATACCAAAACCAGGGAAGGATATAACCAAAAAAGAAAACTACAGACCAATATTTCTGATGAACATAAATCCAAAATTCCATAACAGATTACGAGGTAACCAAATCCAACAGCATATCAAAAAGATAATTCACCATGATCAAGTGGGTTTCATAACAGGGTTTAACATACAAAAGTCAATAAATGTGATATACCACATAAAAAGAATTAAAAACAAAAATCACATGAGCATCTCAATAGATGCAGAAAAAGCATTCGACAAAATCCAATATCACTTTATGATTAAAACCCTCAGCAAAATCAACATACAAGAGACATACCTCAATGTAATAAAAGCCATCTATGACAAACCTACAGTCAAAATAATTCTGAAAGGAGAAAAGTTGAAAGCATTCCCTCTGAGAACTGGAACAAGACAAGGATGCCCACTCTTACCACTTCTATTCAACATAGCACTGGAAGTCTTAGCCAGAGCAATCAGACAAGAAAAAGAAATAAAGGGCATCCAAATAACTAAAGAGGAAGTCACACTGTCAATGTTTGCTGAGGATATGATTGTATACCTAGAAAACCCTAAAGACTCCTGCAAAAAGCTCCTAGAACTGGAAATTAATTCAGTGAAGGTTTAGGATACAAAATTAATGTGCACAAATCAGTAGCTCTGCTGTACACCAACAGTGACCAAGCTAAGAAACGAACCAAGAACTCATCTGCTTTTACAATAGCTTCAAAAAAAAAAAACTAAAATACTTGGGACTATCCTAACCAAGGAGATGATAAACCTCTATAAGGAAAACTACAAAACATTGCTGAAAGAAATCACATCCCATGCTCATGGATGCAGGGTTGATATTGTGAAAATTATCATACTGCCAAAAACAATCTATAAAGTCAATGCAACTCCCATCAAAATACCACAATCATTCTTCACAGAATTAGAACAAATAATTCTAAAATTTATATTGAACCCCAAAAGAACCTACATAACCAAAGCAAGACTAAGAAAACAAACAAACAAACAAAATCCCACAAATCTTGAGGCATTACATTACCTGATTTCAAACAATACTGTAAGCCCATAATAACCAAAATAACATGGCACTGGTATAAAAATAGGCACATAGAAAAATTGAACAGAATTGAGAACCCAGAAATAAACCCAAATACTTACAGCCACCTGTTCTTCAACAAAGCAAACAAATATATAAAGTGGGGTAAGGACACCCTGTTTAACAAATGGTGCTGGAATAATTGGCTGGCCACATGTAGGAGAACGAAATTGCATCCTCATCTCTCACCTTATATAAAAATAAACTCAAGGTGGATCGAGGATTTAAATCTAAGACCTGAAACTATAAAAATTCTAGAAGATAACATCAAAAAACCCTTCTAGACATTGGTGTAGGCAAAGATTTCATGACTAAGAACCCAAAAACAATGCAAAATAATAATAATAAATAGGTGGGACTTAATTAAACTAAAGCACTTTTGCACAGCAAAAGAAACAGCAGAGTAAACAGACAACCCACAGAGTGGGAGAAAATCTTCACAATCTATGCATCTGATAAAGGACTAATATCTCAGAATCTACAATGAACTCAAACAAATTAGCAATACATAAACAATCCCATCCAAAAGTGGGCTAAGGACATGAACAGATAGTTCTCGAAAGAAGATATACAAAATGCCAACAAACATATTAAAAAATGCTCAACATCACTAATGATCAGGGAAATGCAAATCAAAGCCACAATGCAATATCACCTTACTCCTGCAAGAATGGCCATAATCAAAAAAAGAATGGATGGTGCCATGGATGTGGTGAAAAGGCAACACTTCTACACTTCTGGTGGGAATGTAAACTAGCAGAACCACTATGGAAAGCAGTGTGGAGATTCCTTAAAGAACTAAAAGTAGAACTACCATTTGATCCAGCAATCCCACTACTGGGTATCTACTCAGAGGAAAAGAAGTCATTATTCGAAAAAGATATTTGCACACACATGTTTATAGCAGCACAATTTGCAATTGCAAAAACATGGAACCAGCTCAAATGCCTACCATTCAATGAGTGGATAATGAGACTGTGATATATATATATATACACACACATACCATGGAACACTATTCAGCCATGAAAAGGAATGAATTAATGACATTCACAGCAACATGGATGGGATTAGAGACTATTATTCTAAGTGAAGTGACTCAGGAATGAAAGCCAAACATCGTATGTTCTCACTCATAAGTGGGAGCTAAGCTATGAGGCTGCAAAGGCATAAGAATGATAAAATGAACTTTAAGAACTACAAGGCAGGGAAAGGGTATGAAGGGGGTGAGAGATAAAAGGCTACAAATTGGGTTCAGGGTATATTGCTTGGTTGATGGGTGCACCAAAATCTCACAAATCACCGCTAAAGAACTTACTCATTTAACCAAATACCACCTGTTACGCAAAAGTCTCTGGAAGGTGTATTTAAAAAGAAAATGTTTAAAAAGAGAAAAGACCAAAGAAACAAAACAATAGCAACTCACTCTAATTGCTGTGGAAACAAGCTGGAAATGGGGCTAGAGGAAAAAGGAAGAAGATCCTTGTAGTACCAGCTACTTGGGAGGCTAACATGCGGGGATCATCTGGGCGGGACCGGAAATTTATTTCAATGTTTAGTATTTGAAGTGTTTCATTCATTATTTAGAAGTTTGATGATGTTTTTAGGTCCAGAAGTATGCCATAGGAAATTAATTCCTCTTTATATCAATTAGTCTGTGGTGGAATTGGTTTCCTTATGCTTAAAGTCGCAGTATCTAAGAACCTAGCGACCATTTTTAGTGAGGACTTAACGTACTCCTAAATTAGGCTTTCAGGTTGTTCACATACTAAACTAAGCTGCAACCAGGTGGGATTCAAGGAACAGAGGCGGCCTCAGATCAAATTTAGTTTAATAATATATAAGATATTATATCAGTTTCTATGTCTGTCATAGAAAAAATAAGTGGAAAAGAAGGTTTTTGAACATATGCCCTTAATAACAAGTGTCTTATTTGGTTAAATGTAAACATAGTTTTTAACATTTGAAGAAAAATTATTATATAATTTTAAAATTATACATAGTAAGGAAAATATGCCCATAACTAATAGTGAAAACAGGCTATTCCAAGAATAAAATGGCCCACAAAGAGGGGCAGGTGAGGGGTAGGAAGTAAAGGGTTAAGAAAAGGGGGTGGGCTGGGCACAATGGCTCATGCCTATAATCCCAGCACTTCGGGATGCCAAGGCGGGAGGATCACTTGAGGTCGGGAGTTCAAGACCAGCCTGGCCAACAGGGTTAAAACCCGTCTCTACTAAAGGTACAAAAATTATCTGGGTGTGATGGTGCACGCCTGTAATCCCAGTTAAAGGGAGGCTGAAGCCGAATTGCTTGAACCTGGGAGGTGGAGGTTGCAGTGAGCAGAGATCACGCCACTGCACTCAACCTGGGCAACAGGAGCAAGACTGCCTCAAAAAAAAAGAAAAAAAATAGGGGGTACAATGGATGGAGGTGGGAGGAGAGTAGGGAGATGAAGGTAGAACTGGGGATGCCAGAAGCAAGGATAGAATTATGTTTTAGAGCAGAGAGTCCCCAGCAAACTCATTTGTAAAATGAGAGTTGATGGAAGTAAATCAACTCTAAGATTCTGTCTTATACTAAAAATCCTTTATTTTGTTAAGTTGTAAATTGACAGTAAAAAGAAAATGCAAAAGGATTTAGGAAAATATTGGCTCAGGCTGGGCTGGAGTCATTGAATTAGATGTCAGTGAACAATGTAGCACTCGAAATCCTGACCCTTCCTCTTCAGAAATGCATGGCAATCAGCTCTTCCCACTGATTAAAATTTTGGCTCTTAGAGGAAAATTTTGTGTTAATAGTTAGGCTGTGATGTTCTTGTGGGTATTAAGTTACATAACACACTTGAGTTTTCAAAAAAAAAGAGCTTCTGCATAGCACAAACAGACAAAAACAAAACAAAACAAAAACTATCAATAAACAGAAAACCTGCAGAATGGGAGAAAATATTTGCAAACTATGCATCTGAAAAAGATCTAACATCCAGTATCTATAAGGAACTTAAACAAGTCACAAGAGAAAATTCCAATAAAAAATGAGCAAACAATATGAACAAATGTGTTTCCAAAGAAGACATACATGTGGCAAACAAGCATACCAAAAAAAAAAAAAAAAAAAGGTCAACATTATTGATCATTAGAGAAATGCAAATTGAAAAAACAGTGAGATATCATCTCATACTAGTCAGAATTAAAAACTCAAAAAATAACAGATGCTGGTGAGGTTGCAGGAAAAAGGGAACACTTATACACCTTTGGTCAGAGTGTAAATTAGTTCAACCACCGGGAAAAGCAGTATGATGATTCCTCACAGAACTAAAAGAAGAGCTACCATTTGACCCAGCAATCCCATTACTGGGCATATACCCAGAGGAATATAAATTATTCTTCATAAAGACACATTCACTGCAGCACTGTTCACGATAGCCAAGACATAGAATCAATCTAAATGCCTATCAATGACACATTGGATAAATAAAATGTGGTACAAACACACCCTGGAATACTCTGCAGCCATAAAAAAGAATAGAATCATGTCTTTTGTGGGAACCTGGATAGAGCTGGAGACTATTATCCTTAGCAAACTAACATAGGAACAGAAAACCAAGTACCACATGTTCTCACTTATAAGTGGGAGCTAAATCATGAGAACTTATGATCACAAAGAAGGAGAAAACACTGAGGTCACTTAAGGGTGGAGGGTAGAGGAGGAGAGTAGGAGGGAGAGGAGCAGGAAAGATAACTATTGGGTAGTGGGCTTAATATACGGCTGATAAAATAATCTGTACAACAAACCCCCATGACATGAGTTTACCTATGTAACAAACCTTCACATGTACCCCTAAACCAAAATTAAATGTTAAAAAAGAAAGTATTTAAGAATTCATGAAAACAAAAAATAAACATACCAAAACTTGTGGGATAGCAAAGGTAATGCTAAGGGTGAAACGTATAGCTATAAATATATACATTTAAAAACAAGATAAACCTCAAAAGAACAATATAACTTACAACTTAAGGAGCTAATAAAGAAGAAATAGCTAAATCCAAAGCCAGCAGACAGAAGGAAATAATAAAGATTAGAGAGAGATAAATGAAATAGAGAATAGAAAAACAATTGTGAATAGCAATGAAACAAAAAGCCACTTTTTCAAAAAGATCAACAAAGTTGAAAAATCTTTAGCCAGATTGACTAAGAAGAGAAGGAGAAGACTAAAAGAAACATAATCAGAAATGACATAAGAAGGGACATTACATTTGATACCACAGGAATTCAAAGGATAGTAAGAAAATACTATGAATAATTATATGCCAAAATTTGGATAACTTACATGAAATGGACAAGTTTCTAGAAACACGCAACCTACTAAGACTAAATCAAGAAGAAATATAAAATCCAAGTTGAGCTATTTAGTAAGGAGATTGAATCAATAATAAATTTTCCAACAAAAGGAAACCCCTGGACCTGATGGCTTCACTGGTGAATTCTACCACACATTTAAAGAAGAACTAACACCAATTCTTCTCAAAATTTTTCAAAATTACGTTCTAAATAAATTCTATAAGGCTAACTCATTCTATAATGCTAGCATTTCCCTGATACCAAAGCCAGACAAGGACACTAAAAGAAAATAAAACTACAGACCAATATCCCTTCTAAATATTATGACAAAAACCCTCAACAAAATACTAGCAAACTCAGTTCAGCAGCCTATGGAAAGGATTACATACCATGACCAAATGGGATTTATTTATGGAATACAACAATGGTTCAATATATGAAAACTGATCCGTGTGATAGACCACATTAGTGAAATGAAGGAAAAACAAAAAGCTGGAAGACTATTATGACAAAGCTACAGTAATTGAAACGCCCACCTGAATACCCAGTGATGTTGACATCAACTCCACAGCACTATAGACAATATAGTGGGTATAAGAACTAGAAGCATGAACTTGAGAAGCAGACAGCCTGAGTCCAAACCCTTTTGCTAGACACATTAATGGAAAAACTGTCAAAAGAGTGTGGTACCAACAAACATATAGACCCAGGGAATAGAATAGAGAAAATAGAACCAGAAATATGCCCTCACATATATGTGTTTTAGTTAACAAAATACCATAGACTGGGTGGCATATAAGCAACAGAAATTATTTTTCATAGTTCTGGAGGCTGGGAAGTCCAAGATCAAGATTTGGTATCTGGTGAGAGCTTTCTACCTGGTTCAGAGCTGGCCATCTTTTTGCTACATCCTCACACAGTGGAAGAGACAAGGGATCTCTTTTATAAAAGCATTAATCTCATCCACAAAGGCTCTGTCCTCATGACCTAATCACTTCCCAATGGCTCATCTCCTAATGCTATCACCTTGGGGTTAGGATTTCAACATATGAATTTTGGGAGGACATAAACATTCAGTCGAATGCATATGGTCAATTGTTATTTTACAAGGATGCCAAGATTGTTCAATGGGGAAAGGACATTCTTTTCAACAAATTGTACTAAGAAAACTGGATATCTACATGCAAAAGGATGAAGTTGAACCCTTACCTAACTCCCCCAAAAGTAATTAACTCAAAATGGATCAAAGACATAAACATAAGACCTAAAGCTATAAAACTCTTAAAAGAAAACATAAAGCAAAAGCTATGATTTGGCAATGATTTCTTGAATATGATACTAAAGGCATAGACGACAAAATTTTAAAAAACACAAATTGGATTTATGAAACATTGTAAAATGTTGTACATCAAAAGACACTATTAACAGAATAAAAAGGCAAAACCACAAAACAGGCAGAAATATTTGCAAATTAGATATCTGATAAGGGACTAATACCTAGAATATAGACAGAATTCTTAAAACTCAACAACAAAAAACAACCTGTTTCACAAATGGGCAAAGAACTTGAAGGGGCATTTTTCCAAAGGATATAAACAAATGGTCAATAGAGTGAAAAAATGCCCAACATCACTAATTAGTACAGAAATGCAAATCAAAACCACATGAGATACCATCTCATACACATTAGGATGGCTACCATCAAAAAATCACAACGAAACAAAAAGTAACAAGTGTTGACAAGAATGCAGAAAAATTAGAACCGCTGTTCACTGTTGGTGGGAATGTAAAAGAGCATAGCCGCTATGGAAAACAGTATAGCGGTTCCTCAAAAAATTAAAAATAGAATTAGCATATGATCCAGCAATTCCACTTTTTGATATAAAATCAAGAGAATTGAAAGCAAGGTCTCAAAAAGATACTCGTACACCCATGTTCATAGCAGCATTATCACAATTGCTAAACATGTAAGCAATCCAAGTGTCCACTGACAAATGAATGAATAAGCAAAATGTAGTACATATATACAACGGAATCTCATTCAGCATTAAAAAGGAAGGAAATTCTGATACAAATGAATCTGATGGACATTATGCTAGATGAAATAAACCAGTCACAAAAAGATGAATACTGTATGATTCCAGTTGCACGAGATACCTAGAGTCTTCACAATCAAAGAGAGAAAGTAGAACAGTGGTTGCTGTCAGAAGTGGGTAATTGGAAGTTATTGTTTAATGGTCATAGAATTTTAGTTTTACAAGATGAAAAAGAGTTCTGGGGGTAAATGGTGGTGATGGCTGCACAATAATAAGAATGTACTTAATACCACTGCACTGTACCCTTAAAATGCTTAAAACGGCAAATTTTATGTTATGTATATTTGCTACGAAAGAATTAAAATTGAAAATATAAATTTGACTAAAATTAATAAAGCAAGTTAGAATTTCCATGAGGCATTAAGAAAAAAATTAGATGATCATAGCAGCAAGAATGTCCAGGTAAATAATATGAAAAGGTAACTCAGTGTATCAGGAAAGACAGAAGGGACTTTGCCTTGCATACAACATACTATTTCAATGTAATATTTGCAGCAACAGCTATGATCCAGAAGACTTTCTAAAGTTCTGGAGTCTGGGGTAACAAAACAGTGAAGAACTGGTGCACCAACTTGGCATAGATGATACCCAACAATGTTACAAACATTTGCTAGCAGATAATATAAATATGGCACTATTCTAAGACCCCCCATATCTGCAAAATATGATTTAAAATGTTAATTCAAATAAAAATTAAAATCTGTAATCACCAACCAAACAAATAAGAGTCATGTCTAATTGATACAATACTCTTCAAAAATAGTCACCAGTGAAAGAAACAAAATGCTGCAGCAAAGCAGAGAGGCTCATAACTGCCTGGTCCAAAGAGTTCCTTTCCTTCAAACCCCTCCATCACCCTCCAGAGGTTTTATTTTGAGTTGACAAAATTCTGAGAATTATCAATGATGTGACACGTAGAGAAAAGAAAACTCAGTAGGCAGATCATTATTTTCTTCCTAAATGCAATGGATATGAGTGACACCAGGAAAGAGCATTCCAGAGTTGACTCCTTAAGAACGGAAGGAGGCTCCCAGGCCACCCAGAGATCAAATTCTAATGGGGTCTCCTACAGGAGAAGTACAGACTCTTCAACCAGGGAATTAACATGGAACAAGACATTGCACAAAAATCTCAGAGGAAAGAGCAGAGACGAGGTATTCAGACTGCAGGCCATCTTGGTCAAGTCCCCCGCTCCCTCTGTCATTCTGTCAGGTTAAGAAAGCAAAGCTGAACACAAAATTCTTAGCCCTCAGAGGAGGGGAAATAAATCTCAGATATTGTTGGAACACAAGTAGTCATTCCCACTCTGTCTGCCCAGAGCCATGGAAACAACATCAAGATGGAGAAAATGGCCAAGAGACTATGCAAATGTATTAGATACTGTATTAGTCAGGGTTTTCCAGAGAAACAGAACGGACAGGATGTGTGTGGAGAAAGAAGGATTGATTTTAAGATACTGGCTCACAAATTATGGAGGCTTGCAAATCTAAAATGCACACAGCTGTCTGGCAGGCTGAAAATTCCAACAAGAAGTTGATGTCTTCAGGTCTTAAGTCCTAAGGCAGTCTAGAACAGAATTCCTTCATCCTCAAGGGACCTCAATCTTTTTCTCTTAAGACCCTCAACTGATTGGATGAAGCCCACCCATATCATGGAAGGAAGGTAATGACTTTCCTCAGAGTCTACTGATTGAAATATTAATAACATAAAAAAAAATTTCACAAGAACATTCAGCATCATAGCCTAATCAAAGTGACATTAAAAAATTAAGTGTTACACACAAACATGAGCGTGCACACACACATCCCCATCTAGAATAATAATAGTTAACGTTCAATGCATGTGCTAGGTACTGTTTTGTTTGTTTTGTTTTTTGGTGGGTTTTTTTTTTTTTTTTTTTTTGAGACAAAGTTTTGCTCTGTTGCCCAGGCTAGAGTGCAATGGCTCGATCTCAGCTCACTGCAACCTCTGCCTCCCGAGTTCAAGCAATTTTCCTGCCTCAGCCTCCCAAGTAGCTGGGATTACAGGCGCCCACCACCATGCCTGGCTACTTTTTGTATATTTAGTAGAGACAGGGTTTCACCAAGTTGAGCAGGCTGGTCTTGAACTTCTGACCTCAGGTGATCCGCCTGCCTTGGCCTCCCAAAGTGCTGGGATTACAGGTGTGAGCCACCGTGCCTGGCCCCTAGGTACTGTTCTTTACATTTCACATGTATTTACTCATTTAATCCCCATGGCAAAACTTACAAGATAAATACTATTTATTTTTGTATTTAACAGACTATAAAATCGAGGCAGAGAGTGCTTGAGTAATTTATCCAAGGCTACATGCTAGCAAATGGCTAAGCCAGTAAAAATTGGCAGAGTTTGCTCAAAATTCATGCATTTTACCACTGAACTAGAAGAAAATGTAACTCAGGAAACAGAATGCAATTCCCCCACTTCACTCTAAGAAGGTCTTAAGAACATTAGTTCAATAAAATAAGACCATACTAATAGAATAATTTAAAAATTAAATGAGATGCTAAGGGAAATTACTAGTCTAGAAACAAATTTTGGACTATGCAACATGATTATGGAAATGATAACTAAATTAGAAACAGCAAGGCACAGAATAGACAAAAGTCGTTACTAGCAGAAAAGAACTGAGATAATCTGAATGAATGCAGACAAAAAAGACAAAGAATTAAAGCGATTGGGAGAATATTATAGACATGAAATATAATATATATTATAGTATTATATATATAATGCAAAGAAAAATTTCATATTATTGAAGTAAAAATTCCACTTCAAGATATATTCAATAGAATTTCTCTAAAATGAAGGATAATAATTTAATATATTAAAGAGCAAGTCCCTACTCATACAAAACAAAAATAGTTCATGATACTCCAAGAAAATTAGAAGTAGTATGCTCAATAATATTTCTTAGCTGAACTATCGAATGTCAAGGATAAAGAAAAAATTCTTCCGATATTCAAACAGAAAAGCAGGGAAAAACTGTATCACCTCAGAATTATCAATAACACTCAATTCCACAAGACAATACAGCAATGTCCATAAAGTTCTGTAAAAATGAAATTTAACCTAAAAATATTATAGTTAATCAAGATGTCGTTTGAGCACAGAAAACACTGACAGACAAAGAACTCAGGAAATGCAATACACATTATTGCTTCTTGGAGAAGAAAAATTTTCTTGACAAGGACATCCAGTCAAATAAAAGATGATTAAAAATAAATTTAAGAATGGCAAAGTGAGATTAAAAGAACTAGTAATGAACAAGGAACATATTTAAACATACAGTGAAAGTAGACAACTAATAAAAGTATGGTAGCAATACTGAATGTGAATGTTATAAACTTCAACAATGTAAAACTAATTATATAGCTGCAAAAATTGGGAAATAGGGGAAAGGGAAAATGGGAAGAAATTTAAGAGTGCTAACATCCTCATCTTTCAAAATTAGGGAATTGATATTATATAAATATCTATTTTTTAATGTTACATATTAATACTAGCCTCTACATGTTTATCTCTAAACCTTGCTTTTTTTTTAAACTTTATTTAGGTTTGGGAGTACATGTGGAGGCTTGTTACATAGGTAAACACGTGTCATAGGGGTTCGTTATAACTATGATTTCATCACCCACATATTAAGCCCAGTACCCAGTAGTTTTCTACTCCTTTCCCTCCTCCCACCCTCCCCCCTCAAGTAGACCCCAGTGTCTGTTATTTCCTTCTTTGTGTTCATAGGTTTGTATCATTTAGCTCCCTCTTACAAGTGAGAACATGTGGTATTTGGTTTTCTGTTCCTGCATTAGTTTGCTAAGGATAATGACCTCCAGCTCCATCCAGGTTCTATGGCTACATAGTATTCCATGGTGTATATGTACTACATTTTCTTTATCCAATCTGTCATTGATGCCCATTTAGGTTGATTCCATGTCTTTGCTATTGTGAACAGTGCTGCAATGAACCTCTGGGCATATACGCAGATGAAAAACAGTGCTTTTTTAGCACTAGTAAGTTCTCTAAAGAAAAAACTATCTTGTGGTGAACAAACATTCTTCACTTGAGTTTTGTTTTTCTCCTACTGATGTCAAATAAAATATAAATAACTATCTTTTGTTAAAAATAGTTACTAGGGTCTTATCCTATTTTTGTAACTTTTATAGTCTGTTGCTCTATCCTTCTAATTGTATAAAATGCATACAAAGTACAATGCATACATTGTATGAAATGCATAAAATGCTTTTTATAAAAACAATCAGATGACATTTTCCCTTTAAAAATTGTAAGCAGGCTGGGCGTGGTGGCTCATACCTGTAATCCCAGCATTTTGGGAAGCTGAGGTGGGGGCGGGTCACTTGAGGTTAGGAGTTCTAGACCAGCCTGGCCAACATGATGAAACCCCCTCTCTACTAAAAATACAAAAATTTGCCTGGCATGGTGGTGGATGCCTGTAATCCCAGCTACTCGGGAGGCTGAGGAGAATTGCTTGAACCCTGGAGGCACAGATTGCAGTGAGCCGAGATCATGCCCCTATACTCCAACCTGAGAGACACAGCAAGACTCTGTCTCAAAAAACAATAATAATTACACATAAATTAAGTAAATATTATAAGCAGTATACCAAGATGTTAACAGTGGTTCCTTTTGAGTGATGAGAAAATGGACAATAGTAATTTATTTTTTACTTTTGTCCAGGTTTTTAATTTGCAACATAAAAAATGAGGTATTAATGAATTACTTGTTCACCAGTCTACTAATCATGAATTTAGCACACATTAAACATATGTACTTTATTAATATGTATTTTTTCATAAAGTTATCCTAGTAAATAAAATGGGTAATAAAGAATGCAAATATCTCAACTTCTACAATGTTCAAAGGGAAAGTGCCAAACGTGCATGTCTTAGTAGGATCCCTAAGATAGCAATTAATGAATGATGTGGGGAATGTGGGAAATGTATTCTTGGATATACCTTTTATCTCATTATTGTTTATTACTCGATTCTATGAAATAACCTCTATTTTATGTACTATGGCACATTTACAATATACAGCATCTGAATAAAATTATATAACTGGTTATGCTGAACTAGCAGTTTAGATACTATAAAGTAACTCGTCTTGTTACCTCATAAACCATAAACCACATTAGTATCTGAGAAATTAAAAAGATTTCTAAAATGTCCCACTTCAGGTATAGAATTTTACAAGATTTAGGGGGACATTATCACATCATTTCTTACATTAAAATAACAACAATAACAATAGAAGGCTAAACCAAAAACCTAAAAAGAAATGGTTACTAGACATAAGAGAGTAGAGAGATAGGGATTGAAGGTACACTTCTTTGAATACATAATGTTTTTTGTTTGTTTGTTTGTTCTTTGAGATGGGGTCTAACTCTGTTGCCCAGGCTGAAGTGCAATGGCACAATCTTGGCTCACTGCAACCTCCACTTCTCGCGTTCAAGCAATTAACCTGCCTCAGCCTCGCAAGTAGCTGGGATTACAGGCACCCACCATCACGCCCAGCTAATTTTTGTATTTTTAGTAGAGACGGGGTTTCACTGTGTTGGCCAGGCTGGTCTCGAACTCAACACCTTGTGATCCACCCGCCCCAGCCTCTCAAAGTGCTGGGATTACAAGCATGAGCCACCATGCCCAGCCACATAATGTTTTTTAATATTTGACTTTAGAACCATGTATTTTACATAATTCTAAACTTACATTTAAAAAGTGATCCCTATAACTTGAGCAAAATGAGAAAATGAATCTACCTGTGTAAGAGTTGGTAGCATAACCATACAAAGAACTTTTAAAGAGACTTTATAACTCAGTAGTATGACGAACATACCTAGTGTGATATGCCCTAAAGATTAAAAAAGAACAAAACTGCGAACAAAAACTCTTAATCTGTTTCTAGTAATGATATTGTTGATAATACTGGCATTGTGTATTGGGATAAAGCTAATGAATAATCATGTTGATGTCATTTGGGGTATGTCATTTGGAAAAAGAGATGCAATATAGATCAGGTTAATTTAAAACTCTGTGAGATCCTGATTTGAAAAGAAAGTCGGTATGCATTCATGATTATAGATACACACACACACACACACACACACACACACACTTTTCTCAGCTCTGTCCGCTGAAAGGGTCTTGAAGCAATGAAGAACTCACTAACAATGTATAACAATAAAGCCCAGTTTATGATCTCTAATGGTCATTTTCAATTCTAAAATTAGGGCCCCTTAAAGGCAGATTTCAGGTCAGAAGCAAAACGTATATAACTTCAACCTGAAACATTTTGTCATATCAAAAACAAGAAAAAGCCATAAAAGCCTATTGGCATAAAGTCTCAGGAGTCACTTTGAAGAGTCACTTGCTGGCCAATAATAGGTCTGAACTTCAATTAGAAGAATGTCTGCCATGGATTGAAATATAGTTGGCCCCCTGTATCCATGGGTTCTACATCCGTAGATTTAACTGAACGTAGGTCATAAATATTCAGGAAAAAATGCATCCGTGCTAAACAAATACAGACTTTTTCCCTTTGTGTTATTCCCCACACAATACAGTATAACAACTATTTATACTGCATTTATATTATATTAAGTATCATAAGTAATCTAGAGATTATTTAAAATATATAAGATGATATGCATAAGTTATATTCAAATACCACACCATTTTACATCAGGACTTGAGTATCCACAGGTTTTGATACCTACAGGAGGTCCTACAACCAATCCCCTATGCATACTGAGTGATGATTGTATGTCAAATGTGTTTAAATCCATGAAGTCATAATAATCCTATTTTTTTAAAGTGGGTCTTATTTAAAGGTGTAATTTACCAATTCATTATTTTCAAAATTGGTAGAGAGACATAATTAAGCATTTATCCCATTTTTCCTATATTAATAATGCCTTAGAATAACTAGTTGTTGAGAAAACATGAAAGAAACAGTCTAGCTACTAAACAAATAATAAATGATAAAATCAAAATAGCACTGTTTTGAAAATACTAATGAAACAATAGATCTAGAAAATGATAGTCAAAGGCTGCTAACAACTCAAAAGGAGAAACAACCACATATCATGTGTTTCCTACTAGAACACCACAACACATGTGAAGTAGTCTCGTCAAAAAAAAAAAAAAAGGTAAGAAAAAAACATACAGAGGATCAAACTTCTAAACACAACTACCAATTAACAGGAAATAATCGAAACAGAGAAACAAGTTAAAAGGCAATCAGCAAATTCCAGAATGCAGTACACTCTCCTGACCTGTTTTATCAATAAACTACAAGAGAGAGAGAAAGAGAGAGTGAATTATAGATTCAGAGAGATTTAAGAAACATGCAATAGGAGGAATGTTTGTGTCCCTCCAAAATGCATGTGTTGAAGTCCTAACCCCTAAGGTTATGGTATTAGGAAGTGGGGTCTTTGGAAGATAATTAGATCATGAGAGTGCAGCTCTTATGAATGGGATCAGTGCCCCGATAAAAAGGACCTTGAAGAGCTCTCTCATTCTTTTCTGCCATGTGAGGATATAACAAGGTGACAATATGACAGTCTGTAACTTGGAAGAGGGCCTTAAACAGAACCAGACCATGCTGACACCACGATCTCAGACTTCCAACCTTCGAAACAGTGAGAAATAAATTTCTGTTGTTTACGTCACCCAGACCATGGTACTTTCTTACAGCAGCCTGAACTAACAAAACCAATTATAATATGTGGACTTCATTATAATTCTGATTTCAACTAGTAAACTGCGTGGGGAGGAATTAGGAGGCAATGAGAAATATTTGAATGCTAACTGGATATTTAAGGTAAGGAATTATTTTATGTTGTTTTAAGTGGGAAAATGGTATGGTTATGTTTTTATTTTTTTAAATGCTTACCTTTTATACAGTGATGCTGAAATATTTACAGTTGAAATGACTAAATGTCTGGGATTTTTTTTCAAAATAATTTGAGTGCAGAGGAAACTGGAAGGGTTGTAGATGAAACCTGGAAGTGGATGTACCTCTCTACTTTTGGAGATGCTGATAATTTTCCATATAAAAGTTCTGAAAACAGAAAATAAAATGCTCACATTGTGAGGCTAAGGTCAAAAGAAATCAGAAATGCATGAGAATTTCCAAATCCAGGGTTATTTAAGAACAACATAGAGGAAAAAATTTCTGGTTTAAGTTGCAAAAATGTGTTTCTTTTATACAATATACTAACAAATCATAATTAACTGAAAAATGTAACACTTTATATGTAAAGGGGAGAAAACTACTCCACCAAAGATGCCGCATTCATTTAGAGATCAAAGAAATGTGTCTGCCAGGCAACCAAGGGCTCATGGAAAGCTGTGGTTTGTGTACAAATGCTATTTGTCTAATATTTTGTGCGTTAATGACTGTCCCATTAGCATCTTCACTACACTTATTTTCATAGAAAGGAGAAACATGATTTATAGAGCCCTTTAGTGACAAGGGTGAGGATCCTATACATTATGTTGCTGGTTTCCTAGTCTTCAGCAAGAAAGTGTAGGAGAGAAGCAAAAAAAGTCCTGTTCCAACCCCTGCTCCTGGATGTGACAAGGAAGAGGAGTTACCCAGCTTGAAACAAAAGAAATCCTAAGTCTGACACACAATGTCATGTTTAAATTCCCCTTTCTCCAAAATGTAAAATAAATGTGCTTCCATCTTCTAAAATACTATGGGACTAAACAACCTTTTGTAATGCTAAGGAAATGCCAGTATTCTCATTGATTTAGGAGAGGGATGTTCTGGTCATAGAAAGATGCTGTGTCTCAGAAACATTTAAATACTCTTAAGCTAGAAATAGAGGGGAAAAGAATGCCTCCCTGCATCTCCCCTCAACTGAAGTCCTCCTTTCTTAGCCTGATTTCCGATGAAATGTCTGAATGCCTACAGTTATTTGGCCATCCTCAAAAGTGCAACTTATCCTGACGTCTCAAGGGACGGAAAAGTTACCGAAGTCCAAGGAATGAGTCACTTTGCTCAAATTTGATGAGTAATCTCAGGTGTCATGAAACCCAGTTTCAAAGGAGAGGGGAGGGGGCGTCAGATCTGCAGACGGAAGCAGGCCGCTCCCGATTGGATGGCGAGACCTCGATTTTCCTAAAATTGCGTCATTTAGAACCCAATTGGGTCCAGATGTTATGGGCATCGACGAGTTACCGTCTCGGAAACTCTCAATCACGCAAGCGAAAGGAGAGGAGGCGGCTAATTAAATATTGAGCAGAAAGTCGCGTGGGGAGAATGTCACGTGGGTTTGGAGGCTCGAGGAGGCTGGGATAAATACCGCAAGGCACTCAGCAGGCGAAAGAGCGCGCTCGGACCTCCTCCTTCCCGCAGCCACCGAGAGTGCGGAGCGACCAGCGTGCACTCGGAGGAACCAGAGGAACCCAGCACCCCGCGGGACTGTCAGTCGCAGTAAGTACCCGCGCAGTGCCGGCCGCGGCTGCCCGGGTCACTCCACCCCGCATCTGTCCGAGGTGGCCGCGCTGGGTGCGCCGCTGCGGCGAGGGACAGTGGGGAGACTGGCTTCCCAAACGCCAACGCCCCTCTTTGTCTTCCACCTGCAGAGTTTCCTGGTTTGAAGGTGTGGGTTGGTGGGTTAGAGGGCTGAGGGAGTTGGGATTCAGGGAGAAGAGGGTTGGAGAATCTTTGGGACGCGATTCTCTCGCCTAACGGGTGCAGGTGAGACTTTAGTCCTTGTATTTTTGATCTTAGTTCATCCGTTGTGGGGCAGAAAATTCTGTTGCTCTAACTCTTGGATAACCACCCCTAATAGATATATTATTTCTCTCTTTGGTCTCTTCTCCCACTACCCCTTCCCAGAAATTCAACATGAAAATCCTCGTGGCCTTGGCAGTCTTTTTTCTCGTCTCCACTCAGCTGTTTGCAGAAGAAATCGGAGCCAATGACGATCTGAATTACTGGTCCGACTGGTCCGACAGCGACCAGATCAAGGTGAGGCCCCTTCCCAGGACAGCCCGCACCCTTCTTCCTGGGCTCGGGAGCTGTCACCTTCCCACGCAGCAGCACCCTAGTTAACGTGGCAGGCACCGCGACCACGACGAGAGGCAGCGGATGCGTGCGGGAGGATGGAAAGGGGCGCTATTTCCCGGGTTCCTCACGGGATTTTGTGCCCACGATTCAAGTTTCTTCCCGAGGGCTGCACCGTCCAGCCCAGGAACTCCCTGCAGCAGGGATGCCCTCCCGGATGAGCCCGAGATCCCCACAAGATCATAAATCTCGTAAGCTTTCCTCCCCCAGGAATGGGGATTTCGGGGGCTCCGGTCCAGCTGCACTGCCCTAGCGTCTGGGCACGGGCAGAGGGCGCCTTGGTCGCGGGCAGCAGCGGGCACACGCGTGAGCTGCAGGGGGATTGGAGGGCCGGAGGCTGGAGGGAAGTTAATTTCCTGCCTTCACGTTTGTTTTGCGGACCTGAGGATGTAGCTTGAAGTTTCCCTTTAGAAACTCGTAGGCTACTGGGGCTGGGGAGCGCGCCTCGGGAAAAGGGTGAAAGTCGTCTATAAAACGTTGTCACCCTTTCCCACCGCAGCCCCAGCCCCAGATCACACACACCTGTGTGCATTTAGGGTGGTGAGGAGTCTACAAAGCCGACACCGAGACAAGACAAAGTCAGGTGGCGGCGCGGCAGATGAGGGAAGGTCCCCGGGCTGGGAGGAAAGAACGGAAAGCGCTCGAGGCTTGAAGACGCCGAGCCAGCTGCTAACTCGCCCTGGCAGGCTTGCGGGGGACGGGACGCGGGTTCGGCGAGGAGGGGCGCAGAGAGGGAGCGCCTCGGGAGGTACCCCGCTCAGCCCGAGCGTGGGGAAGGCTGCCTCCGCCCGCCTCGGGGCCGGAGTACAGCGGGAAGGGCTCGGGTTGCTGGGTGCCTCGCTCCGGTTGCCTTACACGCCCTTTGTCCGTGCTTTTGTCCCCCAGGAGGAACTGCCTGAGCCCTTTGAGCATCTTCTGCAGAGAATCGCCCGGAGACCCAAGCCTCAGCAGTTCTTTGGATTAATGGGCAAACGGGATGCTGGTGAGATGGGCGACCGTCCCTAGGTGTCTTGGGCAGCCCGCCCTGTCTGCTCTCTCCTTCTCGGAGTACCCCAGGGTCTCTCGCTCTGAATAAAGATTTCCACTCCAACAGGGGTGTAACCCAGGCGCGACATTGGCCCACACCGCACTAAGGCGCGCACGGGCCCGCAGGGGGAGGGAAAGATCTGGTTCGCATGCCTCACTGTATTCGAGTGAAGCGCTCCCTTGACTAAAGATCCAAACTGACAAAGGGAAGACACGGGCCTCCAGGGGTAGTACTGCGGTTGATTCAAGTGCATGTGGAACAGGATTTTGTAGCATTCCCTGACATGAGAGTAGATTTGTCTTGGGATAGAAATATTGTTTCCTTGAATTTATCGCACCGTCAGTGGAACATGTAATGACAATTCGTCTCTTGTCAGATTCCTCAATTGAAAAACAAGTGGCCCTGTTAAAGGCTCTTTATGGTAAACATTCCTATAAATCTTTATTTTACTATTGTGTAAAGCACATGTAGGAAAGTGAAATAAAATCTTTTATGGGCTGAAATACAAGATCTAGATGATGCCTGTTTAATAAAGAGATGTATTTGCATACTCTCTCTCGATCTCTCTGTCACTCCCTTGCTGTCACTCTCTCGCTGTCACTCTCTCTGTCTCTCTCTGTCTCTCTCTGCCACTCTCTCTCTCTTTCTCTCTCTCTCTCAATGGGTGGCCAGTCTTGAAGGTGGGAAATACTACAGTCTTATAGTCAATAAGAGGTCTCAAAAGTCTCATAGTCCTAGGTTTGAATCCCATAGAAGGCACTTAATAAAAATTCCATTTGTTTGTTTAAATATTTAGTTTTTATTATTAATAAGTTGTTTAGCATTTATGGTTCTGCCTTATTCCTCAGGATAATATATAGATAGAAAATGTTACATATTTTGATAATCAAATTATTTTATAAAAGATATAATGTAGCATCTTTAAAAACAAATGTATATGTGTTTGCTAATTTTATCTTTCTTCTAGGACATGGCCAGATCTCTCACAAAAGTAAGTTCAAAATTGTTTTGACATTTATCAAATTTAAATGTAAAATTATATTGAATTTCACTTTATTTATCTTACCTTGTTTTCTGTCATAACCCTAAGGCTTAATATGTTTAATGAAGACAATATAAGAATGGGGGAGATTCGTATTACATCCAGAATATGGTTGTTTAAACCTGTGTTGTTTAGACATATTGTACTTAGCAAAGAGGTGCATTATATTAAAAAAGAAAAAAGAAGTCTTTTAAGTCCCTTAAATTGTTAGTTTTAGATAAGAATTTCAATCCTAGGATTAGAAATCTACCATACACATTTCTTCCCACCCACCCACCCCCTAAGCTTACTTTCACTGTAAACAAACAAACAAACAAACACAAAACCCCCACAAGCATTTATAGACATCTTCTAACTCATTTTAGTATGCTTGGTCCAATAATGATGTCATTTATTAGGGTCATCCAGCAGCCAATTAAATGGAATGAGTGAGTGAATATGAGTAGAGAATCCACACTAAAAATGAAGATGGGTAGAGATGCAGTTTTTTAATCCCCTAATTGAATGGGAAAACTTGATCAGTAAAATATTTCTTAGGGCAGCAAAGATGGCAAAATTGTGGTACGTGAAGGTCATTAGATTTGTTTCTCAGTTAATGGAACCAGAGTTGACAAGAAGTGGCAAGGGTCTATCTTCATCATATTGTTCACTCACGTACCCTGTCGTGAATTTGGTGCATTGGGTGGCAGAGCAGGCCGCGTTAACGTAGCAGCTGTATTCTCAACCATTGAAATAAAAACCAAGAGAAATTCTGTCACTGGCATTAAACTAGTAACCTTTCTGAAGAGTTCATCTTTGAAAAATAAATAAATAGTATTCATATTTACTTTCTAAGGATTTGACTTTGAAGGGAATTATATATAAAAATTCTATGTAATAAAAAATGTACTCTATTCATGTCAAAACTAATACACTTTTCTGAAAGGAGTATCTTTTAATATCCAATAAAGTAAAAACAGTGACCTTTTAGAAGATTATAATCATCAAGGAATCTGATTTTAATTAAGGTCTACTTGCTGAGAAGTACAACTTATTAATAACACCAGGAAATATGCTTGGATATTTCACTCTCACACAAATGTGAAATTGACTTCCTAAAAAATCAAAGCTAGCTCAAATGACAATATTTTATATAAAATATATTTTAGAACCTTACATAATAGATAAAATATAATATGAATAAAGAGTGCTTGCTAATATTAAATATAGAATTGAGAAAAGTACTTTCATTGTATTGTGTTAGTGTAATCTATAAAACTTTTAAGGAATCTTTATTTCTTCAGTCTCACCAAAACTTTAAGTAGAAAGATATTTATTATACAGACATATATTCAGAAGCTTGCTTTGTTCTAGTTATAATAGTTTGTTTCCTCAAAGATATACATATTAAAATACCCCTAAATGTATTTTTCCAGGGCATAAAACAGATTCCTTTGTTGGACTAATGGGCAAAAGAGCTTTAAATTCTGGTATGTATGAAATCATGACTGAAAATAGACAGTATCTCAAATCTATTTCTATTTTTTTCTAAGACACAGTTTTTAAAATATTAAAAAGGAGTAGTAGATACAAAAATGAGTATTATGGTGAAAAAAATTGAATTGTTGTAACCACAAATGGATTTATGGGTAGTTAAGCTAATATTACCACAGTATCTGTCTATTTCTCTCCAATCACCATTCTTACCAGTGTCTGCCCCATTTAATCATTACCCAACCTGAATCTTTGGGTTAGTCCTATATTCTTTCCTGTAGATCTGTTAAATAAGCCTTGTTTAACTTTACTGAACTAAGGGGGAGTGGGGAGTGCAGGGAAGAATGAGGCTAATTTTCACTTATCAAAGTAATTTGAAAGTTTTAAAAGACATTACATCTGGTGATCTTCCAACACAAAAATAAATTCACAAAACAAATTCTTTATACAAATTAATCACTTTTCTGAAGTTGTAGAAATTCAAAATCTAAACATCCTGATGGATGTTGGAGAGGATGTGAGTGACATGGTTTATTCCAGTACTTTCAAAAAGAAACACAATTAAATATCCTTGAGTGTTGTAAATTGGTTCTGGCTATAAACTCCTTAGAGAGAAAGGATGCCACAATTCTCATTTTAATTCTGAACAACTTTTTCATATGATATAAAGGCTGCAGGTTTCCTTCTCTTCAGTTTCCATCTTCTTTGTAAATACCACATATATATATATATATATATATATATCTGAAAACCATTATTAGTTAACTCATTCATCACACTGATTTCAAGGTAAATAAACCCTATATCATTTTAATAGAAGATCACTTTTTGTTAAGACCTTATAGCTCTTACCTCCAGGGCTTCTTGGAAAAGCTATTCAAATTCTATTTTGCCTTCAGTGAAAATAGAATTAAAATACTAAATATGTAATTAATTAGAAAGTAATCAGCAGCTGTCTTACCCATTTATAATATTTCTAGTTTCTAGACAATCTATAAGATGTGCTGGCTTAATTCTTAATTGTCTGGATCCTAGGAAAAATAATTATCCTAGTGTTTTTTAATGGAGATTTTTTCTTTATTGTGAAATGGGTACAACAAATAAAACCACTTTCTGTGGGGCAAAAGTTAAAACCCACGATGCAAAAGAAAAGTTAACGCAATCTGGGCTACAGCAGAAGCCAGAGAATATATTCATATAATTGAAAAGTTCTAAGCACTTCATAATTGACCTTTTGATACATAATTTCTAATAAATTTGGAATTTGTAGTTCCTGGTGTTGAAGTCCGCAGGACAAGCTATCCCAGTGTTTTTACTGGGTCCCCATTTTCTATTTAGACACTACCTTTGCATTTTCTCACCAGTCATTTTGGGCTGCCGAAGGGTAAGTGAAGTGTAAGAAATTATCAATGTGCCTTAATGAAAAACTTGTAATTGTTTTATTAATATGTATTATCTTCCCACTTTTGGAAATGAAGTATAAATTTAAACCACAATGGCTTTTATTTGTATCAGTACATACTAGTCCTCACTTAACTGTAGTTTTCTTGATAATCATATTAGTCATCAACTTTCCATTTCCAGAACTGATATAGGTTTCAGAACATGCTTAACGTTACAAATAATGTAGATATTGTACAAGTTAGAACAGATTAAATACTATTAAATGTACTTAAAATAATAACATGATTGTAAGTAGTGATAAATAGAATCACTGTAATGAATCAGGATCAATTTATAACTAAATCTTTGTTCCTCCATTTTAGTTAAGAAAATATAAATAGGTGAAAAATGGGCAAACATGTGATCTGATCCACAGTCAATCAGGGATGTTTTTATATACCTCATTGAGGCAAGGTTATCATAGCTTTAATCTACAGCCATCTGATCTTTACCCACTCATGGTCAGGGACCCCTTTGACAATCTGATAAATCTAGATAGATGCCCTTTCCCAGAGAAAACCTCATCAACTCATGCACTCAAAAATTTATATCAGGCTTCAGAGGGTTCAAAGACCAGGTAAGAAACTCTGCTTCCATGTAAGAGGACATTATGTTCCAGCTAAATCACTGTCTGTCTTTAGTTGGTTTACATTAGCTTTCATCTAATTTCTCTGAGGAACAGAGTCATGTTACCTAAAGCTTGTCAGAGACTGAACTTGGGCTATTCATTCTGTTCCTAATATAATCAAACCAGAATGAGAAATAAACTGTTTCCTTCCCTTAAGCCTGTCCAGTGTTGGCTCAGACTATTCTGCCTCACAAGTGCATACTTAATTGATACAAAATATGCAGCTTACCGTTAACCGCACTTAAAGGATAGTTGGGTGTTTAAGACCAGTATTAAAAGCAGGAAGTGATAACACTGGTGCCTTTACCTGCCTTCTCTGTCAACAAACCTTCTCACTGAGGAAACTGTTTAGAGTAGCACCTATTATTCCTACAGATCCTTCACAGATCTTTCCGCTGTTTTTGTTTACATTCAGTATTTTATACAGGCCATACTGAATTTCAAAAAGCATAGTAGTTTCACTATACCATATGTCTAAGTCTATAAGGTATTAGTTAAGATGATGAAAAATATCCCAAAATATCTTGATCACAACAGTCTGATTTTTACCCCTTTGTGGTTACAGATCCCTTTGAAATTATATATAATATAACATATAATTTTGGCATTTTTTTGTCCAGATAATCAATGTATTTAAGTTATTTGCTAGCTATATGTTAAATACCTTTGGAAGCAATAATTAACCCTTCACAGACCATTAAGGTGCTAGTGAAAAGTTAAACAGTATGGTATTTAGATGGCTCAACTGACTTACCTACGGTAAATGGGCTGTTTTTAGTCTTGAGGGCAATCCATCACTGGGAGGTATCCACAAGTGAGGAAGAGACCCCCACACAATTAGATGCCCCTTGAGCAGAGATCAGCAAACTTTTCCTGAAAAGAAACAGATTAGAAATATTTTAGGCTTTGTGAGCCATGTAGTCTCTGTTGCAACTACCCAAATCTGTTCTTTTAGGCCAAAGCAGCCATAGACAATATGTAAATGAATGAGTGTGTCTGTATTCCTGTAAACCCATTTATAAGAACAAATGGTTATTTTAGGCATTGTCCTTTCTATAATTCACTGTGGGTATCTGCCACTGCTTGAGAAAGCTGCTGAGAATCAACACTGCAATATATTGTGGAAATATGCTTTGGGGGCACGAAGTATATGATAAATGATGAAAGAAACTGAGTTCTGTGGTCAGATCATTTCCCATCAGGATAGAGACTGAGGCAGGATGGGAAGATATGCAAATTACATTCTTAGAAATACTTCTGTAAGGGAAAATGTCATTAGGAGTTTAGAATAAATTACTATATGCCCTGAACTTTAGTTGTGTAACTCCCTCAGTGAATTCACTTAAAAAACATTTTATCTCCTCTTTGTTTTCAGTGGCTTATGAAAGGAGTGCAATGCAGAATTATGAAAGAAGACGTTAATAAACTACCTGACGTTATTTATTCAGCTTCATTTGTGTCAATGGGCAAGGAAAGGTAAAATAAGACATGCACTATGAGGAATAATTATTTATTTAATAACAGTTGTTTGGGGTTGAAATTTCAAAAAGTGTTTATTTTTCATATTGTGCTAATATGTGTTGTAAACATGTTTTAATTCCAATATGACTCCCTTAAAATAGAAATAAGTGGTTATTTCTCAACAAAGCACAGTGTTCAATGAAATTGTAAAACCTGTCAATGATACAGTCCCTAAAGAAAAAAATCATTGCTTTGAAGCAGTCGTGTCAGCTACTGCGGAAACGGCGGGAAACTCCTGACAGTCTTGTGCTTTTCCTATTTGTTTCCATGGTGAAAATGTACTGAGATTTTGGTATTACACTATATTTGTATCTCTGAAGCATGTTTCATGTTTTGTGACTATATAGAGATGTTTTTAAAAGTTTTAATGTGATTCTAAAGTCTTCATTTCATTGTACGATGTGTTGTGATAGTTAACATTTTAAATAAAAGAAAAAATATCTTGAAGATTTTTGTCACATTCTTTTATTAACATTTGTGTCCAATTAGCAATCTTTCCTTTAATAGGTGAAATATGTTCAAAGCAATTTTGTCTAAAATGCAGTTTCTCTCTCTGTCATGCACTTTTTTTTTTTGCTAAATCATTTGTCATGAGATCATTTATGAAGAACACAACTGCATTTTGGATTCCAAAGAGTAAAGGCTAAGTTCTGGTTTTATATGCTTTTGATTCCTTTTTACAAATAGGATAATAATCTATTTCAAAGATATATTTCACTGATTATTTTCTTGTTGAGTAAAACATCAGCTCACTACCATTTCAGCCCAGCTCAGAGCCCAGGTATAAATGCATCAGTGCCTGAGTCTCACTAGAATAAAGATAGCAAATCAAATTCTCACAAAGATTGTCGGAAGATGATACAGAAAGATGAGGTGTTGATAATAGGGCAACACCCTCACAGCAAAAATAACCCCTTTCCAGCATTTCTAAGAAGTGCCTGTGAATTGCTAATACCTATAACACTCTGTCTGACAGAAGCACATGCATCAGGAATAAATACCGAGCATTGAGAGGGAGGCTTGTGCATTTTGATTGATAAATGTCCTTGGAATCATTTTCTGATTGCACAGAGTATGTGAAGTATTGACCAGCAGAAAAACAATGCAGACAAGCACTGTTCAGTGAAGTAAAAAACATGAATGTAGCCTGGACTGGTGACTGTTGGTGAGCAACCATTTGAAGGAGAGAAGAGCTAAAGCATATTTTAACATTTATGTTTTCAATTAAATATTTTTTTAAAAAAACTCCAACTCATATTCCTTAGTACACAATACATCTAAATATGAAAATTATATAATGGTAAGCAAAATGGAGAAAACCAGAGTCATCCCCTAGAGTCCCACTTCCCAACAGCAATGTTTAACATTCCATTGAATAATAATTATAATAAATAATCATTAGCTAAAATTATATATGTACTTAATCACTCAATGACAGAAATATCATTATTATCATTTTACAGATGGGGTTATGAAGCTTAACGAAATGCTGGGGTCAGAGATTATAATATAATAGAAGTCAGGATTGGAAATAAACTGAGGGGGAAATAGAGCAAATCACTATCTAACAATGAAATTGATTAAGCAAACATATACTAAAACAACAGAATATACAGTCATTTAAAGTGGCATCATGGTGTATTTAATAATGTGGAACAACATATATGGTATGTTGTTAGACATAAAGCAGTATTTGTTATATATATTTACATATATATCTAGCTTTTCTGCATAGCTGTTGCAACAAGAGGAACAATTTTAGTGGATAAGCACATGGGACTCAGTGTCATACCACTCAGGTTTGAATCTTGGCTCTATCACATTACGAATGGCCTTGTAAAGATGGGCGAGTCCCTTAACTTTTCTTTGCCTTATTTTCCTCATACGTAAAATTAGAATAACACTAGTACTTACTACATGGCATTCAGCTGATGCATTGTAAAGCTTTGAACACAATCTTTCACACACAGCAAACATCCAGTGAATGTTACCTGTTCCCATTGGAAGCTGCTGTTCAAAATGCCAGTGTGAAAATTAGTTCTATATTTTAACCATAAAACATTTTTATAGGCACTAGACACACTGAACAAGCAACAGCATGGGGTGGTATTTAAATCTTTGCCTCACAAATTAAATCCAGGCTATATCACAAATTCGCGGTGCTTTGTGCTGTTCATTGCCGCACTAGGTAGTCCCCATGGCCCCTTCCCACTCTGAAATTCTATAAATCCCTGTGGTATGATCCCACAGTGCCGCATCAAGACATGCATTGGCGAACCTTCACTCATGCCTGCTTTCCCACTAGGCCCAGAAACCCAGTGGCAACACAAATAGGAAAAGGGACAGAAACTTCAGTTTAAATTTCTGCTCAAAACATTTATTATTACTTTCTCTTTGTGCCATATTTCCTTTAAAGTAAGTTTTCTTCACCTATATTCTTTCTTAAGTATTTTATTCTGTTATGAAACAGCAAAAAGACCAAACTACCTAAAGTTACCTATATACATTATTGCTTTGGTTTTTGTTTATTTTGGTTTTATTTCCGTATTGGTCTGGGCCCAGGATAAAAATAAATGATTTTCAAGTTAATTTGAGATGGGGTTAATAAAGGGACCAGTTACAAAGTTATGGGCAGCATATAGAGAAGCTGGTAATGGTATATGGTTCTACATGCTATGTCCTTGGGAGCAACAGCTACCCCTAAGCCAATAGGATCAACTTGAGGAAATGAGAGTCCTTATATGCAAAAGGCTGCTTCATGGCAGTGGTCTTCAGTAAAAGAGTGGAGCCAAAACAAGGTGTTCAAGTATGGGTGGGAGGAGGAGAGTGGGGTGGCCAGGGAATAAATATCCCATCCTCATTGCCACCCAGCTGTCTGATCTCCTGTTGGTACCTCCCACTGGGCAAACCCAACTGGAAAACAGAAGAGTAGGAGCCCTTGAATGCTGTCTACACAGGTAAGCAGCACATACAGGGCTCTTGCGCATATGGAGAAAGCTGGCAGGTGCATTGGTGGGGTGGGGCAGGGGAGGAAGAAGGAAGATATTCAACACGTGTGCCCTGTTGTCTTGAATCGAAGAGAAATTAATAAGCAGAAATCCAAATAAAGGAAAGCATACAGTAACAAGAAAAGTCCTTCTCTATATCCCCAGGGATATAGTTTCACATGAATCCATCCAGACAGACAAAAATAAGAGTATCTTGTCTCAATTTGAGCATGTGCTGAAATCTCTTCTTCTAACACAAAATAATTATGAATGATTTTTAAGGAAGTTAGTATGTTGGGATTTGTGCAAAACACAGGAAAGATTTTTATTATATCAGAAATTATGTAAATCCCCAGAAAAGAAGCAGAACGGAAGCCACAACAGTAAGTCATAGTCCTAGCAGGAAATTGCAGAGGCTACGGGGGAAGGTGCCAACCCCAGAATAAGGAATTGACCACTGCAGACAACAGACTTGCTAGCAATACTGGATAAGTATTGCAGCCATGAGATAAAGGGACAAAATATTCAAAACTCTTAAGGAAAACAGTGTTTAACCAAACTATCACTTAACAGTGAGGATGAATTTGTGGAAGAAGAAAAGCCAACTAAGAGCTGTTAGCTTAAGCCTTATTAAAACCATTGCAACATGAGAATAGCTCAAAATAGCTGTTCTGCTGAAGAGCAGGTAGTCTAAGGAATTTATATGTTAGATGAGCCAGGTGCAGCAGCTCATGCCTATAATCCCAGTGCTTCGGGAGGCTGAGACGGGAGGACTGCTTGAGGCCAAGAGTTTAAAACCAGCCTGATCTTAGAAAAGCAGGACCCCATTTCTACAAAAAACATAAATGAAACATTAGCTGGGCATGGTGGCACATGCCTGTAGTCCTAGCTATTCAGGGAGCGAGGTGGGAGAATAATTTGAGCCCAGGAGTTTGAGGTTAAGGTGAGCTGTGGTCGTGCTACCATATTTGAGTCTGGGTAACAGAGCAAGACCCTGTTTCTGAAAACAAATGAACAACAACAAAACATATGAATTTACATGTTAGGTTGATGAAGGTCAGTCAATATTTCACTATATCCTGAAAATTGTCCACTGTTCCAATTCAGAGAAGGTATGGGGCTGTATTAATAATGAAACAGGATTCAGGTCCTGCAAGACTGAAGATAAGCTTCTACCCAGCTGTTATCCAATTTGGGTCTGGCAGGAAAAGTAAGGAGAAAGAGGTGCTGGCCCAGATCTTACTAGGGTCAGTGAAATAAATTCAGTCATTCACCTTCTTTCACTAATTAAGGGCATTTTCACACATCTAAAACCTCAGAAAGTTTATGCCCACCTTCTTTGAAAAAATTACTAAGGACATATTTCAGCAAGAAAAAAACTAAATCTGGGAGGAAATAATTATAAGAAATATGGTGAGCAAAGTAATTATTTTAAAAATATTGCTAAATTGAAGGGTTATGTATATGTATGTGTGTTAAATAAACAATATAGGAGTAAAATCTGATAAGATGTCAACATGGGAGTTAGCTAGGGGAGAAGGAAGGACAGTATAAAAGGAAATGAATACATGCTAAATTTATTGTGTTACTGAGGAGGCTAGGACATAACCCAGACTTTTTTTTCAAAGAATGTGTAAGTTTCTGTGAGTGAGTTAAAAATATACACAGGTTAAAACTAAAAGAATAGATGAATAAGTAACTATCAAAACAGAAGAAGGAAAATGTTGCAAAGCACAATCTAATCAACAGAAGGAAAGAAAGTTTTTAAAAATCTTGGTTAAAAAAACTAACTAGGCCGGGCACTGTGGCTCACGCCTGTAATCCCAGCACTTTGGGAGGCCAAGGTGGGCGGATCACCTGAGGTCAGGAGTTCAAGACCAGCCTGGCCAACATGGTGAAATCCCGTCTCTAGTAAAAATACAAAATTAGCCGGGGTGTGGTGGTGGGTGCCTGTACTTCTAGCTACTTCGGAGGCTGAGACAGGAGAATTGCTTGAACCCGGGAGGCAGAGGTTGCAGTGAGCTGAGATCATGCCACTGCACTCTAGCCTGGGCAGAAAGAGCAAAACTCCATTTCAAAAAAGCAAACAAACAAACAAAACAAAACCTAACTAAACATTAATATTTGCATAAATATGAGTAGCTTTATTAGACCTACTAAAAGACAGAGATTTCAGGTTGCTAAAAAGATTTTAAAATGTAGCTATTTATTATTTACCAAAAGACAAACCTGAAAAAAAATAGAAAAGTGTTAAAAAATAAAGGGATATTTTAAAAATCTGCCAAATACTAACATAATGATTATATAGCAATTTTACTGTCATATGAGTCAGTAAAAAATTTTCCTGGTGAAAATTCCAGGAAATCAAAAATGATTATGAATATCGATAAAAGGAATAATCTACTAAGAACACATAACAGCTTCAAACCTTTATGAATATGAAGTTAATTCAAAATATATAAAGGAGGCTCGGCACAGTGGCTCACACCTGTAAACCCTGCACTTTGGGAAGCCAGGAAAGAAGGGTTGCCTGAGTCCAGGAGTTTGAGACTAGCCTAGGAAACATAGCAAGATCTCATCTTTACCAGAAAGATTTTTAAAAATTGTATGTGTGTGTGTATATATATATATATATATATATATATATAATTGTGAAGAATGCTGCAATGAGCATAGGAATGCAGGTATCTCTTCAATGTACTGATTTCGTTTTTTAAAATACATATATACCCAGAAGTGGGATTGCTGGATCATATAGTAGTTCTGGTTTTAAATTTTTGAGAAATCTCCATATTGTTTTCCATAAGTTGTACTGATCTACATTCCCACCAATAGTGTACAAAGTTTTCCTTTTCTCCACATCCTTGCAACACTTGTATTTTGTCTTTTAGGTAATATAGTCATTCTATTATAAGAAGTGTGTATATATATGCCAATTAAAATATTTTAAAGTATTAAAAATATGTAAATAATAGCTATGAAAAATGTCAGTTTTTCAGTCAAAAAGTAAGCAAGTGCAAGAGGAATTAAATAGACATATAGATAATTAAGACAAATAGACATATGCAATCAAGAATCTTCATCCCTAATGAACCCCAAAAATCCTCAAAAAATACTAGCAAGTCAAATTCCACAGCACATTAAAGGAATCATATACCATGGTATTTATCTCTGGCTTGCAAAGATGGTTGAACATATGCAAATCAGTTGATGTGATTTAATAGAATGAACAATAAAAATCATATTATTTCAATAGATGCAGAAAAAGCATTTGACAAATTCAACATTCTTTTATGATTAAAACTCTCAACAAATAACTACAGAAAGAATATACTAATATTCTTTTTGTTATGTTTCTCAACATGATAAAGGCCACACATGACAAGCTTACAGTTAACATTATACTCCACGGTAAAAAGTTGAAAGCTTTCCCTCTAAGATTAGCAACAAAGCAAGGATGCCTACTCTTTCCACTCCTATTCAATATAGTACTGGAAGTCCTAACCAAAGCAATTAAGCAAGAAAAATAAATAAAAAGCATCCAAATTGAAAAGAAAGCAGTAAACTTTTCCCTTTTTGCCAATGACATGACCTTACACATCAAAAACTGTAAAGATTACACCAAAAAAACTCTTGAAACTGATCAATTCCATAAAGTTGTATAATACAAGACCAGCTATAAAATCAACAGAATTTCTGTACACTAACCACAAACTATCTAAAAAAGAAATCAAGAAAATATTATATATCATAGCATTTTAAAAATACATAAAATATTTAGAAATAAATTTGACCAAGGAGTTTCTACATTGTTTTCTACATTGAAAACTATAAAATATTGATGAAATAAATTGAAGATAAAAATAATAAATGGAAAAATATCTTATTTTCATGGATTAGAAGAATTAATATCATAAAAATGCCTATACTACTCAAAGTTATCTACAGATTTAATGAAATTCCTATTAAAATTCCAATGAGGTTTTACAGAAAGTATTTTTGTTTTTTTTATACTTTAAGTTCTAGGGTACATGTGCACAATGTGCAGGTTTGTTACATATGTATACATGTGCCATGTTGGTGTGCTGCACCCATTAACTCATCATTTACATTAGGTATATCTCCTAATGCTATCCCTCCCCCTCCTCCCTCCCCACAATAGGCTCCAGTGTGTGATGTTCCCCTTCCTGTGTCCAAGTGATCTCATTGTTCAATTCCCACCTATGAGTGAGAACATGCGGTGTTTGGTTTTCTGTTCTTGTGATAGTTTACTGAGAATGAGGGTTTTCAGCTGCATCCATGTCCCTACAAAGGACACAAACTCATCCTTTTTTATGCCTGCATAGTATTCCATGGTATATATGTGCCACATTTTCTTAATCCAGTCTGTCACTGATGGACATTTGGGTTGATTCCAAGTCTTTGCTATTGTGAATAGTGTTGCAATAAACATACGTGTGAATTTGTGTGGCACCACAAAAATCATGAATAGCCAAAGCATCTTGACCAAAAAGAACAAAACTGAAGGCATCACACTACCTGATTTCAAAATATACTACAAACGTATAATAATCAAAACAGCCCAGAACTGGCATAAAAACAGATACAGAGACAAATGGAACAGAATAGAGGGCCCAGAAGAAATCCACACATTTACAGTCAAATAACCTTCAACAAAGGCAGCAAGAAGACACAATGAGGAATGGACATTCTCTTCAATAAGTGGTGTTGGGAAAACTGACTATACACATGCAAAAGAATGAAATTAGACTGGTTTCTTGCATTATCTGTAAAACTCAACTGAAAATAAATTACTTACTTAATTGTAAGGCCTGAAACTATAAAACTACTAAAAGAAAACACAGGGGAAAAACTTGTTTAAATTGGTCTAGGAAATTATATTTTGGATATAACTTCCACAGCTCAGGCAACAAAATCTAAAATGGGCAAATGGGATTGTATCAAACTGAAAAGCTTCTGCACAGCAAAGAAAACAAAAGTGAAGAGACGGCCAACAAAATGGGAGAAAATATTTGCAAATCATACATCTGATAAGGGGTTAATATTCAAAATATATAATGAACCCAAACAACATTATAGCAAGAAAATGAATAACCCAATTTTAAAATGAGCAACAGATGAGAACAGACATTTCTTAAAAGAAAACATACAAATGGACAACAGACATGTAAAAAAAAAAAATCCTTAATATCTCTAATCATTAGGGAAATGCAAATAAAAACCACAGTGAACTCTCACCTCACACTTCTTAGAATGGCTATTATAAAAAAGACACAATACAACAAATGTTGCAAGGATGTGGGGAAAAGGAAAACTTTGTACACTATTGGTGGGAATGTAGATTAATACAACTATTATGGAAAACAGTATAGAGATTCCTCAAAAATTTAAAAACAGAACTACTATATGATCCAGCAATCCCACTTCTGGGTATACATATTTTTAAAAATGAAATCAGTACATTGAAGAGATATCTGCATTCCTATGTTCATTGCAGCATTCTTCACAATTACCAAGATATGGAAATCAAACTAAGCATCCATTGACAGATAAATGGATACAGAAAATGCAGCATACACACACACACACACACACACACACACACACACACAATGGAATACTATTCAATCTTTTCAAAGAAGGAAATCTGGTCATTTGTAACAAAATAGATAAACCTGGAAGACATTAAGCTAAGTAAAAAATAAGCCAGGCACAGACAAACGCTAAATGATCTCACTTATCTGTGAAGTTTGAAAAGTCAAGCTCATAGAAGCAGAGAGTAGAATGGTGGTTGCCAGGGGCTGGGGGAAGGGAAGAGGAATGTGAAAATGTCAGTCAAAGGGTAAAAAAGTTTCAGTTAGACAGGATGAGTAAGTTCTGAAGCATTGAGCTTGCACAGCATGGTGGCTACAGTTAATAATAACATATTGCATATTGAAAACTACTAAAAATATAGATCTTAAACTTTCTTTCTTATCTCACACACACACAAAAGTTTGTGAGGTAGACATATGTTAATTAGCTTCATTTCATGATTTTGCAAGGTATGCATGTATCAAAACATCAAGTTGTATACCATACTTATATCCAATCTTTATTTGTCAATAATACCTTAATAAAACTGAGGAAGAAGAATCTTCACCAAATAGACATACTTTAAAATATATATGTGGAATTTTCAGATAATTGAACAATAGGACAAAAAATGAAAGAAATAATTTTAAAGAGATAAACTTTGGAAAGCTATTAAAAAAAAGGAGATAAGGTAAAACTTGACATTGACCAAAAACATAGCTATAGATACACAAGAGTTGGAAAAATGTTTAAGATACTGCTATACAAAATTCTACACCAATGAATGTGTGAAAGTATAATTTTTGGTTATTAGAAAGTATTATTGTTCAAAATTAGAGTATTAAAATAGCCCAATGACAATGAAAGTATTTATAGCTACACTCATTAACTACACCTCCTAACCCACACTGACATCTAAAAGTAGCCCAGATCATTTAATAGACAATTCCAACTAAAATTCTAAGAATGAAAGTAATGAACATTTTCTATCTTTAATAACTGCTTCAGAAAAAGGAAAACAAGGGCAAGTTAACTCCCCAACACATTTAATGAGGTCAGTCTAAACCTAAAAGAAACTACTGAACTCATTTAATAAGATTAGCTTAACCCTGATATAACACCAAAGGAAGGACTCTAGAACAGAAAATTGTAGGCCATCCCCGCTTGTGACCATAGAAACAAACAATAGAAATAACAAATCTATGTATATGCTATTATATATGCTATGTAAACAATGTATAACATATTATTTTATATGTACATATAATATACTTACATGTTACATGTTATAAAATAGTACACACAAAAAAAGATTAAATAAGGCTTTCCCAGAGATGCAACATTAGAAAGCTTATCATTGTAATGTACCTTGATAACATACTAAAGGTGAAGGTGGGTCTCAAAGCTCTCTCCCAGCCTTGGAGATATTGACGAGCTGATCCTAAAATTCTTGTAATAAACCAAGTGATCCACAACAGCCAAAACAATTTTGAAAAAGAACAAACTTGGAGGACTCATATTTATCAATGTCAAAACTTACTACCAAGCTGCAATAATCAAGACAGTACAGCTCTGGTATAAGGTTAATCATATAGATTGTTGCAATCAAATTGAGAATCAGTAATAAAACTGCATATTTATGGTTAACTAATTTTTAGCAAATGTGCTCAAGCAGTCAATGGTGGAAAGAATAGTCTTCTTCTTTAGTGGTACTGGGATAGCTAGATAGCCACATGTGAAGGAATGATGGAGGATTCCTTCCTCATACCATATACAAAAATTAACTCCAGTGGATTACAGTCCTTCAGTATGACCTAAAACTATAAAACACCGGAGTAAATCTTTGCAGCTTGGGTTAGCAAAGCATTCATAGATATGACACCAAAAGCAAAAATTAGATAAATTTTTCTAAACCTTACCAAAGTTAAAAACTTTTCTGTGTCGAAGGTCACTATCAAGAAGGTGAAAAGACAACCCATAGAATAGGAGAAAGTATTTGAAAATCGCATATCTGATAAGGGACAAATATGGGCAAATATTTAAACAGGGATTTCTCCAAAGAATGACCAATACACACATGAAAAGTTGCTCAACATCATTAACCCTTGGGGAAAGGTAAACCAAACTCACAATGAGATGCCACTTCACCCACACTAAGGTGGCTTTAATACAAAAGACAGATAACAACAAGTGTTGGTAAAAATGTAGAAAAATTGGGAACTGCCTACATTGCATTTGGGAATACATAATTGTGCAGTCACTTTGGAAAACAGTTTGCAGTTCCTCAAAATGTTTAAACATAAGAGTTACCACATGACCCAGAAATTTCCTTTCTAGGTATATAACCAAGAGAAATGAGAACATATGTCTACACAAAAACCTGTACAAGAATGTTCATAGCAGTATTATTCGTATAGCAAAAAAGTGAAAACAACCCAAATGTCCATAAACTGATGAATGAATAAGCAAAATTCAGTACATCCATATGATAGAATACCATCCTGCAATAAAAATAAATGAAATACTGATAAATGCTGCAACATAGATAAACTTTGAAAATGTTTTGCTAGGTGAAAGAAGCCAGTCAAGAAAGAGTACATATTTTATTATTCCACTTATACAAAATGTCCACAACAGGCAAATCCATAGATGCAGAAATATATTAGTGGCTGCCAGCGGGAAGTAAATTGGGGGTAACTGCTAAAGCTACAGTGTTTCCTTTTGAGATGATGTTCTAAAATTGTGGAAACGTGCACAACTTTATAACTATACTAAAAACCAATAATTGTACACTGACATATCCATGGCATGCCTAAGAAATGTCTTAGTAGAAGATGTGCAAAAGTCAGTGCAGATTATAATTATCAGTACACAAGGCAGAACCAATTAGGCAGCAATCCAGTGCTACGTAACCTTTCAGTGGGGCTATGAGAAGCCAGTTCCCCCATCCCACTTGGGACCGTGCAGCACTCAGTGGGCATGACTGGGGCCTGGAATGTCTGAACATCAGTCCGCTAAGGACCTCCGAATCTCTCTGTCTTAAGAAGCAGCTATTTACAGGGCTGCTATGTGTTGTAGGTATAGGGTTGTGTACACTCAGTGTGATTCAATCATTCACTTAATTTGTGTATTAATTTATTGACTCTATTCACTCATATAACATGCTATTAGGACATTCCTTTTATGTGCTAGTCATTGTACTAAGCATTAATTGCCCAAAGAAAACAAATCTTAGTCTTTTGCCAGAGAACCAACTCATTATTTTCAATTGTGGTCAATAAAGGGAGGGATTCAAGCACTTATCCTGCCTTTAATAAATAAGCTGTTAAAAGTTTCTCTATGTAGAAGTATTCCAGTTAACAAATGAAGAAAAAACATGTTAGAATTAGAACGTCATTATTTTACAGCCTCCATGAACTAATATATGTAGGCAATAGTCATCAATCAATACTATCGTCACAAATGAGAAATAAAAAGGTTATATGTGTTTCTTAATGGAATTACACAACGTTATGTATAAAGTCTCACCAAAAACTTTCAAGCTTGATCAAGTTTCTAGCTCTACCAATTTGGAGGAAATATAAAAGTCAGAGTTACATAATAAATGACTTCATGGGAAAGACAATGGAAATTCTAAAGAAAAATACCCAGCTCCTCAACAAATACATTTTAAGATTAAAGAAAAGGAAAGGAAATGGAAGAGTAACTTAGAGATGAAAAGAGACTTAAGAGACATATCAACCAATTGCAATATATGGACATTCTTTGAATCCTATATTTAAAAATAAAAATGAAGTATGAAATAATCAGAGAACCTTGAACACTGGACATTCAGTGACAATAAGGAATTATTGTTAACGTTTAGATGTGATAATCGTATACAGTTATGGTTAAACAATATATGAGTTGCAGTCATTGATCTTAAGAGGCTCACAGAAAGTGGGGGGAATGTGCAGGTTGGAAAATGATTAAAATACGACTTGATAAGGTGATGCCAGTGATAAGTGAAAAGTATTGTGGGAACACAGAGATGAGTACCACCTAGGAGGCTGAAGGAATAATTCCTCTATAAGAGAGATACGAGTCTTAAAGGATGAGAAGTTTGCCAGGAAAATTAGGCAGGAAGGGAGCCCTGAAACAAGAACATTACGAACAGAGACAAACAGGTCTTAAAAAAACAGGATGTGTTCCAAGTAGTGCAAATATTTGAGCATAGTTACAGCACAGAGAAGGTGGTAAGATATGAGGTTGGAGAGACAGGCTTGCATGAGATCTTACTGGATCTTTCTCGATTCTGTATTAAGGCCAATGTACCACCTGTTTGATGTTCAAGTATTTTCAGCTACCTGTTTGATGTTTAAGTATTTTCAGAGATGGAGAAATGTCATTTAAGAGTTATAACAGGTTTTTGGAGTTTTGTTGTTGTTGTTGTTGTTGTTGTTTTGAGATGGAGTCTCTCTCTGTTCCCCATGCCGGAGTGCAGTGACGCGATGTCAGCTCACCGCAAGCTCCGCCTCCCGGGTTCACGCTGTTCTCCTGCCTCAGCCTCCCAAGGAGCTGGGACTACAGGCGCCCGCCACCACGCCCAGCTAATTTTTTGTATATTTTAGTAGAGACGGGGTTTCACCGTGTTAGCCAGGACGGTCTCGATTTCCTGACCTCGTGATTGCCTGCCTCGGCCTCCCAAAGTGCTGGGATTACAGACGTGAGCCACTGTGCCTGGCCAACAGGTTTTGCTTTCTAGAGATGAAGACTTCACTGTACTTCGAGCTTCTAATATAGGTTACAAAAGTGTTATTCAATATGATGTGGGTTGTCATCACTAAGATTCCTGCTAAAATTCTGCTATCTTTTAAACCCAGGAACAGAACACTCAGTAGAACTGGCCCATATGCTAACGAGGTTCCCACTGTCTCTTCTAAGCTGTAAGCCTGGATTAGCTGAGGACTCTCATTTCATCCTGTAGGAAGGTTCGGCTTCAATATACTCCTGAGAGCTGGAGTTAGGCCTCTGTGGGCTGTAAACAGAAAGCAGCCCACTCCCTCGAGCCATGCTTTTTCTTGGTATCTTCTTCCGCGTCTATTCCAACTTTCTGCCAAATTTCTTTATGCTTTCTAAGACAAATTCATGGCCTTTTCCAGTTTCCTCAGAAGGGGCACTTGTAAACTCCAAAGGAAGGTGAGAGCAGCTCATGGCCCAGAAATTCTATTTGGCTTACCTTCTCTGGAACCTTCATCTAATAGTGGCAATATTCTCCTTTCCTTACGCAGCTAGGTTTGCACTTTTTACTCAGTTAAAAACAAAAATAAACTAAACAATATATTGTTTAGAGATACATAAGTAAGTGGCAAAACCATAAGGAAAACCAATAACATAATTAACACAAAACACCAGACAGTGGTTTTCTTTGCTGGAGGAAAGAAAAGAGGAGTACACAGGGCATTTCTGAAGTACTGGGTAGATTTCTTGACTATTGACTCTATTCACTCTATCGATTTCTTAACATGGGGGTTACACTGCTGTTTATTTTATTATCATAACCATTCTCCAAACCATATGTATATGTATGATATACTTTTCACTGTGTATGTAACATTACAGACACACAAGTTTTAAAGTTATGGGATTCAAGACAAACATCTTTTATAGCTCAATCATTTGAAACTTTTCCCTAGACATCAGTCTTGCAAATTGACGGCAAGTGGTGGTGACCGACATTCACCTTCCCCTATGCTAACTATCCTGCATCTTGAAAGAAGGAGTGAAGCTAGTGTGTGTGCGCATGTGAGGAGCTCTAGTCCATTTTACTACTATTGGATAACTCTGCCTCTGAATTTCTGGACAAACCCATAAATTTGAAATAAATTCTCCTTCCCTTGGCCCATGCCTTTTGAAACTGAAGAACATTTTTCAAAGTTCAGTTAAGTGAAACACCTTGTATAAAAAATGTAATTGAGTCTGCTTATGAACAAAAATAATTTACACCAAAGTAATTTAGGTATATAAAAAAGTAAAGATAAAATGACAATGTTGGGATAGGAAGAAATTAAAAGCTAAAGAAGAGAGTGGAATAAGCCAAACCCAAATGTACATCTCAGAAAGGAAGGAAGGTGCCTCAGTGGAAGACATTTCCAATAGACATTTTCTTTCCTCTCTTCCCTAAATTTTGTTCATATTAATCTCAATTTCTAAAAATATTTACCTGGGTAATTTATTTCTTCAAAGATCGTTTACATACATGAAAGGAAACTCTTTTCTAAATAAACCAAAGTGCGGAGATAATTTCTAAGCTTTGTTCATTGAGTCATTATTATGCAAACAGAAATATTTAGGGAAGTATAAAAAACTTCTCTACTGCAATTTCATAAAATATTATTCTCTTTTAATACACATTAATGGCCTCTTCTAAATAGATGTTAAGTCTATTAGGTAAATATATCATTCTACATTTGCAGTCTTTTTCCCTTCCTCATTCAGTTATGTTAGGTTATAAAAACGCATTCCAAATTTATTTAGATTTACTTAAATTCCAAATAAATCTATTTGGAAGACTTAAAATTGTATTATAATAGCTTTTTGGTGCCCCCTAATTTTATATGACTCTAATCCAAAGGTTGAGCTTGTTTCGTACTATTTCAGAGGAGTAAGAATTATGTTGCATTGCTCAGACATAATAGACCAGAAAGATTGATTCATTCACTCCTCTGTTTATTTAATCATTCATTCATCCATTACACCTCAATTGTCTTGTAGTGGTAAGACCTTGTGATAAGTGCAATGGGGAAAATATTCATGAGTTAGATCATTGAGGCTGACATCAAAACACCTCATATCTAATAGGAGATTAAAATACCCTCAAATAACCAAACTGTGTTAATTACCATAAGAGAATTTTTTTTAAGTACGATTACCTCTGTAATGACACACATCATTTTCTTCTTTCTCTCTGGTGATCCCTTTCACCTGGAATAGTGCTTGGCCCATAGCAGGTGCTCATGCTTGTTGAATGGGGGTGGGGAGAAATGAACGAATGAGAAAAGAGGTGACACATGACCTGGGCTTGGATAATGGAATAATCTGGTCATCAGAAAATACGTAAGGCAATTTCAAAAATCAAGATCATGCTTGTGAGTCTTATCTTGACCAAATTCAGTTCTTTTCAGCAATAATTACCTCAGCATGGTCTTAAACCTCCCTCTCCACACTTGTCCTGTCACCACAACTTAAGAAAACACCCATGAACATAAAGGAAAAGGCAGTCCCAGGAACTAGGGGAAATTTGTTAAACTATGGTTGATCCATCAAAGGGTGCTGTTCATTTCAAAAGAGCTGCCTTGGGGTGTTATGCACTTAGTTCCATGATGCTAACACTATTTAGTATATGCATAGAACTCCAGAAGTTGCCTTCAGACTCTGCCTCAGCTCCTATAAATATTCACAATGGCTACATCTTTATCCTTTAAAAGTGGCTTTGATATTTGAGAGTCCTGATATTTTCTCTACTTAAATGTACAAATAAATCAGTTGAGTAACATTATTAGTGGATATCTTAAAGAGATACTCCAATTATATTCTCAGAATACTTGCTCTACATAATGGCAAGGTATATGAAGTGGAAAGGAGACTTCTTTAGATGGCTTGCTTTACAATTTTATTTAAATAAATCTTCAACTATCCACTACAATGTAATAGAATATTTTTTGAAAGTTCAATGGGGCTGAAGTACAAAGTGACCACATACTGGAGCTTCTGAGTTGTTGTCAGCAATTCAATAAAAGCTCAGAACGAAATAAGACTAACAACTTGAAAGTCTGAAATTATCATTTTCAAGAGTCATTTTGTAGCAAACAAGAATATAGAGAGGACTAGAGTTATTTAAATTAGTGAAAACATGTAGATGTTTCTGAAATACAGAAAATAGCCTTGCAAAAGTTCAGAGTGGATAAGCATCTCTAATGTAATACCCTGCAGTGACATATTCCATAGAACAAACAAAAGAATACCTTATTTTTTTAATAGTGAAAGATCACTTAGAAAGGGTTCTTATCTATGCTCCTAGAAGGCTAACATACTTTATTTCATATCATCATTGTGATATATTATTGATGGTGTCAATGTTATACATAGTGAAGACATGCCAGTGTATTTTCCTCAATGTCTAGGATAGACTACATTTTTTGTGTACTTTCTACATTAACTACATATGTCTTCTATTATTCAATAATAGTCTAAGATACTCTGTCCTCTTCGCGGTTGACTCAGAAAATGAATCCATCTTGTGGGTCACCTCAAATCCTGGTTTTCAATGGGGAAAAAAAAACTTCAAAAGTTCTATTAACCAACAATAGTATAAAGGATATTAAAAAGTGCTTGTTGCATATTAAACAATGTGCCTATCTCATTTCTCTTTTCACTTTGCTTTTTGGATTGTCAAGGTTTTCCTCAAAATTACTGTAATAATATAGAAGGGAATGCCACATCTCCTCCCTTTTCTAAAACTTTATAAAAAATGTCTTACAAGCTTGTGGATATCATTGTGTTGATTTAAGGAGAATAAACTGAGAAAGGAAAACATCTAAGCAAACAATTGTTCAAATACTTTAGAAACTATTAACACTTAAGGAAAATGTTCTTTTGAAGAGCAAATCATTTATGTAAGAATTTGTAATTATGTAATGATATATGATTGATAATTACTACTCATGTTTAAATAAACTGTCATTGTTTTCTTGTGTGATTTATACTATAAATTACTAGGCCAAAATAATGTTTAATATAAATATCATTTTATTTAATGTAATAGGCATTAATTATAAATAATTAGATAAAATTATTGTATTATACATGATGAAATATATTATTTGGATGATATATTTCAGTATTTCTCAAAGAGGACTTTACTATGGAACCACAATGCATGATATTCACGAAACATGTGTGATGCAATCCCAAGATTTAAATCTAGATGAATGGCTGCAGAAGAGACAGGAGATGCTGAAGAGTATGAACAATTCCTAATGAGGTGACCCTCAAAAAACTTGAACTTAAGAAAACATAAGAGAATGTAAATGAATTCAAATGATGCTATGTTTACCTTAACATTTATTCTTTTCAAATTTCAAAATCTTATAATTTTTACTATTATTAATAAATTTGTTATGATATACCTCATGTCTGATTCAGACACACCAATATTTTATTCTAGTTGCTAATGTTGCTCTATTCTATAGTTAATTCATCCAAACGCTATTCATTTGCCACACATTTTGAGTGTCTGTTGGGTATCAGGCTCTGTGATAGGCGTTGGCATTTTGGAGATGAACGAGGAATCTTTGAACTCAGTTTCGTCTCTTAAAGATTAATATATTGAATGCCTGAGAATGATCAGTGTATTGAATTGTTGTTTCATGTTAGAGTTTCATAATCGATGAGCTAAAGTATTTTTTATCTTAATCCCTGTAATTTTTAAAATTATTGAACACCTTCCCTATTTTACTTAATGTGCATTAATTAATTACTATCTATTTGATAGAGAGGCTAAAAAGGAAAATTTAGTTTTCAGGAAGACCAATCAGAAATTAAGACATGAGCTTCTGATCAAGATGGCAGTGTAGAAGAGAAGAAGTATCATCTTTTTCTTAACCATCTCAAGGTTCATGGCTGAGACTCCTATAACAAAAAAAACAGATTAATAAAAGCATACGAGTTGGTTTAATATAAGTCATATGTCACACAGAAGCCTCAGAAATAAAGATCTGAAAAAAACAGGAATATCTTTGTATATTTTATGCTAAGTCTGATTAAAAAAAAAAAAGATGGTTGTGAAGAAACGTGATTGGACAAAAAGGAACATGATGCAATGGTAATAAACTGGGGGAAACTCAGCAAGGCCTGTTTGTTCATATTCTTTTCTGTGTCTGTGCCTTCAAAGATAAGATGGTCCTTTCATCCAGGTAGACGGAGGACCTTCTGGAATGAGGGTCTTATAACCTGCTTCAGGGGAAGGTCAGCTTGGTTTTATGGCCCACTTCAGGGGAGAGAAGAGAAAAAGAACTCTAGTTTCTGTGGCCTGCTTGAGGAGAGAAGTGGGCAGGAGAAGGTCAAAGAGACCTTCCTGCTTCTGTAGTTTTCTTAATTTTTCGGCTCAAGACTCAGTATTCCAAGATGCCATATTTTGGCCTATCATGTTCTGAGTTCTATCTGCAGTTTACACCTACATTACATTTTACTCACCCTAAAACTTACTGAATTTGAGGGAAGAGAGGGCATTCTGTGTATAGCTAAAATAAAACAACTTAGTTTCCTACCCAAGAAAATTTTTAAATGAACCCTGCAGCTCCTCAATAAAATGAATTGAATTAAGACAAATGCTGAACTATCAAGTAAAAGCAATGTGAATTTTGTTCAATTTTTAGCAATATAGAATACTAGAGAGCCCAAAGTCATACAGCCTCAAATCATTTAAGCTATTTTAAAAGCAGGAATGTTTTAAAATATGCTTTTAAATCAATGAAAGACACTGTTGAGAGATTGCAATAAGCCATGTGAAGCTGATAGCAAAGCAGAAACTCCAGCCTGATAAGATAAGTTTGGACCCCAGAGGTCGAGAGCACTCCAGTGGTTCTCAAAGTCTGTTCCCTGAACCAGTGGCAGCAGCATCACCTAGGAGGCTGTATTTCTAACAACTTCCTAAGTCTCTTCCTAAATCTACTAAATCAATAACTTTGGAAGCTGGGGCCAGTAACTAGTGTTTTAAGAGAACTAGAGTGGTTCTGAAATTATAGTATATATCAGAATCATTTAGAGGGCTCGTTAATTTCCTCGGTGTATTTTCTGGGAATCAGCAGCGTTGTTAGAAATGCAGAATCTCAGGCCCTACCCCAGACCTACCACATCAGAAACTGCAGTTTAACAAGAGTCCCAGGTGACTTACGCACATTAAAATTTGAGAATCACTGGCCTAGAGTAATATCTTCCAAATGTTTTTGACTCAAAGAAAATGTTCTTTGCAATATAATACACACACACACACTGCAGTGGGGTCAGGAGTAAGTGAGGTGAATAATATACCCAGGATATGAAATTTAAAGAGGCATTCACTTTCAGAGTTCTGCAAATGCACTTATGTGAGTGCCTCTTTTAATTTTGTGCTCTAATTGACTCACTTCGTCTCATTCTCGTCCACTGCTAGCTTTGAAGGCAGAGAAAACGAGTCGTGAGCCAAGGATTGTGGGTGGCCTCCAAAAGCTAGACTATCCTGAGCTGACAGCCAGCAAGGAAATGAGGATCTCAGTAGAATAACCACATGGAACTGATTTCTACCAATAACCAGAGTAATCTTGGAAGTGGATTCATTCTTAGAACTCCCAGAAAGGAATACAGCCTGCCTGGCACTTCTATTTCAATACTGTGGCACTCTAAGCAGAGGACTCCACAGAACCACACTGTACCCATAAACAGGAAGTCTTTTATGCAGCCGGTATTTATGGGAATTGGAAATTTTGACCTACACAGCTGTGAGATAATAAATGGGTGCTGTTTTAAGCCACTAAATTTTTTTAGTTTTTTAAATTTATTTTTAATTTTGATAGGTTTTGGGGAACAGGGATATTCGGTTACATTAGTAAATTCTTTAGTGTTGATTGGTGAGATTTTGGTGCACCCATCACCCAAGCAGTATACTCTGAACCCAATTTGTAGTCTTTTATCCCTCCCTCCCCTCCCACCCTTTCCCTGGGGTCTCCAAAGTCCATTGTATCATTCTTATGCTTTTGCATTCTCATAGCTTAGCTTCCACTTATGAAAGAGAACATAGGATGTGTGGTTTTCCATTCCTGAGTTAGTTCACTTAGAATACTAGTCTCCTTGGCCGGGCACGGTGGCTCACACCTGTAATTCCAGCTTTGGGAGGCCGAGGGAGGCGGATCATGAGGTCAGGAGATCAAGACCATCCTGGCTAACACGGTGAAACCCCGTCTCTCCTAAAAATTACAAAAAAAAATAGCCAGGCATGGTGGCGGGCACCTGTAGTCTCAGCTACTTGGGAGGCTGAGGTAGGAGAATGGCATAAACCTGGGAGGTGGAGCTTAGAGTGAGCCAAGATCACCCTACTACACTCCAACCTGGGTCACAGAGCCAGACTCCAGCAAAAAAAAAAAAAAAAAAAAAAAAAGACCGAGTTCCAAGATGGCCGAATAGGAACAGCTCCAGTCTACACCTCCCAGCATGAACCACACAGAAGACAGGTGATTTCTGCATTTCCAACTGAGGTACCGGACTGATCTCACCAGGACTTGTCAGACAGTGGGTGCAGGTCAGTGTGTGCCACCCAAGGACTGTGAGCTGAAGCAGGGCAAGGCACTGCCTCACCCGAGAAGCGCAAGGGGTCGGGGAATTCCCTTTCCTAGCCAAGGGAAGCCTGGACAGATGGCATCTGGAAAATCGGGTCACACCCCCACCTTACTACTGCGCTTTTCCAACAGTCTTAGCACACCAGGAGATTATATCCCATGCCTGGCTCGGAGGGTCCCATGCCCATGGAGCCTTGCTCACTGCTAGCACAGCAATCTGAGATAGAACTGCAAGACAGCAGCAAGTCTCAGGGAGGGGCCCCCGCCATTGCTGAGGCTTGAGTAGGTAAACAAAGCAGCCAGGAAGCTGGAACTGGGTGGAGTCCACCAAGTTCAAGGAGGCTTGCCTGCCTGTGTAGACTCCACCTCTGGGGGTAGGGCATAGCTGAACAAAAGGCAGCAGAAACTTCTGCAGACTTAAACATCCCTGTTTGATAGCTTTGAAGAGAGTAGTGGTTCTCCCAGCACAGAGTTTGAGATCTGAGAACGGACAGACTGCCTCCTCAAGCCGCTCCCTGACCCCCGAGTAGCCTAACTGGAAGGCAACTCCCAGTAGGGGCCAACTGACACCTCATAAGGCCGGGTACCCCTCTGAGACGAAGCTTCCAGAGGAATGATCAGGCAGCAGCATTTGCTGTTCTGCAATATTTGCACTTCTGCAGCCTCTGCTGGTGATACCCAGGAAAAGAGGGTCTGGAGTGGACCTCCAGAAAACTCCAACAGACCTCCAGCTGAGGGTCCTGACTGTTAGAAGGAAAACTAACAAACAGAGAGGACACTCACACCAAAATCCCATCTGTAGATCACCATCCTGAAAGACCAAAGGTAGATAAAACCACAAAGAGGGCGAGAAATCAGAGCAGAAAAGCTGAAAATTCTAAAAAACAGAGTGCCTTTTCTCCTCCAAAGGAATGCAGCTCCTTGCCAGCAATAGAACAAAGCTGGACCAAGAATGACTTTGACAAGTTGAGAGAAGAAGGTTTCAGAAGATCTGTAATAACAAACTTCTCTGAGCTAAAGGACGATGTTCCAACCCATCCTAAGGAAGCTAAAAACCTTGAAAAAAGATTGGATGAATGGCTAACTAGAATAAACAGTGTAGAGAAGATCTTAAATGACCTGATGGAGCTCAAAACCATGGCGCAAGAACTACGTGACACATGCACAAGCTTCAGTAGTCGATTTGATCAACTGGAAGAAAGGGTATCAGTTATTGAAGATCAAATGAATGAAATGAAGCGAGAAGAGAAGTTTAGAGGGAAAAGAGTAAAAAGAAAAAAACAAAGCCTCCAAGAAATATGGGACTATGTGAAAAGACCAAATCTATGTCTGATTGGTGTACCTGAAAGTGACAGGGAGAATGGAACCAAGTTGGAAAACACTCTTCAGGATATAATCCAGGAGAACTTCCTCAGCCCAGCAAGGCAGGCCAACGTTCAAATTCAGGAAATACAGAGAACATCACAAAGATACTCCTCGAGAAGAGCAACTCCAAGACACATAATTGTCAGATTCACCAAAGTTGAAATAAAGGAAAAAAACGTTAAAGGCACTCAGAGAGAAAGATCGGGCTACCCACAGAGGAAAGCCCATCAGACTAACAGCAGATCTCTCAGCAGAAACTCTACAAGCCAGAAGAGAGTGGGGGGCAACATTCAACATTCTTAAAGAAAAGAATTTTCAACCCAGAATTTCATATCCAGCCAAACTAAGCTTCATAAGTGAAGGAGAAATAAAATGCTTTACAGACAAGCAAATGCTGAGAGATTTTGTCACCACCAGGCATGCCTTACAACAACTCCTAAAGGAAGCACTAAACATGGAAAGGAACAACTGGTACCAGCCACTGCAAAAATATGCCAAATTGTAAAGACCATCAATGCTAGGAAGAAACTGCATCAACTAACGGGCAAAATAACCAGCTAACATCATAATGACAGGATCAGATTCACACGTAACAATACTAACCTTAAATGCAAATGGGCTGAATGCTCCAGTTACAAGACACAGACTAGCAAATTAGATAAGGAGTCAAGATCCATTAGTGTGCTGTATTCAGGAGACCCATCTCATGTGTAGACACACAAAATAAAGGGCTGGAGGAAGACCTACCAAGCAAATAGAAAACAAAAAAAAGCAGGGGTAGCAATCCTAGTCTCTGATAAAACAGACATTAAATGAGAAGAGACAAAGAAGGCCATTACATAATGGTAAAGGGATCAATTCAACAAGAAGAGTTAACTATCCTAAATATATATGCACTCAATACAGGAGCACCCAGATTCATAAAGCAAGTCCTTAGAGACCTACAAAGAGACTTGGACTCCCACACAATAATAATGAGAGACGTAACACCAAACTGTCAATATTAGACAGATCAATGAGAGAGAAGATTAACAAGGATATCCAGGACTTGAACTCAGCTCTACACCAAGTGGACCTAATAGACATCTACAGAACTCTCCACCCAAAATCAACAGAGTATACATTCTTCTCAGCACCACATCGCACTTATTCCAACATTGACCACATAGTTGGAAGTAAAACACTCCTCAGCAAATGTAAAAGAACAGAAATTATAACAAACTGTCTCTCAGACCACAGTGCAAAGAAACTAGAACTCAGGATTAAGACACTCACTCAAAACCGCACAAAACTGGAAACTGAACAACCTGCTCCTGAATGACTACTGGGTACATGACAAAATGAAGGCAGAAATAAAGATGTTCTTTGAAACCAATGAGAACAAAGATACAACACACCAGAATCGCTGGGACACATATAAAACAGTGTGTAGAGGGAAATTTATAGCACTAAATGCCCACAAGAGGAAGCAGGAAAGATCTAAAATTGATACCCTAACATCACAATTAAAAGAACTAGAGAAGCAAGAGCAAACATATTCAAAAGCTAGCGGAAGTTAAGAAATAACTAAGATCAGAGCAGAACTGAAGGAGATAGAGACGCAAAAAACCCTTCGAAAAACCAATGAATCCTGGAGCTGGTTTGTTGAAAAGATCAACAAAATGGACAGACTACTAGCAAGACTAATAAAGAAGAAAAGAGAGAAGAATCAAATAGACTCAATAAAAAATGATAAAGGGATATCACCATCGATATCACAGAGATACAAACTACCATCCGAGAATACTGTAAACACCTCTATGCAAATAAACTAGAAAATCTAGAACAAATGGATAAATTCCTGGAAACACACACCCTCCCCAGACTAAACTAGGAAGATGTTGAATCCCTGAATAGACCAATAACAGGCTCTGAAATTGAGGCAATAATTAAGAGCCTACCAACCAAAAAAAGTGCAGGACCAGACAGATTCACAGCTGATTTCTACCAGAGGTACAAAGAGGAGCTGGTACCATTCTTTCTGAAACTATTCCAATCAATAGAAAAAGAGGGAATCCTCCCTAACTCATTCTATGAGGCCAGCATCATCATGATACCAAAGCCTGGAAGAGACACAACAAAAAAAGAGAATTTTAGACCAATATCCCTGATGAACACCAATGCAAAAATCCTCAATAAAATATTGGCAAACCGAATTCAGCAGCACATCAAAAAGCTTATCCACCACTATCAACTCGGCTTCATCCCTGGGATGCAAGGCTGGTTCAATATATGCAAATCGATAAACATAATCCATCACATAAACAGAACCAGTGACAAAAAACTACGTGATTATCTCAATAGATGCAGAAAAGGCCTTTAACAAAATTTGAGAACCCTTCATGCTAAAAACTCTCAATAAAGTAGGTATTGATGGAACGTATCTCAAAATAATAAGAGCTATTTATGGCAAACCCACAGCCAATATCACACTGAATGGGCAAAAACTGGAAGTATTCCCTTTGAAAACTGGCACAAGACAGGGATGCCTTCTCTCACCACTCCTATTCAACATAGTGTTGGAAGTTATGGCTAGGACAATCAGGCAAGAGAAAGAAATAACAGGTATTCAATTAGGAAATGAGGAGGTCAATTTGTCCCTATTTGCAGATGACATGATTGTATATTTAGAAAACCCCATCATCTTAGCCCAAAATCTCCTTAAGCTGATAAGCAAATTCAGCAAAATCTCAGGATACAAAATCATTGTGCAAAAATCACAAGCATTCCTATAGACCAATAACAGACAAACAGAGAGCCAAATCATGAGTGAACTTCCATTCACAATTGCTTCAAAGAGAATAAAATACCTAGGAATCCAACTTACAAGGGATGTGAAGGACCTCTTCAAGAAGAACTACAAACCACTGCTCAACGAAATAAAAGAGGACACAAACAAATGGAAGAACATTCCATGTTCATGGATAGGAAGAATCAATATTGTGAAAATGGCCATACTGCCCAAGGTAATTTATACATTCAATGCCATCCCCATCAAGATACCAATGACTTTCTTCGCAGAATTGAAAAAAACTACTTTAAAGTTCATATGGAACCCAAAAAGAGCCCACATTGCCAAGACAATCCTAAGCCAAAAGAACAAAGCTGGAGGCATCACGCTACCTAACTTCAAGCTACACTACAAGGCTACAGTAATCAAAACAGCACAGTACTGGTACCAAAACAGAGATATAGACCAATGAAACATTGTTCGTGACCAGCCTGGGCAACATGGTGAAACCCCATCTCTACTAAATAACTCTATGTGTAGTACCTTATCCCAAGAAAATAACTGGACAAAGATACAAATATAGCCAGGTGCAGTGGTGCATGCCAGTAGTCCCAGTGTTACCCAGACAAGGGGAGGGTTCAGCAGGTGACAGTCAGATGACCACAACCAAGGAGGATTTAATTAACAAGGAGATTTTACCATTTGCAACAAGTAAGAAGGACACCAGGGATAATTCCCCAAAGCAATTCCTCCCTGAACAGGAGTGAAAACAGGATTTTTAATAGGCTGGTTAGCTGAGTCATTGTACGTAGCACTGGCACAGTCCCATGAATAGAATGTGGCAAGTGAGCTCCTCCCTGGACAGGATTTTTAGTATGGTGATTAGCAGAGTTTGCCAAAGTTCATCTTAGACTCAGGTCACTCTGGATACAGCTGGGTTTTTTTGTTTGGTTTTTTTTTTTACAGAGCCTAAACTTCTTCCTGGAGCTATTTAAAACAACAAGAATTCCAGGCGCAACAGTTATAAGAAAGTAGTTTTTCACAGTGGTACCTGAAAAACCAGGGACTCTGCATTGCATCAGCTACTGGGGAGGCTAAGGCAGGAGGATATTTGGGCCTAGGAGTTCGAGGCTAGCCTAGGCAACATAGCAAGACCCTGTCTCAAAAAAAAATGCAAATATTTGCAAATAAGACATTTATCATGGTGGTTTTCTTTTGATTTTTTTTTTTTTACAGTGAAAACTAAAAATTGTTTAACAATATAGGATTGGCTCAACAAATTACATTACAGGCATTTGAAGAAATAATATGCAACCACTTAAAATAATGATGCAAGTCAACATTTACAGACATGGACTGATGTCCTTAATATGCAGTGAATAGAGAAAAGCCCTGGGACGGGAGGGCAGGGAAGGAAAGGTTTTGAGGGACTGAAAGGAGGGAGGAAGGACTAGGTAAGAAGGTCACCCCTTGGCTTAAGAGGAAAGTGGTTACGGTGGGGCATGGCTGAATAAAAGTGGGCTGGGAAAGGTGAATGAGTTTATTCTGAGCTCTGGGTCAGAAGCTGCTGGAAATAGGCCAGGGAAAGTGGAAGGTGGAAGAGTGGCAATTTAGTACCGTGGCACAGACAGGCCCTGGATGCGCCAAACCTGACAACATTCAAATAAGTGTCTTCATTTTTTAAATGCGGAAGGAGGCATATCCAGAATTTAACAATGATTTTTCTCTAATTCGGACTGTAGAATTTTTTTGTCTGCATTATTAATATCTCTACGATGAACCTTAATTAATTCTGTAGTTTAAAAAAGGGAAAAATATCCTGAGACTTTGCTGAAGTTGCTTATCAGCTTAAGGAGATTTTGGGCTGAGACAATGGGGTTTTCTAAATATACAATCATGTCATCTGCAAACAGGGACAATTTGACTTCTTCTTTTCCTAACTGAATACCCTTGATTTCTTTCTCTTGCCTGATTGCCCTAGCCAGAACTTCCAACACTATGTTGAATAGGAGTGGTGAGAGAGGGCATCCCTGTCTTGTGCCAGTTTTCAAAGGGAATTTTTCCAGTTTTTGCCCATTCAGTATGATATTGGCTGTGGGTTTGTCATAAATAGCTCTTATTATTTTGAGGTACGTTCCATCAATACCGAATTTATTGAGCGTTTTTAGCATGAAGGGCTGTTGAATTTTGTCAAAAGCCTTTTCTGCATCAATTGAGATAATCATGTGGTTCTTGTCTTTGGTTCTGTTTATATGCTGGATTATGTTTATTGATTTGCGAATGTTGAACCAGCCTTGCATCCCAGGGATGAAGCCCACTTGATCATGGTGGATAAGCTTTTTGATGTGTTGCTGAATCCGGTTTGCCAGTATTTTATTGAGGATTTTTGCATCGATGTTCATCAGGGATATTGGTCTAAAATTCTCTTTTTTTGTTGTGTCTCTGCCAGGCTTTGGTATCAGGATGATGTTGGCCTCATAAAATGAGTTAGGGAGGATTCCCTCTTTTTCTATTGATTTTTTTTTGTTTTTATTTATTCTTTTTTTTTTTTTTTTATGGTTGTTTGTTTGTGTTTTTTTTTTTTTTTTTTTTGTGTTTTTTTTCTTTGAATAGTTTCAGAAGGAATGGTACCAACTCCTCTTTGTACCTCTGGTAGAATTCAGCTGTGAATCCATCTGGTCCTGGACTTTTTTTGGTTGGTAGGCTATTAATTGTTGCCTCAATTTCAGAGCCTGCTATTGGTCTATTCAGGGATTCAACTTCTTCCTGGTTTAGTCTTGGAAGAGTGTAAGTGTCCAGGAAATTATCCATTTCTTCTAGATTTTCCAGTTTATTTGTGTAGAGGTGTTTATAGTATTCTCTGATGGTAGTTTGTATTTCTGTGGGGTCAGTGGTGATATCCCCTTGATCATTTTTAATTGCGTCGATTTGATTCTTCTCTCTTTTCTTCTTTATTAGTCTGGCTAGTGGTCTGTCAATTTTGTTGATCTTTTCAAAAAACCAACTCCTGGATTCATTGCTTTTTTGGAGGGTTTTTTGTGTCTCTATCTCCTTCAGTTCTGCTCTGATCTTAGTTATTTCTTGCCTTCTGCTAGCTTTCGAACGTGTTTGCTCTTGCTTCTCTAGTTCTTTTAATTGCGATGTTAGAGTGTCAATTTTACATCTTTCCTGCTTTCTCTTGTGGGCATTTAGGGCTATAAATTTCCCTCTACACACTGCTTTAAATGTGTCCCAGAGATTCTGGTATGTTGTATCCTTGTTCTCATTGGTTTCAAAGAACATCTTTATTTCTGCCTTCATTTCATTATGTACCCAGTAGTCATTCAGGAGCAGGTTGTTCAGTTTCCATGTAGTTGAGCGGTTTTGATTGAGTTTCTTAGTCCTGAGTTCTAGTTTGATTGCACTGTGGTCTGAGAGACAGTTTGTTATAATTTCTGTTCTTGTACATTTGCTGAGGAGTGCTTTACTTCCAATTACGTGGTCAATTTTGGAGTAAGTATGATGTGGTGCTGAGAAGAATGTATATTCTGTTGATTTGGGGTGGAGAGTTCTATAGATGTCTATTAGGTCTGCTTGCTGCAGAGATGAGTTCAATTCCTGGATATCCTTGTTAACTTTCTGTCTCGTTGATCTGTCTAATGTTGACAGTGGAGTGTTGAAGTCTCCCATTATTATTGTATGGGAGTCTAAGTCTCTTTGTAAGTCTCTAAGGACTTGCTTTATGAATCTGGGTGCTCCTGTATTGGGTGCATATATATTTAGGATAGTTAGCTCTTCCTGTTGAATTGATCCCTTTACCATTATGTAATGGCCTTCTTTGTCTCTTTTGATCTTTGATGGTTTAAAGTCTGAGAAGCACTGATTAATGACTGTTGTATTTTGAAAAAGCTGCCAAACTCAAAGTAGACTACAGAAGACAATTAGCATGACTGCAATAAAAATAACTGCCATGTCAGTAGAACAATAAGAATTAATAGTAGCTGTAACCTCATGACTATCATTGAAATAAAAAATATGAAGATGGGGCTACTGAGAAAGTGTTAAAGGATTTTCCGGTTTATGGCTGATTATGCACACTTCAAATTCTTAAAATATGTTATAATTTTAGGACTCTGAAATTACTGAAAATAATTTAATTTTATGTTACATAGTTTTAAGTCACTTTCATCGCTTAATAGGATTTTATGAAACTTAAAGAGAAATACAACACAGACGCAAGTATATATGATAATACAGAAATTGATTATGCTTGTCTAAATTAAATCACATTTTGAACACTTGTTAGCAAAAGTTTTGTGTAAAAATATACAAACATGCTGTTAATGATCTTCTCATTTGAATAAAGTAAAATATGTAAAAATTTTGCTAAAAAAAAAAAAAAAAAAAAAAAAAAGGGAAAAATATCCTCTTAGTCTTCAAATACAACAAGAGGAATAAAGAAAACAAATCCTAAGACTCAGATTGTTGTGTTAATAGGAGTCCCAAATCACAGTGAGGCAGGTATAGAGATTTTACAAGTTAGAATTTCATCTAGGCTTTATAGGAAAACTTGAATCACTGAGTGTGTTTAATCATTACCATCTATTAAGTTGCAGCACAAAACCAGTTTATTGAAGGTCAGAACACCTGGCTTTAGAAGCAATACAATGATCATCTCATCACTCTTCTTTCTCAGCATTTAGTTGGTGTGTGGAGCATGCCACACGTTTTTGTGCACGTGGCAACAGGGAAAGAGTCTTATGCTGGAAATAAATTGCATATTCCATCTGCCAATGAAGCAGAGACGACACAGCCTTATTGGATCAACTGACATGTTTTTATTTTCTTGTTTTGTGCAGTTTGGCTTTGTTTTGTTTTAAATAAAATAATGTAAAGATGAAACTTCTTGAGATAACAGACCTGTAACATGACACATTTACCTTTCAAAATATTTCTATTCATAAATCTCCCAAGAAAGACCAAACCATCTGTACAGGTTTTAATGTTTGCTCAGAGTACTGACCCTATAGGTTTCAATGTCTATCTCATGTGTGGCACAGGTGAGTGAACCAGGAAGTAGGGAAAGAAAAATAAAACCGTATCTTCAGCAAGCACTGCAGAATTATTTCCAGCAAGCGCACTTCCTCCTCCCTGCTCAATGTTGCAAGCAGAAAATGGAATTACTCTAGTAGTAATAGCTTTCTTTTTATCAGTTATAGATGAAGTGGTCAGAAGAGAATCATAGAATAATGGGGCTGGAGAAGCTAGATACCATCTTACCTAGCTTCTTCATTTATGAGCCAGGAGGCAACATACAGAGAAGTCATACTGCCCATCAGTGACATTGGAGCAGCAAGGAGAAGACCTTCTACTTAGTTTCCAGGATAATTATTTAGTTGTAGTTGTGGGAATATCATTTATTGGCTTTTCTTAAACCCAGGTAAATTCAGATTTAGAATTTGATGTCATTTCTACTGCAGCAGAACCAATTATCACCAACTTGGCAACTGAAAACAATTCTTGTTTCTTAGCTCACAATTCTGTAGTTTGGAAGCCCAAGCATGCCATGGAGGATTCTCAGTTCAGGTTTTCTCTAGGCTGCAATCAAGGTCTTGGTCAGCTGCACTTGCACCTGTAGCTCAGGGCTTCTTCCAAGCTCATGTCGTTGTGGCAGAGTTCAGTTCCTTGTGGTTTTAGGACTGAAGTCTCTGTTTCCTTGCTGGCTGTCACCTGGGGGATGCTCTGAACTCCTAGAGGCTGGCCTTACTCCTAGCCTTGTGGTCCACAGCAAACAACGGAGCCAAATCTGTCTCGAACTCAATCTTCTCATGCTTCAAATTTCCCAGACTTCCAATCTCTCTCCAGGAAGAGCCCAGTCTCTTTTAAGGCTCACCTGATTAGCTAGGTCAGGTTTACCCAGAGTAATCTCCCTAAAGCCACCTGTGCCATATTATATTACCTAATCATGGGAGTGATAACCCATCATATTTACAGGTCCCTTCCACACTCGAGGGTTGGAGATCATCTTAGGATTTTGCCTACCACAGAAACCAGGCAATTCAGCAGCTTGCCACAGCACTGGCCCAGCTGTGAGCTTCATTGAGCTAAAACAAAAGACATATCAGGATTCAGCACATTTCTGAGGCTGTGCTATGAAGATTATGGGCATGGAGATTAATGAGCTACAGAAGTTCTTGCTCACTCACCAAATTTTAAACAAAACTTCGAGGCTTACAAAGTCTTATGTAAGGAAGAGATACCAAAACTAAATTTCGTAAGATTATTGAAGGAAACAGGATCACTTTATAATTTCTAGTTTGAGATTATATATATCAACTATTCAAAATTATGTTCTTCCTATAAAAGAGCTGTGTTATGATTCTTCCCTTCATCATGAAAATAAAAGAAATGGCAAATGATGGCTTTGCGTATTGCAAAAACAATGCTCCATCTATGATGATCTTAAGCCTCTTTTTTGAACTCAGTAAAAAATGCATTTATTACACAGACCAAAATGTGTCGCCTGCTGCTGGTAGCTGTCCCATCTGTCCATTTCCACAGCTATAACTGTATTTCCGTTATTCTCTATCTTTCTCCTGGACTCTGCATTGGCCTCTCGCCAGGGATTTAGGGTCCCTTTTTTTCATTTTTTTTACTCAACTTGCACCCAGTGACCAAATTTGATTCCTGTTACTCTGCTCCTCAGCCTCATCTGAGCCTGTAAATATCCCACCTGTTTTTCCCAGTCCAGCAACCTCCGAACTCTCAGAAGTACCTAGCCTCTTCTCTATCTACAATAACCCTTTGTTCACTTTCACCTCACTACCTGTTCTTTGTACTGTGGATACACTAGGTAGCAAGTTCCTTGAAAGCATGAATCTTGTCTTTCTCATTTGCAGAGCTTTCTACAGAATGAGTTCTGTATGTATACATTTGTTGATTAAAGGGATAAATGTTTCATTCTTTTGTTTTGATACTGACTTATTCTTCTTGAGAATGGGAAACAAATAAGTTCTGAAATCCACTCATAAAAAAGACTTTATTATAGTTGGCCAATTGAGAAATAACTTATCCATACAGTCAAGTGCTTAATCATCTCTTTGGTAGTATGTCAGCGTTTAGGAAGATGAATTAATATTCTGGTTACTGAGGGGTCATGTAGAATTCTGCAACCGTAAGTAAAGTACATATGAAATGATGACAAATTTAAGAAAGCACAAATAAGACAGAACAATAATTCATCCAGTGACTTGAAAGAGTCCACAAACATGTCTAAACACCAAGTTTACAAGCAGGACTGTAATTGCATCGGTTTACATAAGTACTGAGGGAAATAATCTATTGGTCATCCAGAGTAGTAGTAATATAGTATTGTGATAATCTAAGCAGTAATTGATTATAGTCCTAAGCTCTGCAGAAAATGGCAACTATGTGTATAACTATCCACGAGAGATACATGACTGATATGTCATCTACCTCCCAGGAATCTCCATTGACCCATTCTTAACCCACTGAAACAAGTAATTTTTCATCCTGCCTTTAAAGACCTTCCATGATTTGGGCCTACCTTACCTGTGTAACTATGTCTCCCTCACTTACCAAGACATGCACTCAGTTCTAGCCATCATTGTCTTCCTGCTGTCTTCAAGAATCACCCTCCACATCCTTGCCAATGATCTCTTTTCTTCCTTAAAAAGACTCCTTACTCTCCTCCAAGCCTACCCAACGCCCATCATCAGGATGCACACAAACCCCAGTTCCTTCAGGAACCTTTACTAACAACGCTTAAGAACATCTGCCTATTGCATTTCTGCTTGAAAAACATGTTGGCTGGTACAATATCCTTCAGTTACACCTAGTTTCCCTTGGAATAGAGATTTCTCCAATGCCTCTCAAATTTGCAGTATTCAATTGAGAAATCTGATAATCAACTTCTTTATTTTCTCTTTGTAGATGATTTGATTGTTGTGCCTGGATGCTTAGAGTGTTCTTCATCCTTAAGGTACAACATTATAACTAGAATATGTTCATGTTGAGTGTTATGGATGAAATTTACTTGTAATTCATTATGTATTTTCAATCAGAATTTTTATTCTTTATTATAGGGACATTATCTTATATTTTTGATACTTATTTTACTTTCATGTGTTCTCTACTGAAAAGATGTCTGCCATTCTTATGGTGGACCTTTTCTGTCCTCAATACTTATTAGTTTCTCTAATAGTTTTAATCTTTTTGGTTTTTTTAATCAACATTATCTGTGATTATTCATTTCCCTTTGTCATTATTTTCCGTATCAGCTATATTAATTCTGTCATTGCTGTACATTTATTCTGTTATTTTGAGATTTTGATCCTCAAATTGTTTTCTTGGGTTTGGAAATATTCTTTTAATCTCATTTTGTTGTATTAGCATCTTATCTTTGAACTCTGTATCAGATTCAAATTTTTATTAGGTTGTTCTATAGTGTAAAGCAAATGTTCCTTGGTTGATATTTTCTTTTAGAGTGAACTGGCTATCTTTTGCGTACTTGCTTATTTCCTTTTTTATTTTGTTGTCAAACGTTTGTGTAGTTTCCATTCCATTTATTTAGATATTGCTCACTTAGTATGCTTATTATTTTCCTTCTTCTTACCACGCCCAGATCCATTTATATCCTCCTCTGACATGCTCTGTGCCCAAGGAGGCTGACTTACATTGATTTCATTACCACAGCAGCCTCCTTTGCCCTCTGAATTTTTACTGGGTTCTGTCAATAGGAAGAATTGGCAGGAGGTTGGAAGATGGAAAGAGGGAAAAGTCAAGGTACTTATCCCCACTCCTTTCCTGCCTTGCCATGGTCTTACAATGACCACATCCCTCCATTGTCGCAGCTTCTGCCTGGTGGCCTCTCTTCCATGGCTCCATCATTGACATGACTCCACTAGCACAATTCTTTCTCCTCTTCTCTTTAGGAAATATCTTTCTGGCTCTGCTAGTCCCCAGTGCTTCTCCATCTCCTGTTGGTTTCCTTAACATCATTCAAATTTTGGTAAATAGTTTCTTCCATAAATGCTTTTCAGTTAAAACCTTTGAATTTGCCATCATTTTTGCTAGGACCCTAGCTGATGCACTTGGACAGCTTTGGCCAGGCATTGTATGTGCTTTGGTATATTATGAATGGCTTTTTGAATCCTGTCTTAATTTGGGTAATCAGAAGCATATCCTACAGCAAATATTCCATAGCAAGTAATTTATTGGGGAAGTGTAAAAGTCCAGCAGGGAGTAGAGCAATGAGCTAGAAGGGAAGTCACTGAATAAAGGGTGTGTCTATAAGGCTAGCCACTACTGGAGGTAACTGGAGCTTAATTCCTTGGGTAGATTCTAATAAATAATTCAAAATATGCTCCTCAAAGTCATCCAACCCAAGGAGCAAGGTTGCTGGCATACTCACACATCAACTGCTGTCAGTCATTTGGTCAAGGCCGGCTCTCAGAGGAGCGCTAACTGTCCCCTGCCCCGCCCCAACCCCACAGCCAGGAAGCCTCCTGTAAATTCAGAGGAGGCCTTAAGCAAAACAGTTAAAGATACTGGCAAATGGTAGACTGGTAGTGCTCTGAAAGATGTGGAAAAAGTACCATAGCTAGAAAAGCTATGATTGTCTGCTATGATTTTTTCTCAAATATGAGACCAGTTTTTCTTTACTGTTAGGGATACAGTCTAAGAGCTGAGTATTTTAAGTCTATCCACTTGTCTGTAATTTGAAGGAATGGCAGCGATTAAATAGTAGGTAGGAAGGAGAAGAACATGACTAAGGTAATATTCTTTATTTATTGCAGTATCCTGGCTCCATTCTCACTTCTGAGTTTTCATAAGTGCTTTTAATCAGGTTTCACTCCACTTACTTCCATACGTGAAGGCTGACAGCAGGCAGTGGGTTGGGGCTGGGAGGAATTAGAGGTGGGGAAGGAGGATTGCAGAGGTGGCTCCAGCATGTTCCCTGTTCAATATGTGACCTTAGAGCACTTATTTTTATCACCAAGAATCAGTTCCATAGTACATTTTACACATTGCATCTATTTCTTCCCAGATGTTTTCACTACTCACCAGTCAGAGGGAGAAAAACATAAAGATGCCCAGTCAGATTGGTCTTTTTTAGACCTAAAACATTGGAAATGTTAAAGGATACTTATTAAAAGAGGGTATAATCAGGACTCACATAGATATAAAATAAATGCATGCCAAAGATTTTATTTAACTCATTAATTAAATGAAGGAACCTATAAGGTATTAAAACCTGTTCAAATTAGAATTCAAAATATTACATACATACAGGCAGATAAGAAATGCTAAAATGAATTTATATATAGATACAAAACCGTGAAACTGGTCAGAATCCACAGGGCAATAATCAGTTGCATTGCACTGGACATAATTTATACTTTTATAGAATAAAGCATTTGCATTACTATCACTGCCCTACAAATTATAGACTTGTAAAGTAATTCAAAAACAGTAAAAGGTGGAGATAACCTGGAAGAGAGCACTAAACAGGACAGTAAGTATAATCTTTAATGCTTTTTCTTTTTTAAAAATCTATTTCAAAAAACTTCACAATTTTTTCTGACAGTTCAGTATTGTCAAAGTTTAGCAGACTCACCTGTATGCTTTCTGGAGCATGGAGGTTAAGAACTTACTTTGCTCCGCTGTTCTGTCTGCATAAGCATATAAGAGCCTTCTGCTTCTTCCTCAGGTGCCAGGCTTCTTGATGGTGGGGGCTGTGTTTGATCGTATTACCTTATGCCTCTTTTTGTTTGATTGTTGTGGATGATTTTTTTTCCCGCTATTTGGTATTTATTTTTGCTAATTTTGTGAAGTATTAGAGATGGATGATTTTGTAACTTATTTTCAATCTATTATCCTAACTAGAAACTTCTCCTAAAAACACTAACCCACATTGACCTCTCCGTTTACTTGCTTCTCAAACAAAAATTGTATTACCCATTTTGATAATAATATTATCTTGGAGAGTGGTATGACCATGTGTCCTTTTAACCTGTACATTCAGGACAAAAGTCAAAGTCAAATCCTTTGAGTAATTCAAGGCCCCTGCATCTGCCTCAGATGTAGCCCAGCTTCAAGGATAACTGAAACACTAAGGGGATGCTCCCAGGTCATTCTTCTACTCACTGCTTTCATTCGGCCATTCTAAATCTGAGTACTCACGATATTTTGACCCATGCACTTTCTTCAAATCCTAATTCTGAGGATGTCACTGCTATCCAACTGTAATTCTCCTCTGCAGGAAATTTAATACTATTTCCTTTTATTCCTGTAGCCAAACCATTGCTTATGTCATATTGAGAAATTTCTCTCAAAACCTACAGTAAATAACCAAGGAAAAGATCTGTTCATGACATACAGTTAAACTGCACTTGACCCAAGCAGTGGATTTTGTCTGGAATAAGTGTTCTCAAACTGACTTTCCACAAGCCTAATAAAGATTAGGCTGTTTTGGCCGGGCGCGGTGGCTCACGCCTGTAATCCCAGCACTTTGGAAAGCCGAGGCGGACGGATCACTAGGTCAGGAGATCGAGACCATCTGGCGAACACGGTAAAACCCCGTCTCTACTAAAACTAGAAAAACAATTAGCCGGCCGTGGTGGCGGGCGCCTGTAGTCCCAGCTACTCAGGAGGCTGAGGCAGGAGAATGGCGTGAACCCGGGGGGCGAAGCTTGCAGTGAGCAGACATGGCGCCACTGCATTCCAGCCTGGGTGACAAAGCCAGACTCCATCTCAAAAACAAACAAACAAACAAAAAAAAAAACAAAAGCTTAGGCTGTTTCTCTGTCTACCACAAAATGTTCAAGTTTTATTTTCAAATTTATCAATGTTTAACCAGTGTTAAGAAATATTCTTATACCAACTCTGCCCATTATACAACTGATATCAAATAATTTCTCATTATCATCCATTAATTTTGTCATATACCAATTATATAAGAAATATACTAAAGAGATAAAAATTATATAATACTAATTCCTATATTTATCCACAGTTATGTTGAAATTGGTATTGCCAATGCTGAGTTGTTCCCCAACAGAGCTTCCAAGAGAGAAAAAATAGTTTTCTATTGATTTCTATCACTGTCCCATGGCACAGACATGCAGAAAAAGGAGCTGATATTCTGTCCCTTTTAAAGGATGTCTATTATAGCTGCTATAAAGACATACACATATGTATGTTTATTGTGGCACTATTCACAATAGGAAAGACTTGGAACCAACCCAAATGTCCCTCAATGATAGACCGGATTAAGAAAATGTGGCACATATACACTGTGGAATACTATGCAGCCATAAAAAAGGATGAGTTCATGTCCTTCGTAGGGACATGGATGAAGCTGGAAACCATCATTCTCAGCAAACTATTGCAAGGCCAAAAAACCAAACACCGCATGTTCTCACTCATAGGTGGGAATTGAACAATGAGATCACTTGGACACAGGAAGGGAACATCACACACTGGTGCCTGTCGTGGGGTGGGGGGAGTGTGGAGGGATAGCATTAGGAGATATACCTAATGTAAATGACGAGTTAATGGGTGCAGCACACCAACATGGCACATGTATACATATGTAACAAACCTGCACATTGTACACATGTACCCTAGAACTTAAAGTATAATAAAAATAAAAAATAAAAATAAATAAAAGATATCTATTAAACACTTTTATGGTGTCCAGCATGATTGTCAGGATTGGAGTGTGATAAGAAGCTCACTGGCAATAAGGGACTGGGGACTAGCCAACATCAGGAGCAAAGTTACCTTTCCTAAATACTTTACACATGATATTTCACACACACACACACACACACACACACACACACACACACATAGAATTTCTTTTTTTTTTTTAGACAGAGTCTGGCTCTGTCACCCAGGCTAGAGTGCAGTGGTGCAATCACAGCTCACTGCCACCTCTGCCTCCTGGGTTCAAGTGATTCTGCTGCCTCAGCCCCCAAGTAGCTGGGACTACAGGTGTGCACCACCACACCCAGATAATTTTTGTATTTTTAGTAGAGACAGGGTTTCACCATGTTGGCCAGACTGGTCTTGAACTCCTGACCTCAGGTGATCCACCCGCCTCGGCCTCCCAAAGAGCTGGCATTACAGGCATGAGCCGCCAGGCCGGGCCCTAAAAATTTTTATTTGTGACATTGACATTTTAGAAGAGAAGCAGCTGTAAATTGAATTTTTAGTTTGGATTTCTCATGCTTAGTATGATCCTTTCTATGCTCTCCTCCCTTGCTCATCTACCAAAATCTGTTCTAATCAAGAATGTGGTTTATCAGTAATGGAATTCTTAGTTCGATAGTAAATCATTGTGTTACATTCTCCCATGAAAACTTCACTTTAAATCTTAAATTTAATAGTAGAATGAATGAGTTGCCTACTGTCGTAGAAATTTACAGCATCGACCAGCAGATGGGGAATGATTTTGGAGAGCAGGAGAGAGGTCCAGATCTACCTGAAATCACAAGACACAGGCAGACCCACGAGACCAGTCCTTTGAAACCCAAAAATGTTCTTAAAATGCAGAAAAAAACTAATGTTATTCTCTGGTTTAGTAGATCAAGTTTTCAAATAAGTTGTTCTACTTAGTTGTCGCTTTCCGTTTGATTCTAAAATATATGTCTTTCCCAGATCTAAATCTTCTATCAAAAAGTCAGAAACATAGTGTCATATAGTTAAGCTTTACTATGCTCAAATATTTTCTCTGGTTCATTTCTGTTATCTCCTGTTTACATGTTTCTGCCTAAAGGAAATGTTCCTAAGGCAGAGAGGGACAATGTTTGTTCTGTAGCATACAAACTACCTAACAACTTCTAGCAATAAGATAAAGAATATATATTTAAGGTGACAACCTGTATTTGAAATATGCTATAAAGCACTTACCCTAAATTATACTATGTAGGTGGAATGCTATAAAAAGAAGTACAGTGCTACATTATTTTTTTTAAAAAAAAAGGTTTCCTTATGGAAGAAACAATTCAATTATTAAGCATCTTTAATTTTCCCCACACAATAATAAGTTTATCATTGGTTTACAAGTTAGAATCAGAGTCTAAGGCTATTTCATTTCCAAGAAATGTAAGCCACTCCCCTTAGAAAAATAAACCAAAAGGAAGAAATTTGGCTCACTGCGAGCCATTATATCTAAATGGTACTTAATATTTGGTTCAGTCCTGGTACTAAAATCATGTTAGACAAATCAGTCAATAAATACTACTTAAACCTATAATATACAAGCTTACCATTAATTTCCATGTGAGATGTAAATGCAAGCTCTCTTTCCCATACAAAGCTAATACTTGAGTTGAACAGATAAAGCAAAGGCATTAAAGACAAAAGGGTTCATGGCTAATGCCAAATAAATGGAAAATACAAACCGTACCACAGACGCTCACATGAAAAAGATTTCATAGCCAGGGTTTATTGAGCGAACTTTTTCTTCCTCTGTTTGATATTAAATTATCTGTTTTATTTTTAACACACATGTGCATGTTGATACATTCAGATATTCTTTGTAGAGTCACTCTTGTCCTCTTCACCTTTCTTTTATGTGCTTGGACTTTAAATCTAGGGATAGCAAATCTATTACACAGATGTTACTTCCTCCCCTATGGAAGACAGAACAATGCTTCCCAAAATAGTCCTACTAGCAGGAGCCACCTCCAATTCATCAGCATTAGCAAGCCAGGGGAAAGACGCCTGATAGACTGTAATAGGCTGTGGGTCTCCTGCTGGGGATAAGGTTGTATCCTCATACTTGGCAAACAGCTTGGCACACAAAAGGTCTCTGATAAAAATGAGCTTACATAATTAATTATCAGGTTATGTAATTCTATTCTTGCCTAGGTACTTTTCTCATGCAGCACTGCATTTTACCGCTCTCCAGGACCACAGAGGGACATTAGTGGGATAGGTTCACAGGTTTGTGGCACGTGAGCAGAGTACTAAGCAGTCAGGGAGACAGTGAACTACTGAAAACTGAAATGAAATAAAGAAGCAGAAGCCTGAAGAGGGGGAAGGGAAGGCTTGAAAAGAAAGACCAAAGTTAAGGCATCAAGATCAACAGATGAATAGATGAAGCAAAGGCATTAAAGACAAAAGGGTTCATGGCTGATGAAAAGCTGATCTTAAATCTGTGGGAGGTTACTACCCTATCTATCTATAGGTGACTTTTGCTAGAATTATAAAATATAACTTACACACAAGTTTGTATAAAAAGCATTTGTACAGTTTAAGGAGCAAAACTAGTTCAGGCGCAGTGGCTCATGCCTGTAACCTGAGCACTTTGGGAGGTTGAGGTGGGAGGATCACTTGAGGTCAGGAATTTGAGACCAGCCTAGGAAACATAGAAAGACACTGGCTCTACAAAAAAAAAAAAAAAAAAAAAAAAAAAAAAAAAAAATTTAAAAACTAGCCAGGCACAGTGGCATGCACCACTAGTCCCAGCTACCTGGGAAGCTGAAGTAGGAGGATTGCTTGAGCCCAGCAGTTTGAGGTTGCAGTAAATTATAATTGCACCGTAATTGGACAACAGAGAAAGACCCCATCTCTCAAAATTTTCTTAATTAATTTTTAAAATAGAAAAATAGAGAGCAGCAATAAAATAAACACCCATATACCCACCACCTAATACAAGAAATAGAACATTACCATCCCCAGAAGTCATTCTGTGATCGAACACCGCACCCCAACAACCTTCTTAGAGGGAACCACTCTCCTGAAATTGTAACCATTCTCTAGTTTCCTTTTAGTCTTTATGACCTATGTGCCCCTATGTTTAAACATTTGCAATGGAATAACATTGTGTCTTCCTCTATAACTTGCATCTTTTGTTCAAGTTCAAACCTTTGAGATTGTCCATATTGATGTATGTACTGGAGTTGATTCCTTATCACTGCAGTATAATTTTGCTGTCTAACTATTCCACATTTATATATGGATCTTACTGTTTATAAACACTTGGATGTTTCCAGGTTTTTGCCTATTAAAAACAATGCTGCTTTAAACATTTAGGTAGCCATCTCCTAGTACATGCATGCCAAAGTTTCCCAGTACTTGGTAGTAGAATGGCTGGGCCATACAGTATAGTCATGTTCAATTCTCCTAGGTAATGCAAAGTGTTTCTTAAGAGTGGTTGTACCAATCTGCATGCTCACCAGCACTGAATGAGAGTTGCCACAGCTCTGCATCTTTGGCAGCACTTGGTATTATCAGTCTTTCTAGCTTCTGCCAATTTAATTGACTCATTCGGCAGCATTCAGTAGCACTTCTCTCTTTTTTTTTTTTGAGATGGAGTTTTGCTCTTGCAGGTTGGAGTGCAACGGTGCAATCTTGGCTTATCACAACCTCCGCCTCTTGGGTTCAAGTGATTCTCCTGCCTCAGCCTCCTGAGTAGCTGGGATTACAGGCATGCACCACCACATGCAGCTAATTTTGTATATTTAGTAGAGACGGGGTTTCTGCATGTTGGTCAGTCTGGTCTCAAACTCCCGACCTCAAGTGATCTGCCCCCCTTGGCCTCTCAAAGTGCTGGGAATACAGGCGTGAGTCACCGCGCCCAGCCCATACTTCTGTTCTTTTTTTTTGCCCATTTCCTCTACTGGATTGATTTCCTTTTCCTTATTTATTCATAAGCGTTCTTTATCTCTTCTGGACACTAACCCCTTGTTAGTTAACCAGGGTGCTGAAAATAGGTTTTCCCAGTTAATGGCATATCCTGTCCCCCTCTTGATGGCATCTTTGATGTCTATAAGTGAGATAATGCTGGTTGGTTGGTTGGTTGGGGGTTGGGTAAAGAGGGCTTACAGGGAATACTAAAAGCTTGGGGTTGGAGCAGGTAGAACAAGAAGTCATAGTAGCAAGGAGAGTCAGTGTCTGGTATGAGGTTAGAATAAGCTGGTCTGGGCAACATTTAAGTATAAGTGAAGATGGCACCAAATTACACCCAGGTGTTTTCCTCTAGACACCTGATCTACATTATTTTCCTTTGAATGTAATGTTTACTAACATTTTTTAAGTTAGCTATATTAGGGGGATTTTTGTAAGGAAGAAAAGCATGCTTGCCTCCACCCTAGAGACCTTCCAGAAGGCACTCTCACAAACTTATGGCAGCATCCTCTACTTGCAGATTTATCTCTATGGAAGCAGGTGAATCCGAGGAAAGCAAAATCTTCACATCTAAGCATAAAGTGTGACAGTGAAAAATATAGTGGGGCTTAAGGTTTGGTTTTATTGTTTCATTTTTATTCTGTTTGTTTATGACAAATGAGCATTCATTCATCTTATGTATTTTTTCCTTGTAGTCTTCCTCCCATCTCCTTTATAAGTTCTTATTATATCGCATCATCGGAGCAATACATTAATTCACAAATGTTTTGAGCACCAGCCAAGCACTGGGTTGCCCACTACCACCGGCAATAAAACAATAAATGAAACTGGTCACTCCCCTCAAGAAGCTCAGCCCCTCATTACCGGAATGAGATAAATCTCATATTCTGGGTGAAAACAAGGTGCTATGAAAGCAAATAATAGGGATATCCAACTCAATCTAGTTCAATCTCATTACCTCATTCGGAAAGTTAGTTCTCCAATAACATTTTTGAACAAATTCATTCCTCCAAACCTCCCCCAAAACCCTGGCAAACACTGATCTTTTTTATTGTCTCCACATTTTTGCCTTTTCCAGATTATTATACAGTTGAAATTATACAGTAGGTAGGCTTTTCAGATTGACTTCTTTCATGTGGCAATAAGTATTTAGGTTCTTCCATGACTTTGTGTGGCTTCATAGCTCATTTTTTAAAAATCAATGAATAGTATTTCATTGTCTGGCTATAACATTTGTTTATCCATTCACCTTGTGAAGGATGTCTTGTTTGCATCCATGTTTTGGCGATTATGAATAAAGTTTCTATAAACACCTGTGTGCAGTTATTGGTGTGGAAATAAGTTTTTAACACATTTGGAGAAATTCCAAGGAGCACAATTGCTGGATTGTGTGGTAAAAGTATACTGTATTTATTTTTGTAAGAAACTGCAAATTGTCTTCCAAAGTGGCTATACCATTTTGTATTCCCACCCGCAATGAATTAGACCTCCCATTGCTCCACATCTTCACCAACATTCAGTGTTGTCAGTATTTTGGATTTGAACCATTCTAATAGGTGTATAGTGGTATCTCATTGTTGATTTAAGCCCCAAAACATTTTTGTTTCTGAAGAAGTAATTGACTTCTCTAACTACAAACTTTGCCAGACTCTTCATCAGAGTTTTTGAAGGAATTTTAAAACCCTCTCAGAAGTTGATATGAAAAAGCAAAAGGCAAATGATAATAATCAAGATAAATACGTAAAATAAGAATAAACTCTCAGGAAAATATGTATATATAATTTGCTGCCTTTTTCTCCTATGTTTATTTAATTGCTATCCAACCCAGCTTCATCTAACCTTATGTCAAAAATATCCCTGAGTTTAAAAGATTTAACTCCAATTTTGAAGGAATTTCCATGGTGAGTAAAATACTATCAAACAATACTGCATGTTATAGAAAAACTTGTTGTGAAAGGAAGTGTCAGTCGATGTGGCAAACTTCGTTGTTGTCTTATTTTAAGAAATTGCCACAGCCATCCTATTCTTCAGCAACCACCACTCTGATCAGTTAGCAGCCATCAAACATTGAGGCAAGACCCTTCACCAGCTAAATGATTATGATTTGCTGAAGGCTCAGATGAATGTTAGCATTTTTCAGCAATAGCGTTTTTAAATTTAAAAAAACCCTAATATCAAGGTTTATTATAAAAGCTATAGTAAATAATACCTAGTAGTGCTGGCATTAGAATAGACAAGTAAATAGTACAGAATCTGGATGCTGCTAACGTACCTACTGATATATAGAAACAGGTTGCCTTCACAGATCAGTGGGAAAAGGATGGACTTTTCAACAATTGTGTTAGGACAATGGGTCATCCATATTTAAAACATTATTTATTACTTCACATTTTATATACAACAACAAATTTCAATGGATTGAGGACTAAATTTAAAAATCAAAACTTTAAAACTTAAGACAATTTGGAAGAACATCTCTATAACCCTAAGGTAAAAAAGTACAATCTAAAAGAAAAGATCAGCAATTCAACTAAATTAAACAATGCCTATTTATAGAGAGACACCATAAAATAAAAGAGAAGTCACTGGTTGTTATGTATAAACTGGTAAAGAACCGGAGTCTAGAATAAATAAATAACTCCTATGAGTTAATAACTGTCCCTTGCAATAAGTTTTACATGCACAAATTCTATGGTCTAGAAATTCCACTCTTAGGCATTTACCCTAGAAAAACTCATATACATCTATCAGTAGGAGGATAAATAATGAATTGTGGAATATTTATTCAATGGAATACTATGCAATGATTAAAATGGGTAAATCTCAAAAACATAATGTTGAGCAGAAATAAGTGAGCTTTGCAGAAAGTATATACCCTTAATTTAAAAACAATTTTTTTTTTTTAGATGGAGTCCCACTCTGTTACCCAGGCTGAAGTGCAGTGGCATGATCTTGGCTCACTGCAACCTCCACCTCCCAGGTTCAAGCAAATCTCCTGCCTCAGCCTCCTGAGTAGCTGGGATTACAGGTGCACACTGCCATGCCCAGCTAATTTTTGTATTTTTAGTAGAGACAGGGTTTCACTATGTTGGCCAGTCTGGTCTCCAACTCCTGACCTCAGGTGATTCACCCGCCTCAGCCTCCCAAAGTGCTGGGATTACAGGCATGAGCCACCACACTTAGCCTAAAAATTTTTGATCTATAAAACAATACTATATACATTGACATCTGCATATGTCATAGAACTCTCACAAGACTAGTAGCAATGGTAAACATGAAATTCAAGATAGTGCTTACCTCTGGACAGGGGCCTCAACAGTATGTGTACTATGTTATTTTCCAAACTTAGTGATGCATATATAGGAGTTTATTAGGCTCCTAATCCTTGTTTCTATGCCTGAAATAGTTCATATTTAATTTAATTAAAGGTTAAAAATCTATTTGTTACAAAAAAAAAAAAAAGAGAGAGAACCTAAAATGGATGCTGTGAGCAGGGCAGGCCATCTAAAAGACTCCTCTGTGAAGACCTGGACAAGACTCCACCCTCCTCTAGGTGCACACTCTACACCCAGTTACACTGACTCTGTCAGATGTGGCCATGCTTCTGACTTCCATTGCAGGACCACTCCCTTGACCTAGAACCTGGCTGCTCCTTCCTCATATTTGCCTTCAGGTAACACTACTCCTAGTATGCCATGTCTTGTGCCCCCTACTCAGCTATTTCCATCCCACAGCATCTTCTTGTCCTGCCAGGCTCCTGCCAAAAGAAACCCCAGACAGCCTACTCCAGCTATTCCCACTTTTCTCGGGTACATCTCAATTTCATGAAACTCAACTTCAAGAGCCATATTTTACAGACATTTCTGAAACTACTAATGACATGGCATTAATAAAACATCCCTCCCAGCACGAGCATTTACTGAATGTTCTCATTACTGAGCTTCTGATCGTGTCTGCAGAGTTATTTATTTTCTTGAATAGTCCTTGTTCATGTACACAGCTTGCTTTCATTTGATAGTCTGCTTAAATATCTGTAACTCCACGTTTAATAGTTAAGTATAAAAATGCTCCAACTCTTTATTGCCACCATTGGAACTATTTTCCCATACTCTGCAAAATATTCAAAATACTCAAAGCAGAACTAGCATTTGGTGAAATGATGCCATAATATATCATCTTTAAGAGTGTTTTGCTGCACAACACTCCTGCATTACTACCAAAGAACATTGTGAGTTTTGGAAACGTTTGAATTCCCTGAAAATTGGCAAGGACATTTTACAGGGAAATTTTTGGTCTGAGTTACTCATACCAAGTGATGTTCCCACACCCAATATGCACAGAGAAAGAAAGAGAGGTTAACTTAAGACAACAAAGAAAATTTTACATACTAAAAAAAAAAAAACCATGATTAGTGGGGAAAAATATTCAAAATGAAGCTCAACAACAGAAAAGACCCTAATCAAAGGGTTGGGACCCTCAAATGTTGAGGTAACTAACAAGTCGAGTTCTGATGTATCACCAACCCTTCCCCTGTGACCACACATTTTCTGTTCCTCTTCTCATTCCCAGTAACTCCTCATCTCACTGTGTCCCTGTGTCCTCATTCTGTCCCCCACTGAAATGAGTTACCATGGCTATGCCTACCTGGTCTTGCTCTTACTGAGCATTTCTTTTTTTTTTTTTTGAGACGGAGTCTTGCTCTGTCGCCCAGGCTGGAGTGCAGTGGCCAGATCTCAGCTCACTGCAAGCTCCGCCTCCCAGGTTCACGCCATTCTCCTGCCTCAGCCTCCCCAGTAGCTGGGACTACAGGTGCCCGCCACCTCGCCCGGCTAGTTTTTTGTATTTTTTTAGTAGAGACAGGGTTTCACCACGTTAGTCAGGATGGTCTCGATCTCCTGACCTCGTGATCCTCCCGTCTCGGCCTCCCAAAGTGCTGGGATTACAGGCTTGAGCCACCACGCCCGGCCTACTGAGCATTTCTTAATACCCAGAATCTGTCCTTCCCTTCTAGACCGCCCTCTAAACTTACCTGCTCTGTGTACCTTCTACAAGGGCTTGTTGTATAAGTCTGTTCTCACACTGCTATTAAGACATACCTGAGACTGGGCAATTTACTGAGAAGAGAGGTTTAATCAGCTTACAGTTCTGCTGGCTGTACAGGCTTCTGCTTTTGGGGAGGCCTCAGGAAACTTACAATCGTGGCAGAAGTGGAAACAAGCATGGTCTTCAAGTGGCCAGAGTGGGGGTGGGGATGTGCTGCACACTTTTAAACAACCAGATCCCAGGAGAACTCTATCACAAGAACAGCAAGGAGGAAGTCTGCCCCCATGATTCAAACAGCTCCCACCAGGCCCCTCCTCCAACACTGGGCATTACAATTTGACATGAGATTTGGGCGAGGACACAGAGCCAAACCGTATCACTCGTTTGTTTTCACAATGGAAACTCATCCTCTCTGAAGTAACCAATGGAAGATGAAAGTTTGCCATCTTACCTTTTATGGCCATTTACATGAGCTCTAATCCAAATAAATGAATCTATGGTGGCAAAATTTTACAAGCCATAAAAGGCAGCTAGGAGAGAGATTTTGGAGGCTAACGGTGTTTTTTTTTTTTTTTTTTTTGGTGCTTCTTTTTCTCTAAGTTTCACCAGCTGAGTAACTGATAACTCCATCTGCTCCTGAAGCCACATAGAACGTTGGTCTTACAGGAATGGGTACAGTCCTGTTTCTATGTTTATTTTTTGTGGTTACCACCCCAGGAAGATCTGGATTATGCTGTGCTACCATGGAAGCACATTGTATGGTACCATGGACCATACAATGGACCATCACCAACTCTCTGCCTCTAACTCAGGTCCAACCTCCCAGGAGAGCCAGCTTCCAGGACACGCGGCTAAAAACACTTGGGCATCTTGGATGCTGAGTGCTCACCTTAGGCCCCACTGGATCTCCCTTCCACATCTGCCTCCACAGTCCACCAGCTCCAGGTGTGCTTGGCTTCCTGTTTGATACATTTTGGTATTCTTCTCTCCAGCTCAAATTTGATCTGGCCTCATACTTTACCCATATACAGTGTCTAGCTGCCCCCAGGTATCTATCTCAGCTGAGTCAAGCCTGACCTTGAGACTACCCCAGGGCCAGCCTATCTGGCTGGTGCTTCTCACTGGCTTTCTCAAATCCTCACTCTAATCCCTGAAGGTAGAGCACAGTTCTTCAGTTCTGTCTCTGTTACTGGAATGGACAAGACCAGACTTTGACATGAGTACAGGAAGTGTTTATCTCCACAGTGATTATTTGTGTGATCTAATTTGAGATGCCATTTTACAGAAAAGTGGTTAGGAGCCCCAACCCTTGAGTTGGACCACCTGGGTTCAATGTCCAAATCTGTTACCTAATAGCTGTTTAACACTAGGAAACTTCCTTGCTTTGTGGGAATGAGAATTGCACTTGCCTCAGAAAATAGTAGTTAAGATCAAATGAGACATACAAATACTATGTCTAGCAAAGTAACTGACATCTAGTAGTGGTCGACATACTAGCTAATACTATTATTATGATCACCAAGTGTTCTAGGGCCTGTGCTTCCACTGTGAGAGATTCACTCCTTTATCAGACCCTCCTCAGACCCATGACACTAATTCATAGTGGACTTTGTCCTTGACAAGAGGACAGTAAGTGCCAGGACACCTGAGGATTGAACTGGGTGTGAAAAGTTGAAGAAGGCAAAGAGGAACAGACAGAGAAAGCTGAGAACACTAAAGATGAACTTTGTCTAATCCACAGTGTGTTGGAGCTGATGCTCCTGACAGATTAGGGCCTGAATCTGTTACTGAGAATGAAAGGGGAGATTGTATATTGCACAGATAATTATTATGGTACTTCTGTGTTAAACCACTCTGGGAACACGATTCACGAGAGATATGTGTGCTAGGAGTGCCATTACATTAAACACAAAGTGAAGGGTGCCTTCTGGAGCTGTGTGGCAGGCTGGCCCTGAACTAGCAAATATTCACAACACTCCTTGACATCCATCCCACAATCACCCCTCTAGCCCCACACCATTGCCAAAACCCCACTCCAAAGTGAAGAATGAATAATCTAAGCCAGTGGTTCTCAACCGGGAGTGATTTTAACGCCAGGGAAATATTTGTTTGTCACAAGTTGAGGGGAGGTTGCTACTATCATGTTAATGTTATCTCATGAACACAGGCCAGAAGTGTCGCTAAACATTGTCCTGACAATGCAAAGAATAACTCCTACAACAAAGAATTATCCAGCCTTAAATGTCAATAGGGCTGGGGTTGGGAAACTCTGCTCTAAGGCCATCTAATCATGGTGATCTTTCTCCTTGCCAGTGAATAATTCAGGTGTCGCAGGGTTGGAAGCTGAAGAAAAGGCAAAGTTTGTGCAAGGGTTGCAATGGTGACAATCCATAACTGCACAGGTGAAGTGACCTTAAGATGATCAATTAGCACCACTCACACTCCTGCCTTAAGGATTTCGCAGAAAACTGAAGTTCTACATCCATTTTGCCTAAGTCTTGAGGGGTAGAGAAGCCCGTTACTGATATTTAAGTTGTATTTTTATATTTTTAATTATATGTTAGTTCTAGAAAAACACATCTATAGTCAGCTCCCAATCAATCAAAAAATAATGAGTCTTCTGTTTCTAAAGCCTTGGTAGATATAAATGTGGGATATGCTTACTTTTGTTCTCTACCTGCTGACTTTCCTGGGACTTGAACGTAGTCAAGACTTCATCCCTCCATTTTTCCAGGCACTAAACAAGACCATAGACTTATTGAAAATAGATTCTTCATCTTCCATATATTTTTATTCCCATATCTGAAACACAGCCTGGTACATAAAAAGGCTTGAAAAGATTTGTTGAAGACCGAATGAGGGAACATATAAATGAATGTAGTCTGGAACTTGGATCCCAACTTATTACACTGTTTCTCCTAAGAGTAGGTATCATCTCCACTTGTATACATTACTGGTATCTGATATCAAACATGACTCCAATGTATCAATTTCCTATTTTTTCATAGGAAGTTTTCACCTATCTCCTTGCATTTCTACTTAGCATACTTGTTTGTCTCTTGTCCATCATTCTCTTCCCAAGCCTCATGAAATTCATGAAAGCCCTGGCCAGTTTTCTGTCACCTTTGTGTTGAAGCACTGGTCCAGAAAAGCTTCTCATTCTCTATCCCCACTGTTGGAGCTGCTCCACATTTTTCCCAGGCAGAAGAGCCTCTCCCCAGGTCTGGTCCAGCCCCAGCGCAGATCTTTGCCTGAAGTGAGCCTGGGTGTTTTCCCACCTCTGTGAGTACTTGCTGCTCACCAACTTTCCATCCACAGTGGTCACAAATCCCCAGAATACTTACCTCTTTGGCTTTCTTCTTCGATGATTTTCTCCATCCTATCTAGAAACCCCTCATCCTCTTTAACCAGAGGAAGAGACAAAGGTGTGCCTCTCTGCACATCTTATTATCTAATTTTTTTTTCATATCTTGGATTCTCTTGCACAGCTACGGAAGGAAGAAAGTCCTGTGTCCTCTCTACTTTCTTCCTATTAACGCCACCCTCTACCTCAAGTATTATTTGAATATCATTGTTTGAAACCAGACTTATTACTTAGCCTAAAATTGAGAGCACATATTTAGACTGCTTAATCAGATTAGGTTAATAAATATGTTGTTTTTTTTTTTTTTTTTTTTTTTTTTTTTTTTTTTTTTTTTTTTTGAGACCGAGTCTCACTCTGTCGCCCAGGCTGGAGTGCAGCGACATGATCTTGGCTCACTGCAAGCTCCGCCTCCCGAGTTCACGTCATTCTCCTGCCTCGGCCTCCCAAGTAGCTGGGACTACAGGTGCCTGCCTTGGCCTCCTGAGTAGCTGGAACTATAGGTACCCACCACTACGCCCAGCTAATTTTTTGTATTTTTTAGTAGAGACGGGGTTTCACTGTGTTAGCCAGGATGGTCTCGATCTCCTGACCTTGTGATCCGCCCGCCTCAGCCTCTCAAAGTGCTGGGATTTGTGAGCCACTGCACCTGGCCAATAAATATGTACTTTTAAACTGTACTTGAACACTCTAAGTACTGAGGAGTTTAAGCAAGCAAAAATATGTAAACAAACGTTAAATTTAGAGAACGTTTAATACAATGCATGATGTTACAACTAAGCAGAGAGAATAAGCTCACATTAAAGAAGTGGTGATGTAATGTACTTTGTGCATTAAAAGTGAATTGAATTTCTAAATGTCAGTGTCTTGGTAGAAAAAAAGCAATTTAATCCTTATCCCCTCTCCCCAGTCTAAGGAGTGGGAGGTTTGCTTGATAGAAGAAGAGGATACAGATGGTATAATAAAGTCTTACACTATTCGTTGATGAGAACTTTTATGCCGCACCTTCTGCCCCATGTATGGGCAAACTCTTAAGAAACCCGGGATACTTCCACCTTTGGCTCCAGCAGGAAATTCAAATTACACAAGTGTATGAGTCCGTTCTCGTGCTGCTATGAAGAAATACTCGAGACTGGATAATTTATAAAGAAAGAGGTTTAATTGACCTACAGCATGGCTGGGGAGGCCTGGGAAACTTACAATCATGGTGGAAGGGAAAGGAACACAGCCTTCTTCACGTGGAGGCAGGAAGGAGAAGAATGAGAACCAAGTGAAGGGGGAAGACCCTTATAAAACCATCAGATCTTGTGAAAACGTACTCACTATCATGAGAATAGCATGGGGGAACCACCACTGTGATTCAATTACCTCCCACAAGCTCCCTCCCACGACAAGTGGAGATGATGGGAACAACAATTCAAGATGAGATTTGGGTGGGGACATAGCCAAACCATATCGACAAGCCTCTGCCTATGTGCAATTCCAATCTAATCCCAACCCCACCCACTAATCACCACAAAAACTCCAAGCCATTCTCCTTTCGTTGCTCTCTTAAGCTTTGCTCTCCTCAGAAAGCCTCATTATATAAATAATAAACATTTCAGACCTTGTGTCTATGTAGCATCATTGATCTTGACATCAAAACTAAATTGTAGGTGGGGGCCAATTCTGCTTCTGCAGGGTGGTAACAACATATAGTATATTTGAATATAAGAGACACATTCTTGCCCCAGGACCTCACAAAGTAGAACTCTTCAGTAGCAATAAAGCAAAGGAGGTTATGGTGGGTAGCAGAAATTCTCCCAAAGTGTTTGAGTAGGACTAGTGAAGGTGTAGTTTATTCAGAGTTTATCTACCCTCTCTGCCATGCACTGTTATTATGAAATTAACACATTTTTGCTATAGATGCTGATGACCATCCTGAGTCTGATCAGCTTCCTTGGAGGAAAACCAAAGAGAAGCAAAATGTATCTGTGCTCTTCATTGCTTCCACACAAAGCAGGAAAAATTCAGCCAGAAGTGCATAGTTTGGATATGTATGCTACAAGCAGAGATTATTTTGTCACAAGGGAGAGATTTTTTCATGTTGCCTATAATCTTAGGTTACTTTCCCCAAAACTTCACACAAAATTATTAATAATTATTCATTGCTTGGCTGCAATGTTTCCATCTTATTGGCAGGTTTGATGAGATGAACACTGCAGACTCTGAAATCAGTCTTATCAGATTAAAATCCAATCTGCCAACTGAGAGGGAAATGTTCAACAATTTGATGAATATGTGGAATAGAAAAATTGGTTTGTCTCAAATATATAGAATACTGCATTTGGTAAATAGAGAACAAACATCCTCTAAAGAAAAAAAAAAACTTTAAAAATGCATTTCATTTTCACTTGGAAATGCTTTAGAAGCAATGCATTAAAAAGTATACGAAGAGCACACCAGAAGTTCTTTCTCTTTTTCTTTTTCATATTTTATTATTCTTATTTTTTCTGCATCTCAGAAGCTGGGCATGGAACAGCTCTGAAAGATGGAACTTCAGAAAATTATTCTTGTCTGTTTTGTAGTTTCACAAGCCATTCTGTATCCATTTATTCATTTCCTGCTAGTGACTAAATGAATGTCTTTAATGTCTCTTTACAGATGAGAGCCCAGGAGATAGGCAGACAAGAACTTTATCACTGATCACCACCAACCAGTGATTACTGAGCATCCTCCATGGTCATGACAAGATATAGATGACGGGAAACAAAAGCAGGTTAATCTGAAGAATATTACACTTCCTGTAAAGCTGGAACTTGTCTTCTGGAATAGAGATGTTTATAAGAACAGAGACAGAAATATTTAAGTAATTTTTTAAAACTGAAAAGTAACAGCCAGTAGTTACTATGCCTTATTCACTCCACCATCTAACATAGCACCTAGTATGTAGTAGGCACATAATAAATGCAAAAGAAAATAAACATGTGAATTAGAATCATTAAGTAATTTTGCTGGCCATCAAAATTATTTTACATTAACACACTGATCAATTAAAGATGGAGACAGCTAAATCATTCTACTGTTAAAATTAGTCTGAGCAGCATGCTCTAAATTACACTAACAGAAAAATGCTCATTGAAAATAACTGTGAAGAACATCTGTATACATCTCCCTGGATACCTGGATAAGAGTTTCTCTAGGATATATTCTCAGCAGTGGAGGTACTGTTTCAGGGGTATTCTTATCTTTAACTTTTCTAGATACTGCCAATTTACACACCAAAATTGGTGTACCAATTTAAACTTCCACAAGCCAAATAAAAAGGATATGCATCAATCCATATCTTTGCTAACATTTGGGCTCATTATGTTTTTCAAAAAAAAAAAATTTTTTTGGGATAGTCTTGCTCTATCACGTAGGCTAGAGAGCAGAAGCCTGATCTCAGCTCACTGCAACCTCCGTCTCCCAAGTTCAAGCGATTCTCCTGCCTCAGCCCCCCAAGTAGTTGGGATTACAGGCACACACCACCATGCCCCGCTAATTTTTGTATTTTTAGTAGAGATGGGGTTTTACCATATTGGTCAGGCTGGTCTTGAACTCCTGACCTCGTGATCCACCCACCTCGGCCTCCCAAAGTGCTCGGATTATAGGCGTGAGCCACCTTGCCCAGCCATGTTTTTCAAATGGGCATAGTTATTGTAGTTTTATTTGCATATTTTTATTTCTTTTTTTTTATTATTATACTTTAAATACTAGGGTACATGTGCACAACGTGCAGGTTTGTTACATATGTATACATGTGCCATGTTGGTGTGCTGCACCCATCAACTCGTCAGCACCCATCAACTCATCATTTACATCAGTTATAACTCCCAATGCCATCCCTCCCCCCTCCCCCCTCCCCATAATAGGCCCCGGTGTGTGATGTTCCCCTTCCCATGTCCAGGTGATCTCATTGTTCAATTCCCACCTATGAGTGAGAACATGCGGTGTTTGGTTTTCTGTTCTTGCGAAAGTTTGCTGAGGAATAGAAATCCTTCTATCATAAAGATACATGCACATGCATGTTCATTGCAGCACTGTTCACAATAGTAAAGACATGGAATCAACCTAAATGCCCATCAATGGTAGACTGAATAAAGAAAATGTTATACATATACAACATTGAATACTATGCAGCCATGAAAAAGAATGAGATAATGTTCTTTGCAGCAACATGGATGGTGCTGGAAGCCATTATCCTTAGCAAACTAATGCAGGAACAGAAAACCAAATACCACATGTTTTCACTTATAAGTGAGAGCTAAATGATGATAACACATGGACACATAAAGGGAAACAACAGATACTGGGGCCTATCAAAGGGTAGAGGATGGGAGGAGGGAGAAAATCAGAAAAAAAACCCATTGGGCATTAGACTTAATACCTGGATGACAAAATAACCCTCATGACATGGGTTTACCTATATAGCAAACATGCACACGTACCCCTGAACTTAAAATAAAAGTTTTAAAAACTTAATAATTTTTTAGTAATTCAAATCACACAAACAATGCTTTCTGACCATAATAGAAATAAAATAGGAAATCAACAAATAGAGAAATGCTGGAAAATTCCCCAAATACTTGAAAACTAAATCACATACTTCTAAGAAATCCACAGGTCAAAGAAGAAATCAACAGGGACATTGGGAAGTATTTTGAACAGGTGACAATACATTTCAAAATTTATGGGATAGTGTTAAAGAATTACTTAGGGAAACTTTTAGCACTTCACATTATGGTTATTTTCTCAGTAGATCTATAGCCCATTTCTTCAGCTCTGTTCCACTCTTCCTCATTATTTTTTTCTGCCCATGTGAGGAGGGAAACTATGCTTTGATCTTCCTTGTTCTCCTACTAGTTATAATTTGTCCACTAAATTAACATGTATTGAGAATCTACTGTTGGCCTACAGTGCTGGCTCAGAGTAGGAGCTTTACAAATATCTACTGAATAAATAAATGAGGTAATTTCAATTTGGAGACAGGGAAATAAAAGAAATAAAGAGAACTTGCAGCTCCATTGTCTATTGCTAAATCAAAACATTTTATATTTAGGTTCATACTACTCATAAGATTGATCTTCATTTTCTTTTCTTAAGAGTCCTTTCAAAAGAGTAAGTCACAGAATCACAAATCTAATCTGGTCACATCAAATGCATAAGTCTTTTCTAGCATCTCCCATAAAATCTGTCCAGCTTCCTCTGAACACCTCCAATAAGACTATTCAATATGTGAATTGAAGAGTCAATTCAATCTACTAATTTTCTAGACTCATGATAGTACAATGGTTTGCATTTACCTTTCCAAACTGAATTGTAATTCTGATAAAAATTTAAACATAATCCCTGGCACTGGGTTTGAGTTCTTCTAGCTCAAGTGACCTGTCTCCATAACCCACAGTCATTTGCAGAAAGGCAGAGCTATCTTCACTCAGTTACTTCAACCTCCGAAGATGGGATGTATCTCCAAAACTTTCATTTTCTCCCTTTGGAAACTTACTGGAAAACACCTTATTTAGATGCATCACCTTCTACATGTTTGCAATTTTATCTTCTACACACTCTTGATATGCCAATTCCATGAATGTACACATCTGAAAGCATATATTAACCTCTTTAGAAGGTAAAGCAATGCCCAATGATCATGGAAAAATTATTCTGATCACATTCCCATTTCCCCTTTATTGTTTGGTGCAGACTCATCTTCTGAGTCTGCCTTAACATGGTTCCTGTTCATTTCTTTGGACCATTTTAGTGGACTCTTCCTAGACTTCTACAACTCCACTATATCTTCCTCAGATTTGCATACATTATCCAAGAACTTACATAACAGAAAGGTAGTGTTTGTAGTTTGATTTCCATTACCTTTTTGATGATTCCTTCCATTTGGACTGTATCATTTGTTGTCTGTATTCCAGAATGTATCTTGCCAGTGTCTGCAAAGAACAATCAACCATTACTGACTGCTACATCCTGTTCTGGAGCTAAAACTTAGAGAACAAAGTTTATCATATTCTAAGTATATTTTTGAATCTAATTTTCCAAGACATGTTACTTGATTTGTTCACAATAATCAAATTTTGTTGTTAAATCCTCGTCACTATTCAATAGTTTGCATACTCAAGTGAAATTAATTTCATAACTCTTCTGTGTTCCATGTCTTGCTATTATTTTAAACGACATTATATCAAGCATGTAAATTCAGTCCTCTCCCCCAAAGACAGGGTGTGACTCTTACTAATTTTTATTAGAACACAATAAACCCTGCAATTAACATAGCACTTTAGACTCCCAGGTAAAACCAACACCTTGTATTTGGAATGACAAGTTAATAATCACTGCCATCTGCAGGCAACAGAAAAAATCCTCTGGTTTATACCAACTTGTTTGATCAAAGGCAGTTTCAGGTGAACAAAATAATTATATTTCCAGGGAACAATGCACTAAGAGATAAAAACGCACTTGTCTACTTCCTGCCCTCTACATTTGCATTGGCGCAAACAGCACCCAGAGCAATCAGAAAAATAATACTGAGCAAAAGCAGTTGCATTGGCAACCATGAGGTCACAAGCTTTACTAAAGAATACAGAACGAGAGTATGATGAAATGGGAAAGAGAGGTATCCCCAATAGCATTTTTTTAGCATCACTAAGATTATAACTACTATCAGTTTACAAGTCCAATTAATTAATTCCAACCCCCTCTGCAACTCTTTCTGAGCAAATCAGTAATTTAACTTACCTGATAACTCAAATTGATAACCAGTCACCTGTCTAGTGTCCATTCTCAACTCAAGCCTATGTTATCTTGACAAATTGGATAAAGTAATTTAAACCTTATTAAAGCAAAGGTTTGATGTATTCCAACCCGTTACGTTTGCATATATAAATACACTGTGGAAAAAATACTACCACATCTCAGCTGGAAATGTGCTTTGATACAATGTTTTCAAGAAACAGTATTTTTTAAAGATGTCTTTGAATAGTCTAACAGTTTGTCTCAATGGGAGCTGCTATTGGCAGTCAGGAGTAACAATTCTTCATCGTTCTGTACATTACAGGACGTTTAGCATTCCTGGATCCCACCCACTAAGTGCCAGTAGATTGTCCCAGTCATATATGTGTGGGAACCAGAAACGCTCCCATAGATTTCAGAATGGCCCCCAAGGAAACAGTGCTGCCCTCTCTCCCAATTAACAACCTTTGGGAAGGCTTCCCGAAAGAAGTTGAAGGATTTAGTAATTACCCTATTGTATGGTCAAGCATTTGAGAAACTCTAAATCAAAGAAAAGAGAGCTAATTCTAGAGGATAATTTCCAATGAGCAAATTAAAGTGTTCATCCTTCCTTCTACCTCTTTCTAAATGATGCCTAAATGATTTTCTAATCTAAAATTAGAAAGTTTAAAGGAAAAAAACTTATCAAAAAATAAGATAAAATAAAAATACTTATGAAATGTTAAATTCCGTGTGACAAAAACAGAATACAAAATAAAATACAAATATGAAACTAGAAACACAATTGCAGGGGTTAATAACTTAAATATACAAAAAATCCCTACATAGCAATGAGAAAAAACTAATGTCCAATAAAAAACTGAACTGAGAAATTAGCAAGCAAAAAATAAGAAAAATGGCTAATAACATTAAAAACCATATTTAACCTCATTAGTAATCAAGGATAAATAATATACATTTAAACAAAAATGAAATATAAATATATTTATATGTTTTACCTACAGTGACAATAAATTTAAATGAAAATACTCAGTATTGGTGAGGATTCACAGAAGTGCAAGAATAGGGACAAAATTGATGTTGCCCTTATGAAGGAAATTTAGCCATAGCTAGCAAAGTCTTAAAATTTTGCAAGTCATTTAATCCATCAACCCCAACTTTGGCAATTTACACTAGGAATATAATTGTGGTTGTGGGCAAAAAATTGGCTACAATATTGCTCACTGATTCTCTTTTTCTTATTTTGTGGGTACATAGTAGGTATATGTATTTATGGAGTATATACGATACTTTGATATAGGCATATAATGCATAATAATTAAATCAGGGCAAATGGAAGTGTCCATCATCTCAAGCATGTATCCTTTCTTTGTGTTACAAACAATCCAATTATATTCTTAGTTAATTTGAAATGTACAATAAATTATTATTGACTGTAGTCACCCTGTTGTGCTATTAAATACTAGATCTTATTCATTCTGACTATATATTCATAGCCATTAATCATTATTTTTTGTAACAAAAGAATAGATACACATATATTTTCAAGAATATGAAAATTTAATGAATAAACTATGGTATATGTAGAAAATAAAATAGTATGAATTTAAAATAATGCCTTTGAAAATTATTTAGTGACATGGAAAACTGTTCTTAGTATATCATTAATGGGGAAAAGCAAGGCTCCACACCCGTGGAGATTGGTCCCAGGATCCCAGTGGATATCAAAATTCAAGGATGCTGAAATCCCTGATATAAACTAGCATAGTATTTGCATCTAACCTTCACACAATCTCTCAGATACATCAAATCTTCTCTAAATTACTTATAATACCTAATATATTGCAATTTCCAGGTAAGTAGTTGTTATACTATATTGCTTTTTATTTGCATTACTTTCTATTGTACTGTAAAAAAATTTTCCAAATATTTTTGATCTGTGGTTGATTGAACTCACGAATGCAGAACGGCAGACACAGAGGGCCCACTGTTTGTAAAATATGACCTTTTTGCAAAACTTATATATGCATGTGTTTATATAATCAGAGAGAGAGGGGCTATATTTGTCTTGTAGAGAAAATCTTGTTCTTCTTTGCAAACTCAAGACCTGGTATGGTGCCTGGAACAGAGTATGTGCTAAGAGTGTACCAAGTCAATCACATATATAAATAAATTGGTAATAAAAGACATTCCCTAAAATGCTATTGGTTATTGACGCTGAGATTAATTATGTTTTTCTTTCTTCTCTTTGTTTATATTTATTTTGGTGGTTTTATACAATGAGCATGGATTACTTTTGTGATTTCAAAAAAAGTGTAAGTCCTACAGAAAGCTTTAATTTGGTTGGAAAGAAATTTGTGGATCTTAAAGGGAAGGATTTCAGTCATGCTACAGCAAGTGTGCCTCTATTAGTCATGATCAACCCTTTCTGAGCCGTAATTTGAGCTAATTTAAAAGCCTACTCACCTGCTGGGATTTTTCTCCCATAGAAGTGATTCCAGGCCACACACGGTGACTCATGCCTATAATCCCAGCGTTTTGGGAGGCTGAAGCAGGAGGATAGCTTCAGCCCAGGAGTTCAAGACAAGCCTGGGCAACATAGGGGAACCCTGTCTCTATAAAAAATAAAATAATTAGCCAGGCATGGTGGTGCATGCCTGTGGTCCCAGCTACTCAGGAGGCTGAGGTGGGAGAATTGCTTGAGCCCTGGATGGAGGTCAAGGCTGCAGTGAGCCATGATCGCACCACTGCACTCCAGCCTGGATGACAGAGGGAGGTACTGTCTCAAAAACAAACAAGAAGGAGAAGAAGGGAGGAGGGGGAGGAGGAGGAGGAGGAGGAAGAGGAGGAGGAAGAGGAGGAGGAGGAGGAGGAGGAGGAGGAGGAGGAGGAGGAGAAGGAGGAGAAGAAGAAGAAGAAGAAGAAGAAGAAGAAGAAGAAGAAGAAGAAGAAGAAGAAGAAGAAGAAGAAGAAGCAGAAGCAGCAGCAGCAGCAGCAGCAGCAGCAGCAGCAGCAGCAGAAGGAGGAGGAGGAGGAGGAGGAGGAAGGAGGAGGAAGGAAGGAAGGCAGGAAGGCAGGAAGGCAGGAAGGAAGGAAGGAAGGAAGGAAGGAAGGAAGGAAGGAAGGAAGGAAGGAGAAGAAAGAGGAAAGAAGAAGAAGGAAGAAGGAGGAAGAAGAAGATTGAGTCCCTCATAGACTTCAGAAGTAAGATGAGGTAATAAACTACTGAATCATCCCACCTTACACAGGAAGCTGGGACAGAGTAACTAAGGAGAAGAGCCCCTGGGGACACCTCAGAGAACAAGATTCTAGTGCCAGTTGACAGGTAACTCGGATGGTGAAAGCATTATAGACAATGACGTTAGGCTCTGATTTTCTCTTTCACTTTTGCGTTGGCTTTAATTCTTATTTGAAGCAATGTGTGTATCTTCAACTAACGACAATGTTACAATTTCAGGGACAGTTTAGTTGCTTTAAGACTTAACATTTCTGGCTCCATCACATCCCTTGTTTAGAAGGCAGTGGCCTACTACAACAAACAAGCAAGAGTGCCACCTCGTGGCAACTCACTTAATATACACATGGTTCCTGAGAGCTGGAAGAAATTTAAGAAAAAGAAAAGAGGTAATAATATTGCAGATTGGCCTAGCATGCCTCAACAGCTTCAGTGCCCTGAATTGCAAAGGTTTCCTTCTACCTAGGATTTTAGCTTTCAGAAGTGTGACAGTTTTGGTCAGCGTAGAAAAAATATCAACCTGAATTGCCGTTATCTCTACCATAAATCACTAAACACGAGGCTCTTCTGGAGATTAACTACTGATCTCTGATAACATCGTTTATAACATAACTGAAATTATCTGGTTTCAGGGAGCTATTGTCCTCTCCTCATCACTTATTCTGTTATTTAATGAACATTTATTGAACACCTTTATTTTCCAGGAACTGCACTAGACTCTGGGAACACAACATGAGAAAGATACATTCTCCAGCTGGTGAAAAGCTCATACTCTGTTAAGTAAAATTTCTAGAAGGCCATTGGTTTGAACTAAGCTCCTGCACTAGGCCCCAAGAGACCAACCAAAATGGAGTAACCCGTGCTAAAGGTCCACATCACCAAACTGAAACTAAGTTGTTAATCTGACCTTCTGAGAAATTAAGAAAGAAAAAGAAATAATAGCCAAATCCCCAAACAGGCCAGTTTTAGCCAATACGATAAGAAAGTCCCCTCTGCTTTAACCCTTACAAGGAAAGTAACCTGCTGTTAACCAATCTGCTTTTTGTATTATGCTGTTTCCTTGTTCCTGCTCAAGCTTTTAAAAACTGACTCTTCCATCACGCCCTACAGAGCACCACTCTATTTTTTAGATGAGATGCTACCTGACTCATGAATTACAAATAAAAGCCAATTTGATCATTTAACTAAACTTGTTGCAATTTTGTCTCTTGACATTTACCATGAGACACTATGCTGAATCATGTTGTCAACTAGACACCACCATCATCCCTTTTAAGGTCTTCTCCCATAATCCATTTACGTAGGACGTGGAGTTTCCCATGGAAGTCCCTCAAGATTTGGAAGACAGAAGAAAAAGACATTTTATTCTCTAGAGGCAACTGCATCCTGCCTGAAGCAAATGAGAGATTCAGAGTGGCTCCCTGGGGAGCTCTTGAGACCCCCCCATCTGTGTCGCTGCTGCACTGGGAGGCAGTAGGGGGGCCTCTCAGAGATTCGTAAGACTTGCGGCAGCTTGCTGGGAAGTTCCTGAGAATCCGCAGCCCTGTTGCCTCAGGATGACATCTCCAGTGTCCGCTTCCTTCCCACTGGCTTGCCTGGCCTTCAATACTCCCCAGCTTTTCCAATAGTCAAGCAAGGCCGGGCGCGGTGGCTCACGCCTGTAATCCCAGCACTTTGGGAGGCCGAGGCGGGCGGATCACAAGGTCAGGAGATCGAGACCACGGTGAAACCCCGTCTCTATTAAAAATACAAAAAATTAGCCGGGCGCGGTGGCAGGCGCCTGTAGTCCCAGCTACTCGGGAGGCTGAGGCAGGAGAATGGCGTGAACCCGGGAGGCGGAGCTTGCAGTGAGCCGAGATTGCACCACTGCACTCCAGCCTGGGGCACAGAGCGAGACTCTGTCTCAAAAAAAAAAAAAAAAAAAAAAAAGTCAAGCAAGCCCCTAATTCCTAATAACCCCTTCTGCCCGCAAAACATGGAGTGCCTTCTGTTTTCCTGACCAACCCTGACTGACTCAGACACATAGCTAGATAATTCACATAGCTAGATAATTCTACAACTTTGCTATAGTGTCATGAAAACCAGACTATATCAGATTTTATGAGAACAGAGTAGCAGGAAAGTATCTCAGCTTTAGAGGATTGAAGGAGGCTTCCCAGAGAAACTGACATCTAAGGTAAGTCTCAAAGATTAATAGAAATTATCTAGGTGCAAAGAAAGATTCAGAAACTAAGGTATTTAGAAAATAAGTTAGGTTTTAGAAGGGCTGGATAACCAAAAATAAAACTGTATTTAAAGCAGAAAACACACAAGACTAAAAAAGTTACCAAACTTACAATTAGCATGTTGATGAAGAATAAAACAACAGTTTTCCTGCATGATTACCATTCCTGTAAAGCTCATTACACATTTGTAGAAATCGGTGTGGCAAAATGCAGTAATGCTGTTGGTGCTTCATCCACACCAAACCCTTACCAGATTGGTACTCCAAGTTCGCCAGCTGCTGTGAATGATAGCCACAAATGGCTCACAACTGCAGCCTTCTCTGAAGAATTGCTATTCACCCGGAAGTTTCTGGAAGACTCTGACTTCCTCCAAAGGCATTTGCAGGTGAGGGCTGACATACAGGCCTGCAAAACCTGGCGCCCTCACCTGAAGGTGATGACGACTTTGTTATGCCATTCAAACTCTGTGGGAGCAGGCTAAGGCTGAACTACAGCAGAAACTTCATCTTTGCTTAACTTTTCCTCTGTTCTATTTTCTGCTTTCCTCACTTCTTTTTTTGTTCATTTGGTTTTTTGGGTTGAGACGGAGTCTCCCTCTGTCCCCCAGGCTGGAGTGCAGTGGCTCAAACTCGGCTCACTGTAAGCTCCGCCTCCAGGTTCAAGTGATTCTTATGCCGCCTCCAGGTTCAAGTGATTCTTATGCCTCAGCCTCCCCAAGTAGCTGGGATTACAGGCGTGCACCACCACACCTGGCTAATTTTTTTGTATTTTTATTTTTTGTATTTTTATTATATGGGGTTTTGCCATGGTGGCCAGGCTGGTCTCAAACTCCTGACAGGTGATCTGCCTGCCTCGGCCTCCCAAAGTGCTGGGATTACAGGCATGAGTCACTGCACCCGGACTGCTTTCCTCACTTCTTGATGTGTGGCAGAACTGCAGACCATTTGGAGTTGCCTGAGCATGCAAACAAAGCATGGTGAGTTATGAGCTGGAGAGATAGGCATTTAACCTAATCACGTAAGGACTTCTTATAAGCTGTATGAAGGGAGTGTGAACTTTATCTTGAGTGCCATGATCTTGCAACATTTGTCCACACCATCAGTAAAAAATTTAGATCATGATATATGTTTAATTATTAATATACTGACATGTCATACATTTTGTAAATGATGTACAAAAATAGAAATTTTAAAGGAAAAAAATGAAAAATAGAAGTTCAGTTTCCCCTGCATTTCAACAGATTACCTTGTACCCTGCCTTAGGTGACATGCACCACTGTGGGGACCATAGAGGCAGAGAGGGAGGTTGGTCAACTCTTTATTCCACACCTGTGATCCCATTAGGCTTCTTGTCTTTAAATCAATAATACAGATCTGTCATTTTTTTGCTGGGATGTGTCTCTAATGCCTGCTCTTGTGGAGAGACACAGTGGAGATTTCAGGTAATCTATTTCCTCTACTGATGGGCGTCTCGCCTGAGAAACACACACACACACACACACACACACACACACACACACACTTCAAGCAGTTCTTTACCAGGGTTTTTAGTGAAAAAACCTAAATAATACAGATGTAAGAGATGGGATTGAATATCAGGTGCCCCCTGCACCCAGTAATAAATCAGTGTCTCTCCCCCACTGACTTTTTCATTCCCCATGCCTTAAGAAGGCATTGATCTCACTACACCTTCTGGATGGGACAAAAGAACTTTTCCGAGGCCATTGAAAACCATCCTGTTTGTACCTGTCTTCTCTGCTCCATGTTACTCCTTTCTCCCGACTATCTCCAAGTCTTTCATGTCTAGTCCCCATTCCCAATGCCCCCATTTTTGCTAGACTGCAAATGTTCTCTTAGAAGTAAGCAAGTCCCAAAATATCTCTTGGGTCACACACATTTTCACAGTCTCCTGTTCCATTTGTGAATCCATGCCAGCCATCCTCGCTCATCCACTCATTTCTGCCGCTAGGCAGAGGCGTATGGGAAGCCTTTTAACCTCAGGAGGAGCAGAGGATGGCTGGCAGGTAACCCTACTCTTATTGTGATCTTCTTTTTTCTCTGGTTATCTCTTAGAATCTGGCAAAGGAAGCCTCAGACATCTCTCCCAACAAGCAGGAATCTCCCATCCATAGTGCCACAGGGTCCAGGTAATAAATTGTCACCTCCACCACCAGCATCACTTTGACCTTACTAACAGTTGTGGGTACTGGTACAAGAGTACAAATGGAATCCCACATATCGCATATCTAAATGAGCAAAAGTTATAAATAAGCAAACACAACTGCTCAATAAAATATGTCCCATCCTACCACCTTGACAAATACATCGTCCTAATGTCAACATTGAAAAATATGAATGATTTGTATGACTGGAAGTCAGTATGGTCCAAGGCTGCACTGTTTGTGTCTTTCTCAGACCCTGGGTTGCATTGCAAAGCCAACTTTCTTCCATGCTCCTGACATTAAAGTATGCCACGCCCAGTGTTCCTTCCTGATCTGTGACTCACCTGGCTGGTGGTGGGGAAGGTAGTCTCCCAGCTGAGATAGGGAATATAAGAGAAATTGGGGTGTGGGAATGTGAGATCTGAGTTGAACAGCAAAATTTGTGATAACACCAGAATACGTGTGGAGGTGCCTAACAGGAAGTCAGATATGAGTCTAAGGTGCTGATATATTTGTCACGTTTAACACCAAACCATCTGATGAAGTTTTAGTTCTAGGGGCAAATAAGAACAGATGGGAGAATTGAGATTGACTCTATTTCTATTACTCTATCAGTTGTTCCACAGAATAAAAACATCTTTGTGTCTTTCTGCAAAATAGAGACATAGATGTCTTTTGAATAAGTACAAATGGTACATAAATCAATTAACATCTTTATTCAGAGTCTTTTACCCTCACGATTCCAAATTAAGCTTCATACTATATTTAAAACTAAAGCACTATGGTTCATGACCACTGGGAATTAAAAATTTTGTCAGAGACAAGAGAATCAAGACACCTATATATGACAGGGCAGATACATAGGATGGGGTTCAGGACATGCTATCCCAAAATATAATACCTTGGTACACTGAAAACTGGCAGAAACAGGGAAGTCTCTGAGTTTCCCCTGCTCCCCTTCTTCCCTGGAGTAGATCATAAAACCTAGGAAGGATTTCTTCTTTCACCTTTCCCTGAAGTAGGACATAAGGCCCTTATGGAAGAAGTGTCCTCTACACGCAGAGGAAAGGCATGTCCTTATCTCTAAAGATGAAGGATCACAAAGGAATCTGAGCAAACAGCCCTTTAAGTTTCCCTGTTTGTTGCCATCAGATCATGCCCTCTTTGTCTTATCACATTTCTCAACTGTCCGCTGTTCATCAAATCTAACATAAAAATATACTGGCTAAATCATTTCTTTGGGTCTTCATTTCTTATGAAGTTTCTCATGTCACAAAAAATTTATATTAAGTAAATTTGGCTGGGCACCGTTGCGAGAAGTCAGGGACCCTGAACAGAGGGACCAGCTGGAGCCGCAGCCAAGGAACATAAATTGTGAAGATTTCATAGACATTTATCAGTTCCCAAATAATACTTTTATAATTTCTTATGCCTGTCTTTACTGTAATCTCTTAATCCTGTTATCTTCGTAAGCTGAGGATGTACATCACCTCAGGACCACTGTGATAATTGTGTTAACCATACAAATTGATTGTAAAACATGTGTGTTTGAACAGTATGAAATCAGTGCACCATGTAAAAGAACAAAATAATAGCGATTTTTATGGACCAAGGGAAGACAACCATAAGGTCTGACTGCCTGCGGGGTTGGGCAAAAAGAGCCATATTCTTTTTCTTGCAGAGAGCCTATAAATGGACATGCAAGTAGGAAAGATATTGCTAAGTTCTTTTACTAGAAAGGAATATTAATACCCTGGAGAAGGAATGCATTCCTTGGGGGAGGTCTATAAACAGCTGCTCTGGGAATGTCTGTCTTGTGCAGTTGAGATAAGGACTGAGATACACCCTGGTCTCCTGCAGAACCCTCAGGCTTACTAGGGTTAGAAAAACTCTGCCCTGGTAAATTTGTGGTCAGACCAATTCTCTGCTCTCGAACCCTGTTTTCTGTTAAGATGTTTATCAAGACAATACATGCACCACTGAACATAGACCCTTATCAATGGTTCTGTTTTTGCCCTTTGCCCTGGGATTTTTGTTGAACCCTTATCAGTGGTTCTGCTTTTTCCCTTTGTCCTGTTCCCTCAGAAGCATGTGATCTTTGTTAGACCCTTATTAGTAGTTCTGCTTTTTGCCCTTTGAAGCATGTGATCTTTGTACCTACTCCCTGTTCTTACACCCCCTCCCCTTTTGAAACCCTTAATTAAAAACTTGCTGGTCTGAGACTCAGGCAGGCATCACAGTCCTCCAATATGTGATATCACCCCCGGTGGCCCAGCTGTAAAATTCCTCTCTTTGTACTGTCTCTCTTTATTTCTCAGCCAGCCAATACTTATGGAAAATAGAAAGAACCTATGTTAAAATATTGGGGGCAAGTTCCCCCAATAGGGTACAGTGGCTCACGCCTGTAACCCTAGCACTTTGGGAGGCCAAGGCGGGCGGATTGCCTGAGCTCAGGAGTCCAAGACCAGCCTGGGCAACATGGTGAAACCCCATCTCTACCAAAATACAAAAACAATTAGCTGGACATGGTGGCACATGCCTGTAGTCTCAGCTACCTGGGAGGTGGAGGCAGGAGAATCGCCTGAATCTGGAAGGTGGAGGTTCCAGTGAGCCGAGATTACGCCACTACACTCCAGCCTGGGTGACAGAGCAAGACTCTGCCTCCTAAATAAATAAACAAATAAATAAATGTGTATGCCTTTTTCTTGTTAATCTGTATTTTGTTATAGGAGCCTCAGCCATGAACCTAGGATGGATGAGGAAAAGATATTTTCCTTCCCTACACGTACAGCCCTTATTCTCCATGGAGTAGAGTGACGCCCAACAAGAAGGTGCTCAACACAGGTTTATTGAAGGAATGCCACAATGCAGAAGTGAAATAAAACTGCACAAAATTCCTTCTGGTGTTTAACAATGTTATGGTCTTTATATTAAGAAGAGGAGTCAAGGGAGGGCTACTGATTCTGTGAGTTATACAGAGTATGTGTAGATTAATCTATCTAGATTAATTTCAGCACATAGGACATGGTTTGTTTGACCTGAAAATTCTTAAACATTGTAACCGACATTTTTTGGGAGGCTGAGGTGAGCAGATTACCTGAGGTCAGGAGTTCAAGACCAGTCTGACCAACATGGAGAAACCCCATCTCTACTAAAAATACAATATTAGCCAGGTGTGGTGGCACATGCCTGTAATCCCAGCTACTCGGGAGGCTGAGGCAGGAGAATCGCTTGAACCTGGGTGGCAGAGATTGCAGTGAGCAGAAATCACATCATTGCACTCCAGCCTGAGCAATAAGAGAAAAACTCTATCTCAAAAAAAAAAATAATAAAAATGACCATTTTAATCAATATTTTAAAATCAGGAGGTTTTGTTTTGTTTTGTTTTTTGTTTTTCACAAAAATCTGGATTTCTGGATTCTCTCACAATAAAAGACCACCAGTGTTGCCACATGGCATCAAAAGGCTGGATCTGAGGAACAGACTGCCTGGGCTTTCTTTGCCTTTGGCCACAGCTCCCCACCCCTGCTCAGGAGGCTTCACATGTCCACCTGCCTGGCCCGTTGCAGCATATCAGTGTGTAATTTCTGGTTGGGTGATAACATATCACATTATATATCACATGGTCCATATGTCTACTGGCGTCATCACAAACTTTTCTGCTGTTCTAAGTCCTTTCGCATTGCTACAAAGGAATACCTGACACTAGGTAACTTATAAAGAAAAGAGGTTTATTTGGCTGACAGTTCTGCAGGCTGTACAAGCATGGCACCAGGATCTGCTAGGCTTCTGGGGAGACCTCAGGGAGCTTTCACTCATGGCAGAAGACAAAGGAAGAGCAGGCAGGTCACATGTCCAGAGAGGGCGCAAACAGTGGGGGCAGGGGTGGGGGGAGAGTCTAGATTCTTTTAAACAACCAGATCTCATGTGAACTAACTGAGCAAGAACTCACTCATCAACAAGGGGATGGCACTAAGCCGTTCATAAGAGATCTGACCCCATGACCCAAATACATCCCACTAGGCTCACCTCCAACATTGGAGGTCACATTTCAACATAATTTTGGAGGGGACAAGCATCTAAACCATATTACTGCACAAAGAAGAACTCACATTTCCCCTCCTTCCCCAGTGGCCCTCCCCAACCCTTGCTTCCTCCTGTATTCACTATCTCAGCTAGGGAGACCACCTCCCCCACCACTAGCCAAGGTGAATCAGAGTCAGGGTGGAGCACGGGGAATAGTGTTGGGCAGATGGAAGAAAGGTGGCTTTGCAATGCAATCCAAGGTCTGTGACATTACGTATTACATGGCACAGTATGACAAAGATGTGTACAAGGTCATTAGCTGGGGTTTTGGTTTTAATCTGTGACCACGAAAAGTGCTAAACTACAAATTAACAGATGCACAAGATTCAGATGTTAAAACCGACAGGAAAATTATCCTGTTTGTGGGACAGTCAGTTGAGTATCATCTTGCTCCACCTTGTGGTCATTTGGGAGCATACACCTAGATAACTCCTGTGCCAAATAGATAAAGATAATTGTATCTACAACAGATAATGTCTTACATTATCCTTGGTCACAGGATAATGTAATAGGATTGCTATAAGGTTGCCTTTGGTGTGTTTAGCAAAGCTCTGAAGCTAGCAGTTCATTGAATTTGATCTGGTCAGTTGGTACAGAGCCCCAGAAACCCAGCCACTTTATGCAATAATGAATCATTCTTTTTTTTTTTTTTTTTTTTTTTTTTTGAGATGGAGTTTTGCTCTTTTTGCCCAGGCTGGAGTGCAATGGCATGATCTTGGCTCACCACAACCTCCGCCTCCTGGGTTCAAGCAATTCTCCTGCATCAGCCTCCAGAGTAGCTGGGATTACAGGCATGCACCACCAGGCCTGGCTAATTTTGTATTTTTAGTAGAGACGGGGTTTCTCCATATTGGTCAGGCTGGTTGCCAACTCCTAACCTCAGTTGATCCGCCCGCCTCGGCCTCCCAAAGTGCTGGGATTACAGGCGTGAGCCACCGTGCCCGGCCTCAATCATTCTTTTTAACTGTGTTTTCTTCTCACTCCCTGAAATGGACCAACACACATGCTGGGTTCTTCCCTGCCCCTCCACTTTCAAACCTGCTGCTCCATAACTTCCAACATTTCCACTGCAACCACTACCTGTCAGTTCAATTCTGTGAAGCATAAAGTTAATGGATAGAGGATATAGCTTTGCTGGGAGGAACTAAAGGCACTTCTTGCACAGAAAGAAGGTCATTGTAATGGGGGCTCACCAAGTTCTATGAATCATCTGTCTACATACAAAAATTGCCTTATAATATAGAACTCTTTTCTGTGGTATCCATTATAATTGACAAGCAATATCATGGCCACAAATTGACCATCTTCTTGTTCAGTGTTTGGGCTGTTTGTACACTGTTTCTTCAACCATAAAATGGGGATGGCACCAACAGTGGTTGCCTCCCAGAATTGTCATAGAGACTGAATATGGTCGTATACCAGTGTTAGGTGCAGCGTAAGTCATCAGTACATGTTAGCTGGTATTATGTGTAAACTAAGTGCTCAATACACATTTTGTCTTTTAGCTACATTTGCATAAACTGAGACAAGTCAGGGGTTAGTAGAGTGGGTGATTATGAAAATGAGTTTATGTAGATTTTTGCTACATTCAAAAAGCAAATAACAGATTTGAGGTTGTTCACATCTTTTCTTACCTTCCAGAGTATAAAGGATCTCACTTATGTAAGAATGCACATTGTGCAGGTGTGTTTAGGCTAGGGGATCAAAGAAGAGGGAGATAAAAGGTTCACAAAAACAATACACATACAAGTTCATAGTGGCCTGTACAACAGTCATATGATGTCTACAAGTTAAAACTGCTCACTAACTACTTATAGCAAATTATTAAAACTGCTCACTAATTACTTATAGCGAATTATAGAGCTTCTGTGCTTGGATGATTTTATGAAATAAAGATGTCATCTCTTCAATTTAGCACAAAATACTTTCCCCACACCAGTACCTTTCAGAAAAGGCATAAAATTGCCTCCAGAGAAAAATATGTGTTGTGGCTGCCACCCTGTGGTTTTGTTTTATATTGTAGCCTTCAGATAGTAAATAAATATTTTATACTGCCACAACCAATTTCTAAAATATACTGGCAATTTCTAGGTATGGTTTTCTTCCCAGTATTATTAAAAATTCACCAAGTTGCAAAGAGGACTATGAATTAATTTATTGGTATCAATTTATTGATGAGGTAGGGCCTGAAATCAGGTAACAACTCACAAAGATCAAAATCACATCTAAGTCACAGAAGATCTAAATTATTCCACTGATGCGCACACATACACACTCATGACAAATTTTAAAAATTAAAATAGTATCTTATGCTTAAATTTGTAGATATCCTAAATAACTTAGGAGCTACCCATAAAATAGACCATATACTCCCATTAACAAGACAGAAGTAGAGAAAAAATACGGAATTATATTTTTTTCCATGTACATAATTATATTCTATAGTCTATCCCTTTGAAAAGTAACAGAGTAGGGGTTAAGCATAAGGTCTCTAAAACCCTGAAACCTGGGATCCAATATCCCACTTCTATTACGTGTTAGCTATGTGACCTCAGGCATGCAATGTAATACCTCCGTATGTTGCTTTCCTTATCCACAAAACATGGATGAGCTCAAAGGAACAAACTTCACAAGCTGTTGTGAAGACTGATTATACCTTTTAGAGCAGTCCTTGGCACTCAGGAAGGGTAACCAATTAATGTTAACACTCACTCTGTATAACCACAATTATAATAGTATGTGGCAAATTGGCTTTATTGCTAGAAATCAACTCTTCCCCTTCAAACTGTTCTGTTTCTCACCTGTGCTCAGATACTGGTTCTCCCAGTTCTTTCAATCTGCCTCCTTCTGCCAACACATTGATGTCTTGGCTGCTGGTGACCTCTGAAGGGTAATTTTCTGCTGGAGTTGGAGGCCCTCAAATGACTGACCGCAGGATGTCAAAATTGCTCCTGAGTAGGGTTTGCTATATTTCTTCTGTTTTATCCTTTTTAAATATGTTTTGTTGTTGCTGCAGTTATTCTATTCCTGCTGAATTATATAGTGGACAGATGGGGAGATCACTTTTTTCTTAGTTCATGAAGTACCATCTCCAGCCCTGAAATAGATTTCTACATAAGTACATCACCCAAAGATCCTAAACTCTGGGCTTGGAGTCCTTGCACAGTGGAATTCCTCAGTTGTAACCCTCCAAAGGGGGTGAATATATTTCTTTCACAGGAGAGTGAATTCTATATTTTGTTACTGAAGAGCAGATTTGGGGAGTCGCTAGTGCTATTCTCCAGATATTTTATTTTCCTTTCTGGTACATGCTCCCTTGAAGTTAGGTGTGGCCACATGACTTATACATAACGTGAACAAAAGTGATGTGTCACTTCAGAGTGGAAGCTTTAAGTTTCAGTAACTAATTCACCACTTTATCCCCTGCCTTGCTGATGGTGGAATTATGTCAAGGTTGTGCCTCCATCAGCCTGGGTTCCAGAGTGCTTATAACCCCCTCAACAATGTGCAGAGCCCTCCATAGGCCAAGGTGGACATACAGTTTGAGAAAAAAAAAAAAAACCCTTTTGTGGTAATGCACTGAAATTTTGGGATTGTTTTTTCAGTATCACCTAGCCTATGTCATTACAGAAAAAAATTAGCCTCAGTGCAATCCCTGGGAGATTCCCTGCAATCCCGGGTCTTGCTCCCAATAAAAGCCCTTTTCCTTAGTCTCCCAACTCACACCAGAGACCCAGACTATGGTTTCAGGCTGACATTACAAGACAATATTTAGAAAAGAACAACTCAAAGGCTCTGCAGTCAACCTACCTGGCTAATTTAAGGTTCCACCACTTACTAATTAGCCAAATGAGCAATGTATTTAATATGTGTAAAATGGGGATAAGTTACCATGCCTGTGTAAGAAACCACAGAACTTAATGGTGTCAAACAGGTTTTTATTATGCTCACAGATTTGTGAATGAAGAACTTGGACAGAGCACACAGCAGGGATGGCTCCTCTCTCCTTTCCATGTGTGGGCTCCTGGTAGAAGACTCAAAGATTAGCAGCTGGAACCATCTGGAGCCTCACTCCCTGACACAGCTGGCAGTTGGTGGCCGTTGTTGGCTGTCGACTGAGCCCTTTGCTAGGGCGGTCAGCCCAAACTCACATGCAGCCTCTCCATGTGGCCTGGGTTTCCTTATACATCAAAAGACAGAAAGCAGAAGCTACATCACTTTTTGTGACCTGGTTTCAGAAGTCACACAGCATCACTTCCACTGTATTCTACTATAAGGCAATTGCAAAATCTTGCCCAGGCTCAAGGAGAGAAGAAATAGGCTGCTTCTTCAGAGGGGCAGCCAGGCTCTGGAAGAGTACACGGGACCAGGAACACTGCTATGGCCACTTTTAGAAAATAAAATCTGCCACACTTCCTAAGATTAGAATGAGCTGACACAATAAAAGTACTTCGAAAAGCTGCTAATTACATGCTTGGTATTGATTTTTCCACCACACAGTCTAGAACCACATATAACTGCCTCCCTGCCCAGCTTCCCCTTTGCTTCTTTGTGGCCAGACTTTCCCTTCCTAGGGACCTGCTCCAAGGATCCTTTATCAAAGATTCTATACCAAACTAAGGCAATTCCAAGACAGGAGGCATTCAGGAGCATGCTCTGACTCTGTGGCCTCAAGATGTTCATACCACAGTCTAATACAAGCAAATTTCCCACAAAGTATAATCCTTTGGAGACTGGGCTATCATAAGCTTAGGATTAATTCCTTTTTATATCTTTCCTTGTAAAGGACTTAAGAAACTTTCAGGCCTTATGTTAACCAAGATCATCTACCACACATGTACAATTGTCCCTTTATAGCAAAAGATCTTCAAGAAAACGTTAAAACTTTACAAGTAGATTTTAGGTGGATTTTACTTTTTTTTTTTTTTTAAATAGAAGTGTATCATTCTGTCAAACTATATGGTACCTTTTAGCAGATTTTAAGAGAAAGTGAAATAAACCTCTAAAGGGCAGGTCATTCACGACAGTGCTCACATCAGACTGAAATGGCAGAATGACATCAGCTAATAATCTTTTAGTTTATGTTCAAAAGAACTGGACTATTGGTTGTTAGAGATGCTGTGTAGATTAGTGCCTCCTTGGCACTAAATTACCAATATCCAGGAAAACAGGCTTGGCCAATAAGTGAGCTAGTAAGTCATGTGCACAACAACCCAAAGGCCACCATTTCTTCAAATCTTCTACAATTTAAATTGCAAAAGAGAGAAAAAGCTAGCTTTATTCTTTGTGCCAATAACCTTCTGCAAGCCTTGGGTGTAGTTTGAAATCCAGAAAGGTGCTACCATTATAATTGACCTATAGTTTGCTGCTATGAAATTGGCTTAACTAAGTATCTTTACTATCAAACTTCTGGGTGGTAACTAAATATGCCAGATCTCAGTCACTAAAGTTAAAAATCTAGAGCCAAACCCCACTCCCTGGAAAACTGGCAGTTTGGGGTTTATGTCATACATTAATCTTGTCATGTACATTGTGTAATCATTCTCAACGAAGTTTCCCAAGTATTTTCGATGTCACTTAGCTTGGCTGTCTGAGGCTTTACCAGGAATAAATATGCCTAGAATCAAATCATTCTAGGTTTAGGCAACTTAAGCACCTACAAACACAAGATTATTATTAAAAGTCATCTACTAGGCCTGGGTACAGTGGTTGACACCTGTAGTCCCAGCAATTTGGGAGGCCAACGTGGGTAGATCACTTGAGGCCAGAAGTTCGAGACCAGCCTGGCCAACATGGTGAAACCCCATCTCTACTAAATATACAAAAATTGACCAGACACAGTGGCACCTGCCTGTAATCCAGCTACTTGGGAGGTTGAGGCACAATAATTGCTTGAACCCAGGAGGTGGAGGTTACAGTGAGCTGAGATCACGCCACTGCACTGCAGCCTGGGTGACAGAGCAAGACTGACTAAAACAAAACAGAACAAAACAAACAAACAAAAAAGTCATCTAGTATGAATGACATTTCCTCAGTTTCTCAGCGATATTCTTTAATCATAAAGGCCTACAGCTAGCCTAAAATACACCCTTCTTCCAACTTACCAGACAATTTTCTGCTTAATTTCCTCCATTAAGCATCCTTGTATTACCTGTACACAGGCAATTCCCTTTTCAAAAGTTTTTAAGAGCTAAATTCACCTTTATAATGTATTTTGAAATGTTGTCCCTGAACAATCAATGAGCATTCAAATGAAAATTTTCTACCTGTTTTTTGAATGTGTTATTACACTTTCTCTTTCAAGTAGGTTTAGACTTTTACCAGAAATGCTTAGTTAGTTTGGTTGTTCCTCTAGAACAGCAATCAACAAACTATGGCCCACAGGCTATATCTGGCCCACCATCTGCTTTTATAAGTAACTTTTAATAGAACATAGCCATGCTCGTTTATTGTATTTATTTTTTTTTTTTTGAGACGGAGTCTCGCTCTGTCACCCGGGCTGGAGTGCAGTGGCTGGATCTCAGCTCACTGCAAGCTCCGCCTCCCGGGTTTACACCATTCTCCTGCCTCAGCCTCCGAGTAGCTGGGACTACAGGCGCCCGCCAACTCGCCCGGCTAGTTTTTTTGCATTTTTTAGTAGAGATGGGGTTTCACTGTGTTAGCCAGGATGGTCTCAATCTCCTGACCTTGTGATCCGCCCGTCTCGGCCTCCCAAAGTGCTGGGATTACAGGCTTGAGCCACCGCGCCCGGCCCATGCTCGTTTATTTACATATTGTCTATGTAACTGCTTTTGCACTATAATGGCAGAGCTGAACAGTCCCAAAAGAGGTACACAAAGCCTAAAATATGTACTATCTGGTTCTTTATTAAAAACAAATAAAAAATTTTTAAAAAGCCTGACCCCTGCTCTAGGACAAGTCTCCAGAAGTGGCTTTGGCTCCACATAAAAGAGAAAAAAATGAACTACTATCTTGCAAAATACAGCTGTCATGAACTCCTATAGAAGACTCAAGTCTCAAGTCTAATTAGGCAGCTGTTAGGAATGTAGGCAGAACCAAAATAGTGTAGTCCTTTGATGACGTCCCTAAGATGAGGCAAGGACTGGAAGGAAGCCATACGGGTACAAGACGCAAATGTCATCTAAAGCAGATCTGCCAGGAGAGGGCTGTGAGTTCTTGCAGACATCAGATCCTTTTCCCTTTTCCTAGCTTACCCTCCATTTTACTGTGATACAGCAAAAAAATTTTAGTTACCTCTTATGAAGAGACTGTATGAACATAAATGACTATAGCAATGTTTTAGATTTAGGACTTTTATTTTTTTCACACCCAAGTTAACCTGAGTTGACTCTCATTGTTCCCCTATCTACCCATAGTCCCCATACAACAACAAGAAATATTTGCTTTCACATTACAGCATAAAGACCACCTAAGCTTTGGCAGCTGACTTGTAGTGGGTCAGTGTGCGGGCAGAAGGGTCAGTGGCATTGATCCACTTGGGCATCCAGTAATGGCTCAGCCAGTCAGCCCGGCCTGGGTAATGGCGTTCAAAGATTTGACGGTAGTAATATCCTTCTTTGGTTTTAGGAGTATTGAAGGGAAATTTCTGGGCTGCATTTGCCATCATTGCATCATCAACCTGTAAGAATAAGCATATAGGAGCAAAACAGTTTTTTAAAATGGCAGGAAATGCTTGTTGACTCTGGTCTCACAAAACAGAAAACATTCAGATAAGACATGACTGTAAATTGTATGAGACCCTTTGAATCACCCATCACTTAGAAAATGCTAAAGTATTCATAATATGGATAGCTGCAGTGCCTTTTAAAGAACACTCATATGCATATTTTTAATACGTAGTGGCTCTGTTTTAGTCATTTGTGCCTAACAAGATCTGGCACCCAGCAGGTGCCCAAATATCTGATAAATGAAGATCAGTGATGATAAGTAGTAAGTCTCCTCTCTTTTTCAATTCCAGATGCTACTTTATAATCCTTCATGCTACTTAATTCTTATGTAATTCCTATGAAAGAGATAAGTGTTTACAGAGACTGTGAATCTCTCTGACAGGGACAAAGCATTCAAACTAAATACAGAATGAACAGCAATGACAGCTCTGCATCCAAACTGTCGCATTCCTAAAAACGTTTTTAAAGACATTATACCTGATGTTCAACGTATTCCTGTAAAATCTTAAACCAGGAATTCTTAACTGAAGTTATTCCATCACTGAAGGCTTCTTTTGGTCGCCAGAGAATCTCTTTGGGTATCAGATTGGACTCCTCAAACGTCTCTCTCAGGAGATGTTTTTCTATCCCATTCTGATATGAAAAAAAAAAAAAAAAGGAGCATCAGTTAAAAATTACAAACATAATCTGATGGCAATGGACAGTTTTTATCTTGAGTTGATTTACCCACCTTTGGAGTTCTCATTTCTGGTGGCAGAGACAAGTAATAGGAAGAAAATCGATGATCTAGAAATGGGACTCTCAGTTCAAGGCTTAAAGGAGAAAAGAAGAAAATCTAAATTAAAATGGGTATTTAGTGCCTGTCAGTTTAGGTTCTGATTCAGTTTTCCCATCAATTCAACCAGATCCTAAGAAATGTTAAGGTCATACAGTCACATACAAGCCTCCTAATGACTGCTCTACACTAATGAATAAATACCCAAAAAAAAAAAAAATCTTCATTTAAAATAATTATATATATACATACATATATATACACACACACACACACACACACACACACACACACACCATGTCATCGAGGGAGTAAAACTAACTGAGACTATTACTTTTACTTTCCCTTCTAGGAATAGTTGAATGCATATTTCAAAAAGCAGAAAAAGTTACAAATCATGAGTGACCCAATCATTAAGAAAATACCTTGCGTGAACCTTTCTTACTCAGTGTTTTCTAGGTGAGACCATCTCTTCTAACAATTGTGATGACAATACAGTATTTTTTTTTTTTACCACCGATTAACAATTCACATACAATATGCAATTTAAACCAGAGTCCCACTATATTTCATCAAATTCCATATCACCGGTTTCCTGAAGCCTAGTGACTCTAGTTAGGACAAGTAGAGAGGATAATAACCAGATTCAGTTCATTCCCTAAACCCATGTTTAATTATATCCTGATCTAGGTGTGATTCAGCAGAGGCAACTAAAACATTTAATGACAGTTGTTTATCCTGTACAGTAAAAGTCTTCAGTTCTTCAGCATAACTCTAGACAACCAGAAATGATACCAAAGAAACCTGGCTCGTTATAATGTAATCAAACCCCTTGCATCTTCACTACCCTATCCCCTCAGGGTCACTACAGCACCAAATAGGCATGGTGGGCACTCAGTACTTGTCACATGATGTTTATAATCTTTACTTCTCTTTAAAACACTTAACAGTAGCTGCTGCAGCAGCCTTCCCTCTTCCATCTTGGTTGTTCAGATGTGAGCAGAATGTTCTTACCTTTTAAAGGTGAAAACTCCAACTCAAACAACCTATGGAAGACGACTTCTCTCCATATACCACAACAACACTTTGAAAAGTGGCCTAATTCTTTTGGGACAAAGTGAAGAAACAGCTTCATTTTCTCTATAAAAGTCACACTTTGTAACATATAGCCAACTATATGCAACATATAGCCAACCAGCTATTGATTTTTATTTTTTCAGGGTATTGAGCTTTTTTTTGTTTTGGTTTGGTTTTCCTTTTTTTTGGTGTTTGTTTTTGTTTTACAGTAGCCTCTAAAAGTATTACCCGTGGGCAGCAGTAGTTCGATCTGCGCGGAGGACATCAAACAAATAGAGTTCCCTCAGAAGCCTCTCACTCTCCTCCTCGGCTTCTTCAGGAGAAGGAGCCTATTTCACAAACAAAAACACCAAGAGTTTTGCTTTTGGCACACAAAGCAGTTTTTCTTTCTCCCTCTCCAATCCTAAAGTTGGATAAGACAAAAAGTTAAACAAATTTAGGGAAGGGAGTAAATAACTGAACAGAGGTAAGCAGTGCTTTACAAAACATGCCTTCCTTCCTACCAAACTGCTAATATTAGAATAAAATGAACACACTGGGCAACAGTCATAATTCCACAGGATGCTAAGAAATGGTAGAAAGGTGATTCTCAAGCTTAACTAGTTTTATTTATTTATTTTTAGCATTTTTTTTTTTTTTTTAAGAGACAGGATCTTGCTCTGTCAACCAGGCAGGAGTGCAGTGGCGCAATCACAGCTCACTGCAGCCTCAATCTCCTGGGTTCAGGTGATCCTCCCACCTCAGCCTCCTTAGCAGCTTGGGGGTATAAGCATGAGCCATCATACCCAGCTGTAACTAGTTTTAAAGAATAAAAATCATCTTACACATTAAAATTTCTTTCTTCCTCAAGAGATAGAAAGCAAACATTATCAGGTTCCCTTTTGTAACCTCACGAGATACTCAAAGCTATTACTGTCATACTGAAAGATGATAGAAATAGTCAAACATTTCATAGTTTTCTTAATATAGCACGAATATTCCTCCACTTCAGAGTGGTTACCTTGTGAAAATATATGTAACCCTGCGTAAGTTCATCTGATCCTTCTCCAGAGAAGATCACCACGTTATCTGTGTTCTTCCGAATATACTTGGAAATTAAATACATACCTTAAATGAGAGAGAGAAATTAACTTTAATGTCAACATAACCTTCCACAAAAAATGCCTTTGATTTGATTTTTGGAAATAATTGAATGCGTTACTACCATACTGGACTTCATATTAGTATACAGTAGTTTCCACAATAATGACCTTGTATTTACAAGCCATTTATATGTACTTAATCCAAAAGCACTACTGTAAAATAAAATAACCCAGAACCATTCTGTCATTTTATAAAAACAGGTTTTAACATTCTAATGTTTTTAGAACAAGAATGTTCACCTCAAAACTATGCTAAGCTGAACAATGACTCAAATACCTAAAAATCATGCCTTTCATAGTGGTATTATGACACAAAAATAAGAATAGCCATTTTGGTGGTTTAGTGTTAATTTTGTTAGGTACTTTCCCCCTGCCACTCCCCATTTACCAGATTTCACATAAAGCTAGGGAGACTATATAAGTTATTAAACTTGCCTCCTTGGTCCTGCACTGCATCCCTCTAAACCAGTGTTTCTTCTCAGCCTTGTTTTTATTATCACCTCAGCTAGAGAGCTGAGGTGATAGACACTTATTTTCCTAACCCCACCCCAGCCCCATGAAATTCCAATACCAGAGCTATCCTGTCTATCTGCTTATTTATTGTGATGTTTTGGAGGGCCATAAACCATCGTAATACCAAAGATATTTTTGCCCTCCAAGGCAAGTCTCTCAAGGGAGGCAGTAGCATACAAAGCTTCATTAACATTGGATCAGTCTAATTTGGGGTATACTTCCAATCTCAGTAGATACATTATCTACAAAATAAAATTAATATTGTTTACAGAGCAATGATAGCTAGTGACTGGTAAGTTGTGTGATGGAATATTTACCAAAATATATCTAAAATGAGTATTTCTTATCAAAAATGCATTACCAAATAGACCTATTGCCTCACTGTATACAGACTGTAGTCCGAGAAACTCTAAGAGAAATGGGAGGCAGAGGGCAGAAAATATGTATCTGCTCCCTGGGGAAACACCAGCAGTGATACCAACAATGTGGAGGTTGAACTATGTATTTATTGTTCCCTTCACTCCAAAAGAGATTCAGAGAATTCTTAAGTGGTCTTAAATAATCAGTAACATAGGGATTTAATTTGTATTCATCCTTAAATAACATTTTTAAACTACAGCTTGAAATAAATTTTTTAAACCTTACTTTTTTTCAGTATTAGAAAAAGCTTTTTATTTAATAATATTATAATACCTTACCTACTGAAGCACGAACTGTTGTAATGTCGTAAGTTTCCAAGGAAAATATGACTTCATCCAGAGCCTGAATGCCTTCCTCAGAGTTAAAAAGGACTTCATAATGTTCACTTCCGATATGATTTGCCACCTTATTATATAAAGAAATACCCATTTATTTGTTAAAGAAAATAACTTCCCTTGAAAATCAAACAGGACGGGAGTTCACAAAGCTTTATGAATTAACAATGGTGGGAAAAAAAGAAAAATTGTTTTACAGCCCACCACATACAAGCCCCATCCAGCACTGTTTCCTCGCCTGCTTCAACTCCACCACCAGGAAGTCCGTCTCCCCTCAGCTCCTCTGGTGCCAAGGCTTCAGCCATTCTCCCAGTTGGCACCTCCCTCCCTATTTTACCTAACCCACCTCATCTCTCTCTACTCCAACATGGTCCCACTAAGCTTGGTCTTTTTTGGTCCTTCTGAAATGCCTAATTTTATATCCAGGATGTTATTTTTATATAGAATGGCCGCACCCCTCATTCTACTTTCCTTGGCTATTTTGATTCTCTCGGCATTGATCACTTTGCATTGAGACTACTCTCTAGCTTTTTCTCATCCATGCTATGAAAGTTCTCCATAGTGGGAACTAGGTCTCCCGCCCACTGAATACAGACAAGCTGCCCTCTGCCCACAGTATTCTAAATACAGTACTTTTTAAAATAATAATAACAGCTAACACTCAATAAGTACTTACTACATGTTAAGTTCTATCCTACTTACTTTACATGAATTATATCATTTCACCTTAAAATTTCCCCATAGCAGACACTATTATTTTTGTTACATCAATGAGTAGAGCCAGGATTTCAAATCACAAGTCAGGTTCCAAAGCCTGCAGTGTTAGCCACGATACCATGCCTTTACATTCTTTTTTAAAAAACAAATGAACAAACAAAAAACCTTTTTTTAAAATTTTTCAAGACAGCATCTTGCTATGTTGCCCAGCCTAGATTTGAACTCCTGAGCTCAGACATCCCACCACAGCCTCCCAAGTATCTGGGACTACAGGTGTGTGCCACTGCACCTGACTTACGCCTTTACTTACTTTATTTTTTTTTTTGAGACAAGGTCTTGCTCTATCACCCAGGCTCTATCACCCAAGAGGCTAAGACTACAGGCAGGCGCCACCAAGCCTGGCTATTTTTGCATTTTTTGTAGAGATGGAGTTTCATTACGTTGCTCAGGCTGGTTTCAAACTCCTGACCTCAAGTAATCTACCTCCCCCAGCCTCGTAAAGTGCTGGGATTACAGGTGTAGGCCACCATGCCCAGATACCTTTACTTTCAAAAGAGCATAATTATCATCATAGGGTCTTTGTGAGAATTGTATGGGTCATAACAGATAAAAGTACACAGAGGACAGTGTACAACACAGTGCATATTCAACAGCCATTTCATTCTATTTTAATACATTCAATTTAAAACAATTGTCCCAGTCAATACAGCAGCAGAAGTAGAATCATCCATTATTGACTCCATTTCCATTCTAATAATAAGTCTACTCTAACTACACAAGGGACAGAGACAGCACCTTACCTTTCTAGCAGCCAGTAAATCGGGGCTGTCTTCCATGCCAATTGCAAATGTCTGGAGAGGATACTGTACTTGGGCCTCTTTCAGCTGCTTCAACAGGGTGGCAGCAACCAAGCTGGAGTCCAAGCCCCCTACATGCAAAAGGGGAAGTGGAAGTGTCCTAGTTATGTGCCTTGCATAAGACAGGGACAGAAGATGTATATTCCTGATAAACACCAAGATCATAGTTTAACCATTTAAAACCCGCAAGTTTTATAAGCTGAAATCAACTTCAGTAAGAGAAAAATATACAAACTGTGATAATAGTAGCATTTGAATTGGTTAAAAATCACTACACAGAATTCCAAACATCCACTGGCTCACTCTTAACACCAATAACATAGCTACACTGTAACTCAAGTTGGAGTATGACTATGACTATTAAATGCAGCTTATAAAAAAACTTTCCATCCGATAATGAAGGAAAGATTAAATCATACAGAAAATATTTTATAGTAAAAATAAAAGGGATGACTACAAATCATTTCAATTAAACACACATGAAATATAATTAGGTTTTTAAATTGATTTCACCTGATAAAAGGCAGCCAATCCTTCTGTCTGTCATCAAACGTTTCTTTACAGCATTATTAAAAAGGATCCTGAGGTTGTTCTTCACAGTTTCTATCTCAAAACCTATAAACACAGCAAGTAAACCAAACAGCTCCAGAAAATCTTGGGCTGGATCAGTTATTGAAACGAAATACACAATCATCAACATCTATCATGATGGTATTTACTCAATGGTGGAGTGTGCCAAATCGTAATGTGTTCCCTCCAAACAAAATAGGAAATAGGTTTTGAAACTAAAATCATTCAAATGATGGGAGAGTACAACTTATAATTTTTTTTCCCTTGGAGAAGGATGGGGAATAGGTGGATGGGTGTCTGCTACCTGGAAAGAGTTTGTCCACATTGTCATAGAGGGCATGCAGGGGTTCATCCCGACAGTGATGATATTTAACCATTTCCACAGATGCAACTTTGCCATTTGGCTTTAAATCCAAAACTTCATAGTGCCCAGGAAGAAAAGGCTCCACTTTTAAAAAGGGAGTCGTGGAGTGTTTCAATGTAACAAGACCTACAAATTCAAAAAGATACCTTTATTCAAATTAGGTAACTCTTCCCAATAACTGTCACGATTAGTTAACATCCTCTACATTCCTATTTATTTTCCCTTTTTAATACAAACACATGGCCATTAAACAAGCAAAATAGGAAAAATAAATTCCTATTTTCCTAAGCCCTACCGTCTACTTACTGGAGAGATCATAATGGCATAGGGATATACTGCCAAATTACACTAACTTTTAGTAATTCAAAGAAATAGAAAATCCTCCAGTGTTCAATTTCTTCTTCTTAGATTTCTAATCAAGAAAATCTATTTTCTATACCAAAGCAAATATATACAAAAGGAAAAGACATACTTATGAAGCAAAGGGATGAACTAGAGTCCTAATGTTATGATAGTCTGGTAGTCATTTGTCGTCACTGAGTTATTTTCAGAAAATAGCCGGCCGGGCGTGGTGGCTCAAGCCTGTAATCCCAGCACTTTGGGAGGCCGAGACGGGTGGATCACGAGGTCAGGAGATCGAGACCATCCTGGCTAACACGGTGAAACCCCGTGTTACTAAAAAATACAAAAAAACTAGCCGGGCGCGGTGGCGGGCGCCTATAGTCCCAGCTACTCGGAGGCTGAGGCAGGAGAATGGCGGAAACCCGGAAGGCGGAGCTTGCAGTGAGCTGAGATCCGGCCACTGTACTCCAGCCTGGGCGACAGAGCGAGACTCCGTCTCAAAAAAAAAAGAAAAAGAAAATAGCCATGGTTCCCAGACCTTTAACAAGTACAATGATCCACTCTTAGCTACTTTAAAGTCAGATATGATGACATCTATCCCTTAACTAGTTGTTATACACTATATGTGAATAAAACCATATAACTTAAATTTCCTCCATAAATTGTCACAGACAGTACCCAACCTCACAACACCATGATCTTTGACACAAACATCAATGTTTTATTGTAGATTGTAACAGACTATCTACATGGAATACCCGTGATTTACAATTTGAGACTGTCTACCCAGCCAGTAACCTGTGTAGCACTGAATTCAAATACCAGAAAAAGGACCCAGATTCCCTCACCAGCTAGCAGAGCTCAAGTGAGCTACGCAGCCCAGACAGGGAATGGGGAGTAATTAAAAGGTTTTAAGCAGGCAGCACTATAATCAGATGACTTTTCGACAGGTTATTCTAAAAGCATTGAGAAAGGAAAACTATTGCAGTATTCCAGATGAGATAATTTGGTCTGGAAAAGGACAGTGTCAAGGATACAGAAAACAACAATCAAGGAATTTCAGAGGGTAAACTGGATGTGATTCTAGTTCCATATCAAGTGATCATCAGGCTCAAAGAAGGCCCAGGGCAGTAGGAGGCTGCTTTTCCCCGCTGTTCTCTTTACCAGGCTTGCCCAGCAGTCCTGGCAACTGACTTACATATATATACTTGCTCTTTGCCATCTGATCACAGTAGAAATGCCTGAAAATAAGCCAGTTGCGGTATCAGTACAAACACTGTGACTAGCGTCCTAAGTACCCCTTTGACTGATCTCATTATCCCTGCTTTGGCCAATATTAAATCTGAAAATTAAGTAACAAAGGATTTAAAGAATGGCAAAAAGAGGCAGGGAGAGAGATTTTAGGATGTTACTACTGTGTAGGTAAGGGATAAAAAATAAATGTCTTCCTCAAGTTTACCATCAAAAAGTGCTATACATGATTTGTAAGTATTTTCTTCCAACTTGTGGGCTGTCTTTTCATTTCTTGATGGTGTCCTTTAGACGTGCAAAACTGTTTAATTTTGATGAAGTCCAATTCATCAATTTGTATTATTGTTTCTGGTCTCATATTTAAGAAAGATTTGCCAAATCCAGGGTCATGACAACTTACTTCTATGTCTGCTTCTCAGGATTTTATAGTTTTAGCCCTTACATTTATGTGGATTAGTTAAAAGTGGATTCATTTGATGCATTTTTTTGTATCCATAGTTTTTGTATATGATGTTGGGTAAAGGTTCAACTCCAGGTTTTGCATATGTTTACATATCTGGTTGCCACTGTGCCAGTTTTTGAACTTCTTTCCCCACTGAATACTCTTGGCACCCTTGTCAAAAATAAGTTGATTATATATGTATGTGTTCACTTCTGACTCTCAATTCTATCCCACTCATCTATACATCCATCCTTCTGCCAGTATTATACTGTCCTTATTACCATTGTCTTGTAGTAAGTTTTAAAATCAGTAAGTATGAGTTCTCCTACTTTGTTCCTCATTTTCAAAGGATTGTTTTGGCTATTCTTAGTCCCTTGCAATTCCATATGAATTTCAGAGCCAGCTTGTAGATTTTACAAAGAACTCATCTGGGATTCTGATAGGGATCAAGTTGAATCTGTAAATCAGTTTAGGGAGGACTGCCATCTTAATAATGTTAAGCCTTCGATTCATGATCATGGGATACTTTTCCATTTATTTAGATCTTCTCTCATTTCTTTCAACAATGTTTTATAGTTTTCAGTATACAAGTTTTGCACTTCTTAAATTTATTTCTAAGTATTTTATTCTTTTTGATGCTATTATAAATGAAGTTGCTTTCTTAATTTAATTTTCAGATTGCTCATTTTAAGTATGTAGTATTCAGTTAAAGTGTGTCAAACACCATTGATTTTTGTATATTGATCTTGTATCCTGCAACCCTGATGAACAGAAGGGATTTCTACCTAGAATACATAAGAAACTATTACAATTCAGTAACAAAAAGACAAAGTAACCCAATTAGAGATGTATAATTCAAGAACGGATAAACAAACTGCAGTGCATGCAAACAAATGGAATATTATTCAGCAATTTAAAAAATGAGCTATCAAGCCATGAAAAAACACGGAAGAACCCTACATGTATACTGCTAGGTGAAAGAAGCCAGTCTGAAAAGGCTACATACTATATGATTACAACTATTATATGACATTCTGGGAAAGGCAAAGTGAAAGAGAAAGTAAAAAGATCAGTAATGACTGGGGCGGGATTTAGGAGGAAGAGGACAGGAAGGAATCAATAAGTGGAGCACAGGAGATTTTTTAGGGCAATGAAACTGTTCTACATAATACTGTAATGGTGGGTACATGGCATTAAACATTTGTCAAATCCAAAAATCTATAAAACACAAAGAGTGAACCCTTACATAAACTATGAACTTCAGTTAATATATAAGTATCAGTTCATCAAATCTAATAAATGTAGCACAGTAACGCAAGATGTTAAGAGTTGGGAAAACTGGGCGGGGGCACTGGAGGGGGAGCATATGTGAACTCTCTACATTTTCCTCTCAATTTTTTATAAAACTGCTCAAAAAAAAAAGTCTATTATGTTTTTCAAATAAAATGACCCCTAGCAGGAAAAAAAATGGCAAAGGATCTGAACAAATATTTCTCCAAAGAAGATACACAAATGGCCAATAAGCATAAGATAAGATGCTGGACATCACTGTCAACAGGAAAATACAAATCAAAATCACAATGAAATACCACTTCACATACCCTAGGATGGCTAGAATTAAAAAGTCGCACAGTAAATGTTTGTGAAGATGTGGAGAAACTGAAATTTTAATACACTGCTGGAGGGAATAAAAAATAATGCAGCCATTTCAAAAAATAATCTGGTAGTTCTTCAACTGAACATAGTTATCATGTGTGCCAGCAATTCTACTCCTAGATATACACCCAAGAGAAATGTCTACACAAAATCTTGTATACCAATGTTTATAGCAGCATTATTCGTAATAGCCAAAAGGGGTAAACAATGTCCTAAATGTCCATCAACTGACAAGTGGATAAACAAAATGCAGTGTATCCATGTAATGGAGTATCATTTGGCCATAAAAAGTAAGTACTGATACATGTTACGGCATAGACAAATCTTGAAAGCACTATGCCAAGTGAAAGAATCCAGTCACAAAAGCCCATATGATATATAATCCCATTCATATGAAACATACAGAATAGGGAATCCAGAGGCAGAAAGATTGGTGATTGCCGGGGCTACAACTGCGGGGGTGCAGATAATGGATATGGAGAGATGGAATTCAAAGCTAAAGGGCACAGGAGGCAGGGTGTTGTGGTGCATGCCTATACTCCTAGCTACTAGGGAGGCTGAGGTGGGAGAATCGCTTGAGCCCAGGAGTTCAAGGCTGCACTAAGCTATGTTCAGACCACTGCACTCCAGCCTGGGCTGGGCGACTGAGCAAGACCCCATCTCTAAAAACAAAAACAAAAACAAAAAACCTAGTTGATCCTGCCAGCAAAAACTAAGCTAAAGGGCATAGGATTTGATTTTTTTTTTTTTTTTTTTTTGAGGTGGAAAAACAATTCTAAAACTGACTGGAGTGTCGGTTACCAACATCTGTGAATACACTAAAAACCACCAAACTGCATACTTCAAGTGGGTGAATTACATGGTATGTGAATTATCAATAAAGCTGTTTTAGAAATCCTAATATTTGCTGTGCTATAACTGCAGCAAAGTACCACAGTGCAATAATCGCAGAGTCAACCCTACCATTATAGTATGACACAGGAAAACTTAAAACTGCACTTAGGATCAAGCTAGACGCAGAGCATATTAGCATAGCAAAAAATAAATGACTGCACTAAAGAATCATCCTTCAAGTATTACAGAATTTAAGTGCTGAAAAGGAGAGTACAACTCCTCTGTTTTTTAAAAAAAAAAAAAGATTAAAGACTCATAACTTAATTAGTCACTTGTAAAATTCTGGATTGCTCTCTAAGAGATTTTCAAATATAATTTAAAAGCAAACATACAACCAAGACAATAATGAACGTCTATAGAAAAATTTATTATTACCTTTAGCTTCTGAACATACAGCCAAAAATCCATCTTCTGTCATTGCTTTAAACAAAGGTCTGACTCCATATGTATCTCTGCCCAGGAACACTTTCTTATTGGCAGTATCCAGTAAAACAAATGCAAACACACCATCCAACATACAAACTGTTTGCTCAATTCCTCCTTTGTCATAAAGATGAAGGATTATCTCACCATCCACGTTGGTCTGGTATTCAAATTCAAAATGGCGTTGCATCTTATGAAGCAATAGCAAAACCAAAATGTTAGATTCCTTGTACATTCACTAATAATTTCTTATTGCCAAGTTGCTTCAGTATTTCTGAGCTCTATAATCCTTTCATGCACTTTGGTGATTTAGGAGAATCACAGCATTATCAAACTAGGGTTTGCTTCAACTCATAATCTGCAAATTCTGTTCAACATAAAGCTGAACCCATGAAAATTTTAGTTGCAGTCTGAGAAACAGAATATAATGGGAATGTGCCAGAATAGTAACCTGTGGAGGGATGAAAATGCATATTGTATACATACTATGTATGTAATACATATATATTCAGATTGAGTCTCCCTTATCTGAAATGTTTGGAACCAGAAGTGTTGTGTTTTGGATTTTGGAATATTTGCATATATGTGAGATATCTTGGGGATGAGACTCAAGTGTAAACATGAAATTCATTTATGTTTCATATATCTTATACACATAGCCTACAGGTAATTTTAGATAATATTTCAAATAATTCTGTGCATGAAACAAAGTTTGTGTACATGGAACCATCAGAAAGCAAAGGTATCACTATCTCAGCTACCATGTGGAAAATCTGTGGCTGTTTGCCATCATTGCCCATCATTCCTGACTGAATTTATATGCTACTAAAGAACAATCATTTTTATACACTTATTCATACGTAAGTAAAAAATATGACCTACCATTAATACAGTAAGAAAATAATAAGTAGCATAGTAGTATCACCAGAATACCTGTATCAGCAGTTAAACAGCTGTACAAACAATGGCAGGCTTTCAGACTCCACCGACAATGCTGTGTTTTGATTAAAAGGTTACTGTACACTGTATCTTTTTTTTTCCTTTTTTAGGTGAGAAGAAATACCAGAAGCAGCTGAGCAACTAGGAAGCGGGTCCTCTGAGGTTGAGGAGGCACTTGGCCAAATGACTTTTGTAAGTGTTTCTCCAGAGTCATCTGCCTCATTAACAACGGCTTCTGTCTTGGAAGTCTCTCTTTGATTTTATAGACTGGCATGACCTCTTGTTCTGTTATGAATGCAGGTAGCTCTAGCCTTTCAATATCTCTATCACACATTTTCATCATGTAATCTAAACCTTTACACTACAGTCCAATTTCTCCTATAGCTTGACTTTCTGTGTTATGTTTCTACTTTTCCTTATCATTGCTGCTCAAAGAAATATCTACAGGTCTTTTTGACATTTTCAGTATCTTAACACCACAGAGCAGAAAATAAGCAAAAATACACAATGGGTAATGCGCAGAGGTCCCATCTGTGGGGATCCTGGATCCTGCCATTGGCGTGTCCAGCTTGCACATGTGCCATTCTATTATCCTTTGTGGGCATGCTTGCACGAGGAAATCTGGGCATGTGTAGAAAAGTTATACTGCAGCTGAAGGGGGCTGAGAGGGTCTTTTTTTCCTAGGGCATGCCAAATAAACTGTGTGTTTTACATCTGCATTTTGACTGTGACATCAAAATGCACAGTAGTATCATGTCAGTGCTCAAAAAGTTTCAGATTTTGGAGCATTTCAAATTTCAGATTTTCAGATTAGGGATGCTCAACCTCTAAATGTAAGTTAAGATAACAGGTTGCCTGGTTGCCATGACACTAAAAAACATGTCTTCTGCACCTAAAAATTTTTGGTTTGAGAAGATAGTATTGGCTAAGAAGTTCCTCCAGTTCAGCTTCAAAGTCCTAGCTAGAAAAATGTAAAGCAAAGGGACAAACATCATTTGGCACCATTCCATGAAAAATAAATGGCTACCTCACAATAACAGATACATGATCCAAAACAAAGTTGCTGGTCCCCAGGGGTGGACGACAATGCCCAGGGCTTCCACCACTGCAGTAGCATTAAAGCTACTCCTTACTTATAGACAAAATGATGGTGGCGCTTTATTAGTCTGCATGCCCCAAAGAAACAGCAAAGGGACTGTCTGCCACTGCACGCAGAATAGGAAGGTTTGATTAGGCTACTCCCCAATTCTGACACTCTCCACCATCACTGGCAAACTATGAGGATGAAAAGTCCTGGATGTATTCCTTTTTGAACCTTGTACTCAGGTTTTTGGCTGACATTAGAGAAAGAAGAGGTTTAAATCAGGTGGAAATCCTAGATAAGCTTAAAACATGCTTTCAAATTTCAAAAAGTAAACCTATCATGTATGTGCATGACCCATAAATACGCTTCACACTCCATCCAGCTCACTCCATCATTTGTGAATCTTTTGTCTATAAGCCCTCACTGAACTGTCCAAAAATGGGCTTTGCCTCCAGTGACTGTAAAGTCACTACCTGGTCACCCCTCTCTGCTCTATCAGGGATGATCTGTAACTAGCAGGTGGGGTCTGGAAACAGTCTTCTGCTGACTGTTCTGGGCTGAACTGCCTGAAGGGTTAGTGACTATAAAGCATTCACTGATATTAGCAAGCAACAGCTTCCAAAATCTACCTTGCCCACCTCTTTGGCCTAAACTTTGCAGGTAATTTATTTAAAAGGGAGAAGCGTCCTTTGGGTAATGGATGTATCGCTTCCTACTCCCCTGAAACCAAACTCCAATGCTGCATCTTAGATAAAAGCCCTCAAATCTTACCTCCTGAACTCATGCTGTCATCTGACTTGGCTGCAGGCCCCTGATACTCCCCTGCAGGGAGAGGGCCTGCTCTTTGCTCTAGCCTTGACCCCATTTCTCCTGTTTTTCATTCAGTCTCCCTCTACTCCCAGCACACCTCTGACTGTACTTCATTGTAGTGGTAAACTTTATTTTTACCAAAAAGGAGGTGTGTGTGTGGGGGGGGATTTTTGAATACTTTATATAAGCCTAAAATACACATTCTGTTCATTAGACAGTTTGCTAGCTGCCCCAACTACATAAGCTTCGATGCTTATGGAACAAACTTCTCTACTTTTACAAATGAAACATTTGGCTAATTCAGAATAGAAATTAATTATTTTCAAGATATTTAACTTCTTGTAACTTTTTAATGAAAAGAAACAACACTGTTCAAGTGAAGCAGGGCGTTTCCTATTTCATTTAAGGGGAAAGCCAAGCTGACAATGCCATAGCACCACCTAGCATTCTCACGTATGTGACACTGATTTGACTCAGAAAGAAAAAAGTTGTAATACTCTCTTCTTCCACCTCCCACTAGCAGGAAAGTACATTCTTGCCTTTCCTTTTCACCATTTCATCTCCAATCACCTAGAAAAATGATGTCTGGTGCATAGTAGGTCCTTTAATAAAGGAATAAAGAAATGTGTAAAAGGAATCTCCTGAATAACTATTTTAAAACTTTTTAAACGAGAAGACTGTTATTAAGAGTGTTCCTATGAGCAGGCAACAAACAATGACAAAAGCTTTTGTTCAGAGATAAAAATGTCCAAAATGTGATTAGGATATAAATCTCTATCAATGCATGACAGGGTATCTATCAAGAAGTCTCAAAAAACACCAAGAAACATCACAACCAAATGCATGAACCTTGAATGAAATCTAGCTCAAAACAAACAAAAACCAGCTATAAAGATATTCTTGGTAACACTTTGAGTGGCCAAGGTGGGCAAATTGCCTGAGCTCAGGAGTTCCAGACCACCCTGGGCAACATGGTGAAACCCTGTCTTTACTAAAATACAAAAAATTAGCTGGGCATGGTGGCAGGTGTCTGTAGTCCCAGCTACTTGGGAGGCTGAGGGAGGAGAATTGCTTGAACCTGGGAGGCAGAGGTTGCAGTGAGCTGAGATCGTGCCACTGCACTCCAGCCTGGGTGACAGAGTGAGACTCTGTCTCAAAAAAAAAAAAATTCTTGGGACACTTAGGGAAATTTCATTTAAGAATAAACTGGATATTAGGTGGTATTATGGACTCTTAGGTTTAATAATGGCATTGATGTTATGTAGAAGAATGTCCTTATTCTTAGAAGATAAATGCTTATATATTTAGGAGTGTCATAATATCTGTACTGTACTCTCAAATGATTCAGCAAAAATGTGCGTGTGTGTGTTTGTGTGTGTGTGCAAAAGAAAACTCAAGCAAATATGGCAAAACATTAATGACTATTCAATCTAGGTGCTCGCTGTTCTGTTCTTTTCTATATGTTAGAAATTTTTTCAAAATGAAAAGCTGGGGAGAAGGAGAAAAAAATTCTAAGAGTCAAAGAAACTGAACTGTAATTCTCATTTTTATCACTTCTTTTGTGACCATGTCATTTCACTCACCTTTTTATTCATCAGTTCCCTATTTACATACTTAGAGCAAATGAGTTAATGAACATAGAGTGCCTTGCAAAGTAAAAAGCATGATACAGAATATGTAATATCATCGTGACCAACAAATTCTTAAGTTTAATCGCATCCAGACATCTGGTTTCTTTCTCCTTACCTTCTTATAGTTGTAGATTTCACCATTGTAACAGAGCCACAAATACGGATATTTCTTCACTCGAATTGGCTGCATTCCAAACAGCGGATCAACTACTGCCAATCGGTGAAATCCAAAGCAGCAGTTGGTGTATCCATTGACATTCTCAAAACGGAATGCATCTGGCCCTCTGTGTGCAATCTTCATAGCACTCAGACACTGAACAGAAAGGCAGTCGTCACTGCCAAACAGGGCCCAAATGCCACACATGGCACAATGAAGCTATAAGCTCTCTATGGAGATAAAAGCAGATAAATCAAAAATATTCAATATCCAATCCCAGTCTGCATTAAATCTTGATTCCAGAAACATGCATAAACCACTTCAAAGACTAAAATTTAAACCATCTTTTCTATAGCAATTCCCCATTAGGCTGGCAGGCACACGGGAGTAGAGGATGATTTAATTTACTTACAGGTATTCAGAAAATATAGTGACCTCTACATTCAATGGGCTACAGCAGCTTAGCACCTAGTCAAAGCCTGCATCTCTCCCACCTTAGGATTTAGTGGTTGGCTAGAGCTGGCAGCATCTAGGCCACATCTGTCTCTGCATTCTAAGTTTGCTTCCAAGATATAGATACAAATCCAGGCTGGCTCCAGCCTAGCCAGAGATCCCAGCCCCACTCTCTCCATCCCAAAATCCCTCAAAGATCCAAGAGACTTTCCAGATTACTAGAGTCTCCTCTCAGGTTGTCTTGACAGTTAAATGCCCTCTCTTTATCTGAACTAGCTGCAGGTACAATATAATGTATACAACAGAAAATCATACTGCTGTAAGTGTAATACTAAGATACACAGCTCTTTTAAGCATTTCACCATATTACATCTAGGTTACCTCTAAGTGATTTATTCAGATGTGATTGAAGAAAATCTAAAGGGAAAAGAAAACAATTTAATTTGATATCAGATATCCTGGCTTTATAACAAATAAAACATTTTAAGTTAATAGAAGATACAAAATGTTCACTATCAAAATGTCCCAAGTGACAAAAATGTTCTCAAATATTTCTGTCTCAAAGTTGCATTGTTCAGTAAGGAAGCAAATTAGGTGGGACATATACAGCAACAACATCCCTAATAAAAACTTGGCTCATCCCTATAAGCCAGGAAGCAAGTAAGTCATCCTCACATATGTTAATTACTTTCCAATTTCCAATTCTCAACTGTGAAATAAAGCGCTGTTTTATTTGGCTGCTGCCAGCTCAAAATGACTGTTTTTATTAAAACATCTCTAACTTGAAAAATAACTATTTTGGTGTTTTTTTAAAAAAAAAACTGCAAATTGCAGCAAATGCCCAGATAATTTGGGATAAACACCCTAAGGAAAAAATATATATTCAAGTTGCGTAAGTCACTTTGAGCAATCCTTTGGTGATATTTCATTTATATCTAAAAGCACCAAAGGTTTAGCTGGCTTTTCCAGAAAACCAGAACCAAATAATATATGGTTATAATGAAAATCATCTCAAGCAATTTGGAAATGAAGTACCACATGTCCTATGCTGTCCCTTCCATGCACTTGACCAAATAGCCCAAATAGCCTACAACAAATTATTTGAGATTTACTGGAAAAATTCCGTAAGATTTAAATGAGATGACTACTAATAAGCCATCTGCCTTTGACTCTATACCAGTTAAAAATGGGTTAGGAAAGTGCTTTGAAAATCAAGTGTGGTCATCAGGGAATCATTTACCTAAGTTTTCTTAACGCCGCTTAGTGAATCCCTGTATTAATCCTGCTATAATAAATACACGCTAACCTCTAAACTGGAGGGGAAAGAGTGAGAACAAAGGGGCATGTAAAGTACACTTATTTTTTCTAGTAGGAAAAGTCCAATTAAAACTATAACCTATTATTTTTATTGGAATCGGTCTTATAGAAGGGCAAAGTTCCTACTACCGCAACCTGTTCTCAATATTTTTCTTATTTCTTCTTAAACTTCTAGAGCAGTGCTGTCCAATAAATACGTGAGCCACGTATGTAATGTTAAATATACTAGTAGCCCCATTAAAAGAAAAAGGTGAAATTAATTTTAAATATACTTAACTCAATATGTCCCAAATAGTATCATTTTAACATGTATGTAATCAATATAAAAAATTATCAAGCAGATATTTTACACTGTTCTTCCTACTCCAACGACAAAATCCAGTGTATTTAACACAACACACCTCAATTAGGACTAGCCAGCATTTCAAGTGCTCAACAGCTACAGGTAGCTAGCGCCTACCGAACTGGACATGGCAGTTTCAGGGCATTTAATTTCTATTCCACTTTACGTTACTTAAAACTTCACCCTCTCACCTTACTTTTATGTTAAGATGTCAGTAAGTAACCAACTACAGACAAGTTCAAGCCCTATTTTACCTCTAATTACTCTTACAGCAATGCTATGAATCATGATTTAAAATTTAAAAAAAAAAAAAAAAACTGCTGTTAAATTATTAGTCAAGCGCCCAGGGCAATGGACAGTAAAGAAATAATGTAGGCCAACGGCCGAGAAGAAAACTGTCCTTTTATTTAAAGCTATAACAATCATCTGAAGCCAACCCTGTAAAATGACATCCACTAAAAAAGGCACGCTAGTTCTTCTACCTTTTTCTGTACTTGGCCTCCTGTGTCCCTAAACAGACCTCTTCTCGGCAGGGTTTGCTCAGCAAGTCACTTGTTAAGTCTTGCAGTCTACAGAGAGGGGTGGGAACTGGCAGGGGTGGCGGGGTGAGAGGGGAGGAGGAAGGTGAGGGGTCCAGGTGAGGACGGGGGCAGTTGAAGGGTAAAGCACAGACACCGAGGCGGTAATAAAGCCAGAGTCTCTTCTTCCTAGATCAGGACCACGCGACGCCTGACTGCGCCCTGGCCACCAGCACGCTCCGACCAGTCCGCCGCAGGGGCCCGGACTGCGAAAATGTCCACAGGCTTCGACGCCACATAGTAAAAAAAGTACACATGTAACATTTACAGGGACTCAGACCGCCGCTGCCTTCTCTCCGGAGCAGCCCGGCCTCCCGGTCGTGGTTCCCTCTTGATGCCTCAGGGGACCAGGACAGAGAGGTCCTTCCGCTACCTGCCAGTTGCGCAACAATCGCTAGGCGTCCGCCCCGCCCTCTCTACCGCAGGAGCCGCAGCATCAGCAGGCGTCCCCGAACTGCGTCTGCCGGGTGCCAGGCTTAAGGACGCATCCTCCTCCCCCTCCTCCCGGAGCAGCCGCAGGGCACACCAGGAGTGTGCTGGCGCTGGGCGCACGGCGCGGAGCGCAGGGTCCGACTCACCTGGGCGTAAGCAAGTCAAGGAGATACGGTGAGCGGGGGCCGGGCAGCGGACAGCGTGCTGGGCGGCGAGACTGCGGGCGCTTATACCGACCTGGCTCCTGTAATGCGTGCGGGAAGTTTCATCATGCCTGCGAGGACCAACCAGCGCGCATAGGGGCGGGGCCGCAGGGTGGCCAGGGCGGAGCAGGATTGAGTGGGGCGGTGGGAGGGCGCAAGGAGGAGCTCTTTTGTTTCCAGCACATTGCGTCTCAGTGCACCTGTTTAAGGATAGCCTCAGAGATCCGTCCAGACTACCTGCTGTTCTGACAATTAAGGAGTTTTCCGTACTTGATTTGTTCTTAGGGAAATCATCACCGTTTATTTGTCGCACTACCGTCTGATTTAGTATGCAGTGCAGAGAAAAGCTTGTTCTAAGAAACTGATGCGTGAGGCCTAAAATGTCCTTATAAAATCTATTAATAAATCGGGGCCAAGAGTGGTGGCTCACGCCTGTAATCTCAACACGTTGAGAAGCCAAGGCAAGAGGATCACTTGAAACCAGGAGTTCAAGACCAGCTTGGGAAACACAGCGAGATCACATCTCTACAAAAAATGGTGGCACACCTTGTAGTCCCAGCAACTCAGGAGGCTGAGGCAGAGGGACAGCTTGAGCCCAGGAGTTTGAGGCTGCGGTGAGCTCCACTCCAGCCTGGGCGACAAAGGGAGACCCCCATCTCTAAAACAATAAAATAAAATCTAAATCTGATTGATACATGAAGCCAAAATACATCAGTGGTCCTTAAACATTTTAAGTACAAAGATTCCTTTTAGAATCTCAAAAAGTATTTTGTCAGCCTGCCTCCACAAGATGATTATGTGCTTTTAAGTATCTCTTTGATGAAGAAAAGACATCACGATTTAAAAGAGTATCATAACACTCTTAAATCGTATTTTGCTAATTGCATCAGCACTGAAATAAATTGAGAAATAGTAAAATTATATGTGCATGACCTACTATGATCAGACTACAGTCAATGCTCGGGGAGCATGCAGGTTTGATATCCCCATACAACGCATTCCCGGCTAAATAAAAAATGCCAACAATTTAAAATCCCTAAGCGCAGAAGATGGAGTAGTCACTTAGTAGTTACAGGCAAGAGCAAAGATGAGAGATGACTTGTTCTAAGGATCATTCTTGCTGGAAAGTTTTCAGTATCAAACAGACTTTGCTGTATCCTAATTGATGTATTTTAAACCTGAGACCAATGTGGGAAAGTAATGTGGGAAAGCAATGTGGGAAAGTAGGTCTTCTATCTACATTTTACAAATCTCTCCCCCATTCTTAAGAAGGTTCTTTGTAATTCTCCCCACCCTTGAGAATGTACTTTGTGAGATCCACCAATGTACTTTGTGAGATCTGCCCGCAAACCATTGCTCCTAACTCCACCACCTATGCCAAAACCTATAAGAACTAATGATAATCCACCACCCTTTGCTGACTCTCTTTTCGGACTCAGCCCGCCTGCACCCAGGTGAAATAAACAGCCTTGTTGCTCACACAAAGCCTGTTTGGTGGTCTCTTCACACGGATGCGTGAGACAAAAACAAAAAGTGAGTTTGGGTGCAATGGTTCACGCCTGCAATTCCAGCACTTTGGAAGGCCAAGGCAAGAGGGTGGCTTGAGGCCAGGAGTTCAAGACTAGCCTGCTCAACATAGTGAGACCCCCCCCCCGCCCGCCGCGCCATCTCTGGTCTCACACACATACACACATGCACAAATTAAATTTTATCTAAATATTTAAAAATTGTTTTAAAAGTGAAATATTTACATGGATTATGTGTATATTCATTTTGTAGAACTATAGATCTCATGGAACTGGGAACTCTTTACTCTTCCAGCAAAACATTTATTTAGCCACAAGTAAAAGAAGACCAGTGATTTAACCTGTACCCACAAAAAAGAAATAAGAAAATACTGCTAAGGCTGGGGCAGGGGTGGGAGAAAGAGATCTAAAAACGTAAAATTTTACTGGGAAGGATCACTAATTAGAATCAGAATAATTACTGTTTTAAAGCAGTTAAGAAAAGAGCACACTGAACCCAGGGAAGAACTAGATATGATTCAGAGTCGAGCACACAGAACAGATGGTATCTGAGCTGATACTGATAGAATAACATTAATAAGGGCATTCACTGCCATTTATTCTCTCCTAACTGCAATGCATTTTGTATAAGTTATTTGTACTCTTCACATCAACCATGGAAAATAATAATTATTCTTGTCTTTCGACGTTAAGGAAGTGGGAAGTGGTGTAAGAAGATAAATTAACATGCCAACACCAAACAGCTCAAGTTCAATGACTCAGGAGTACCCATGTCTCCCCAAGAGGTTGCTCGGCAGGCAGACCAGGTAGAGAGAGCCCTTCTAAGAAGTGACAGTGAGACGTGAAACGTCTCAGTGTGTCTCTGAGAACAACAGAAACCAGTACGTAGACCAATTGGAAAAAGCCAAGGAAGAGGCAGGAATTTCCTCTTAAGAGAGCAAGAAAAATAAACAGAGCAGGACTGAGGGAAGCCATGGGAGATGGGCAGAATACCATGCATTAAGTGAGAAAAAACAACTTTTACTTTAGAATAGGAAAGGGGGAAGGAATGGTGGTGGTCTAGGTAAGCCTAGAAGAAGAGGAGAAGGCAGCAGAGAAAAAATAAACAAGATGTATTAGGGTTCTCCAGAGGATCAGAACCAATAGGATACACATATATGTAAAAGGGAGTTTATTAGAGAGAATTGTCTCACACGATTACAAGGCAAAGTCCCACAATTAAACATGGATTATGTATATATTCATTTGGCTCAGTCCAAGTCCAAAAGCCTCAAAACCAGGGAAGCCCGCAGTGCAACCTTCAGTCTGAGGCTGAGGGCATGACAGCCTCAGGGAAGCCGCTGTTGCAAGTCCTAGAGTCCAAAGGTGGAAGAACCTGGAGTCTGATGTCCAAAGGCAGGAGGAACGGAAGCAAGCTTACTGCACGGGAAGAAGAAAAAAAGAGGCTTCTAAGCCAGAAGCCTCAGCTAGCAAGGTTATCCCACCTTCTTCAGCCTGCTTTGTTCTAGCTGCTCTGGCAGCTGACTGGCTGGTGCCCAGCCACCTTGAGGGTGGGTCTTCCTTCCCAGTCCACCAACTCAAATGTCAGTCTCCTCTGGCAACACCCTCACAAACACACTCAGGAACAATACTCTAGGCAGCTCTCAATCCAATCAAGTTGATGCCTAATGTTAACCAACATACAAGATTTATAAGCTAAGTATGTTGATGATGATATATAAGTGCTGTGGAGAAAAGCAGAACAGAGAGGGGAAAAGGAATGCAGAGAAGGGTTTACAAGTTTTAGAAGAATTCATACTTATAAGCCCCTGTTTTCCATAAAAAGCAGGAGGCTCATCTTCTGCAGGTACTGAAGGGTTTGGGATGGTGTGAGGGTGAACTTGAAAATAACAGACAAATATCAGAGTTAATGAGGGGAAAAAGAAAAGATGGATGGGCATCATGGTGGTCCAGTAAAGGAGGAAAACCAAGCATGAATGTGGACTGGCACCGTCAGAGAGGGCAGAGCCTCCGATAACTTGGGGCAGTCTGAGAGCCAGAGTCAAGACGTCGGGGGAATGGACCAGGTTCTGTGTTTGGCACAGTGTGTGTGGAAGAAGGATAAGAGGGCTGGGGAGGACAGGTACAGTGAGTGTGCCTCCACAGGGATGCACTTTTGGTATGTTCTATTATTGCTCAAAAATATGCAGTGCCCTTCCCTGGGAGAGGATTATGCTATATCTAGCCCATTGATGTCAGCATAGCCAGGTGACTTGCTATTGCCAATGAAACGTGAGCAGAAGTGACAGGTGTCACTTGTGAGCAGAAATTGTAAGAACCATGATGTAGCTCAACACCAACTGTTTTCCTCTGCCAGTATTCCAGGTAGGAGGAACTCCCCCAACCAAGGACCCAGAATGAAAATTATGTAGAGAAAGGTCACAACCTACCATGATCAATATGTAGCTGGAGTGTGCAAACAAACTTTTCTGGTTGTAAGTGTCTGAGACTTGGGATCATTTGTAACCGCAACATAACCCAATCTAAACTAGCTAATAGAGCTTGACTATTTTAAGCTGGAAGGGAAATAAGTAAAGCCGTAAGTTACCTAATTTTTTGAGAGCAATAACAGGAGCTGATGATTAGAGTCTTGGTCGCAGGCTATGGGAGAGAAGTATGGGAGTGAAAGAGACAGATGAACTGGACATTTTCATGGGCGAGGAATGTATAATTTTACAGTGTTAAATAAAACAATGAATGTAAGATTATCTAGCCCAGGTCCCTGAACACAATGTGTGTTAAATAAACAAAAGCTTTCTTCAAACAGAATTCCCCTAAGCATTTCCAGGTTGTGCCCTGTCCAGACATAGATATGCCCTGTGCAGTCATAGATGCTGTTTATAGATTCTGAACTAGGAATCAGGAACCCTGGAGTAACAGGCCCCCAGAAAATCAGAGTCGAATTGTTAGTCCAAAAGCTTGACAAAATCCACCTTCATTGTCTTCCAACTGTATCTCTGACTTCGCTCTCCCTAGTTCATTACATCCCAGTAATATTGATCTCTTTGCTCTTCTTGAGCACGTTAAGGAGAGGTGAATGGGGTTTTCAGCTGCTGAAAGTTAGACTTGTGGCTACAGACCAGACTAACCCCTTTTCCTTTGTGTGGAGGTTATGATTAGGATTGTCAGAGGAGAAAGTTAGGGCTTAATTTTTTCATTAAACTAATAATATATTTTGAGTATCTATTATGTTATGGGGCATGGAGCTTATTACATTCATGGTGCAGAGGAAGAGAGGAAGTTAACAGGACACATAAGTCACATATATAAATGAAGATAAGTGCTATGGAGAAAAACAGAGTAGAGGAAAAAATACCATAATGGGGCCCGGGCATTGCATTATGTAATATCATCCTATATAGTCTGCTATAGTCCAAATAGTCTGCTATCATTTGGTTTTCTCATTGGATAAGATGTTATGAACATCTCTCCGGGATGAAACAAAAACATTCTGCACTGCTGTAGTGAAAGGTCCTCAGAAGGGAATCATTTTGTCATTCCTGAGGCTTGTTAGATATGACCAACCCATCCACCGCATCTCAGTCATAACTACTCTAAACAACACCCACCAAAGGGGGAAAGGACTTGCTGGAATCCAGCCATCAGTACATCCTTGCAGCAGCTGAAGACTTATTTCACTTTTACCCTAATTTGGCCATCATAACAGCACCCAGCCCAATATTCCAAAGCTTAACACCATAATGTTAAGGTTCTTACCACCATAATGGGGACCACTGTTTCCTAGGAGGTACCAAAGGGTTTCAGAGGTTGCAGATACAAATGATGCTCACTGCTATATCTGCAGTGCAGAAAGCTGAGAGCAAAAGTGGTTAGATACCAAAGCTGCCTCTATGATCTGGATGCTTCCTTTAAGAAACTGGCACCTGGTGTAGGCTGTATGCAGACTGGCCAGATCAATTGTGGGAGATCTTGAAATAACAATCATAGCTTCTGTTTATTGACAGTATTTTGGGTCACCTTTTCAAACTGATTTATTTTTGTCCACTGCTAAGTAACTGACTTAGAAGCTGAACTCACAGGGTATGGCAGGGTCAGCCCCACCCTCAGGAAATCCTTCAGACCAAGCGTGTCTCAGCCATCAGGCCCCAGCATAGACAGAAAAACATATCTCCCCACGGCATCTGGCTGTCGTCCAGAACATCTGATGACAGGACAAAGGTGAGGAGGACTGAGAGGAAATTATCAGAGCAAGCAAATAACAGTCTGAAATTCGGGCTTCTCTGTGAGGCTACCTCTGTCCATTTGTATCTCTGAACATAGTATGTGGAGGAGTTGGTTTAGTAGTTGAATGGTGGCCCCCAAAATATATACACATGTCCCAGAACCTATGAATGTGACTTTATTTGGAAAAAAGCATTTTTGCAGATGTAATTAAGTGAAGGACTTCAGGATGAGACCACGCTGGATTATTCAGGTGGGCCTTAAATCCAAGGACAACTGTTCTTAAAGAGACACACAGAAGGGAAACAGAGAAGGCCACATGAAGGCAAAGATTGGAGTCATGCAGTCACAAGCCAAGGAACCTCTGGAGCCACCAGAAGATGGAAAAGGCAAGGAAGGGATCTTCCCTAGATGCTTCTTAGGAAGTGTGGCTCTGCTGACACTCTAATGAGAGACTTCTGGTTTCCAGAATTTCAAGAAAATAAATTTCTGTTGTTTTAAGCCACTTGGTTCGTGGTAAAGCATTACAGCAGTCCTAGGAAACTAATATACTTGATGACTCTCTTTAGCTTGACCGCACCTTTGATGCCTACCACCAAGACAAGAAGAAGCCCAGGCAGCAGCACCACTGCCAATCCTAAATGCCTCTGCAATTGTCATGGCCTCCATTTCAGGTGCGCTCCCTGTCATATTTAAACTAAGGGATCTCTTGCACCTCTATCCTCCCAACAACCACCCAGGTTGGAGCAAACTACGTAATCATTAAAGAGATTCTCCATCTTTATGGACTATTCAGCCAATTATCCTCCAACCTTCCATTCCGATGGATGCCTCCACTTTGCAAGGCACCATTCAAAACTATCTATGCAATTACCAGATACCCTTCTGATACACCCCTCCAGACACCTTGGCTCTTTTACCTGCTCAGACTGTATAGAAGTGGGCTACAGTGAATCAGTAAATTGTTGTTTTCCTCTTACAGAACAGCCATTTCCCTGAAAGATATCATTTCCTCCTCCACCTTTTCTCGGGTCTCTGCTGTTTTTGACACAGTGCAGAGCCAAGCACAATGCCTGGCACATAGAAGGCACCAAATAAATGCTTGCCAACTGAATAACTAGAGGCCAGGCAGCTTAGGAACACCCAGGAAGATAACCTAGAACCCACAAAAACTTCAGGGAGTGCCCTAAACACTTTCCCACTGGCACTGCTACCACTGGCCTCCTAATACATTTCACCACTCTCTTTAGCTTGACCCTATTTTTGATGCCTGCACCTAGTAACAGTGGCTATTCTGGCCTTCCCACAGTGAGCACATGGAGCTTGCTTCGGGCAAAGTCTTCCTGCCAAAGGGAGAGGAATTTACAAGGTGAACAAGCAAAACTTCAAGCACAACCTCTACCTTCTGGCTAGCATTCTGCCTCCTGCCTCTTTGCTGTTTTGGCCTCCCTGGTTCCATGCATTGTGTTCAGACACCCAGAACTCTTGTCTCTTAGTGTTTGGATCAGCTTCTCTACTTAATATTAGGCTCACAAGCTCTCATGCTGTGTTTTGGGAGTGTGATAGTATGAAATATATACTTGGTCTTTGTCTTTGGTTTCCAGCACAAAGCTTTAAAAAATAATAATAATTTTTAAGAGACAGGGTCTCACCAGTGGCGTGATCATAGTTCACTGCAGTCTTGAACTCCTGGGCCCAAGTAATCCTCCTGCCTCAGTATCCTGAGTAGCTGGAATGATAGGTACTTGCCACCATGCTGACTCCTGACAGAATTCTGAAACCCTTGGAATTTCCTGAGTGACAGGGGTGATAGGAGCATCTTTTGTTATCATAGCAAGCACCTTTCAACCATATCTGAGTTTATGCTAACAATGTGACTCTTGGAGGATAAGGACTGGTTGTCCTAGGAACCAATGAAGTGATTAGATGGTTGGAACTTTCTCCCCCACCCCTCGACCTCGTGGGAGGGGAGAGGGGCTGGAGATTGAGGTAATCAGCAATGGCCAATGATTTAATAAATCATGCCTATGTAATGAAAGCTTCATAAAGTGCCTAAATGATGGGGCTCAGAATGCTTCTGGATTGGTGAACACAGCCAGGGGCTGGGAGGGTGGTGCACCCAGAGAGGGCATGGAAGCTCTGTGTACCCCCATACGTTACACTATGCATCTTTTCTATTTGGCTGTTTCTGAGTCATATCCTTTAAGATAAATTGGTAATAGTAGGTAAAGTGCCTTCCTGAGTTCTGTGAGCTGTTCTAGCAAATTATCAAACATGAAGAGGGAGTCTTGGGAATCCCCAATTTGTAACCAATCAGTCAGAAGCATGGGAGGCCTGGGACGTGGGATTGGTTTCTGAAGTGAGGGCAGTCTTGTGGGACTGAGTCCTTTACCTGTGGAATTCACGCTTACTCCAGGTAGATGGTTAGAACTGAATTGAATTCTTGGACACCCAGTTGGAGTCTGGAGAGTTCAGGGAGAGAGGATCTGTGCTATGGTATCATACAGATCAAATATGGGAACCTCAGCTACATTACCTTCAAGTTGTATGACCTTGAGCAAGTCCCCTCAGATTCTCAGTTTCTTCAATTGCCAAGTGGAAAAAAGGTAAGAACTATGTAGTCTTGTTTGGAGATTTAGGAATAATGTGAGGATTAGCAAACTGGCAGGGTAGTTCGAACACAATAAAATTTCAAAATACATCAGCTCCTGTTATCATTGGACTATATTCATGTTTGGCCTCCAAATTCATGGCATTTAATGAAGAAAGGAGTTCTTGCAGAACCCTGGGCAGCCTCGCTCACTCTTTCAGACCTGAAGAGGTGAACAGAATACTCCCAACTATTCCCAGATGTTTCTACAATTCTATCTCACTGAACTGGGGATGAAAATAACAAAAGCCATTAGAAAATACTAGTTTGAAAATATTAACTTTCTTAGCACTTAATTTTATCTCTTGCAAATGTAACTTTCTAGTTTTACACAATATCAGCAGATGTAATTCAAAATGCCTTACCATAATACATCAGTCACACAACGTTGTGATGTACTATCACTGAATTGTACACTTTAAAATGGTGAACTTTATCTCAATTAAAAAAATTTGTTTAAATGTGGCTGATACAGGAGTTAAGAAGAAATTACTTAGGCAGATAGTGAGGGCACGGACATAAGGTAAGGTTTTCCTTTTAATGAAAAGCAGCCCAAAATTATTTTCCTTTCTAACAAAGAGCAGCCTGTAAAATCAAGCTGCAGATGATGCTGGCAGTTGTGCCAATCAGAGCAGACAAAATGGTGCTGCCAAAGGGAAAGTTCACTTGCATAATAAGGTTATGTTGAGGTGGCCAGCCTTCCCCCGTCCCCGACTATGTAAACGTCATACCTTATCAAAACCAATCTGTGAACCCTGTGTAAATTAGACACTGCCTCCTCAAGCCTGACTATAAAATCTGGCACATCTGCCACTAGCCGGCCTTTTCCTCTCAGAAGTTCCCTCTCTCTCTAACTAGAGAGAGAGCTGTTTTCCTTTCTCTTTCTCTTTCTTTTACCTATTAAACCTCCACTCCTAAACTCCTCATGTGTGTCCGTGTCCTAAATTTTCTTGGTGTGAGATGACGAGCCCCAGTTATTTACCCCACACGATGTAGCTGCTGCACAGTGACTGATGTTGTCTCCAGGATCAGAATGTTGACCTGGAGTTCATTTTAAAAACAGGTTATTGAGATTCTGATTCTCTAGGTCAAGATAGAACTTGGTCATCCATGCCTTGTAAAAACTCCCTTAGAGATTCAGATGAGCCAGAGTTGAGAACCATTGATTCATGATTTAAAATATCTCAAAATTGGGCAAACGATATGAATAGAGTAGAAATTGCACTTAAAAAAAAAAAGACTGTTGTTATCTGGCTAAGATGGTTGGATTCTGGGGGCATTCTTTTCTCTATCATTTCTATTATTTGAATTACGATAAAGTTTGGGTTTTCTTGTTGTTGTTTTGGGGGATTTTTGAGACAGAGTCTGACTCCTGTTTCCCAGGCTGGAGTGCAGTGGTGTGGATCCTGGCTCACAGCAGCCTCAAACTCCTGGGCTCAGGTAATTCTCTCACCTCAGCCTCCTGAGTAGCTGGGAATACAGCCACACACCACCAAGTCTGGCTTTATTTTTTTAATTTAATTTTTAGTAGAGATGGAGTTTTGCCATGTTGCCCACACTGGGCTCATTAATACAAGGCAGATTACTCATGGGCTCAAGAAATCTGCCTGCCTTGGCCTCCCAAAGTGCTGGGATTATAGGCATGGGCCCCCTACCCAGCCTACGTTTGAGTAATGCATTTAACTATGTAAATTACACTTTTCTGTGGGTTTTTATTCATTTTGTTTTTAGCAAGAAGTATCTGTTTAGTGGTAGGGGCAAGCTTGGGAGCTACGAGGGGGGAAAACACAACACGGTCCCTATAGTACCCCCTGGATTCTTCTTAATCAGGAAAGGATGAGACGAGCTGGGGTAACATAGCAAGACCCCATCTCTACATTGAACCTCTTCCATTCAAAAGGGTCCCAACACCAAAAGCAATCCCAACAAAAGCAAGCTTTGATAAATGGGATCTAACTAAACTAAAGACCTCTGCACAGCAAAAGAAACTATCAACAGAGAAACAGACAACCTACAGAATGGGAGAAAATATTAGCAAACTAGACATCCAACAAAGGTCTAATATCCAGAAGGTATAATGAGCTCAAACAAATCAATGAGCAAAAAACAGCCCCATTAAGAAATAGGCAAATAACATGAATTTTTCAAAAGAAGACATTTATGTGGCCAATAAGCATATGAAGAAATGCTCAACATCACTAATCATTAGAGAAATGCAAATCAAAACTACAATGAGATACCATCTCACACCAGTCACAATGGCTATTATTGTATTATTATTATTATTTTGACAAAGTCTCACTCTGTCACCCAGGCTGGAGTGCAGTGGTGCTATCTCGGCTCACTGCAACCTCCACCTCCTGGGTTCAGGCAATTCTCATCCCTCAGCCTCCTAAGTAGCTGGGACTACAGGTGTGCGCCACCACACCTGGCTAATTTTTGTATTTTTAGTAGAGACGGAGTTTCGCCATGTCGGCCAGGCTGATCTCAAACTACTGACCTCAAGTAACCTGCCCACCTCAGCCTCCCAAAGTGCTGGGATAACAGGCTTGTGTCCCGATGCCCAGCCACAATGGCTATTACTAAAAAGCCAGAAAACAACAGATGCTGGTGTGGCTACACAGAAAACCGAATGCTTATACATTGTTGGTGGGAAGGTAAATTAGTTCAGCCACTGTGGAAAGCAGTTTGGTGATTTCTCAAAGAACTTATATCAGAATTACCATCTGACCCAGCAATCTCATTATTGGGTATATGCCCAAAGGAATATAAATCATTCCACCGTAAAGACATAGGCACACCTATATTCATTGCAGCACTATTCACAAGAGCAAAGACATGGAATCCACCTAAATGTCCATCAATGATAGACTGTATAGAGATAATGTGGTACATATATACCATGGAATACTATACAGCCATAAAAATAATGAGATATGTCCTTTGTAGCAACATGGATCAACATAAATGTAGCTGGAGGCCATTATCCTAAGCAAACTAACACAGACAGGAACAGAAAACCAAATACCCCATGTTCTCACTTGTAAGTGGAAGTTAAACGTTGAGTACATATGGATACAAAGAAAGGAACAATAGGCATTGGTGCCTACTTGAAGGTGGAGGGTGAGAGGAAGTTGAGAATTGAAAAACTATCTATCAGGTACTATGCTCATTACCTGGGTGATGAAATAATCTGTACACTAACCACCCCTCCATTGCAACATGCAATTTACCTATTTAACAAACCTGTGCACGTGCCCCTGAACCTAAAATAAAAGTTTAAAAAATAAAGTAGTTGTGAAACTCATTAAAAGAAAAAAAAGGGTCCCCAAGCACAGCTCAGCATCCCTTTGTGTCCTGATGGGAGGTGGGCAATGGGGATATGAACTTTCCGGGATGACTGAGGCTCTTCAGTGAAGCAGAGTGCTGCGAGGTCTGGAGGAGAGAGGCTATAGAGGAACAGTCAGGGTGCAGCAGACAAAGCTCCAATGCTCAGTTGTCTCCAGCTTTCCCTTTGACCTCCTCCCCTCACACCACCCACCACCCACCCCACTTCCCCCCCAACCCATCTTCCCCCCGACCTCCAAGTCTGCTTATAACTGGTATATGAATGTAGACTGCATAGTACCTCTTTTCTGAAAGGGCTTGCTGCTTCCAGGAAGATTTCACCTAAGGCAAAATCTTACTAGATTTGCAAGCAAAGAACAAACAACCCCATTAAAAAGTGGGCAAATAACATGAACAATGACTTCAAAAACAGACATTGGTGCAGCCAACAAGCATGTGAAAAAATGTTCAACATCACCAACCATTAGAGAAATGCGAATCAAAACCACAATGAGATATCATCTCACACCGGTCAAAAGAGGCAGGGAGAAAGGGAATTGGATGGCAGAAATAAAAGGAAGTATTAAAGCTACATCTGTGAGCCAGACAGAAAAAAAAGGACTGAATTTTAATAAAAGAAAATATGTTCTTACTAGGTTCTTCATTTCGTAGGGTAGGAGAAGGAACCTCATCTCTGGCTATTTGGAGTTTGCCCAGTTTGCCGTTATGTAAAAGAAGATGCTTCTGGATTTGTTTGTATTTCTTTGAAGGATATAATTACTACTTGTTATTATCCTCCTCTACATTTCATTTCTCCCTCCTCCTTTTGATTGTAAACTCTGACTTTTCAGATCAACTCAAACACTGCCTGAGTTGTTACCACATAAATACCTGTTGAATTACTAAGTGATGAGTTGAAGTGGAAAATGTAAGAAATGTAGAATCTATAAAAGATTTGATGAAGCTTTTCTTGTGGTTCCCAGGAAAATACATTCTTTTTTCCTGAAGCTTCCACAGCTGATGTCCCAGCTTTTAAGACTAAAAACTGAGTTGAGGTATGAGTCTACTACTAGGCTGTGAGGTCCTACTGGCTCCTTCAAGCCATGTTAACAATGGCAGGTTAGGAGGCTAGAATATTGAGGTCTAGTCCCAGATGCATATAGTAGTATATTACTATACTGTATATTCAGGCTTCACCGGAATGCCTCTTTTTGAAGTTAATAAAACACCACAGGGAATTTTTAATTACTTTAATTGAGCTTTTTAGAATGTGGAATTTATTCCATTCCAGTTTCGAAGACTCTAGTGTCAGTATCCCCATCTTCCCCTGCACCAATTACCTATTTCCACTCTGTCACTCATACATTACCAAAGTTTTTTATGCAGAATTAACACAACCTAGCCACAAGGTCCACAGCCAGAAAACAGGTATGTCAAAGAGTATTAGTTAAAATGAAAGAGTATTAGTTAAAATGAAAAATAATCAAATCGGTATATAGTTATGCATGAGTATCTTTTTTAATGTCAAAAAATTGAGCAGACTCATATGACAATCGTTGTGCATTTAGTTACCCATTGAGAAAAAAATGAGTGATTTTTTTTTTCCTTTTTTTTGAGACAGGGTCTTGCTCTGTCACCCAGGGTGGAGTGCAGTGGCATGATCTTGGCTCACTGCAGCCTTGACATCCCTGGCTCAGGTGATCCTCCCAACTCAGCTTCCCCAGTAGGTGGGACTATAGCCCTGTGCCACCATGCCCAGCTAATTTTTTGTATTTTTTAAGAGATGGGGTTTTGTCATGTTGCCCAGGCTGGTCTCGAACTCCTGGGTTCAAGCAATCTTCCTACCTTAGTCTTTCAAAGTGCTGGGATTCCAGGTGTGGGTCACCACACCAGGTGGGATAATTTATTTTTAATTTAGTGAATGTATTTAAAATTTAGTAAAGATTTTGAAACTTGTTTTCTTCAGTATAAGAAGTATCTACATATATCTTAAAATATAATTATTCATATATGTTCATGATATGACTGACAGGCAAGGGAGGCAAGGCCATTTATATCTATAAATCCTCTTAGAACACAAATTCTCTAAGAACACAAATGACTCTGTACGTGACAAGGGCCATGGGAGATTTTTAGGTGGAGTGGAATGATGAGATTGACTTTTTGAAAAGCTAACCTTGACAGCTGTAGGGAGAACCAACTGCAGTTGGGAAACCAGCAGCTCAGAGATCAATTAGGAAGCAGAGGAGAATGCCAGCTGTGCTGGGATGTAGAGACACCTCTGTGGTGACTTGGAGACCAGCGGAAATGATGATGGAGAGAGAAAATCCAACGTGTTCTTAAGGGATGGTCTGAAGGAGAAACCCTGATAATAAATATCAGAGAAGGAGGTGTTGAAATAGGGACAACTGGAGGGTAGAAAAGGGGTTGAAATGAGGGACAAGTAATATGAATTTAGTTTAATACCTACTAAGGCAGAAGTGCCTGAGCTACATCCAGTAGGTAGTTGGATGTCACAGTCTAAAATGAAGGAGATCTGAGTTAGAGGTTTAGAAGATAATGAAATAAAGTAGTTATGTAACAACAGCTTCAAAGTCAAATAGACAATGAGTTCAATCAAAGTTCTGCCATGGGATTAGACGAAATTTGGGGCCTTACTGAGCATACCCTTCTTCATTTTAGAATGAAGATGGTAATTCTCAGAAGAGTATTTGGTATGATTTGGGGAGACAAGGCAGGTACAAAAGTTAGCAAAGTGCCTGGCATGAGTACTATAGTAAATGCTCAGTAAATGTTAGATGCTGTTACTATTACATAGGTTATTGAGTCATGAATAGAGTAGGAATTGAAGCCAGGATGGAAGCTGATAACCCTGAAGTATGTGAGACAGGAGAATCAAAGACAGGACCTTGGGGATGCCAACCCAGGAGGGGCAGGCAGAGCTGGAGCAGGCAAAACAGACTAAGAACACACAGAGACGGGGGAAGGAGAATCAGAATTGCGTGATAACCTGGAAGCCAGTGAAAGAAAGAGTTGCAATGAGTAGGAGGATGGTCAGAATCATATTTAGCAGATAAGCAGCAGAAAATTAACCATTAGATCTGTCAATGAGGATGTCTTTCTTGACCTGAACAAAGAGCAATTTGAAGAAAGATAGGGTAGAGGCAGTGCACAGATACAGCATTCAGCTTTCCTATCAGTCTGAAAGCTTAATTATTAAAATAGCCATATAATTCTAAACGAGTGAATATGATCTAGCTAAAAAACCAGGCAGGGACTAATCACTAATATTAACACTGCTGAAGTGGATCTCCTCAGGAACCTTCCCCTCAGTGTGTGATCATGCTAGTATTTCTCCCATCTTAAAAAAGTAAAAACAAAACCAAACAACACAATAACAAAAAAAAAAAATCTCTTAACTTTACAACTCTGCAGCTCTACTTTCTTTATTCTACTTCTGCTCCATTTCTCTCTTTACCTTCACAGCAAAACGCTTCCAGTGCTTGGTCTAAATTCCCCATTTCCAATTTTTTAATATTCTCTCTTACACCTACTCCAAAATGGCTTCTCTCTGACATTCCAGCAAAACTCTTGTCAGAGTCACCAAGGACTTCCACATTGAAAAATCCAATGGCTAATTCTCAGTCCTCATCTTAGTTGCCTGATTAGCAACATTTGATACAGCTAATCACCTCTTTTCTTTAAATATTTGATTCATTTAGTTTCCAGAATGCACATTCTCTTGACTTTCCTCTTTTTTCATCAGCCACTCTCTAAGCCTCCTTTCCTTGTTCCCTTTTATCATCTTGACCTCTTAATATCGAAGAACCCTAAGCTCAGTCCTTAGACTTCTCCAATATATATTTTAAATCTACACTTCTCACTCAACAATCTAATCCAGTCTTGTGACAAAAAAAAATTATATGCTGGTAACTCCTAAATTTGTATTTTAAGCCTAGAACTTTCCAGAAACTCCAAACTACTACATTCATCTTCATTTTAAGATTTTTATTTGAAACCCCTTTTTTTAAAACTGTGCGTTTAAAAAATAAATATCAACAAAAGCAATACATCATCTCTTTTAATTTTTATTTTAGGTTTGAGGGTACATGTGAAGGTTTGTTACATGGATAAACACATGTTGTACATATTATTATATCATCATGGTATTAAGCTCAGAATCCAATAGCTATCTTTTCTGCTCCTCTCCCTCCTCCCACCCTGCCCCTTCAAGTAAACTCCAGGGTCTGTTGTTTCCTTCTTTGTGTTCATAAGTTCTTATCATTTAGCTCCCCCTTATAAGTGAGAACATGCGGTATTTGGTTTTCTGTTCCTCTGATAGTTTTCTATAGATGATAGCCTCCAGCTCCATCCATATTCCCACAAGAGACATGATCTCGTTCTTTTTTAATGGTTGCATAATATTCCATGGTGTATATGTACCACGTTTTCTTTATCCAGTCTGTCGTTGATGGGCAGTTAGGTTGATTTCATGTCTTTGCTATTGTGAATAGTGCTGCAATGAACATTCCCATTCACATGTCTTTATGGTAGACTGTTTTATATTCCTCTGGGTATACACCCAGTAATGGGATTGTTGGGTCGAATTGTAATTCTGCTTTTAGCTCTCTGAGGAATCACCATACTGCTTTCCACAATAGTTGAACTAATTTACTCTCCCACCAACAGTGTGTAAAGATTCCCTTTTCTCTGAAACCTCACTAGCATCTGTTATTTTTTTTCTTTTTAGTAACAGCCATTCTGACTGGTGTGGGATGGTATCTCGTTGTGGTTTTGATTTGCATTTCTCTAATGATCAGTGATATTGAGCTTTTTTTCATATGTTCATTGGCCACATGTATGTCTTCTTTTAAAAAGTGACTGTTCATGTCCTTTGCCCCCACTTTTTAAGGTGGTTGCTTTTTTTTTTTTTTTTTTTTTTTTTGAGACGGAGTTTCACTCTTGTTGCCCAGGTTGAAGTGCAATGGTGCAATCTTGGCTCACTGCAACCTCTGCCTCCTGATTCTCCTGCCTCATCCTCCCAAGTAGCTGGGATTACAGGCATGCACCACCACACCCAGCTAATGTTTTGTATTTTTAGTAGATATGGGGTTTCTCCACGTTGGTCAGGCTGGTCTTGAACTCCTGACCTCAGGTGATCCGCCCACCTCGGCATCCCAAAGTGCTGGGATTACAGGCATGGGCCACCATGCCCAACCTTGTTTTTCTCTTATAAATGTCAGTTCCTTATAGATGCTGGATATTAGACCTATGTTGAATACATAGTTGGCAAATATTTTCTCTCATTCTGTAGGTTATTTACTTACTCTGTTGATAGTTCCTTTCACTGTGCAGAAGCTCTTAAGTTTAATTAGATTTCATTTGTAATTTTTTACTTTTGTTGTGTTTGCTTTTGGTATCTTTGTCATGAAATCTTTGCCCATTACTAGATCCAGGATGGTATTGCCTAGGTTGCCTTCCAAGGGTTTTTATAGTTTTGGGTTTTACATTTAAGTCCTTAATCCATCTTTTTAAATATTTATTTATTCTCCAACTTTTCTTTTAAGTTCAAGGGTACGTGTACAGGACGTGCAGGTTTGTTACATAGGTAAATGTGTGCCATGTGGTTGGTTGTACAGATCATACCATTACTTAGGTATTAAGCCCAGCATCCATAAACAATTCTTCTTGATGTTCTCCCTTCCCCTGCACTGTCAACAGGCCCTACTGTGTTGTTCCTTGCCATGTGTTCATGTGTTCTTATTATTCAGCTCCCACTTATAAGTGAGAACATGCGGCCTTTGGTTTTCTGTTCCTGTGTTGGTTTGCTGTGGATAATGGCTTCCAGATCCATCCATATCCCTGCAAAGGACATGATCTAATTCCTTTTTATGGCTGCGTAGTATTCCATGGTGTATATGTACAACATTTTCTTTATCCAGTCTCTTGTTGATGGACATTTAGATTGATTCCATGTCTTTGCTATTGTGAATGCTGCAATAAACATACACATGTGTGTATCTTTATAGTAGAATGATTTCTATTCCTTTGGTTATATACCCAGTAATGGGATTGCTGGGTCAAATGGTATCTCTGCCTCCAGGTCTTTCAGGAATTGTCACACTGTTTTTCATGGTTGAACTAATTTATACTCCAACAGGGTAAAAGTGTTCCTTTTTCTCTGCAACTTTGCCAGCATCTTAGGTTTTTCGACTTTTTAGTAAAAGCCATTCTGACTGCAGTGAGATGGTATCTCACTGTGGTTTTGATGTGCATTTCTTTAATGATCAGTGATGTTGAGCTTTTTTTCATATGTTCGTTGGCTGCATGCATGTCTTCTTTTGAGAAGTGTCTGTTCATGGCCTTTGCACGCTTTTTAATGGGGTTGTTTGTTTTTCTCTCGTAAATTTAAGTTCCTTGTAGATTCTGATATCAGACGTTTGTCAGACAGATAGATTGAAAAAGTTTTCTCCCATTTTGTAGGTTGTCTCTTCACTCTGTTGATAGTTTCTTTTGCTGTGCAGAAACTCTTTAGTTTAAATAGATCTCATTTGTCAATTTTTGTTTTTGTTGCAATTGCTTTTGGTGTTTTCATCATAAAATCTTTGCCCATGCCTATGTCCTGAATGGTATTACCTAGATTTTATCCTAGAGTTTTCAGATTTTGGTTACACATTTATGTCTTTAATTCATTTTGAGTTGATTTTTGTATATGGTGTAAGGAAGGGGTCCAGCTTCAATCTTCTGCGTATGACTAGCCACTTATGCAAGCACCGTTTGTTGAATAGGAAGTCTTTTCCCCATTGCTTTTTTTTTTTTTTTTTTTTTTGGTCAGAAAAGCAATACATCTTAACCTTTTCAGGTATGTGAGGCCCATTCCCAATATCAAAATAGCAAACAAATTGCTTACTTGAGAAGTGTTGTAATTGGGTATCCACTGATAGAAAAACTCATAATGAAACGACCTACTATGACTTTTATTGCACTTTTAAGTTTGTATTTCATTTGCCATTCTATACATCTGAAAAATCATTTTCATAGATATATCAGTTACCTTTTTTTCTGATTTATAGACAATGAGACAGCAACATTCAGATTCACCAACTCCTTGCTATATAATTCCTAAGCCATTCAGGATCCATGCCTCACAAGTTGAAAAACACAACTAGATTACCAATTAATGTGTATGTATCCCCAAATGTTTATGCTTTTGTAGTGAAGCCCACTATTTAAAATTTATTTTTAAATTAACATGTAGTCCAGATGACTGATTCCTTGTTTCTCTTCATTTCAGAACATTACTCTAGGAATTCTGTTTTCAAACATTAAAATTCAAAATGGGAAAAACAGAAATCATTTATTTATCCCTCCATTTCCCTATCTGTGTTCTCTCATGATTTCCTGAAGTATCACCTGTATCTACTCAAATCCGAACTATAGTTCAAAAGGCGAAATACCTGAGATAAAATTCAAGAATGGCCAATGTGCCATTAAACTGCCATGATGCTTTCACTTTATGATATTTTGACCAGACATTGAACATCTTTCTGCCTCATTTTCCTTGTGGAAAATAATAAAAGAATTATTAACATGGTCACCCAAAGACACTTCTTAGAAAAACTAAAATGGCCTTAGCAGCAAGATGCAGGACACACTTAGAGTATGGAGAGACTGGAAATAAGGAGGTTGGTTAGGAGGTGACAGATGATGGCAGTACCGGTGGGGATGTCCAGACATCTCTGGGATGAATTTTATAGGAGTTGGAGCCAAAAGGATAAGAAGAGTGAGAGAGGAGAAGGGCTCTTGGATGACTCCTAAATGTCTATCTTTGTGTGAATGATGACATATTAACAATATAAGAACTACAAGGGGAGATTTGGGAGAATGTGGATTCAGTTTTGTTCAGGCTAAAATCAAAGTTCCTGGGAAGCATCCTGGTGATGTTCTAATAGAAAGCTGAATATAAAGATCCATGCATCAAACCATCTGCCAAGATTTTTATCATCTGAGAATCAGGAGGGACAAAGACTGTATTTAAAAGCATTTTAACTGATATCTCTAATGTGCTCCAAATGTGTGAAGACCTGGTCTCAGGTTCAAGATGGAAATCTGGGTAGGCAATATGTTGGGTGGCATATGCCAAGTTTAAGGCAACCATTTTGTAGTCAGATCTAAGATAAAATCCCAGCTCTTCCAAGTTGTGACTTGAACAAGACATGCCACTTTTTTGATCCTCATGCAAAACAGGGATGCTAAAAATAGCCATTAGGTTGTTGTAAAATTTTAAATCAATAAAATGTATAAAGAGATAAACAGTTCCTGGCACATAATAATTGTGCAGAAATGGCAGATTTTCAGATCATCAGCATATTTAAAGAGTAAAAACAATCATTCTGCAAGAGCAAAAGAAGTAGAAATTAAAGGCAGGCCTTGGAGATGACAGTATTTTAGGAGTAAGGAGAGAATGATAAGTAAGGAAAGAATGATCAACCAAATATACCATGAAAGTGTAAGCGCAGGAGCCAGAGTAGATTCCCATAGAGTGGTGAACTAGAAGCAATGGAGGAAAGTGTTTCAATAGTTTTAGGATAGGTCAATAGCATCAAACTGGGACCAAGAAAGAATAAAACTAAAATTTTATCATTGGACTAGAAAATGAGCAATTTGTTGGAGACTGGACAAAAACCATTTCAATAGAACTGTGAATCTCGTGAGCCTTCCAGCTTGTACCCATAGGGACAGCACCTAAGTCCGATCTCTAAACAGTCCTGGGATCAGCCATTGGTTTCAGTTTCTGATTGACTGATGTTTTGTCTAAGGGCACCACATCATGACTCTGAAATATTTTTGCATTTATCCTGAAAGAACCTTTCGTGCAAGGTGGTGTTCAGAGCACCTTAAAGAATGGAGAGCTTGGGCTTCATCAAGCTAATAGCAAATGTCAAATAAACTATTTCATGGCTTCTTATACACATGGCAGAATGTGGTCCAAGGATAGCTTTCATTATAACTCAGCTCAAACTTTTTCAGCAACTATAGTTTTCTCTTGATTAGCCTAAAATGGTTCATTAGGGTGATCCTCAGTCTCTGACTAATGTGTACTCCTCCTTCCTTCCTATGGTACAATTTTCATAAGCAACAGAGTCTTACGATAAATCCTGAGTCTGAGTCTCAATTTATGCAACGGTTTGGTGCAGGTTTTGTTTGAATGTGAAACAACAAAAATCTTGAGAATGACAGAGGTGAACTGCAGGGCAGGGACTTTGTGAGCTCAGGGTAGGATCCTTTGATGTCTTACTTTAGGTTTTTCCTTAAATCCCCTCTGCTGCATAGGGATGCTGTGGGTAAGCTTTATCCTTGAGTGGGTTTCTGTTCAGAAAGACTTTGGTTTCTGGAGGAATTATAAAGCTAAATCTGTCTGCCTAGTTACCCTTCCCGTTTCTTACAATCTTCCTATATGACCCTTTAAGATTGCAGGTCTTGTTAAATGATGCCTCATCTCAATCAATTTTCATGAGTCTTCCTCAGACCAAAATTTAAGAGGATGTCCTACTCCTGCTAGGTGCATGTAAAAAACTATTATTATTTTTGGTCTATAGTAGCAATTATGGTTCTCAAATAGATCCTTTCAGAAAGTCCATGATGTCAAAGCTATTTTCATAATATAAGACATGACCTGAATTTTTCACTTCCATACACCCAAATGTACAGAGTACCAAAAGTTCATTGACACCATTTCTGTTTCCACATTATAGCAAACCTTTAGTAAACTAGTACTTAAACAGTTTGATGTCATATCAAAAAATACTCACAATTATTTAAAAAGGCCATTAAAATACTCCTCCCTTTTTCAGCTATACATCTGCATGAGGCCAAATTATCTTCATGTATTTATCTAACACAGTATATCACAGCAGATTGGAAATAAACAGATGTGAGAATCCAGCTATCTTCTAGGTCAAACATAAAAGAGATTACAAAATTTGTAGACCATATCACTCATAACTAATTTTTATGTTTGGGAAAACATAATTATTTCTTGTAAAAATCATTATTTATGTTACAATGTAAAGGGTTTATTATTGTTCTTTTTTACTTTCTTCCAGCTTTATTGAAGTATAATTAACAAATAAAAATTGTATATATTTATGGTGCACTATGTAACGTTTTCATATATATTCACATTGTGAAATAATTACTATAGTCAAGCTAGTTAGCATATCCATCCCCTCACATGGTTAGCATTTTGTGTATGTGTATGTATAGGAAGAATATTTAAAATCTACTCTCTTAGCAAATTTCAAGTATACAATATAGTATTACTAACTATAGTCACCATGCTGTCCATTAGATCTCTGGAACTTTCATTCTGCATAACTAAACTTTGAACATGCTGACCAACATCCTTCCCTTTGCCTCATCCCCTAGCCTCCAGTACCACAATGCTACTCTCTGCTTCCATGAGGTTGACTTTTACATATTCCACATGTAAGTGAGATCATGTTACTGTTTATGTTTCTGTGCCTGGCTTATTTCACTTAGCATGATGTTCTCTACATTCATCTGTGTTGTTGTAAATGACAGGATTTCCTTCCTTTTTATGGCTGAATAATATTCCATTTTATGTATCCATTGACACTTAGATTGATTCTATATCTTGACTAATGTAAATAATGCTGCAGTAAACATGGGAGTGCAGGTGTCTCTTTGACATACTGATTTTCTTTCAATATATGCCCAGAAGTTCGATTGCTTCATCATATAGTAGTTCCATTTTTAATTTTTTGGAGGAAATTCTACACTGTTTTCCATTATGGCTATACCATATTATGTATCTACTAACAGTGTGCAAGGGTTTTCTTTTTTCTCTTCGTCCTCATCAACATTTGTTATCCTTCTTTTCTTGATACTAATTATTCTAACAGATACGAGGTGATATCTCAGTGTGGCGTTGATTTGCATTTTCCTGATGATTCGTGATTTTTAGCACTTTTATATACCCCTACTGACTACCAGCATGTCTTCTTTTTAGAAATATCTATCAAGCCTTTTGCCCTTTTGAAAAATTTTTTTTCTTGTTATTAGTTGTTGGAGTTTCTATATGTTTTGGATATCAACACCTCATCAAATGTATGGTTTGCAAATAATTTCTCCTAATCTTTTCACTCTGTTCACTGTTTTCTTTGCTGTGCAGAAACTTTTTAGTTTGATGCAGTCCCATTTGTCTATCTTTCCTGTTGTTGCTCATGCTTTTGGGGTCATATCCAAAAAATCATTTCCCAGGCCAACGTCAAAACACTTTTTTCCCTATATTTTGTCTAGTAGTTTTACAGGTTCAGACATACATTCAAATTTGTAATCCATTTTTAGTTTATTTTTGCATATGGTATGTGATAAGGGTCCAATTTCATTTTTTGAATGTGGAATCCTGTTTTCTCAGGTAGTGTGATGCCTCCAGCTTTGTTCTATTTCTTTCATCTTTCAAAAGTTTTTTTAAAATTTTAATTTTTATTTCAATAGTTTTGGGGGAACAGATGGTGTTTCACTGCACAAAAAAGTTCTTTACTGGTGATTTCTGAGATTTTGGTGCACCCATCACCTGAGCAGTGTACAGTGTACTCAATGTATAGTCTTTTATCCCTCACCCCCTTTCTAGCCTTCCCCCTAAGTCCCCAAAGTCCATTATATCATTTTTATGCCTATGCATCCTCATAGCTTAGCTCTCACTTATAAATGAGAAGATATAATGTGTGATTTTCCATTCCTGAGTTACTTCGCTTAGAATAATGGTCTCCAACTCCATCCAAGTTGCTGCAAATGCCATTATTTCATTTCTTTTTATGGCTTAGTAGTATTCTGTGGTGTATGTATACCATATTTTCTTTATTCACTTGGTTGATGGACATTTGGCTGGTTCCATATTTTTGCAGTTGTGAATTGTGCTGCTATAAATGTGTGTGCAAGTGTCTTTTTCACATACTGACTTCTTTTCTTCTGGGAGATACCCAATATTGGGATTCCTGGATCAAACTAGTTCTACTTTTAGTTAGTTAAGGAATCTCCACATCCAAACCAACATCTGTTATTTTTAAATTTTTAAATTATGGCCATTCTTGCAGAAGTAAGGTGGTACCTCATTGTGATCTGGATTTGCATTTCCCTGATAACTAGTGATGTTGAGCATTTTCTCATATGTTTTTTGGCCATTCGTGTACCTTCTTTTGAGAATTGTCTACTTATGTCCTTTGCCCACTTTTTTATGGGATTATTTGCTTTTTTCTTGCTGATTTGTTTGAGTTCCTTACAGATTCTGAATACTGGTCCTTTCTCAAATGCATAGTTTGTTAATATTTTTTCCCACTCTGTGGGTTGTCTGTTTACCCTGTCAATTATTTCTTTGGCAGTGCAGAAGCTTTTTAGTTTAATGAAGTCCGATCTATTTGTTTCTGTTTCTGCTGCATTTGCTTTTGGGTTCTTGGTCATGAACTCTTTGCCTAAGCCAATGTCTAGAAGAGTTTTTCTGTAGTTATCTTCCAGGTTTTTATGGTTTCAGGTCTTGGATTTAAGTCTTTGATCCATCTTGAGTTGATTTTTGTATAAGATGAGAGATAAGGATCTAGCTTCATTCTTTTAGATGTGGTTTACCAATTATCCCAGCACCATTTGTTGAATATGGTGTCCTTTTCCCACTTTATGTTTTTGTTTGCCTTGTTGAGGATCAGTTGGCTTTATTTCTGGGTTCTCTATTCTGTCCCACTGGTCTATGTGCCTATTTTTATGCCAGTACCATGCTGTTTTGGAAATTATGGCCTTGAAGTGTAATTTGAAGTTGGATAATGTAATGCCTCCAGATTTGTTCTTTTTGTTTAGTCTTGCTTTGGCTCTGCAGGCTCTTTTTTGGTTCCGTATGAATTTAGAATTATATTTTCTAGTTCTGTGCAGAATGAGGAAGGTATTTTGATGGCAGTTGCATTGAATCTGTAGATTGCTTTTGGCAGTATGGTCATTTCACAATATTGACTCTACTTATCCATGAGCATGGGAGGATTTGAAAGAAATCCATGATTTCTTTCAGCAATATTTTGTAGTTTTCCTTGTAGAGATCTTTCATGTCCTTGATTAGGTATATGCCTACGTATTTTTTTTTCCAGCTGTTGTAAAAGGGGTTGAGTTCTTGATTCAATTCTCAGCTTGGTCACTGTTGGTATATACCAGTGCTACTGATTTGTGAATATTGGTTTTGTTTCCCAAAACTTTACGGAATTCATTTATCAGATCTAGGAGCTTTTTGGATGAGTCTTCAGGGTTTTCTAGATATGCAATCATATAATCAGTGAACAGTGACACCTTGACTTCTCTTTACCAATTTGGATGCCCTTTATTTCTTTATCTTGTCTGATTTATCTGGCTAGGACTTCCAGCACTATGCTGAATGGAAGTGGTGAAAGTGGGCATCCTTGTCTTCTTCCAGTTCTCAGGGAAAATGCTTTCAACTTTTCCACATTCAGAATTACATTGGCTATGGGTTTGTCATAAATGACTTTTATTACATTAAGGTATGTCCCTTCTATGCCAATTTTGCTGAAGGTTTTAATCATAGAGAGATGCTGGATTTTGTCAAATGCTTTTCCTGCATCTATTGAGATGATTCTGTGATTTTCATTTTTAATTCTATTTATGTGGTATATCATATTTATTGACTGTGTATGTTAAACCATCCCTGCCTCCCTGATATGAAATTCATTTGATAATGTGTTTTGGTTTTTTTTTTTTTTTTTTATGTTCATCAGGGATATTGGTCTGTAGTTTTCTTGTTATGCCTTTTCCTGGTTTGGGTATTAGGGTGATACTGGTTTCAAGGAATCATTTAGGGAGGATTCCCTCTTTCTCTATCTTTTGGAATAGTGTCAATAAGACTGATACAAATTCTTCTTTGAATGTCTGATAGAATTCAGTTGTGAATCCATTGGGTCCTAGACCTTTTGTCGTTGGCAATTTTAAAATTACCATTTCAATCTTGCTGCTTGTTGTTGGTGTGTTCAGACTTTCTATTTCTTCCTAGTTTAATCTAGGAGCATTGTATATTTTCAGGAATTTATCCTTCTCCCCTAGGTTTTTTAGTTTATCATATAAAGGTGTTCATAGTAGCCTTGAATGATGATCTTTTGTATTTCTGTGGTATCAGTTGTAATATCTCCTGTTTTGTTTCTAATTGAACTTATTTAGTTCTTCTCTCTTCTTTTCTTGGTTAATCTTGCTAATGGTCTATCAATTTTATTTATGTTTTCAAAGAACCAGCTTTTTGTTTCATTTATCTTTTATATTTTTTGTCTCAGTTTCATTTAGTTCTGCTGTGATCTTTGTTATTTCTTTTCTTCTGCTTGGTTTGTGTTTGATTTCTTCTTGTTTCTCTAGTTCCTTGAGGTGTGACCTTAGATTGTCTATTTGTGCTCTTTCAGGTTGTTTTATGTAGGCATTTTATGCTATGAACTTTCTCCTTAGCACAACATTTGCTGTATCCCAGAGGTTTTGTTAGGTTGTGTCACTATTATTGTTGAGTTCAAAGACTTTTTAAATTTCCATCTTGATTTCATTGTTGACCCATCTTGATTTCATTGTTGACCCAATGGTCATTCAGGAGCAGATTATTTCATTTCCATGTATTTTATGCTCTTGAGGGTTCATCTTGGAGTTAATTTCTGATTTTATCCCACTATGGTATGAGAGGGTACTTGATATAATTTCAGTTATCTTAGATTTATTCAGACTTGTTTTGTGGCCTATAATGTGGTCTATCTCTGAGAATGTTCCATGTTCTGGTGAAAAGAATGTATGTTCTGCATCTGTTGCATAGAATGCTCTGTAAATATTTATTAAGTCCATTTTGTTGTAGGGTATAGTTTAAGTCCATTGTTTCTTCGTTGGCTTTCTGTCTTGGTGATCTGTCTAGTCCTGTCAGTAGAGTATTGAAGTCCCCCACTGTTATTGTGCTGCCATCTATCTCATTTCATATGTCTAGTAATAATGGTTTTATAAATTCGGGACCACCCATGTTAGGTGCATATATATTTAAGATTGTGATATTTTCCTGCTGGACTGATCCTTTTATCATTATATAATGTCCCTCTTTGTCTTTTTTTTTTAACTGTTGTTGCTTTAAAGTCTGTTTTGTCTGATACAAGATTCACCTTTGGTTTCCATTTTCATGGTGTGGTTTCCATTTTCATGGTGTGGTTTCCATTTTCATGGTGTGGTTTCCATTTTCATGGAATATCTTTTTCCACTCATTACCTTAAGTTTATGTGAGTCTATGTGCATTAGATGAAGACAGCAGATACTTGATTGGTAGATTTTTCTCCATTCTGCCATTCTGTATCTTTTAAGTGGGGCATTTAAGCCATTTACATTCATCGTTAGTATTGTGATGTGAGGTACTCTGGTATTCATTTTTACTACTTGTTGCCTAAATACCTTTTTTTTTTTTTTAATTGCATTTTGTTTTCTAGGCCCTGCGAGATTCATGCTTTAAATAGGTTCTATTTTGGTATATTTTGAGGATTTGTTTCAACATTTAGAACTCCTTTTAGCATTTCTTGTAGCACTAGATTGTTAGTGGTGAGTTCTCTCAGTATTTGTGTGTCTCAAAAAGACTTTATCTCTCCTTCATTTATGAAACTTAGTTTTGCTGCAGCCAAAATTCTTGGCTGACAATTATTTTGTTTGAGGAGGCGAAAGATATGACCCCAATCCCTTTTGGCTTGTAGGATTTCTGCTAAGAAATCTGTTATTCATCTGATAGGTTTTCTTTTGTAGGTTACTTAATGCTTTTTGTCTCACAGCTCTTAACAATCTTTCCTTTGTTTTGACTTTAGATAACCTGATTATTATGTGCCTAGGATTACTACCTTTCTGTGATGAATTTCACAGGTGTTCTTTGAGCTTCTTGTATTTGGATGTCTAGATCTCTCACAAGGCCAGGGACATTTTCCTCAATTATTCCCTCAAATATGTTTTCCAAACTTTTAGATTTCTCTTCTTCCTCAGGAACACCAATATTCTTAGATTTGGCCATTTAACATAATTCCAAATTTCTTGGAGGCTTTGTTCATTTTACAAAATTCCCTCTTCTTTGTTTTTGTCTAATTGAATTAATTTGAAAAGCCTTGTATTTGAGCTCTGAAGTTCTTTCTTTTACTTGTTTGATTCTATTGTTGAAACTTTCCACTGCATTTTGTATTTCTCTATCTTTCATTACCAGAAGATAGATAGATAGATATCTATATCTATATCTATATCTACATATATATATATATATATATATATCTGGAGCATTTTTCATCCATATCCTGGTTTTTTTTTTTTAATTTATTTAAGTTAGTCTCCACCTTTCTCTGTTATCTCCTTGAGTAGCTTAATAATCAACCTTCTGAATTCTTTGGCAATTTAGAGCTTTCTTCTTGTTTGGATCCATTGCTAAGTAAGTAGTGTGGTCTTTTGGAGATGTTATAGAACCTTGTTTTGTCATATTACCAGCATAGCTTTTTGGATTCTTTCTCATTTGGGTAGACTATTTCTGCACAAAAGTCTGGAACTCAAGGGCTACTGTTCAGATTCTTTTGTCCCATGAAGTGGTCCCTTGGTGTGGTGTGCTCCCCCTTCCCCTAGGGATAGGGCTTCCTGTTAGCCAGACTGCAGTGATTCTGATTGCTCTTCTTTGTCTAGCCACCCATTTGGGCTATTGAGCTCTGGGCTGGTACTGGATAATGTCTCCAAAGAGTCCTGTGATGTGATCCATCTTCAGGTCTCCCCGTCATGGATACCAGCACCTGCTCTGGTAGAGGTGGCAGGGGAGTGAAGCAGACTCCGTGATAGTCCTTGGTTGTAGATATTTTTAGTGTGCTGGCTTACTCAAATACTGGTTACACTAGCAGTGAAGTTGTTACATGGACACACTCAGGACCTCTGGTTAGCCAGGATATTGCGGGCAGTGGAATTAGCTGTTTTCTTCTTCTTCCTGGGATCAGGCTTATTTTGTCATGAGTTGCTATAATGATCTGAGTTGGTCGGCCTCCAGTCAGGAGGTGGTGCTTTCAAGAGGGCACCAACTACGATAGTAGAAGGCGGATATAAGCTTTCTCTAAGTTGACCAGGGTAAGTATCTGGGTTTCTCAGGCAATGGGAAGGGTCATAAAGCTCCCAAGAGTTTATATTTTGTGATATGCTACCAGGGCAGGTAGAGAAATACCATCAGGTGGGAGCAGGGTTAGGTGGGTCTGAGCTCAGACCCTTGAGTGGGGCTTGTTGTGGCCACTGTGGGGGATGGGGGATAGTTCTTAGGCCAATAGGGTTATGTTCCAGAGGGAATTATGGCTGCCTCCATGGCTCAGGAAGTGGTGGAAAGGCGTTAGGGATAGGCCTTGCCCAGCTCCCATGTGTTGATGAGACTGGTATCTTTCCCACTGTGCCCTGCTAACAGCGCTAAGTTTGTCTCCAGGCAGCCTGTCCACAGGACTCAGAGTTTGACCCAGGCTATAAGCTTCTCCACTGAGAAAGCAAGCAGGGCTTTCAGGCCATGCCCCTTCCTGTCTGCCCCCACTGTCTGCCTCAACTCCTGCTCTACTCTTTGAGGCAATTCCTGTTCAACCTCAAATTCTGCTCAAGAAAGCTTGCACCATCAAAATTATTACAAAGTTCAGTTGGAGGCTCCTTTCACCCTGTGACCCCTCACAAATTTTGCCAGCTGCCTTTCCCAAGGTTCTCTGTAAGATATAGTCAGGGATTGCTTCTCCGGGCTCAAGCTGGAAAACGAGAGTGCCTACAAGCCTCTTCCCCCTGCTGCTTCAACTTTTATATTTTATGCTAAATCTGTTTAATCTCTAGGTAAGGTTAAGTCCTTTCCTCATGATTTGAATTTTCAGGATCTCCAGTGGGAGCATGTATTCAGAGGCAGGTTTTCCCCGCTCACTCTTTGGGAATGCACGGTTTTTTGCCTGTCTCAAGGAATTTACAGCATCCTACCACTTCTTTCAAAGGATCTGTGAATTCTTTCAGTTCTCCTGGTATGGTCCTGCTGTGGTTTCTGAAGCAAAACTCCATGGTGTGAGTCTTTATACACTATTGTGTCTGTCCAAGTGGGTGCTGCACATCAGCCCTATCCCCTATCCATCTTCCAATTATCTCCCGGCTTTGTTCCTTTTATTCAAGATTACTTCGGCTACTCAGGGCCTTTTGGGCTTCCATGCTAATTTTAGGATTTTTTTTTTCTATTTCTGTGGACAATAGCATTAGAATTTTGGCAGATATTGAATTGAATCTGTACATTGCTTTGGGTAGTATAGACATTTTGATAATATTAATTCTTCCAATCCATGAACACAGGATGTCTTTCCATTTATTTGTATGCTCTTCAATTTTTTTTCCATCAATGTTTTATAGTTTTCAATGTACAGATCTTTGGCCTCCTTGGTTAAATTTATTCTTATGTGTTTTTTGGCAGCTATTGTCATTGAAATTGCTTTCTTGATTTCTATTTTGGATAGTTCATTGTTAGTATACAGAAATGCTACTGAATTTTGTATGTTGATTTTGTGTCCTGCAGTTTTATTGAGTTTATTGGTTCTAACAGTTTTTTGATGGTGTCTTTAGGATTTTTCTGTGTATAAAATCATGTTATCTGCGAACAAAGAAAATTTTACTTCTTTCTTTTTGATTTGGATGATTTCATTTCTTTATCTTGTCTAATTGTTGTGGCTAGGACTTCCAGTACTACATATATTGTTTGTTTGTTTATTTGGAGTGGAGTCTTGCTATGTTGCACAGGCTGGACTCAAACTCCTGGGCTCAAGTGATTCTTCCATCTCAGCCTCCCAAGTAGCTGGAACTACAGGGGTGCACCGCCATGTTCAGCTTAGGACTATATTGAATGGAAGAGGGGAGACTGGGCAATCTTGTCTTGTTCCTAATCTTAAAGGAAAAGCTTTCAATTTGTCACTCTTGAGTATTATGTTGTCTGTGAAATTGTCATATATGACCTTTGTTATGTTTAGGTAGTTTCTCTCTCTTCCTACTTTATTGGGTGTTTTTATCACGAAGGAGTGTTAAATTTTATCACATGCTTTTTTTTTAATCTATTGAGATGATCACATGGTTTTTGTCCTTTATTCTGTGAATGTGGTATATTACATTTGTTAATTTATTTGTATTTAAAAGTCTGCACCCCAGGGACAAATTCCACTTAATCATGGTGAATGACCCTTTTAATGTCCTGATGAATTTGGTTTGCTAGTATTTTCTTGAGGATTGCTGCATCTACGTTCATCAGGGATATTGGCTTGTATTTTATTTTCTTGTTGTTTTCTGATCTGACTTTAGTATTAGTATACTAACTAATATTAGTATATTATTAGTATACTATATTAGTATAATTAGTATTAGGGAACACTTGAATTTGAAAGTGTTCCCTCTGCTTCAATTTTTTGGAAAAAATTGAGAAGGATTGACATTAATTCTTTAGGTATTTGGTATAATTCACCAGTGAAGCCATCAGGTTCTAGGCTTTTCTTTTTATTACTGATTCAATCTTTTTCCTCCTTATTGGTCTGTTCAAATTTTCTATTTATTCATGACACAGTCTTGGTGGCTGTTTATTTATTTATTCTAGGTTCTTTGATTTGTTGGTGTATAATTTTTCATAGCAGTCTCTTATGACACTATATTTTCATGGCACCTGATGTAATTTGTCTTTCATTTCTGATTTTATTTATTTGAGTCTTTTCCCATTTTTTTCTTACTCTAGTTAAAAGATTGTTGATTTTGTTGATCTTTTCAGAAAACTTACTCTTAGTTGCATTGATCTTTTCTATTGCTTTTCTCGTCTCTATTTCATTTATTTCTACTCTCATCTCTGTTATTTCCTTCCTTCTACTAACTTCGGCCTTAGTTTGCTTTTCTTTTTCTAATTCCTTGAGGTATAACAGAAAGCTATTTATTTGAAATCTTTTTTCTTTTTTGATATAGGTGTTTATTGGTATAAACTTCTCTCTTGGAACTGCTTTTGCTGCTTTCTATAAGTTTGGTATGCTGTTGTCCATTTTCATTTTTCTCAAGTTTTTTTTTTTTTAATTTTTCTTTCAATTTCTTCTTTGATGCATTCGTTGTTAAGTAGCATGTTGTTTAATTTTCATATACTTGTGGAACTCAGTAGATGGCCTGTCCAGAATCTTTGGACGGGCTGACTGGTGAAGGGCTTTCCCTGCCAAAGTCAGTTTATAAAGACTGAAAGAGGTGCCTACTTCTTCAGTTGTGCAAATACCAATGCAAGACCACAGGATTATAAATAATTGGGGAAACATAACACCACCAAGGGAACAACAACAAAAAATGAAGATCTATAAACTGTCTAAAGAAGAATTCAAAATAATCATTTTTAAGAAGCTCTAGGGAGTTCCACAGACTTGGTCAAGCTGTTCTAGTGTTTGGCCAGTGGGTAGATGATCCTGGTACCTGGATCCATCAATTTAATTTTGGAATCTAGGTCTGTAAGTGCAAGGCTGGATCTTGAGTGTACAGTGGTTGTTCTGGTGCTGGGGTCCACTTATATGGGTCTGGAAACTGGAACCACAGGGGTATTTCAGAAGCCTGGGTCCATGGGGGCTAACCTAATGTAGGGGGGAATTCTTGATCTTGAATACACAAGGGCTTGTATAGCCCTGGGGCAGACCTAGTGTCTGAGGTCTGGTGGGGATGTCCTGAACCTGGGTTTATAAGTGTGGGCCTGGGTTTATGAGTGTGTGTGTGCAGGTGCCAGCCCTGGTGCTGGGGTCTACTGGGGCAGGCCTGGAAACCAGATCTGTAGGGTTGGGCCTGGATCCTGCATCTGGGGTTCAGGTATGGAGCCTGAGTCCAGTGGAGCATATATCATTAATTTAAAAAGAATAGATGAATAAATATTTTTAAAATTTCTCTTTTCTAATTTCTTATATTGTAAATATTGATCAGTATCATTCATGTAAACAAAAGCTCTTTGGGGACCTAAATAATTTTCTCAGGCTCTAAAGAAGTCCTAAGATTTTTAAAAATTTAAGAATCATTGATTTATAATTTTTTTTGTTAAATGGAGCTATAATGCTAATGCTCAGAATAGGCAAATCAATCGAGACAGAAAAGAGACTAGTGATTGCCTAGGGTTGGTGGTGATGGTGGGCTGGGGTGGGATTAGGAAGTAGTTACTTAAAAGGTACAGAATTTCTTTTTGATGTGATGAAAATATTCTAAGATTGTCTGTAGTGACGGTTGCACAACTCTATGAATCAAGTAAAAAGCACTGAATTGACTTTAATAGGTGGATTTTATGGTATATGAATTATATCTAAATAATATCATTAACCCAAAAAATTGAGTTATAATACTGGGGATTGTGGGAAATTTCAGCTCCTCAGCTTTTGTAACCATGACATCCTCCCACATATCTAAAAATATGTGACATCTTTAGCTTAAAGAACAAAGATAGTATGCCTTGTGGTATCTCCACCAAACTGAATGAAGATCTCAAGGTACCTCTAAGATCCTCAAGGAGATTCAGACAAATAACATTAGGACCTGGGTATGTACTGGTAAACCACTGAGCCTATACCCCGGTGGAAGGATCCTTTTTCTCTGCTTCTAATCATGTATGTCTCCTGCAAGTGTCACTGAAAGTGGTAGTCAATCATTACACCTCCTAGAAAGACCCATAAATATATAGGTATAGATATTTGGGTTAAAATCTACAAGGGAGGGGAAGGTGATGAAGAAGAAAAGCAGTTTCCATAATAAACAGAACTTCTTGTCACATCCTAAAATGTAAAAGCTCAAGGTTTCCTTGCTCTACTGCTTTTCAGAATAAACACTGTGACTCCTGCATTGTGTGTTAGTGTTTTACTTTCCTAGGCAAATACTGTGAATTCTCTTTAAATCTTAAATATTTTATTGGATAATTAATATAACTTCTTTCAAATGCAGGTAGTCGCCTTTAAACAATCTTCTTCGAATTTGCCAACTTAGGACCACAAGTATGACTTACAGCAATCTGACCCATTCCCACATATCACAAAATCCCAGTGTGTCATAAGCCCCAGGATTTCCATTTATAGTACATGTTGTGATAGACCATAAATGCCTATATAAGTTAAAAAAGAAAGAAAAGGAAATAAGAATGTAAGTAATGGGAAGAATATGGGAAAATGGAAGCTAATGTGGTCTCTATTAGTTGAGTGAGTTGAAGCAGCATGTTAGAGGTTGCTCATCACATCATAATCATCATAAATTTTTACAGATTTACACAAATTTATACTGATCTATGATGTAAAACTATAACAATTTTTTGGCATATGGCAGTATAGTGTCTTGAGGAAGGGGTGCTTTTTTCTAGTTCACAAAAAGTTGCCACCATTAGTCTGCAGTGATGGAAATAGCCGTTCTTATTGGCTGACTACAGAGTACTTTCCAAAAGGTAATTAGGTTACAGAATATATACTATGAAAACCCATCATTTTGAGGTGTTAAGGAACTAGGAGTGATATTTTCTTTAGCCTCTTGCTGGTTTGTGGCCATTATCCTCCTTCCATCTTGCAATATGGTTTTCATGTACAAAAATGTTTTATTTAAAATTCTGAGGCTAGGGTCTTTTTTCACAATACAATACACAACAAGCAAAAGATTGGTTGCTCCAGAATTGGGATTGATTAGAGCAATTATAGAAGTAAAAAAGAACAAGGAAAAAAGAAAGGTTTGGGATGAGTATCACTGATGTCACAGAATATAAGTTTAGACCAGAAAGGTTAAGGAAAAATAAATCATTAATAGAATGGAAGCATATAGAGGAATGGAAGAAAATGTGGTCTCAATGAGTTGAAGTAGATAAAGCAATGGAAGGAACAGAAGAATTGAGCACTTTCCTGCCCTAATAACTGAAACAAAAATGCTTGTGAGAAGAGAAAGATGTTTGCTTAATCTCCAGCCATGAGTTTAGCCAATAGAAGCTGAAGACAGATTTACCTATTCACAATTCTGACTAACATGAACAGAACAGGGCTAGCATTAGACTTCAAAATCTAGGCTTGCAAAATCACAGAACGCCTCATGTGTCCCAAGAGTATCTGGGTACCAATGGTCCACCCCTGCACCTACTTCCCAGGGAACTAGAATCGAGAATTATTAGCAATCATGGCTGCCTATAAGTCTATGTAGAATGTCGAATAATGGCCCACCCAAAGATGTTCATCTAAATTCCCAGAATTTGTGAATATGTTATGTTACGCAGCAAGGAAAATTAGGATTGATGATAAAATTAAGGTTGCCAATCAACTGACTTTAAGATTAGAAGAGTGTCCCGGATTATCCAGATGTGCCCAATGTAATGACAAGGGTCTTTTAAGTGAGTAAGGGGGAGGTAGAGGTCAGGTGAGAAGAGAGATTTGAAGATGACACTCTGCTGGCCTTCAAGATGAAAGGGGGCCAAGTAATGTGGGTAACTTGGGTAACTTCTAGAAGTTTCAAAAGGGATTCAGGGATACAGATTCTCTCCTAAAGCTTCTGAAAAGGAAAGCATTCCTGCCAACATCTTGATTTTGGAATTTCAGCAGATGCAGAAATAACAATAAATGCTAGCATTTAATAAAGCTACTGTAATTCATCATTTCAAGAACATGCACTTCTCCATTTGCTAAGTGCCCAGTGGCCAACACTATCTGAAAGATGCCCAATCTGGAAATGCAGGCACCAGGTGAAAAGGTTGATATTAACCCAGATATCTTTCAACTAAGAACTTTTCCACTACCTGGTCCTCATGGAAGAAGCAGAAAGACATTCTTTCTGTGGAGAACATCTAGAGGGAATTCTAGGTATTAGGAAGGCTGAGAGTTTTATCAAAACAAGTAAAACAACAGGAAGCAGCAAAATGGAGATGCTTACCCAGCAGACCCTACTGTGTTGGTTGATTTTTGCTATGGAATAAACAGTTGCAAAATTTTATGCAACAACATATTTGTTCTATTCAAGAGGTTTTGGGTCAATGGAGGTGACTCTGCTTTAGACTGTAGGTCACAGTCAGCCGTATAGGGCTGTTTTTTTTTTTTTTTTTTTTTTTTTTTTCAGCATCTCAGTCTGTCACCCAAGCTGAAATGCAGTGATGCAATCACAGCTCATTGTAGCCTCAACATGCAGGCTCAAGCAATCCTCCTACCTCAGCCACCCTGAGTAGTTGGGACAACAGGCATGCACCACCATACAAGCAACCCTCCTACCTCAGCCACCCCAAGTAGCTGGGACTACAGACATGCACCTCCATGACTGGCTAATTTTTGTAGATTTTGTGGAGACAGGGTTTTGCCTTGTTGCCCAGGCTGGTCTTGAACTCCTGGGCTCAAGCGATTCCTCTGCCTCAGCCTCTTATAATGCTGGGATTACAGGTGTGAGATTCCATGGCCAGCCCTCTATGTAACTTTTATCCTCTTTGATCAGTAGGCTCACCATGGCATGTCCCTCAAAATGATAACAGAGATGCAAGATGATTAACCCCACTTTGCAAGGATATTTCAAGTGGATAAAAGTGCTAACATTCTATTGCTCAAAGCAAGTCACATGGCCAAGCCCAATGTTAAGGGCTGAGGAATTTCACTCTTTCCATAAGAAAATGTGTGGATAAAGAGAGGAGTGGAGAACTGAAGCTAATAATTCAATCTACTAAAAGTAGTATCTGTCTTAGTCTATTTTGCACTGCTGTAACAGAACACCTGAGACTGGGTAATTTATAAAGAATGGAAATTTATTTTCTCACATTTCTAGAGGCTAGGAAGTTTAAGATCAAGGTACCAGTAGGTTATGGCCTGGTTTATCTGCTTCCAAGATGGCACCCTGAATACTGTATCCTCCAGAGGAAAGGGACAACATGTCTTCACATGAGAAGAGCAGAGGAGAGGGAAAGACAGAGAGTGAGACAGAGAGACAGAGAGCTCACTCCCATAAGCCCTTTTTTATGGTGACATTAATCCATTCATAAGGGTAGAACCCTTTTGATCAAACACTTCCCATTAGCCTCCACTTCCCAATACAACAGTATTGGGGATTAAGTTTCCTACACATGCATTTTGGTGGGACACGTTCAAACCATAGCACTGTCCATTGGATATCTGAACCAAGTCTGCAGGGAACTTTGGTGACACAGCTATTCCCAATTAGTCTCTCTAGCTGGATATTGACTTTGACATCTACCTACAGGGAAAGGACAAGCCTAGGTGGCCAAAGGGTCTACTTTAGCCTTCCAATTTAAAATGTCTTTGGAAAAACCTGACTATGGCTTTTATTTTATTTTATTTTATTAGAGATAGGATCTTACTCTGTAGCCCAGGCTGGAGTGCAGTGGTGGGATCATGGCTCACTGCAGCCTCAAACCCTGGACTCAAGTGACCCTCACTCCTCAGCTTCCCAAGTAACTAGGACTGCAGAGATATACCATCACACTCAGCTAATTTTTAAATGTTTTTGTAGTGGCAGGGTCCTCCTATGTTGCAAAGGCTGGTCTTGACCTCTGTTTTCAAGTAATTGTCCTGCCTTCACTTCCCAAAGTGCTGGGATTACAGCCCTGAACCACTGTGCCCAGTTGGCCTTTATTTTAGACACATTTCCTGCCACCTTTAACCTATATTGTGTCCTGAAAGTTCCTCCTAAAAGCAAGGCCATTATTACAATCTTATTTATCAAAGAATATTTTTGTATTTATGTACTGTCCAGCTGTCTGCACTCCAATCTTCAATTCATATGCTTATTCCATGCAGGAGGACATTATTCCAAGTAGCCCTGCTTTGCAATGCCCGAAATACTCAGACAGAAGGGACTCTTTTTGTATACCTGCTAAGACATCATAGCTTTCACACCTACCCAAGCCAAATGGCATTTTCCTGTGGCAATCACTGCCTTTGTTGCAGATTGCATTCTCCCAGAAGCAGACTTTGAGAAGGCAATTAACATAAAGGAGTTTTATTTGAGAGTACGCTTTAGATCAACACCTATGGAAGGGAAAGGGTCAGGATAGAGCAGGGAGAGGTTGGATTATAATGTGTCACTGAACATGTCATCCAACCTTATTGGAGCCCTGAAGCTGGAAGAGCCCTTAAAGTTGTCCCAAGTTGGGATTATATAGCTAAGCCTTTATGACTCTGCATCAACCAGTCATTAGTTAAGGAGTATAACGTTGGGCAAGAAAAGTCCTCAACTGAAAGCAATGAATGGAGGGCTCTCAACCAGCAGTACTCGGATATGGCTGGTGCAACACACCAGCCTATCCTATGCAAAATGGCATATTTACCCCCAATAAGTTCCTGTTATAACAGGTCCCTTGTCCCCACTTTTCCTGGAGCCACTGACAGCTAACAGCAATAAAATATCAAGAGCCACTACTATCAGTTTGTAGCCCTGACCTAGTCTCTTCAACTCAACACTACCCTTGACACCCATCTTCTGGATAAGAATAAGCCTAGTCAGCCCAGGTCTGCCACACTACACTTTATCTCAAATGCCCCTGCACAATCTGACTACAGTTCTATTCCAAGAATCATCTTCAACCTCATTCGCCACATTAATCCTAATTTGTCTTTTGAAATACACTTCCTGCCAAACAGTACTAGCTATCTCTAGAGATCAAAGAGATTTTCCATTTTCTCAGACTACCCACCACCTAGTTTATAACCTCAATCTCAGTGTGTATCCCTATTTTGCAGAGTACCATTGATATACTTATGCCACCCAAATCTCATCTTGAATTTTAATCCCCCAAATCCCCACATGTCAAGGGAGAGACCAGGTAAAGGTAATTGAATCATGGGCGGCAGTTCCCCCAATGCTGTTCTCCTGATGCTGTGTGAGTTCTCATGAAATTTGATGGGGCTCTTCCCCCTTAGCTCAACACTTCTTCCTGCCACCTTATGAAGAAGGTGTCTTGCTTTCCCTTCACTTTCTGCTGTGATTGTGTTTCCTGAGGCTTCCCCAGCAATGCTGAACTGTGAGTCAATTACACCTCTTTCCTTTATAAACTACTCAGTCTTGGGTAGTTCTTTATAGCATTATGAAAATGGACTAATACAACTATTCAAAGCTGTCATTGAATATCTTCTCCTGTCAAGCTCCCAACAACAACCAGAAAGAGTGAATCAGCTCTTGCCCTTTTTTCTTATATTCGAAAGACACCATGGCTGCCAGCCTCCAAAAAATAGCCTCGTCTCTCAGAATGAAAATCTTGCCTTATACCAACTCCCTGGTCTCCATTCCTTTTGGAACCTCTTGTCATAAGCCAGTGCTTAGCCCAGAGCCCAGCAAATAGAAAGCCCTAAATAAACACCTTTTGCCTGTTCCTCTGTTTTCAGCACCAGAAATACCCATCTCCTAGGGAGTATCTGGCTCTATCACCTGCAGGCTGTGTGACCAGGTGGCCTTGCCTCCCTAAGCCTCAACTCCTTTACCTGTCAAATGGAAGTAAAAGAACCACCTCCCAGAGCCATTTCAAGTGTTGGGACAATTAAAGAATTAGACACCTAGCAGAGAGACTGAATCCCACCCAAGACCTCTCTAGTGAGAAACTAACCCATCCTCTTTTGATGACCTGGCAATGCTGCCTGAAACTGACAGCTTCACTGGGAAGGGAAATCATTTTCAGTCTCTTTTTTAAAATTTCAGGATGTAGCTCAGGACCAAATTATATCATACTACTGTACAGATTTATTACTAAGGAATTTTTATTACTTTTTCCTGACTTTAACCTCTTCCCATATTAGGTCCTATCATCAAAGCCAAATACTTCTTAAGATTCTACCACATAAAAAATAGAAATGATCTTGAAAACATTTAGTATTTCAACAAATAACAAAAACCTTAATATTTTATCGATAAATAAATTTTAGCCATAACTATTATTAAGGCTTTGTCTCTTAAAAGGAGAAAGGTAAAGGCTTATAATTTCCCTATTAAGTCAGCACATAAAATGCAATTTTAACTCAAAATTCTGTTAAAAATATATTTATTGTCATAGTTTCCAGCCCTTATTGGTCCTGAGAATCACCTGTAAAGCATCTTAAACATAAAGATAACTGTTTGGGGCCATTACAAATGTAGTACTAAGAACATCTTATACAGTACCTGTCTTTTGGGGCACATATGTATGCATCTCTGTGAAGTGTATATCTGAGAATAGAATTGCTAAATCAGGATATGCATGTGATTAGCTTTCATTGATATCACCAAAGAGTTTTCCAAAATGATTGTACAAATTAACACTCACACCAATGCAGTATGAGAATCCCCATTATTCCATATTCAATACAATTGCTTGGTATTTTACATCTTTTTAATTTTAACCACTCCAGTGGGTAATTTAATTTTTATTTCCTGAGCCATAAATGAAATTGAGCATATACTTATTGAGTATTTGCATATTTTCTCTGAGGTGTGCCAATTATTTTAAAAATTGAGCTGTGTTTTACTGGTTAATACATAGGATTCCTGTCTACATATTCATTCCCTCTCACTAGGGTACAAGTCTTTTATGTTTTATATGTGTATTGAGAATATTTTTCTTCACATATCACTCTCTTTAATGGTGACTTTTGTTAAATTTTGTTTTTCCCTAACTTTAATATACTCCAGTTTATCAATTGTTAACTACATAGGTGCCCATCAACAGTTAAATGGATAAATCAATTGTGGTTTATTCAATCAATGAAATACTATAAAGCAATGAAAATGAACAAATCACAACTACTTACAACAAATATGAGTGAATCTCATACAACATTGAGGGAAGGAAGCTAGTATAGGAGTATATATTATTTTAATTTTTTTTGTTTGTTTCTAAAACAAAACTAACCCATGATGTTAGAAGTTAGGATGTTGACAACTTTCACTGGGCTGCAGTAGCTAGAAAGTGGCCCTAATGGCTCTCTTGACCTGCTGGTGAGAATCTGTTTCTGGATCTGGAAGCTAGTTACTCAGTTTTGTTCAGTTGGTGAAAATCTATCTAGCTTCACATTTATGATGTATGTTTATTTCAATAAAAATTTAACCAAAATAGAGGTACATATACCTTAGCCTCAACACCTGGACATCTATGTTTCTTAGTGATTCAAATGGGCAGCCAGGGCAAGGAACTTCGATCAATATTCTGATCACAAATATGTGTGCAAATACAAGGACTGGAAGCCCCGTTTCTTGAAAAATGTCTGTGGTTTATGGGAAACATTAAAATGGTGGGATTCTGAGTTACTTTTTTTCTCTAACATTGCAATTTGTACACTTACAATGTTGTTTTGTGCAATTGTGAAAATCCTGTGAATTACACTTCTCTGTGCTCTCATTTGTCAGTGTCGTCCATTTTCTAGGAAGAAATATTTGCTTGCATGTCTAGAAGCATGGCAAGAGGGAAGAGGGACAGAAGCTATGAGGACGCGAGAAAATAAGTGCTGGCTTTCCTCCACCTCGTGCTACTCTGATTAGTCCCAGCGCACAGCCAAGAATCCTCCTCTGACCAGATGTGGGGGCACAGTGGTGATGTACACTTGCCAGGAGGGCAGAGTCCAATGTTTTTGGGGTTCTGAAATTACTGGAGCAGAGTGTGGTCCCGAAGAACAGGAGAGACAGAGGAAGCTTCCAGCTACAGCTTTCTTCTCCACTTTTTCTCTGCCTTCTCATGCCCTGCTTGTCTGGCAATTTGAATGCAGACTAGACATTTCATCATTTGTTACAAGGACTTATGAAAAGGGATACAGACTCCAATGTTGTTGGGCAGATTCTAGTTTAGGCTAGAAGCTGGGGAGTAGGGGAGGAGACATAAGAGAGGAGGATGAGGTGTTAATGCTGTGTGTACTTTTGAGCCAGGAAAGAAATGTAATTCTGGATGATGAAGGTCTCAGCCAAAGGGATCTGTTTTTCAGAGAGACAAAGAGCCCCTGCGATACTGTGAAATATATATTTGGTATCCGTCCCCTTTCCTGCCATACAACTTCTAAAATACTTTTAATCTCCAAAGTGTTTTTTGTTTGTTTGTTTGTTTGTTTTTTGGTATGCAATTGTTGACTGATAGATTCAGGATGGGACTGGCCACTAAAAAGACAAAGGCATGATCAGAGGGTTGGGACTTTCAGCCCCACTCCCCAACCTTCCAGGGAGGGGAGAGAGGCTGAAGGTCAAGTTGATCACCAGTGGCCAACAGTTTAATCAATCATGCCTATGTAATGAAGCTTCCATAAAAACCCAAAAGGGCAGAGTTCAGAGAGCAGAACACATGCAGGCTGACAGGAAGGTGAACAAGAATTTACTCATGTGCCAGGAAGATGGAACACCCCAACTCCACAGGGGCAGAAACTCCTGTGCTTGGGACCCTTGCAGACCTCACCCTATGTACTTCTTCTCTGGCTGCTTATTTGTATCTTTTAAAATAGGCCAGGTGTTGTGGCTTCCACCTATAATCCCAGTAACGCTTTGAGAGGCCAAGGTGGGAGGGTCATATGAGCCCAAGAGTTCGAGACCAGCCCAGCCAACATAGTAAGACTCTGTCTCTATGAAAAATAAAGGAAATTATCCAGGCATGGTGACATGAGCCTGTAGTCTTAGCTATTTGGAAGGTCGAGGCAGGAGGATCACTTGAGCCCAGGAGTTTAAGGTTACAGTGAGCTATGATCATACTGCTACACTCCAGCCTGGGCACATGTGCAAGATCCTGTCTTAAAAAAAAAAAAAAAGGAAAATCTTTTAAAATAAAACAATAAACATAAGTAAGTGTTTCCTGAGTCTGGTGAGCCACTCTAGCAAATTAATTAAACCGAAAGAGGAGATTGTGAGAACCCCAACTTGAAGCCAGTCGGTCAGAAGTTCTAGAGGCCTGGACTTGCAACTGGTGCCTGAGAGGGAGGAGCAATGTTGAGGACTGAGCCTTTCACCTGTGGGATCTGATGTGATCTCCAGGTAGATAGTATTGGAATTGAATTGAAGAACACCCAGCTGGTGTCTGCGGCAGAATTGATTGCTTGCTTGCTAGGGGGGAGAGATATCCACATATTTTAGGGTCGCAGAAGGCTTCTGTGTTGATGATTATTGATGGTATGAGAGCAGAGGAAAAAACACAGTTTGAGTTTTTCCCAACAGTTCCCATCCCTAGCTACGTGATGGTTGCCAGTTTTTTGCCACTATAAATCAGGGGACTTCTGTCATCATTTGCGCCTCATTTAGGGAAAAATATCAAATTATTGCATTGTTCGCTTCTGTATCTTATTTACTCCTGCTCCCTTAAACTGTTAGTTGTTTTCAAATACAAAATCCTATGTAGTCCAAAATTAGCATTTCTACACCATAAATGATTGTATTGAATTAGTGAATAATGAGGCAAGTTGGAAGAGCCAGAACAATTGAAGACTCTCATCACATATATGGCAAACCTCCCAAGCCTTACTTTTTGTTGCAGACAAATCAAATCCCTCCTTTCTTTTCTTCTGCTGTACCTGTCACTTCTGTAGAGCTGCTATTCCAGCTGGCCTGCCCTGTACTTGGTGATATTAGAGATCTGTAACTCACCCTAGACCACAGGTTCTCAGAGTATGGTCCCCCTGCAAGATTGTCCTTAATATATGATGTGATATTTTATATATAGATAAATATATAAAAAATATATTTAGATATATACAAAACATATAATATATGTTTAGATATATGAAATATATGAAATATATAATGTGATATTTTTTATATACAGTAATATTTTCTAACATGTGGGGAGGGTGAGAGGATCACATTCCTCCCAATATCACAGAAAGTGTACAACGCCCTTGTGATATTGTTCCCACAAATATATAATGTGATATTTTTTATATATAGTAATATTTTCTAACATGCGGGGAGGGTGAGAGGATCACATTCCTCCCAATATCACAGAAAGTGTACAACGCCCTTGTGATATTGTTCCCATGATCCAGGAGGCAAGAGGATATTACTTTCAATATTGCAGGGGGTGTACATGCCCCCAGTGATACTGTTCCCAATTTCAACGTGGGAGAGGAAGTTATTACTCCCAGTATCGCAGAGGTTATAAACACTCCCTTGATATTGTAACTAATATCCGGGTTGGGGGGACAGGATGATATTACTCCCTATATCGTGGAGGGTGTACACCCATCTTTGATATTGTTTGTTAATTTCTAGACAGAGAGATGATATTATAATATTGTAAACACGCGGTGTGTCCACTGTGGATCGTAATAGGCAGGGAGAGAGAGAGGGGTGATGTTGCTCCCCATATCGTGAGGGGTGCCCACCCTGCCTGTCATATTGATTCTTATATCCAGAGGGGAGAGGATGATATTACTACCAATATTGAAGAAGTGTACACGCCCCCTGTGATATTGTTCCTAATGTCCACATTGGGAGAGGATGATATTACTCCTAATATCATAGGGGTGTGCACACCCCGCCTGTGATATTATTCCTGCTATCCAGAATAAGAGAGAATAATATTACTCCCAAAAGTGCAGGGGTTGTCCACCCACCATGGAATATTGTTCTTAATAGCTAAAGGGAAAGAAGATAATATTACTCCTTATACTGCAGGGGGTGTGCCCTCACCTGTGACATTGTTCCTAATATCCAGGGAGGGAGAGCATGATATTACTCCCAATCTTGCTATGGGTGTACACCCACCCTGTGATATTGCTTCTAATATCCAGGGGGTGGAGTATGACAGTACTCCCAATATAACAGTGGGTGTACATCCACCCGGGAATATTACTCGTCATATTCAGGGAAGGGGAAAATGATATTACTCCCAATATGGCACAGAGTGTACAACCCTTCCGTCATATTGTTCCTAATATCAGGAGGGGTAGAGGATGATATTACTTTCAACATTGCAGGCTGTGTACACCCAGCCTATGATATTGTTCCTAATATCCATGAAGGGAGAGAATGATATTACTCACCATATAGTAGGAGGTGTACACCCACGCTGGAATATTGTTCCTAATATCAAGGGGAGTTGGGGAGAGGTTGATATTACTCTCAATATCGCAGGGGGTGTACATCTCCCCTGCGATACTGCTGTTAACCTTCAAAGGAGGAGAGGAGGACATAACTCCAGATATCGAAGAAAGTGTAAACCCTCCTGTGATATTGTTCCTAATATCCGGAAGGGGAGAAGAGGATATTACTCCCCGTATTACAGGGGGTGTATACCCACTCTGTGTTATTTTTCATAATATGCAGGGGGGAAGAGGATAACAGTATTCCCAACATGGCAGGGGATGTACACCCACCTGTGAGATTGTCCTTAATATTCAAAGGCAGAGGGGATGATACTACTCCCAATATCGCAGAAAGTGTGCAACCCACAGTGATATTGTTCCCATGATCCAGGAGAGTAGAGGATGATATTACTTTCCACATCACAGAAGGTGTAAACCGCAGGCAGTGATGTTGTGCCAAATTTCAACGTGGGAGAGGATGATACAATATGACAGAGAGTATGAACAATCCTGTGATACTGTTCTTAACATGAAGGGTGGGGAAAGGATGATATTAGTCCGAATGCCGCAGAGGGCGTACACCCGTCTGGAAATAGTTCCCAATTGCGAGAGGGGGAGATGCTATTACTCAAAGTATCGTAAACACACTGTGGGACCACCGTGGATCGTAATATCCAGGGAGGGGAGAGGGTGGTGATATTACTCCACTCCTCGCGGGGGTGTCCACCCCACTGCGAGGTGGGTCATAATATCCAGGGGGGGAGAGGGGGATGATATTACTCCCCGCCTCGTGGGGGGTGTCCACCCCACTGCGAGGTGGGTCGTAATATCCAGAGGGGGAGAGGAGGGTGATATTGCTCCTCTCCTCGCTGTGGGTGTCCACCCCCCTGCAAGGTGGGTCATAATATCCAGGGGGGTAGAGGGGGGTGATATTGCTTTGTATATATTGTTCTGTGATTAATGGACCAGTGAATAATGATTGTGAATTGTTGGGATACTTACTACGAACAGTATCAAAGATGGGTGTACACCCTCTGCAATATAGGGAGGAATATCAACCTCTCCCCGCCTAGATATTAGGAACAATATCAAAGGAGCGTTTATAACCCCTGCGATATTGGGTGTAATATCATCCTCTCGCAGGTGGAAATTAGGAACAGTATCACCAGGGGCGTATACACCCCCTGTGATATTGAAAGGAATATCATCCTCTTCCCTCCTGGATCATGGGAACATCATGACTGGGGGGTGTACACTTTCTGTGATATTGGAAGTAACATCATCTTCTGTGCCTTGGAATATTAAGGACAATATCATGGGGGGAGGGGCGTGTACATCTTCTGCAATATTGGGAATAATATTGTTCTCTCTCCCCCTGCATATTAGCAAAGATATCACAGAGCGGGTGTTCACCTACTGCGATATGGGGATTAATACCATCCTCTCCCCTTCCGGATATCAGGAATAGTATCACACGGGGGTGTACAGTGTCTGCCATACTGAGAGTAATATCAACCTCTCGGCCTTCGAATATTAAGAACATCACAGGGTGGATGTACACCCCCAGCCATATTGGGAGTAATATCAGCCTCTCCCCTCCATGGATATTAGGAACAATATCCCAGGCTGGGTGTACGCCTCCTGCTCTACGGGGAGTAATATCATCCTCTCCCTTCCAGGATATTAATAACAATATCCCCAGCACTTTGGGAGGCCGAGACGGGCGGATCACAAGGTCAGGAGATTGAGACCATCCTGGCTAACACGGTGAAACCCTGTCTCTACTAAAAAATACAAAAAACTAGCCGGGAGAGGTGGCGGGCGCCTGTAGTCCCAGCTACTCGGGAGGCTGAGGCAGGAGAATGGCGGGAACCCGGGAGGCGGAGCTTGCAGTGAGCTGAGATCGCGCCACTGCACTCCAGCCTGGGCGACAGAGCGAGACTCCATCTCAAAACAAAAAACAAAAAACGAAAAAAAACCAATATCACAGGGCGGGTGTACACAGCCTGCAACACTGGAATTATTATCATCCTCTCCCCCTCTGGATACTAGGAACAATATCGCAGAAGAGCTGTACCCTCCCTGCGATATTGGGAGTAATATCATATGCTTTTTCCTTGAATATTAGGAGCAATATCACCGGGTGGCTGTCCATTCATTACTATATTGGGGGTCATGTCATATTCTGCCCCCCGAGATATTAGCATCAGTGTCACAGGGTGAGTGTACACCTACTGCGATATTAAAACTAAAATCATGCTCTCCATCCCTGGATAATAGGAACAACATAACAGGTAGGTGTACACCCCCTGTGGCATTACAAGTAATAATATGATTGATTATTAAACTTCAAGGATCGATTTTAATAATTATCAATGACACTAACTAATAGGATACCATTATTAATTATGGATAATTATTTTAAATATGATTATGCATGCTTAAAATTAATTATTAATATTAATGTCATTTAGCAATGCTAGTAGTTCATAATATTAATCATTATTTTATAACCAACATCACTTAGTATTGACTTAAGTAACATTAATTGCTGATATCATTATTTTATTAATAGTGATATTGCTATTAATTGTTACTACTAATCGTTAAAACATTTTTAACCAGTATTAATTTTTACTATCTTTATTGTGATTATTATTATCAATGATTACTATTAATTTATATTATATTTAATAATAATAATAATTAACAGACTTGTTCCTGATATCCGGAGGGGGGAGTATATCACTCCCAATATCTCAGAAAGTGTGCGCTTCTCCATAATGTTATTCCTAATAGCCAGGGGGTAGAAAATGACATTATTGAAACTATTGTAGTGGGTGTACATCCCTTCAGTCATCTTGTTCCTTGTATCCTGGATGGGAGAGGATGATATGACTCCCAATATCGCAGGGGGTGTAGACCTCCCCCGTGATATTGTCCCTAACATCCAAAGGTGGAGAGGATGATATTTCTTCCGATTTCGTAGGGGGTGTCCACCACCCCTGTGATATGGTTTCTAATATCCAGGAGGCGAGAGGATGATATTAGTCTCAATATTGCAGGAGGTGTACACTCGCTAGTGATATTGTTCCTAATATCCAGGGACAGAGAGGACGATATCACTTCCAATAGAGCAGGAGGTGTACACGCCTTCTGTGACATTGTTCCTAATAGCCAGCGGAGGAGAGGAAGATATTACCCCCAATATCGCAGGGGGTATACACCCCCTTGTGATATTGTTCCTTATATCCTGGGAGGGAGACGATGATACTAGTGGCAATATCGCAGGGGGTGTACACACCCACTGTGATATTGTTCCGAATATCCAGAGGGGGAGAAAATGATATGACTCCCAGTATCACAGGGGGTGTACATCCTCCTGTGATATTGTTTCTTATATTCACGGGGAGAGGATGATATTACTCCCAAAATCGCAGGGGTTGTACACACCTCCTGCGATATTGTTCCTAATATTTTGAAGGGGAGAGCATAGTATTACTCTCAATATCGCAGGGGGTGTACACCTCCTTTGTAATATTGTTCTTAATATCCATGATGGGAGAGGATGATATGACTCCCAATATCGCAAGAAGTGTACAGCCGCCTGTGATACAGTTCCTAACATCTAGATGGGGAGAGGATGATGTTACTGCCCATATCACACGAGTTGTAAAACCCCTTCGATATTTTGCCTACAATCCTGAGGGGAGAGGATGATATTACTCCCAATATCGAAGAAGGTGTACACCCCCTCGTGACACTATGCCCAATATCCACGTTGGGAGACGATGACATTACGGCCAATATCGCAGGGGATGTAAACAGACCCTGAGATATTGTTCCTTATATCAAGAGGGGGAGAAGATGCTATTCCTCCCAATAACACAGGGTCTGTGGCTGTACACCCCTCGTGTGATACTGTTCTTAATATCATAGGGAAGAGAGGATGATACTACACCCAATATCGCAGGGGGTGTACACCCACCCAGTGATATTGTTCTTAATGTACTCCACCTCCCACCACCAGGGATATCGTTCCTAATATCCAAGGGAAGAGAGGATAACATTATTCCCAATATCACAGGGGAGTGTACAAACCCCCAGTGATGTTCCTAGTATAGAAAGGTAGAGACGATGATATTACTGGCCATATCGCAGGGGGTGTACATGCTTCTGTGATATTGCTTTTGATATGCAGTGGGGGAGAGGATTACATTAATCCCAATATCGCAGAAGGTGTACAGACCCCTGTGATGTAGTTCCTACTGTACAGGGAATAAGAGAAGAATATTGCTGTCAATATCGCAGGGGGTGTAACACCCTGCCCCCCATCTATTGTTCCTAATATGCAGCAGAGTGAAGGCTCATAGTACTCCCAATATCCCAGAAGGTGCACACACACCTGTGATATAGTTCCTAATATCCAGCGGGAAAGAGGCTGATTTTACTTTCTATATCGCAGTGGGTGTACACCACCCCCAACCCCAGGGTATCGTTCCTAATATCCAGGCAGGAAGAAGACGACATAGCTGACAATATCGAAGGGGGTAGACACCTCTTCTGTGATATGGTTCCTGATATTCAGGGGCTGAGTGGATGATTACTCCCAATAAAGTAGGAACTGTAAAGCCACCCTGGGATTTTGTCCTTAATAACCACAGGGGAGAGGTGATATTACTACCAATATTGCAAGGGGTGTATACCCCTCCTGTGATATTGTTTCTGATATCTAGGAAAGGAGAAGATGGCATTACTACCAATATGGAAGAGATGTACAGCCCCTATGGGATATTGTTCTAAAGATACAGGTTGAAAGAGGATGAGATTCCATCCAATATAACAAGGGATGTACACCGCCTGTGATATGAATCGTAAAACCTAGAAGAGAGAATGACATTGCTTCCAAAAATACATGGGGTGTACACCCACCCTGTGATATTCTTCCTGTCATCTAAAGGAAGAGATGATGATACTACTCTCACTACTGGTGAAGGTACACACCCCCCTGTGATATTGTTCCTCATAACTTGTGGGGGAGAGCATGATATTACTTCCAATGTGACAGTGGCTTGACACCCAGTCTGTGATATTGCTCCTAGTTTCCAGTAGGTAAAGCATGATGTTCCTGCCAAGAGAGTAGTGAGTCTACAGCCGCCCTGTGATATGTCTCCGAATATTCAGGGAAACACAGGACGACTTTAGCCCAAATCTCCCAAAAAGTGTACACCCATGGTGTGATATGGTTCCTTATAGCCGGAGGTGCAGAGGATGGTATTCCTTCTCCTATCGCAGGCTGTGTACACACAACCTGTGAAATTGTTCCTAATATCCTAAACAAAAGAGACTGCTAATAATGGACACGCATTGCGGGGTGGAGTAATTATTATGATCCACATCATAATGGGGAGTAATAGCAATCCCCTCTCTCCCCCTTGCTGTTAGGATCCACATCGCAGGGGGGTGAGGCACCCTCCATGATATGGGGAGTAATAGCATCCCCCTCTCTCCCCCAGCCTTATAGAAGGAGGCTGGCCCTATATAAGTGCCCCCCAATGCCATCGCAGGCTTTAATGTATTCACTTAAAGTTTTTCCTCATTTAGATCTGCCTTTCCCTTAATAGGTCTAATTGCTGCCTGACATTCTGTATTAGCATTTTCATGAGCAAGCAGCTGAACGACCACTTTCTTGGCATGAGAATCAGAAATAGCCTTTTGAGCTGCATCCTGCAAACGGGCGATAGAATCTGGAAAAGGCTCCCTTGGACCTTGTTGAACTGTGTGAAAAGGATAAGCAGTAGCAGGGTCGTGAATTTTTTCCCAGGCTCTTAGGCATGTAGTTCTGAGCTGATCAACAGCCTTATCACCCATTACCATCTGTTGATTTAGAGTACCCCATGCCTGTCCGATTCCAAGCAATTGATCAGATGTGATATTAATGGGACATTGGGCTTGAGCATTTCTGCGTGCCTGATTTGTTGCTTCATCCGTCCACCAGGTTTTAAATTGGAGAAATTCAGAGGGGTCTGGGCGGATCGGGCTAATGCCTCCCAATCCATAGGTATTCAACGTCTGTTATAAGTCAAACATTGTAACAAGGAATGAACATAAGGAGAATTTGGCCCATCTTGTCCAATTGCTTGCTTTAAGTCTTTTAATATTTTAAAAGGAAATGGCTCCCAGCATGCTTGAGCAAGTTCTCTGGGCGCCTCAGCTGGCGAAATAATTACCAGAAACTGCCAAGCATTCAAATCCCCCATTTCTTGTACCTGGCGAATGGATGCCTGGATTGTCCCTGTGCCATAATTTGTATTTGGACAGGCTCGCAGCATTCCTTTACCATAATTAACAGGTGGGCAAGCCTGGATCATTCCCTCATCGTAATTGGCTTTTGGACAAGCCTGAAGCTTCCCTTCACCGTAGTTACTGGCGGGGCCTGCAACAAAGGGAGCCACAAGGTGCGTCTCAGGCTCCCATTCCAAAAATTCCTAAGGCTGGCCTGGGGGTGGCCATTCCAGACCTTCCCCTAAAGGCGCAGTAGGTGGCACTGTTCCTTTTATAAGTTTTTGGAGATTAGCGTACATACCTTCCCGTTTCTCGCCCTTTTTAAAACTAAACTGTCATGGTTCACTTTGCTGATAATTAGACTCCTGATTATTCAACTTTCCTATGTCATCCTGAAACTCCTCCTTCTCCTCCTCAGTGTGGAAGGGCTCCAGTGCTGTTTTAATTGCCGACCACACAGACTAAGCCGAGACGGGAATATCGTGGCCCTCTTGTTGTGCTCGTTTTAAGTGTGCTCGTTTTAAGTCTGATCCGACCTTGTCCCAATCTTTCACATTCATGGTTCCATATTCTGGGAACCAGGGAGAATACTTGTCTACCAGATGGAACAAAGATGTGAGATTTTGGGTACTCACAATTACCCCTCCGTGATGCAGTAACTGCTGCACAAGGCCTAAGTAATTAGCGAACTTACTCTCAGCCTGACCCATATTTTCCCGAGGTTTCCCTGGAATTCTCCGAGTACCCCACTTACCCTAGAGCTTGAAGTGAAAACCTACTCGGGGGTCCTTTGTCGGTCGTCCTCCTCTTTCCACGCTCTGGTGTTCCTTCACTGGATTATTTGCAGAGATTACCGGAGCCCTGTGTTGGGCACCAGAGACCAGCCTGGGCAACCAAGGGAGACCCCCGTTTCTACCAAAAAAAAAAAAAAAGAAATTAGCCAGGTGTGGTGTCCTGCACCTGTAATCCCAGCTACTCCATGAGAAATCAGACAAAACCTGGCACCAGAGACTGTTTTCTTCTAAAATGCTTTCTCCAAAATATTTTTAAAACAAAAGGGGAAAATTGGAAAGGAAAATATTTTGGGTCCCCCAAATCACTAAGATAAAGGGAAAAGTCAATCTGGGAACTGCTTAGGGCAAACCTGCCTCCCATTCTATTCAAAGTCATCCCCTGCTCACTGAGAAGAATGCTTGTCTTATTGCCTCCTTTGGAAAGGCTCATGCAAATTCACAAGAATGCAACCGTTCCTCTCTCACTTACCTATGACCTGGAAGCCCCTTCCTGGCTTCGGGTTGACCCAGTTTTGCTTCAGGTTGTACCTGATCAAACCAGTGTTCATCTTACATATGTTGATTGATGTCTCCTGTCTCCCTATAATGTATAAAACTGTCAGATACAGTCAGTTTCTCTTCCAAGGTTTGGCATGTTAACATTCTTGTTTTTTGTTCTCGAACTCAACTTTCTTGTTCTCCATTCCTCCTTGCCCTTAGTTAACCTTCCCATCAGTTCTAATCAATAAACAACCTTCCCATCAGTTCTAATCAAATACCTGCTCTGCACCCATTTCTCCCTTCGAAACCACATGTCCCACCATTGTAACTCACATCCCCCTTCCCCCTTCGTTATTTGAGAAAATATTCACCAATACCAACCGGTCAGTTTAGAGCTTGAGGTCCGACCCCAGCCCATGCCAGAGGTAGGGATTGCGTTAGGAATAAAAACCCCTGCTTTCCTTTGTTCCGTGTGCTCTTGCCATTGTGATTGATGCAAGCAGCACGCTTCTGCAGAAGTTAATTGCGTTGCCGAGAAAACTTTCGCTTGAGTGGTGGTTTCGCTTTGCAGCACCGAGCATTTATCTCCAACAAAACCAAGCTGTGCTCTGAGCACCTTGGGCAACTGTCATCAGGACATCCTGAGGCTGTGTCATGCACAAACATCCCCAACCTTGGCAAAATAGACTTTCTAAGTACTCTTATCCCCAAATGCTCAGGGAGACTGATTTGAATAATCATAAAACTCTGAGGCTGCACTCTGGGCGACAGAGCAAGACTCTGTTTCAGAAAAATAAAATAAAGTAAAATAAAAAACTCCGGTCTCCAGCACAGCCGACTCTGCGTGAATTACTCTTTCTCTATTGCTATTCCCCCTTCTTGAGAAATCGGCTCTGTCTAGGTAGCGGGCAAGGTGAACCCACTGGGCAGTTACAGAATTGTCACTATATTGCTTGCAATTACACAAATAGCTATAACCTTGTATACAAGGTTAAATGCGAATGTCCTCCTTGCATGGTCAGATCCCAGCGCAGGAAGGACGCACCCCCTACAAACCGCTAGGCCAAAACGGTGGTTCTGGCCTCATCCAGCCTCACGTGAGATCGCAATCTCCTGTCACTCAGGGCCTGAGGGGGTGGGGCCTGAAGCCGCCTATAGTCAGGGGCGCTGGGGTGGGGACCATTCAATCAGGCGCGCCGCCGGAAAGGAGAGGGCGTCTTCCGGAATCTGGCTGGCGGGCGCTTTGTCTCGCCTTCGCTCTTCTTTTCATCTTTCCTAAGTGTACATATTACCAAAATGTCTTTAGGTTGAGGTCCCCCCGTGAAAACTTTACAGGGTGCTGTGTCCTCTCCTCAGCCACCCTCCTGTCTTTTCCTAGTCCTGGCATTTTAGAACTGTCTGGGGATGACCCAGGATACCCACAGTGGCCATGTCTATTGGAGGGTCTAGTGAGTATCAGCCCCGGGGTCATCTCATCGCCAAGGACAGCCTGAGGTAGGGGGTAGAGTCTCTCAGGGGAGCAGCTGGATGCTCTTGGCCTTAGAGGAATCTCCTGGTATAGTTTCATCTAAAATGGTGACCCCTTAGGGTTATTAAAATTTTAGGACATTAAAATGAATGGACAATACAACGTAATGTCATTAAAGCTAGGTCATTAAAACTGTTCCTCCAGCCGGAGTTTTTATTCCTCGGAGACACATTGATGGTCTGCCAATGGGATGCTGATATTGAGAGGAAAAGGCAGAAATGATTTCTGCTCTCTAGATTGTCTCAGACTTGTGAAGAGAGAAAAACTGTCCCAAAGGACAAGGAAAACCCACCCCAGAGAGGATGTGCAAGAACCTGAACATGAAAATGCACTGAAGGCACACAGGAGGACAAAGAGCAGTGCCAGTGCCTCCTAGGTGGTCACTGAGTACTTTACTGAACAGGATGGGTGTCCCGAGGGATAGAATGGCCTGCCGTGACACTTAGAAAGGTCTGTGTTGGAGTCAGCACTGCCTCTCCCTGAGTTTGTTACCTTGAAAAGGCTTGTCCGCTTATTTGAGTTTCAGTTTTTCATTGACTGTAAGATACATTTTGTCAGTACAGCTTGAAAGATAAAAATACTATTTCCAAAGAGGCAAGGTAAAATGATGTATTTTATTTGCTAAAAATTCGTATTTATTTCTTCCCCAGAGTGAGTGTAGTAAGTTTTAAAGGTCTGTTCTTTTCAAGGGTAATTTCAAATGGAATTGTAGGACTTAGCTTTGTCAATGCTACTGGTGAAATAAAAGTGTGATAGATAAATTGATGATTTACAAAGATTCACCAAAATGTCAGTTTCCCTCTTGTAGCATGGTGAAGAATTTATGACAGTGGACACATCTGTATCCTCTTATCTGGATATCTGAGGGTTTTTTTTTTTTTTTTTTTTTTTTTTTTTTTTTTTTTTTTTTTTTTTTTTTTTTTTTTTGACACTGTCTTGCTCTGTAGCCCGGCTGGAGTGCAGTGGCGCCATCTCTGCTTACTGCAACCTCTGCCTCCCGGGTTCAAGTGATTCTCCTGTGTCAGCCTCCCGAGTTACTGGGATTATAGGCACCCACCACCACACCCAGCTAATTTTTGTATTTTTAGTAAACACGGGGTTTTAGGCCTGGCACAGTGGCTCAGGTCTGTAATCCCAGCACTTTGGGAGGCCAAGGTGGGCGGATCACGAGGTCAGGAGTTCCAGAGCAGCCTGACCAACATGGTGAAAAACCCTGTCTCTACCAAAAATACAAAAAAATTAGCTGAGCCTGGTGGCAGGCACCTGTAATCCCAGCTACTCGGGAGGCTGAGGCAAGAGAATTGCTTGAACCCGGGAGGTGGAGGTTGCAGTGAGCCAAGATCTTGCCACTGCACCCCAGCCCAAGCGACAATGTGAGACTCCGTCTCAAAAAACAAACAAACAAACAAACAAAAAAAAAAGACGGGGTTTTGCTATGTTGGCCAGGCTGGTCTCAACCTCCTGACCTCAGGTGATCGCCCTCCTCAGCCTCCCAAGGTGCTGGGATTACAGGCGTGAGCCACCATGCCCTGCCCACTCTATTTTCTTTTTATTCCCTAAATTTTAATATGTTTGAGTTTGTCTGTTCCTTTATCACTGTTTTCTTACATAAAAGAAATTCTGCCTAATCCTTCGTAAAAAAAAAAAAAAAAAAAAAAAAAAAAAAAATCTTCCTGTGACTTCTGAAAGTGTTCTGGTTTTATCTTTCATATTTGAATATATAATAAGTTGATTATGGTTCATGGAATAGAGAAGAATGCAATGCATTTTCCCAAGTAGATGCCAGCCTGGTTTGCCTCATATTTTAAAGTGCATGTGATTTCTTTTTCTATTCTACAGTGCCTACTCTATCATTCATCAACTTTCCATATAAATGCTGGGTCATTAAGACTTTTTTTTTCCCTTGGTCTGCTTGCTCATCTCTCTGCTAATACTGTGCTGTCCTGAGTATTTTCGTTTGAAAATCTTAGAAGTATGTTAGACAAGCCATCACTCTTTTTTTAGATGACTAAAAAACATTAGACATTTGTCATTTTTACTACGTATGAAAAAGTAGTTTTTCTTGCCTAAAAACAACCTGATTTGGGAATTTATGTGATTTCATAGGAATAGCATCTGGAAGTGGTGACATTAATGTCATTTTAAAAAACATGTGTCATATTTCCTCTTATTCCTTTTCTGCCTTGACATTGTGCAATAGAAATTTTTAAAAATTGTTGTATTAGTATTGTTAAATATCAATTATTGGTTTTATTTACTACTCAATTAAATTTAATAAGCCTACTCTGTCTTGGTGTAATCACATGGAATGGGCTCAACTCCCCAGTTAACAAGTGACAGCACGTGTAAAATATTGTCTACCAGGGAAACTCATTGAACACTTAGTGTTCAGACTGTGTTTTGGTGTCTGGTTCCCTAAGCACCACTGCAGTGACACAAAATAATAGACCTTCAGCAGAAAAAGTTTTGGCAAATATATTGCATAAGCCATTTAGATGCAGTGAGTCATTCTTATTACTTGGGTTGGTGGAATCCCTTTCAAAATGTAAGTTACTAATACAAACAAAGATGGAACTTTGTGAGCAGGCGTTTTTAAGAATAAGTAGTCTCAGGACTGATAATATTAACTCCCTTATGCACATCAGGTAGGACTTTATTATGACAGATACTAGAAATGTACAAAGTGAAGTTAAAAGGTAACTCCTAGCAGCACATCTTACTCCCTGGATTCTCTAATGAGATGGGTGTTTCTACTTTGCTGTTGCCTTTTTGAATAGTTCAATTCTAGCATTAGTACTGCTGTGTGGGAGGGAGTATGTGTGAACAGAGTAAGAGTTGTGACAATCAAGTCACAGAATAAATGCTTGGAAATTTTAGAATCATGTAAACAGCTTATGGATTGAGTATAGATTCCCAGTGCTGTCAGTCTCACCCATCCTTCTATCCACATGTGTGGAATGTTCTAGGACTCCATGGCTTTTGAGGATGTGGCTGTGAACTTTACCCAGGAGGAATGGGCTTTGCTAGATTCTTCTCAGAAGAATCTCTGCAGAGAAGTGATGCAGGAAACCTGCAGGAACCTGGCTTCTGTAGGTGAGAATGACAACACATTTCACTTAATTACAGAAGTATTTCCCTATCATCAGTGCTATTTGTGATTTGGAATGTGGCAAGGGAATGATTTGGTGAAGAAATCAGGCATGGGCACTGTGTACAATGAACATGAAATCTAGTAATGTTTCTATAGTTTGTAATAATTCATGATAATTTTGTGGGTCTGCATTTTAGGAAACAAATGGAAAGACCAGAATATTGAAGATCACTTTGAAACCTGGGAAAGATATAAGATAATTTGCACTGAGAAGAGGAAATAAAGTCCTCTGAAGGAATCTTAGCTTGTCATGAACTTAAAAACAAGCAATCAAAACAAATAAGAGTCACTTGAAATTTATTTTTTTTTTTTTAGAAAAATTTCACCCAAAATGTAATGTACTTCAGTGTAGCAGTCAGTGTTTGGAAAACAGTTTACTTGAAAATAGCACTACAAAATTGTGTATATGAATGTTACTAATTTGGTCATAGCCATGCAGGTGGTAGCTGTGTTTTCAGTAGTAACCCATTTACTTTCAAATAATTCAATCATGGCAAAAAAAAAAAAAAAAAAAAAAATAACAATGCATTTTCCTTGGTATTGGTAGCAGTGTAAGTCCAAGACCTATTAATAAGTAGAAAGTTATTAAACCAACCAATAATAATGTGCTTGTCATTTTTTTTTTTTTTTTTTTTTTTTACAGAAATCATGTGATACAGAGACTGTGTGAAAGCAAAGAAGGTAGACAGTATGGACAAGTTGTCAGCCAAATTCCAAATCTTGATCTGAATGAGAACATTTCTACTGGATTAAAACAATGTGAATGCAGTGTTTGTGGAAAAGTCTTTGTACATCATTCCCTCCTTAATAGGCACATCCTGGCTCACTCAGGATACAAACCATATGGAGAGAAGCAATATAAATGTGAACAATGTGGGAAATTCTTCGTTTCTGTTCCAGGTGTTAGAAGACACATGATAATGCACAGTGGAAATCCAGTTATAAATGTACGATATGTGGGAAAGCGTTTTATTTTCTCAATTCATTTGAAAGACATCAGAGAACTCACACAGGAGAAAAACCCTATAAATGTAAACAATGTGGTAAAGCGTTCACTGTTTCCGGTTGTTGTCTAATACATGAACGAACTCACACTGGAGAGAAACCCTAGGAATGTAAGGAATGTGGGAAAACATTCAGATTTTCTTGTTCTTTTAAGACGCATGAAAGGACTCACACTGGAGAAAGACCCTATACATGTACCAAATGTGATAAAGCCTTCAGCTGTTCCACTTCCCTTCGTTACCATGGAAGCATTCATACTGGAGAGAGACCCTATGAATGTAAACAATGTGGCAAAGCCTTTAGTCATTTGAGTTCCCTTTGTAACCATAGAAGTACTCATACTGGAGAGAAAGCCTATGAATGTAAACAATGTGACCAAGCCTTCAGTCGTCTCAGTTCCCTTCACCTCCACGAAAGAATTCATACTGGAGAAAAACCCTATGAATGTAAGAGATGCGGTAAAGCCTACATTCGTTCCAGTCACCTTACTCGCCATGAAAGAAGTCATGATATAGAGGCTGGGTGTAGTGACTCAGCCTATAATCCCAGCACTTTGGGAGGCCAAGGAGTGTGTATTGCTTGAGCCCAGGAGTTCATAACCAGCCCGGATTAAAACAATGTGAAACAACCTGGGCAACATGGTGAAACCCTGTCTCTAGAAAAAATAAAATAATGCCAGGCACGCTGGCTCAAGCCAGCTACTCGGGAGGCTGAGGCAGGAGAAGGGTGTGAACCTGGGAGGCGGAGCTTGCAGTGAGCCGAGATCGCACCACTGCATGCCAGCCTGGGCGACAGAGCGAGACTCCGTCTCAAAAAAAAAAAAAAAAAAAAAAAAAAATAATTAACTGGGCATGGTGGCACATTTCAGTTGTCTTAGTTCTTTTTCAAGGACATAAAAAGCCACGGGGGGTTGGGGGAAAGCCCTGTGCATGCGATCACGAGGTCAGGAGATCGAGACCATCCTGGCCAACATGGTGAAACCTCGTCTCTACTAAAAATACAAAAATTAGCTGGGTGTGGTAGCATATGGTTGTAATCCCAGCTACTCAGGAGGCTGAGGCAGGAGAATCACTTGAACCCAGGAGGCGGAGGTTTCAGTGAGCCGAGATTGTGCCACTGCACTCCAGCCTGGTGACAGAGTGAGACTCCATCTCAAAATTAAAAAATAAATAAACAAACAAATAAATAAATAAAGCCCCTTGAATGTAAGAAATGTGGTAAAACATTTACTCTTTCCCATTCCCTCATAAACATGAAAAGGCTCACACTGCAGAGAAACCTTAAGAATGTAGGAAATGTGGTCAAGCCTTCAGATTTTCCTGTTTTTGAAGATTTGGGAGGACTCAGAGTGGAGAAAAGCCTTTTGAATCTAAATTTGTGGTAAGGCCTTCAGTTGTGTTAGTTCCATTTGAAGACATCAGCTCATTCCTGAGAAAAACCCTATGAATGTCCAGAATGTGGGAATGTTTCATTTCTCTCATCCCCACTCAAGGACATATGAAAATGCACACTGTAGCTGGCTGGACCTTGTAAATACAAGAACGTACACAGGATTAAAACTCTAATAGTTTAGAAACTGCAAGAATATTTTCAGTTTTCACATTTACTTGAAAAGTCATGTGAAAACTCCCATGGGAAAGAAGTTCTATAAGTGAAGCTTTTCTAATTTGGAAAGCCTGATGCAAATTAATTATGGTGCAGTGTTTGAAAAAAGTGTATGAAATGTTACACAAGTTACAAGTATATTGTTTTTATCAGTGGCTCATTCTTAAAGAGTCTTGAGTATGCATTTCACGTTGTTTTGCAGGGAAACCTTGAGGTGAGAGTTCTGTAAATGCTCTTTAAGCAGTAGTACTTGAGTTTCATAGATAATGATATTAAGTTTGTTGGTAGAATTTTTGTCTATTCATTTGATAATGTGCTGGATTCATGGTTGAATTTTAATGTTTTTTTTAATATGTAGGTAAGTTTAATTTTTTTTTTTCATTATTATTTTTTTTTTTTTTTGAGATGGAGTCTCACTCTGTTGCCCAGGCTGGAGTGCAGTGGTGCAATCTCGGCTCACTGCAACCTCCACCTCCTGGGTTTAAGTGATTCTCCTGCCTCAGCCTCCCGAGTAGCTGGGACTACAGGTGCCCACCACTACGTCCAGCTAATTCTTTGTATTTTTAGTAGAGACAGGGTTTCGCCATGTTGGCTAGGCTGGTCTTGAACTCCTGGCCTCATGATTTGCCCACCTCGGCCTCCCAACGTGCTGGGATTACAGACATGAGCCACTGCACCCGTCAGGTAAGTTTCATTTGTATGTATTGTCCTGTGATTAATGGACCAGTGAATAATGATTGTGAATTGTTGGGATTGTCTTACTAGCCTCATTTGGCAAATTTTGATTATCCCTTGTTCATTATACACATTCCACCTTTCTTTATTAAAGGAAAAATCTACTCTTGATGTAAAGATGTTTATTTTTTGCTAATAATGAGTTGGTATTAATTCCTAAGTACATAAAGTTTACCATAGAGTATCATCTCGTGAGTTCTTTGCATCTGTTGCCCTTTATTCTTTATTATTTCTGTCTGTTATTTGGATCATTCACTTTGAATGAAGGAGAGAGGACTGTGATAGGACAATATGTTGTAACCAATCTGAGGGAGGAAGCATTCAATCTCTCAGTCACATATGATAGCGTTGGGCTTTTCATCGATGCCTTTCGTATTGTAGTAGATAGTATTGCACCATTATGATATGATAGTTTATATATTGTATTTTAGAGTATTACAGTCTTACCAGTCAGTGTCACATGATTCAGTTCCCTACCAGCCAATAGACAAACCAATCACATACTCCTGTAGGAACAAAGGAACATCCTCGGCCGGGCGCAGTGGATCACGCCTGTAATCCCAGCACTTAGGGAGGCCGAGGCCGGTGAATCATGAGGTCAGGAGATCGAGACCATCCTGGCTAACACGGTGAAACCCCGTCTCTACTAAAAATACAAAAAATTAGCCACGCGTGGTGGTGGGTGCCTGTAGTCCCAGCTTCTAGGGAGGCTGAGGCAGGAGAATGGCGTGAACCCGGGAGACGGAGCTTGCAGTGAGCCGAGATCACACCACTGCACTCCAGCAAGGGTGACAGAGCGAGATTCTGTCTCAAAAAAAAAAAAAAAAAAAAAAAAAGGAACATCCTCACTTTTTTAATGCTATACCACTCTCTGCTCCCAAGTTAATCCCTGTTTGGGCCTGTGGGAGCTTACACCATCCTCCTATATGTAATTAATAACTGATGTCTGGCTTATCTGTTTAGTAATAGATGTTATGTGTTTAACGGTGCCAGTAAACGTAGGGTGCTCATTCCTTCCTCACCAGTGGGGTGCATGAGACGCTATTGAAACAATTGGCAACACAAATGGAATGGACCAGCCCTCATGCAGGACACCTGCTCAACTTGACCTACCTGCTGTCGGCTGACGGTTCCGTAACACATCAGCAGTCACCTGAGTCAGAACCGTGAGCTGACGATGGGCCTTCCCTTTGGTCTGCACAGCGTTTTGTGGTCTTCAGGTGTTGTCATCTTCTCCCACACTAAAATGCTCTCATCTCCTAGACATGAATGTTTAATTGCACCCCAGCATGACATTTGGCCTGTGCTTAGCAGGCAGTTTTGAGGCCCTGGCTTATTAATGCACAAAAGCGCAGCACATAAGCCGACACTTAAGTCCTAATTAGCAAGGATCAGGCTGTATCTCTGTAGTCCCTGCATCTACTCTGGTCACCATCTCTGTATGCTGAGGGCAGCCATGTGAACATTATTAATTATTGTACACTCCAAGACAATAGTTATTATGTAGGCAGAAGTAGTGGCCTTGTTTGTTTCTTGTGCTGCTGCTCCCCTTGCCGCTGTCCCCTACACCCTCCTGATGAGGTGTACATCTATGGTGCCTCATGGTTCAGTCACTGATGAGTAAAGAAAATGGGAAGAAAGAGTTTGATATTAGCCCCTATCGAAGCATATGAAGAAGAGTCTCAGCTGCTTTCATTGAAAAATTCCTAGCGAGTGTGTGGGCTTTTCTTATCACTGCTGCTTATCAGCATGTCAAAAGTCGAATCTTCGGACTGCAAGTCTTGCCGGCCTTAGACATAATGGCCTTACTGCATGTGGAGCTAACCCCAGGAAGATGGAGTGACAGTCTCTGGAGGATTAGGTGGTCTCCTCCAATGTGGCTTGATGGGCTCCTGAACTCTTTCCTGTAACCATGCAGAGAGTCTACACTGCCAGCGATCATGTGCCTCAACTCTGTAGATGTAGAAACTCAAAATATTCAAAATATTCTGAAACAGTTTCCATTGAAAGGAAAGAGAAAGAGCAGTTAGGTGCCACGCTCCATGGTCAAGAGAACTAGTAGATGGCTCACAAGAACACTCTGTCGCTACTGTCTGTGCTTCTGTCACAACAAATATCCTGATCCTTCAGTTTTAAGGGTGTAGGGCCATTTTCCTCCCTTTCTTACTGGTAGTTCTCAAGATAACTGTATGATATGCTGGGAAGGCAATATCCTGATAATCAGGTGACATTGGTCAGAACAGCCCAGGCTCTGTTAGAGTCCCTGCTCGAAACAGAATGGCCTTTAACGCTTGTGTCCAGCAAACCACATCGTGGGCTGCTTTCTGGGGTCCCTCAGTTGTAGTGCAAGTGAAGCATTTACAGTCAAAACTCCATCCATCTGCTCTGGGTAGCCTTCCTGATCTTGTGGTAGCGGTTCATATTGAATCCTAGACTTCTGTTGTCTTTTGTTTGCTATTTGTAAGTAATAAATTCACTTCATGGAATTTATGTATGAATGTGTTTTGGTCTCATTGTACTCAGAAAAGTTGGTAGCCATTGCACAGTGAACCCGCTTCATAATTGGTGAAAACACCTATGCCCCCCTTGTGCCACAGCAAGGAGGTTAATTCAGCCAAACATAAACTTCATGTTCGTAAAACCCTGTAGCACAATTATTACCATGTGGGAGGCCTTTAACAATGGTGATGCTGATTTGAAGAACTCTGAAGGAAGAAATTTACACAAATGGGTTGGGTACACGGGAGTCCCTCCTAACTTAAAGCAATCCTTGCTCCCCTCTGCCTAAAAAGAATGGAGAGGCCAGGCACGGTGGCTCAGGCCTGTAATCTGAGTACTCTGGGAGGCTCAGGTGGGCAGATCACAAGATCAGGAGTTCAAGACCAGCCTGACCAATGTGGGGAAGCCACATCTCTACTAAAAATACAAAAATTAGCCGGGCGTGGTGGTGGGCACCTGTAATCCCAGCTACTTGGGAGGCTGAGGCAGGAGAATTGCTTGAACCTGGGAGGTGGAGGTTGAAGTGAGTCAAGACCATGCCACTGCACTCCAGCCTGGGTGACAGGGCAAGACTCCGTCTCAGGGGGAAAAAAAAAAAAAAAAAAAAAAGTATAAGAACTGAAACAGGTTTAAAATTTCACCTAATTGGAAATGCAAAGTTTACAAAAATAATATTTAAAATAAAATGCTAAATGAGTGCTCATTGAATTTTATGCCTCCACAAAGTAGGTTGTGAATTAACTTCCACATCTGTTGAAAGCCACAAAGTTGGGCAGCCTCCGTGTCTGAAATTCACATGTGGCTCAAATAAGAATTATACCTGGGGATACCCCAAAGTTTAAATATGGTATCCCCTGTGATATTATGAGGAATTACTGTACATAAAACAGGTTGTCTTCCTTTAACTCTGAAAATAATATTATCTTGCCTAAATTCTCCAAAACGCATCGCTCTGCAGTATCCTATAGTGGACATAGGTTTCCTGACCAATGAGCACTAAAAGTAAGTGTGTGTGACTCACCTATGTTCTTATCAAAATGGAAATCCCCGAATCCCACCAGTTAGAATAACATGACAGAATGTCAGATTTTTGGAATATATAGGTTTTCTGTAAGGTTATTAGGTATTGATTCCATTTTTAAAATAGATATCAATATATTTAGATTACCTATTTCTCCTATGTTTTAGTATTAATAGATTGTGTCTTTTAATTCATCCAGTTGGTCTAAGTTACCAAGTTTGTGGGTTATGGAGATTGTAATATTCTTTATTATTTTATCATCCATGGGCTCTCTAATATAAAGGCCTCTTTTAATTCTTCTATTATTAGGTTGGTGCCAAAGTAATTGTGGTTTTGGACCGTGAATTTTAAATTTTTATAATTAGGCTGCAACACATCTTTATTAATCAAAATAGAACCCATTACAATGGACTGGGCACAGTGGCTCACGCCTGTAATCCCAGCACTTTGGGAGGCTGAGGCGGGCGGATCAGGAGGTCAGGAGTTTGAGACCAGCCTGACCAACATGGTGAAATCCCGTCTCTACTAAAAATACAAAAAGTAGCCAGTGTGTGTGGCATGTGCCTGTAATCCCAGCTACTCAAGAGGCTGAGGCAGGAGAATCTCTTGAACCCAGGAGGCAGAGGTTGCAGTGAGCCGAGATTGCACCTTTGCACTCTGGCCTGGGCGACAGAGTGAGACTCGGTCTTAAAAAAAAAAAAAAAAAAAAAAAAAAAAAAAAACCATTACATTGAACACATTTTTGCCAATGAGAAATAAACTTGTTTATTCCATGCTTTCAGGGTTCGATGAACTCTTGGAAAGCATTTTCTGCATCCTGCTGGTTGTGTAAGTGTTTTCCCTGCAAAAAGTTGTCAAGATGCTTAAAGAAGTGGTAGTTGGTTGGCGAGAGGTCAGATGAATATGGCAGATGAGACAAAACTTCATAGCCCAGTTTATTCAACTTTTGAAGCCCTGGTTGTATGACATGTGGTCATGCATTGTGGAGAACTGGGCCCTTCATGTTGACCAGTGCCAGCTCCAGGTGCTGCAGTTTTCCATGCATCTCATCGATTAACTTGGCATACTTCTCAGATGTAATGATTTCACCAGGATTCAAAAAGTGTAGTGGATCAGAAGACCGGCAGCTGACCACCAAACAGTGACCATGACCTTTTTTTGGTACAAGTTTGACTTTGGGAAGTGGTTTGGAGCTTCTTCTCAGTCCAACCAGTGAGCTGGCTGTTGTATGAAATCCACTTTTTGTGGCATGTCACAATCTGATCAAGAAATGGTTCATTGTTGTTTCATAGAATAAGAGAAGATGACACTTCAAAAGGATGATTTTTAAAATATTTGGTCAGCTCATGAGGCACCCACTTATCAAGATTTTTCAGCTTTCCAATTGGCTTCAAATGCTGGATGACCATAGAATGGTCGACATTCAGTTCTTCGCCAACTTCTCGTGTATCTGTAAGAGGATCGAATTCAGTGGTTGCTCTTGGTCGTTATCAACTTGGGCCCAGAGTTATCAACCACCCTTCTCTACCTTCTGGCCCAGAGCCTGGGGCTGAGGCTGCCATGACCACCCTGTTCTCTTCCTTCTGGGGTCCCCAGGAAGCTCCCAGGACTGAATGATCCCCACAAAATACAGTGGCCAGGATGGGAGGGCTGGAGGTCAACTACCCCCCACCCCTGCACCACCACAACCAAGAGGCCCCCATGGAGGTTGGCCCTGAGCTGTGGGTCCCTGTGGGATGCAGGCTCCCACGGAAACTTCAGGGGATGAGCATGGGTCCTCCTGGCTGACAGAGCCTGGTGGGCACTGGGTGTGTGGGGCCTGTGTAGGTAGGTTGGACAGCACTGGGCCTAGCCAGGGAGCCGGGGACTGGTGTGGCCAAAGTGGGCAACAATATGTTGCCAGAACCAAAACTACAGTGCAATCAGCCCAGCTGGTAGGGAGAAGGAGGCCTGCCTAGCAGGACCATCCACCCCTGTCCTGGCCCCAAGTCCAGACTGCCTGCCTGTACTGGACATTGCCTGGTCCAGGAGGCCTGGGCATGATGGTCAGGTGGTGTGTCCCTGGGTTCCAGGCCTTGGTGGTCCCTTGGGAGCTGAGCATCCTCTGGGCAGGAGGAGGGCCCGCGGTCCACTGTTTGCATCGGCCCCTGGGGGTGTGCCCCCACCCCAGCTTCTCAGCGCACACGGGGACATGGCCAGGGCTCCTCACCTGCTCTGTGGCTCCAGCTCTGAACAGCTCACTGGGTGACTCTGACAGCTTCCTCCCCAAAGCTTGGGTCCTCATCTGTGGGAATGGGGTGTCCCAGGCCCCCTGCAGGCAGGAACCCACCCCCAGCTCCTCTGGTGGGCCCTCCTGGGCTTTCTTACCTACTGGCTTGTGAGACCCGGTTGGCCAAACTTGGTGTCCTATTTTTATTTTGGCCTTTTTCTTAGTGTGTGTTTTCTGTAACTACTGCTGTGTAGATCTTCTATATGAGTTTTAGGTAGAGAATCTTGCCCACCCAGAGGTTCCGCACCCCAGAGAGCCTCCACTTCGACCCCCCGGGCTGGTCCTGCCTGTGCTCCGCTTGGTGTGAATGTTGAGTGTGATGGATCCACATGGCTGCTCGATCCTGCATCTCCTTCCTTCTTGTTGCCGAGGCCAGTTCTGTTCTTTCTTTCTCCACCTGAACTGCACTTGAAGCCAAGGTGAAGGATGAGAAGTGGTTGCTAAGAAGGACCCTCCTGCAGTGAATCCGCTGTGAGGAGGCTGCGCTGGCCCAGCCTGTCATTTCCTTCTCTAAGCTCATTCCAGAGGTCGGCAAGGGGCGGCCTGTCCCCGCCTACTCTTGTGGCTCATGAATCAAGAATGGATTTTACATTTCCAAATGGTTGAACAAATAAAAAAAAACACTTCATGACACTGAGAAGTTTCCATGTCCATAAGTAAAGTTTGATGGGGGTGCAGTCATGCCCATCTCTTCACAGGCCACCTGCAGAAGGCTGCTGTCGTGCAGCCATGGCAGAGTTGCATCCTTGAGGCAAAGATCAGTTGGCAAAGCTGAAAATACTGACTCCTGGCTCTTTAGGGAAACAGTTTCCAGTCCCTGGTTTAAGGGCTGTGTGGCAGAACCCCAGGATCTTGGTCAGCTTGTTCCTCACTCAGGGCCTGCTGTGGCCTTCGCTAGTATGTCTGCAAAGTCTGCGTGCTATGGTGCCTCTCATGGGACTTTGAGCTCTGTCGCTAGATTTCAGGGTATCTGCCTCATGGTCATCTGTCTCACCAACAGAGACCCTGTGGCCAGATTCAAAGTAGCAGGAACAGTTGGTCTTTGGCAGCAAGGATACCTTAGAGCTGAGCTGCCACCCACCCTGAGGTGGTCCCATGACACCCACTGTCTGAGTCAAAGTTGGGGCAGAGCTGGTGTCCTGAACTGCCCTGCGATGTGGATCATAATAGCCAGGGGGGAGAGGGGGTTGCTATTATTACTCCCCATATCGCGGGGAGTGCCTCACCCCCTGCGATGTGGATCGTAATAGCCAATTACTCCCCCCTGCAATGTGTGTCCATTATTAGCAGTCTCTTTTGTTCAGGATATTAGGAACAATTTCACAGGTTGTGTGTAAACAGCCTGCGATAGGAGAACGAATACCATCCTCTGCACCTCCGGATATTAGGAACCATATCACACAATGGGTGTACACTTTTTGGGAGATTTGGGATAATGTCATCCTGTGTTTCCCTGAATATTCGGAGAAATATCACAGGGTGGCTGTACACCCACTACTCTCTTGGCAGGAACATCATACTTTACCTACTGGAAATTAGGAGCAGTATCACAGACTGGGTGTCAAGCCACTGTCATACTGGAAGTAATATCATGCTCTCCCCCACAAGTTATGAGGAACAATATCACAGGGGGGTGTGTACCTTCTCCGGTAGTGGGAGTAGTATCATCATCTCTTCCTTTAGATGACAGGAACAATATCACAGGGTGGGTGTACAATCCGTGTGTTTTTGGAAGCAATGTCATTCTCTCTTCTTCTAGGTTTTACGACTCATATCACAGGTGGGGTGTACACCCCTTGTTATATTGGATGGAATCTCATCCTCTTTCAACATGTAACTTTAGAACAATATCCCATGGGGGGTGTCCATCCCTTCAATATTGGTACTAATACCATCTTCTCCTTTCCTGGATATGAGAAACAATATCACAGGAGGGTGTACACCCCTTGCAATGTTGGTAGTAATGTCACCTCTCCCCTGTGGTTATTAAGGACAAAATCCCAGGGTGGCTGTACGGTTCCTACTTTATTGGGAGTAATATCATCCACTCACCCCCTGGATATCAGGAACCATATCAGAGAAGAGGTGTCCACCCCCTTCGATATTGTCAGCCATATCATCTTCTTCCCGCCTGGATATTAGGAATGATACCCCGGGGCTGGGGGCGGTGTACACCCACTGCGATATCGAAAGTAAAATCAGCCTCTTTCCCGCTAGATATTAGGAACTATATCACAGGTGTGTGTGCACCTTCTGGGATATTGGTAGTACTCTCAGCCTCCACCTCGCTGCATATTAGGAACAATATACAGGAGGCAGGGTGGTTACACCCCCTGCAATATTGAGAGCAATATTCTTCTCTTTCCCCTGTACATTAGGAACCACATCACAGGGGTCTGTATGCCTTCTGCGATATTGGGATTAATGTTATCCTCTCCCCCACTGAATGTCAAAAACAATATCACAAAAGGGTGTACACCCCCTGCGATATGGCCAGTAACATCATCGTATCTACCTTTGGATACTAGAAACAACATCACAGAGGGTGTGTATACTCCCCTGCGATATTGGGCATAATGTTATCCTCTCTTCCCCTGGATATTAGGAATGATATCCCTGGTGGTGGGAGGTGGAGTACATTAAGAACAACATCATTGGGTGGGTGTACACCCCTTGCGATATTGGGTGTAGTATCATCCTCTCTTCCCTAGGATATTAAAACAATAACACAGGAGGGGTGTACAGCCCCAGCCCCTGCGTTATTGGGAGCAATAGCATCTTCTCCCCCTCTCGATATAAGGAACAATATCCCAAGGTGGTGTACATCCCCTGGGATATTGGGCGTAATGTCATCATCTCCCAAAGTGGATATTGGGCATAGTGTCACAGGGGGTTATACATCTTCTTCGATATTGGGAGTAATATCATCCTCTCCCCTCAGGATCGTAGGCAAAATATCGAAGGGGTTTTACAACTCGTGCGATATGGGCAGTAATATCATCCTCTCCCCACCTAGATGTTAGGAACTATATTACAGGCGGTAGTACACTTCTTGTGATATTGGGAGTCATATCAACCTCTCCCACTCAGGATATAAGGAACAAAATGACCGAAGGGATGGACACCCACTGTGATAGTTTCAATAATGTCATCCTCTACCCCCTGACTATTAGAAATAATATCATAGGGGGATGTACACTTTCTTCGATATTGGGAGTAATATCATCCTCTCCCCGTCGGATATCAGGAACAAGTCTGTTAATTATTAATATTAATAAATATAATAAAAATTGATAGCAATCATCAATATTAATAATCACAATAAAGATAGTATAAATTAATAATAAATGGTAAAAAATGTTAAAAAATTAGTATAACAATTAATCATAATATCACTATTAACAATAAAATAATGATATCAGCAATTAATGTTACTTAAATCAATACTAAGTGATGTTGGTAATAAAATAATAATTAATATTAAGAACTAATAATATTGTTAAATGACATTAATATTACTAATTATTTTCAAGCGTGCATAATCATATATTTAAAATAATTATCCATAATTAATAATGGTATCCTATTAATTGTGTGATTGATAATTATTAAAATCGACATAGATGTTTAATAATTAATCATATTATTACTCCTAATACCACAGGGGGTGTACACCTACCTGTGATGTTGTTCCTAATATCCAGGGACGGAGAGCATGATTTTAGTTTTAATATCGCAGTAGGTGTGCACTCACCCTGTGCACTGATGCTAATATCTAGGGGGTAGAGTATGACATGACTCCCAACATAGCAATGAATGGAAAGCCACCCAGTGATATTGCTCCTAATATTCACGGAAGAAGCGTATAATATCTCTCCCAATATCGCAGGGAGGGTACAACTCTTCTGTGATATGGTTCCTAGTATAGAAGGGGAGAGGATGATAATAATTCCAGTATCGCAGGCTGTGTTCACCCGCCCTGTGATATTGTTATTTATATCCTGGAAGGGAGAGGAGATGATATTACCCCCGTAGAGCAGGAGGCATACACCCAGCCTGGGATATTGTTCCTAATATCCATGGAGAGGAGAGGCTGATATTACTTCCAATATGGCAGGGGGTGTACATCCACCCTGTGATACTCTTCTTAATATTCCTAGGCCGAGAGGTTGATATTACTCCCAGTATCACAGACACTGTACACCCCCGTGTGATACTCTTCCTGATATCCAGAACAGGAGAAGATGGTTTTAATCCCCATATCGCAGGAGGTGAACACCCACTCTGTGATATCTTTCCTAATATGCAGGGGGAGAGAGGATAATATTATTCCCAATATTGCAGAAGATGTACACATGCCCCCGTGATATTGTCCTTAATACTCAATATCACAGGGGTTGTCCATCCCGCCTGTGATATTTTTCATACTATCCAGAATAAGAGAGAAAGATATTACTCCCAATAGTGCAGGGGTTGTCCCACCCACCATGTGATATTGTTCTCAAGAGCTAAAGGAAGAGAACGTAATATTATTCTTTGTACTGTAGGGGGTGTACACCCAACTGTGATATAGTGAGGCACCCCCCGTGATACTGGGAGTAATATCATCCTCTCTCCCCGTAAATGGTAGGAAAAATATCAAAGAAGGTGTGTACATCACTTGTGATATTGAGAGTAATGTAATGCTCCCCTCACCTGGATATGAGAAATAACATCATGGGCGTAGTGGGGGGTGTACACCACCTACGATATTGGGAGTAATATTATTTTCTGCCCCCATGGATATTAATAACAATATCACAAGGGCAGTGTACACCATCTGTGATAATGGGAGTAATGTCATCCTCACTCCCTGTAGATATTAGGAACAATACCACAGGCGGATTATACACCCGCTGCAACATTGGGAGTGATATCATCCTTTCCCCCCTAGATATTAGGAACAATATCTCTTGGGAGGAGTACAGCCCATTCCATTTTGGGAGTAATATCAATTTCTTCGTTGCTGGAAATAAGAAACAATATACCAGGGGTGGTGTACACACCCTGTGATATTCTGTGATATTGCCAGTAATATGGACTCCCCCCTTCCCGGATATTAGGAACAATAACAAAAAGGGGTGTGTACAGCGATATTGGGATTAATATCAGGCTCTCTCCCCTGGATATTAGGAACAATATCAAAGAAAGGATGTCCACCCCTTGTGATGTTGACAGTAATATCATCCTCTCCCTCCCTGGATTTTAAGAACAATACCACAGAGTTGGTGTACACTCACTGCAATACTGGGAGTAATGTCATCCTCTTCCCCCTGGATATTAAAAACAGTATCACAGAGGTGGTGTACACCCCCGGTGATATGACCAGTAATACCATCGTCTCCCCGACTGGATATTAGGAACAATATCCCAGGGTGGGTGTACACCTCCTGCGGTATTAGTAGTAGTAGTATCATTCCCTCTTCTTCTGGATATTAGGAATAATATCACAGGTGGGGTGTACAACTCCTGCTATATTGGTGGTAATATCATCGTCTCCCAACCTGGATATTCAAAACAAAATAACAGGGGGTTTGTACACCCCCTGCGATATTGGTAGTAATATCATTCTCTCCCCCACTTGATACTACAAAACAATATCCCAAGAGGGGTGTACACCCTCTGAGATACGGAGAGTATTATCATCCTCTCCCCAACTAAATATGAGAAACAATGTTGGGGGCGGTGTACATCCCTTACGATATTGGGGGTAATATCCTCTCCCTCCCCGGATATTAGAAACAATATCAAAGGGGTCATGTACAACCCCTGTGATATTGGGAGTAATATCATTCTAATCACATCTGGATATTAGGAACGATATTATGGAAGGGGTGTACACCCTCTGCCATATTGTGAGTCATATCATTTCTCTCCCCTGGATATTAGGAACAATATCACAGGGGGTGTGTCCCCTGTGATACTGAAATTAATATCCTCCTCTCCCCCACTGACTATCAAAAACAATCTCACAGTGGTGTTGTCCACCCCTGTGATATGGACAGTAATATCCTTGTCTGCCCCTGCTAAATATTAAGAATAGTATCACAAGAGGGGTGTATAACCCCCTGTGATATTGGGAGTAATATCATCTTCTCTATATTTGGATATTAGGAACAATATCCCAGGGGGAGAGAAAAAGTCTTCGATATCTGGAGTAATAACATCCCTTCCCTTCTGGACATTAAGAACAATATCACTGGATGGGTGTATAGCCCCTGCGATATTGGGAGTAATATCATCCTCTCCCCCTCTTGATATTAGGAACAATATTCCAAGGTGGGTGTACATCCCCTGCAATATTGGGCGTAATATCACGGTCTGCCAACGTGGATATTGGGAACAATGTCATGGGGGGGTGTACACCTTCTTCCATGTTGGGAGTAATGTCATCCTCTCCCCACGGATTGTAGGAGAAATATCGAAAGGGTTTTACCACTTGTGCGATATTGGGAGTAGTACCATCCTCTCCCCACCTAGATATTAGGATATGTATCACAGGAGGCTGTACACTTCTTGCGATATTGGGAGTAATATCATCCTCTCCCATCATGGATATTAAGAACAATATCACAGGGAAAGTGTATGCTCTCCCCTTCTGGATATTAGGAAAAATATCACAGGAGGTGTGTACAACCCCTGCGATATTAGGAGTAATGCCATCTTTTCCCCCCTGAATATAAGAATATCACAGGAATATGTACACCCCCTGAAATATTGGGGGTAATATTCTCTCCCACTCTGAATCTTCAGAACAATATAACAGGGGTGGGCGGGCGTGTATACCCCAGCGATATCGGGAGTAATATCTTCCACTCCACCGCTGGCTCTTAGGAACAATGTCACAGAAGTGGTGTACCCGCCCCAGTATACTGGGAGTAATATCATCCTCTCCGTCCCTGGATATTAGGAACAATATCACTAAGGAGTGTACACCTCCTGTGATACTGAGACTAATATCCTCTCGCCCTCTGGATATTAGGAACAATATCACAGGGGTGACGTACACCTCCTGCGAATTTGGGAGAAATATCATCCTCTCCACCATTGGATATTAGAGACAATATCACAGGAGGGGTCTACGCCCCCTGCAATATTGGGAGTAATATCATCCTCTTCCCCCGTGGATATTAGGAACAATATCACAGAAGGGATGCATACCCACTGCGATACTTTGAGTAATATTATCCTCTACCCGCTGGCTATTAGGAACAACACAAGTGGTGTATGCCATCTGTGATATTGGGAGTTATATCATTGTCTGCCCCCCGATATCAGGAACAATCATATTTATTAATGTTAATAATTAAAACTAATGTCAATTGTTAATATAAATAAAATGATACTAATTAATATTAATCATTAATATCAGTAATTAAAGTGATCACAATAAAATTAATGTGAATTATTGGTATTAATAATAATGATTAATATTAATAATGTCAAAAATAGAAATACTAAATAAATTATTACCAATTAATGTTGGTTAATAACAAATATTATTATTAATTAATAATTAATACCATTATGTTAGAAGTCTGAATTAGTTACTATTAATAATTAATATTCATATTTAATGATTAATAATATTATCACTATTATCACTTCTAATACCACACGGGGTCTACACCCAACTGTGATATTGTTCGTAATAGTCAGGGAGGGAGAGCACGATGTTAGTTTCAATATTGCAGTAGGTGTACACCCACCCTGTGATATTGATTCTAATATCCATGGGTCAGAGCATGACATTACTCCCAATAGAGCAGGGGGTGTACAGCCACCCGGTTATATTGCTCCTAATATTCACAAAAGAAGAGAATGATATTACTCCCAATATCGCAGGGAGTGTACACCTCTTCTGTGATATTGTTCCTAGTATCCGGAGGGGGAGAGGATGATAAAAGTTCAAGTATCACAGGATGTGTACACCCACCCTGTGATATTGTTCCTAATATCCAGGAAGGGAGAGGATGATATTACTCCCCACATAGCAGGAGGTGTACACCCACCCTGGGATATTGTTCCTAATGTCCATGGAGGAGAGAGGCTGATATTACTACCCATATCACAGGGGGTGTACATCCACTCTGTGATACTGTTCTTAATATTCAAAGACCGAGAGGCTGATATTATTCCCAATATCATAGAAAGTGTATACCCCCGTGTGATATCGTTCCTAATATCCAGAAGGGGAGAAGATGATATTACTCCCTATATCGCATGAGGTGTACAGCCACTCTGTGATTTTTTTTTTAATATGCACGGGGGGAGAGGATAATATTCCTAATATCGCAGGGAGTGTACATGCCCCCTGTGATATTGTCCTTAATACATGATGTGATATTTTATATATAGGTAAATACATTAAAAATATATTTAGATATATATGAAATAAATAAAATACATTTAGATATACATGAAATATATAAAATATATAATGTGATATTTAATATATATAGTAATATTTTCTAATATACGGGGGGGTGAGAGTATCACATTCCTCCCAATATCGCAGAAAGTGTACAATCCCCCCCCGGTGATATTGTTCCCATGATCCAGGAGGCAAGAGGATATTACTTTCAATATCGCAGGGGGTGTACATGCCCCCAGTGATACTGTTCCTAATTTCAACGTGGGAGAGGATGTTATTACTCCCAGTATCGCAGAGGTTATAAACACTCCTTTGATATTGTAACTAATATCGGAGGGGGGGACAGAATGATATTACTCCCTATATCGCAGAGGGTGTATACCCATCTTTGACATTGTTTGTTAATTTCTAGATGGAGAGATGATATTACAATATCGTAAACACGCGATGTGTCCACTGTGGATCGTAATAGGCAGGGAGAGAGAGAGGGGTGATGTTGCTCCCCATATCGCGAGGGGTGCCCACCCCGCCTGTCATATTAATTCTTATATCCAGAGGGGAGAGGATGATATTACTACCAATATTGAAGAAGTGTACACGCCCCCTGTGATATTGTTCCTAATGTCCACATTGGGAGAGGATGATATTACTCTCAATATCATAGGGAGGTGCACACCCCACCTGTGATATTATTCCTGCTATCCAGAATAAGAGAGAATGGTATTACTCCCAAAAGTGCAGGGGTTGTCCACCCACCATGGAATATTGTTCTTAATAGCTAAAGGGAAAGAAGATAATATTACTCCTTATACTGCAGGGTGTGTGCACCCACCTGTGACATTTTTCCTAATATCCAGGGAGGGAGAACATGATATTACTCCCAATCTTGCTATGGGTGTACACCCACCCTGTGATATTGCTCCTAATATCCAGGGGGTAGAGTATGACAGTACTCCCAATATAACAGTGGGTGTACCTCCACCCGGGAATATTACTCATCATGTTCAGGGAAGGGGAAAATGATATTACTCCCAATATGGCACAGAGTGTACAACCCTTCCGTCATATTGTTCCTAATATCAGGAGGGGTAGAGGATGATATTACTTTCAACATTGCAGGTTGTGTACACCCAGCGTGTGATATTGTTCCCAATATCCACGAAGGGAGAGAATGATATTACTCACCATATAGTAGGAGGTGTACACTCACGCTGGAATATTGTTCCTAATATCCAGAGGGGTTGGGGAGAGGTTGATATTACTCTCAATATCGCAGGGGGTGTACATCTCCCCTGCGATACTGCTGTTAACCTTCAAAGGAGGAGAAGAGGACATAACTCCAGATATCGAAGAAAGTGTAAACCCTCCTGTGATATTGTTCCTAATATCCGGAAGGGGTGAAGAGGATATTACTCCCCGTATTACAGGGGGTGTACATCCACTCTGTGTTATTTTTCCTAATATGCAGGGGGGAAGAGGATAACAGTATTCCCAACATGGCAGGGGATGTACACCCACCTGTGAGATTGTCCTTAATATTCAAAGGCAGAGGGGATGATACTACTCCCAATATCGCAGAAAGTGTACAAACCCCCGTGATATCACAGAGTATACCCCCTCTGTGATATTGTTCATAATATCAAAGAGGGGAGATCATGTTACCCCCAATATCACAAGGGGTGTACGCCCTCTGTTATATTATTTGTAATATCTAAGGAGGGAGATGAGGTTATGCCCAGTGTCACAGAGGGTGTACCCACTCTGTGATATTGTTCATAATATCCAAATAAGGAGATGATGTTACTCCCAATATAGCAGGCAGTATACCCCCTCTGTAATATTGTTCATAATATTCAAGGGGGGAGATGGTGTTTCCCCCAATATAACAGTGAGGGTGTACTACAATAATTGGATATTATTGGTAATATCCAATGCAGCTGATGATGTTACTCTCCATATTGCAGGGGTGGGGGTAGCCCCTCTGTTATATTTTTCATAATATAAGGGGGAAGATGATGTTACTCCCAATATTGCAGGGATGTACCCCCTCTGTGATATTGTTTGTAATATTCGGGGGGGAGACTATGTTACTCTCAATATCGCAGGGGGTGTACCCACTCTGTGATGTTGTTCATAATATTTAAGGGGGGAGATAAAGTTACTTCGAATATCGCAGGAAGTGTACCCCCTCTATGATATTGTTTATGATATCCAAAGTAGGAGATGATATTACTCCCAATATCTCAAAGGGTGTACTCCCTCTGTGATATTGTTCATAATATCCAAGGGGGGAGATGATATTACTTCCAGTATCATAAACATCCTGTGTGTACACCTTCTGTTATATTACTTGTAATATCCAAGTGGGGAGAGGATGATATTACTCTCAATATCGCAAGAGGTATACATCCCGTGTGACATTGTTCATAATTTCCAGGGAGGAGAGGATGATATTACCCCCAATATCGCAGGAGGTACACACGCCCTGTGATATTGTTTGTAATATCCAGGGGGGAAAGGCATGATATTACCCCCAATATCGCAGAAAGCATACACTTCCTGTGATAATGTTCATAATATCTGAGGGGGGAGTATAATGTTACCCCCAATATCACCGTGGATGTTCACCTTACTGTGATGTTGTTTGTAAAATCCAGAAAGGGAGAGGATGATATTACCCCCAATATCACAGGGGGTGTACACTGCGATATCGTTCATAATATCCAAAAAGAGAGGATGATATTACCCCCAATATCGCAGGCGGTGTACATCCCCCCTGGGATATTTTTTGTAATATCCGGGGAGGGAGAGGATAATATTACTCCCAATATGGCAGGGGGTGTACAGCCCGTTGTGATACTGTTCGTAATATCTGGGGGAGAGAGGATATTACCCCCAATATGGCAGAGGGTGTTCACCCCCTGTGATAGTGTTCCTAATATACAGGGGGGAGAGGATTATATTACCCACAATACCACAGGGGTGTACAGGCCCCTGTGATATTGTTTGTAATATTTAGTGGAGGAGAGGATGACATTACCCACTATATTGCAGGGGGTGTACACCCTTCTTTTATATTGTTCATAATATCCAGGGATAGAGAATCCTCTATCTTATCCCCTAATATTATCCCCAATATTGCAGGGGGTGTACACCCCCCTGTGATACTGTTCGTAATATTTGGGGGAGAGAGGATGATATTACCCCCAGTATCGAAAGGGATTTACAACCCTCTGTGATATTGTTTGTAATATCCAGGGGGGTAGAGGATTATATTACCTCCAATATCCCATGGGGTGTACAATCCCCTGTGATGTTGTTCGTGATATTTTGGAAAAGAGAAGATGATATTACCCTCAATATCGCAGGAGGTGTGGAATCCTCTGTGATATTGTTCATAATATTCGGGGCGGGGGGAGACAATGATATTACCTTCAATATCACAGATTGTGTACACCCCCTGTGTTATAGTTCATAATATACAGGAAAATAGAAGATGATATTACCCCCAATATTACAGGGAATGTACACCACCCTGTGTTATTGTTTGTAATATTCAGGGGAGCAGAGGATGATACTACCTTTAATATTACAGGCGGTGTACACCCTCCGTAATTTTACTCATAGTAACGAAAAGGGAATATACTATTACTCCGAATATCACAGGGAAGGTACACCCTCTGTATTGTTATTCATAATAACCAAGGGGAGAGATGATATTATTCCTTATATCGCAGGGGGTGTACTCGCTTTTTGGTATTATTTCTAATATCCAGTGGGGGGACATGATATTACTTCTAATCTCACAGAGGGTGTACACTCTCCGTGATATTGTTCGTAATATCCAAGGCAAGACATTACATTACTCCTAATATTGCAGGGGGTACTTTCTCCGTGGTATTATTCATAATATCCAAGGGGAAACATGATATTCCTTTGTGGAGGGTGTCCACTCTCCATGATATAATTTGTAAATCTAAGGGGAGAGGTAATATTAGTTCACATGGTGTGCACATTCTCCATGACATTATTTGTAATATTCAAGGGGGGACATGATGTTACGTCCAATAGTGCAGGGAGTGTGCATCCTTCATGGTATTGTTCATAATATCTAAGGGGGAACATGATATTACTCCTAATGTTGCAGAAGGTGTACAACCTCCGTGGTGTTATTTGAAATATCCAAGGGGGGCATGATATTACTTATAATATTGCAGGGCGTGGTCACCCTCCGTGATATTATTCGTAATATGCAAAACGGGACGTGATATTGCTTCTGATATCATAGGAGGTGTACACCCTTTGTGGTATTATTCGTAATATTTAAAGAGAAACATTATATTACTTTGCAAGAGGTGTACACCTTCCGTGGTATTACGTGTAATATCCAAGAGGAGACATAATGTTACTTCACAGAAGGTGTACAACTTTTGTGAGATTATTCATAATATTCAAGGAGGGAGAGAATATTAGTTCACAGGGTGTGTACCAGCTCCATGATATTATTCGTAATAACCAAGGGGGAAGATGACATTACTTCGCAAAAGTTATATACCCTTCGAAATATTATTTGTAATATCCAAGGGGGGAGATGATATCACTCCTAATGTTGCAGGGGGTGTACACCCTCTGTGATATTATTTTTAATATACATGGGAAGAGATGATATTACTTTTTAGAATGTGTACACCCTCTGTCATATTATTTGTATTATCCAAGTGGGGAGATGATATTACTTTGCAGCGTATGTACACTCTCTGTGATATTATTTGTAACATCCAAGGAGAAATATTTTATTACTCCTAATTATGACTGAATCTCCTCATGCACATACACGTTTATTACATTTATAATCTTTTTGCATGGCATGAATTTGATACTAAACAAGGTAGTTTCTTTGTCTGCTGGCTTTTTTACATTCATTGCAGTAATGGAATTTTATTCCCATATGAATTCTCCAAATGTGACTAAGGCATGAAAATATTAATAGCATGAAAATTGAATTATCTGATGCTGAGTAACGGTTGAGCTATGACTGAAGGCTTTACCACATGCAGTACGTACATGATTTCTACCTGGTGTGAACCTCGGATGTTGAATGAAGCCTGAATTTGACTAGACTAAATGTCTTTTCACCCTCATTATATTCATGAGTCCTCTTTGGTATGAATGCTCTGACATTGAATGAAGTGTGCTCTCTGACTGGAGTTCTTTTTCTATACATCACAATCAAAGACTTTCTGTCTGGTGAGGACTTCTTGTTGCAGGATAAGTTCTGAGCTATGACTGAAACTGCCCTCATACTCATTACATTCATATGATTTCTCTTTCCTATGCATTATTTGATGGTGAATAAAGCATGAGGTTTGACTGAAAGCTTTTCCATATTCATAACATTCATGCAGTTTCATTCCTGTGTGAATTCTTTGATGCTGAATAAGATGTGAATTCAATCTGAAGTTTTTTCCACATTCATTATATGTGTAGGGCTTTTCTCTGAAATGAATTCCTTGTTTAATATAGGCCAACCCATATTCATCATACTTATAGGATTTCTCTTCATGGTGGACCCTCTGATGTTCAAGCAGGTATGAAGTATGGCAGAAGTCACTGCCACATACAGTACACTTACAGGGCATCTCTTTGTGAATTTTCTGATGTTGAGTAAGGCGGACACTATGACTGAAGACTCTTTCACAACTGCTACATTTGTAAGCTTTGGCTCTGGTGTGAATTTTCTTGTGTTGAATTATGCCTGAGCTTGGACTACAGGATTTGTCAGACGCTTCACAGGATTTATCAGGTGCTTCACATTTGTAAGGTTTTTCTCTAGTGTGTATTCTTTTATGTTGACTAAGACTTGAGCTCTGACTGAAAGACTTTTCACATTCTTTACATTTGTGGAGCTTCTCTCTAGTAGGGATTCTCTGATGTCTAGTAAGGGCTGAGCTCTGATGGAAAACTTTCTCACATACATCACATTTATAGGATTTCTCAGTATTAGGGATGCTGTCCCATTTATTAAGGAGGGAGAGATCCGTTAAGCTTTCCTTACATTCACTACCCTGAAAATCCTGTGTTAGATTTATGTGTTCATGTTTACCAGAGGCTGAATTCTGGTTGAAGCTCATGTCATTCTTATCATTATCATCAGTATTCTGTATTCTAAGAACTTTCTGATCTGCATCATTAGTAGAGTCCAGACTGAAGCTTTTTTCAGGTTTATTACATTCATTGTTCTTCTCACTGGTGAAGGTTTCTTTGCTGATTGCTGTTTGCCTAAACTTTCCAGGTAAAGAAATTTCCTTACAATTTCCTGAAGCCCTTCTGATCTGTCCTCAGACTTACACACTTCTCTAGTCTCTAACTTAGGTAATATTGTGTTTGAGTCTTCCTACTATCACTTTGTATGAATGTACTTCTGAAATCTTCTCCTTAGGAATCGACAGCTTGTTCTCTTCTCTGGTCTCTCCATCTCATATAATATATAAATACAAAATACAAATGTAATCTGTACCCTGTGCTTAGGAAAAGAAAACTCAGATGAGAAAACTAAACAATGTAATATCTACAAGGACAAGAAAAGTTTATTTACTCTGAAAAACAGGCACAAAATCTCAACAGCAGAAGTAGGGGCATGAACAGGAGCAGTGAGGTAAAAGAGTAGACACGTTCAGCAGAGTAAGAAGACAACAGTTAAGGAGATAATAGGGAAACAGTTTGAAAGAATTTTAGATAAGCAACTTGACTGGGGGCCCAGTACAACATGTGCACAGGTCCTAAACAAATGGAAAGGGTCAACCTAACTGGAGGAAAAAGGAAATAACTCTCCATGCCAGGACACACACACAGAACTCTTCATTCTGAGTGCCAAAGCAGCTACAACTTGGCTCAACAATTGAACTTTACTTCCCTGCTAATTCCATCTGATTGATTCTGCCTTCCTCACCTGAGCAGTCATCTCTTAAGACTTCTCTAGTCTTAGCTTCCAGATCAAAGACCTATAGATCCTGTTCCACCTGGCAAAGCCCATTGGGCTTGGAAATTGGAAATCCTGATCATAGAGAAGGAAATGGGATGTGGTAATGTATCCCCACATGCTACAGCAGCCACTTTTTCTTTTAACTAATGTCAAGAGAGAGAGAAGGTAAACTCTGAGAAGACATTAATTAGGAAGGCCTGGAGAGTAAAGAGGGCAAAGATCTTCTACAAGGAGCTCAGATTTGGGCTCTAGAAAGATGTGTGTTAAGGGGCAAGTTGATGGCTTGGGAGCAGGAGGATTAATTTAAACATTATTTGAACAACAGAATGTGTGCATGGGTTTGTCTTCACGGAAGTTATCCTTATCAGTCTCCATCTGTTACCTAAAGATCAATCTTTGGATTAGAGCTGGTATACAAGAATCAAAATGGAGGTCATCAAAATATAATTCTGCTGTACTAGAGAAAGGTGAAACTCAAGCAGCTGCTGCATGGTTAGCTAACCTGTAGCAAAAGAATCAGTGAAAACTCAATAAATATTCTAAGAACCAATCTCAAGAAACAAATTGTTTCAGTGCACATAAGAAAACAAAGAATAATATGACACATTCTTACCCATTAGGAGTGTAGCATTTATTCAATAAACATTTATGGAGTGCCTCCTTTATGCAAAGTATGCAGGGGATAAAGAGGGCAAGCAAGGTCCCTTCCCTTAAGGACCTCAAGGACCTCACACTCTACACAGAAACAGCTCTAAACAACTAACTACAATAAAATGTGGATAGAGGAAAGTGCAATCAAAGTGCATCTTCACATAAAACGGTCTTTCTATGGCTTGCATAATGGAATGTTTGGATCTAAATCTCTTTTAAAGCTAAAGCAATAGGCAGTCTGCTTCCGAGGAGATAGAATTTTAATACTATTAGCATCAAAGGGAAGTTTTTATATGTGTCCAGCCAAGGAAGCTTCTAATAGCACACATACAAGGTCTAGCTCAAGCCCCTCATCTCCAAAAACCTTTCTCTCCATTTACTGAATGTCTACAAAATTTGTTAGTTGTTCCTCTTATCCTGACATGTCACATATAATAGTGTTTACATAGGTTTTTTGCTTTGTGTTTTGTTTTTTGTGACAGAGTTTCTTCACTCTGTTGTCCAGGCTGGAGTGCAGTGGCACGATCTCAGCTCACTGCAACCTTTGCCTTTTGGGTTCAAGCGATTACTCTGCCTCAGCCTCCTGAGTAGCTGGGATTACAGGTGTGTACCACCGTGCCCAGCTAATTTTTGTATTTTTAGTAGAGACGTGGTTTCACCATGTTGGCCAGGCTGGTCCTGAATTCCTGACCTCAGGTTATCCACCTGCCTGGACCTCCCAAAGTGCTGGGATTACAGGCATGAGCCACTGCACCCGGCCCTTTACATAGATTTTTTAAGTGGTTTCAGGTATTATCATTCATACTTGATTTATAAACTCTTTGACAGAAGGGACCATGTATCTTGTATCTTACACTTCTTTTGATTCATTTACTTAACACCTACTTATTGAGTGCCAACTCTGTGCCCAAGTATCAATGTATTAACAGCTACCCAATTTTGTAAAAAGGGCACTGGGGCTGGAAAATATGAAGAACAGCTCCCCCAAAGATTCCACGTGAGAGCCTATGAGCAAGGATATAAGAACACACAGAAGAAAGGTATTTTAAACCCCCTGCAGTACTGGGATTAATATCATCCTCTCCCCCCTGGATATTTAATCCTTATAACCACCTCTGAGATGTGTGCTAAAGAATTCACACTTGGCTGAGTGCAGTGGTTTATGCCTGTAATCCCAGTACGTTGAGAGGCCGAGGCGGGCAGATCACCTAAGGTCAGGACTTTGAGACCAGCCTGGCCAACATGGTGAAACCCCATCTCTACTAAAATACAAAAATTAGCTGGGCGTGGTGGTGCATGCCTGTAGTCCCAGCTACTCGGGAGGCTGAGGCAGGAGAATTGCTTGAACCTGGAGGTAGAGGTTGCAGTGAGTCAAGATCGTGCCACTGCACTCCAGCCTGGTGACAGAGTAAGATTTCGTCTCAGAAAAAAAAAAAAAGGAAAAAAGAAAGAAAGTATCCACACTTTACTGGTGATTAAACTGAAAAGCAAAGAGGTCCAAGTAACCTGTCCAAGCCCAAGCAGCTAGTAAATGGAGGAGCGAGAATTTGAACGCTGACATTCAGAACCCAGAGCCAGAGCTCCTTGCCACATTGTCATACTGCCTTCCTCCTTATTACAGAGGTGCACTTGTAGCCATTTCATTAAAAATGTAATAAATGAATGTTCATTGCAGGGCTCTGATAGCTCCTCATTCCTTCCAAAGTAGTAAACCAGGCATAAATAAGATGAGATACATAACTTAGAAACATTTACATAAATTTCTACATATCAGAAATTTAGCACACAAAATGGTACACATTATGCAAGAATACAAGCAAAAAAATGTTAAACATTTGAGAACGGTTATGTATGGAGCCTTGTAAATAAACAGGAATAGACAAAACAAGAGATGCCGCTCAACATTGCATGGACATATAATGATAATGTGCCATGAACTGAAAAATATAATTATTTGGCACTCAGCACCTGAGGTCTTAGCACCTGGGCCCATGTCTCCAGAGGTGAAGAGCAGAGTCAGATGCCTCCCTCCTCCCACACAGGGGTCTCCCACCATTCTAACCCCACAGGGCTTGAGGGGGGATGAGATTTAAATTTATATGAAAATACTTATAAATATTTTAAATTATTTCTTTCTGTTGCTTTATTTATCACACAAAAATATGAATACTTAATCATTTTTAGGTGAGGCTAGTGCAAAAAAATGGACCTTCCAATAAAAACTCCATAAATAAAAATTTTAAATGCTATCTTGGTTCTCATGCAATGATTCTTAAATATATCTCTATATATTAGGAATCTGCAGCTCTGCAGTGTGGCCCAGGCATCTGATAGTGGGTGTATGTACAAGTGTGTGTGTGTGTGTGTGTGTGTGTATTTCTGTCATTGCTTTTTTAAAAACTCAATTGATTGAATTTTTTAATAGATAGGGTCTCACTATGTTACTCAGGATAGTCTCGAACTCCTGAACTCAAGTGATCCTCTTCCCTCTGTCTCTGGAGTAGCTGGGACAACAGATATGCACCATCATGCCCAGCTTGCCATTGTTTTTTTGTTTGTTTGTTGTTGTTTCCTTCCTTGTTTCCTTCCTCTCTCTTTCCTTCCTCTCTCTTTCTTTCTTTCTTTCTTTCTTTCTTTCTTTCTTTCTTTCTTTCTTTTTTCTTTCTTTCTTTCTTTTCTTTCTTTCTTTCCCTTCTTTTTTCTTTTTTTCTTTGAGAGAAGACTCTTGTTCTGTTACCCAGACTGGACTGCAGTGGCATGTTCATGGCTCACTGCAGCCTAAATCTCCTGGACTCCAGAGATCTTCTCACCTCAGCCTCCTGAGTAGCTAGGACTATAGGCACATGCTACCACAGCCAGCTAATTTTAAAACTTTTTGTAGAAACTGAATGTTGCCATGTGGCCCAGGCTGATCTGAAACTCCTGGCCTCAAGTGATCCTCCTGCCTCAGCCTTCCAAAGTGCTGAGATTACAGGCATGAGCCACCATGCCTGGCTGCCATTGCTTTTTTAATAGCTTTGACATATAATTCACATACTGTACAATTTATTCATTCAAAGTGTACAAATCGACAGTTTTTAGTATATTCACAGAATTTTGCAACCATCACTACAATTAAATTTTAACACATTTTCAGCACTCTGAAAAAGAAACCAATACATTTTAAGAGTCACTCCTCATTCTCCAGTCTCACACCTGAACCACAGTCCCAGGCGATCTACTTTATGTCTCTTTAGAGTGACTCACTTTCTGGACATTTTAACCTATTTTCTGTATCTTTGAATTGGCCTATTCTGGACACTTTATATAGATAGAACAATACAATATGTAGCCTTTCATGATTGGATTCTTTCATTTGACATAATATTTTGAAGTTTCAATCATGTTGTAGCATGTGTCAGTATTTCATTCCTTTTTAAAATATATACTTTAAGTTCTGGGATACATGTGCAGAATGTGCAGATTTGTTACATAGGTATACACATGCCATGGTGGTTTGCTGCACCAGTCAACCTGTCATCTGCATTAGGTATTTCTCCTAATGCTATCCCTCCCCTAGACCCCCACTGCCAGACAGGCCCTGGTGTGTGATGTTCCCCTCCCTGTGTCCATGTGTTGTCATTGTTCAACTCCCAATTATGAGTGAGAACACGTAGTATTTGGTTTTCTGTTCCTGTGTTAGTTTGCTGAGAATGGTTTCTGGTTTCATCCATGCCCCCGCAAAGGACATGAACTCATCCTTTGTTATGGCTGCATAGTATTCCATGGTGTATATGTGCCACATTTTCTTTATCCAGTCCATCATTGATGGGCATTTGGGTTGGTTCCAAGTCTTTGCTATTGTGAACAGTGTGCAGTAAACATACATGTGCATGTGTCTTTATACTAGAATGATTTATAATCCTTTGGGTATATACCCAGTAATGGGATTGCTGGGTCAAATGGTATTTCTGGTTCTAGATCCTTGAGAAATTGCCACACTGTCTTCCACGATGGTTGAACTAATTTACACTCCACCAACACTGTAAAAGCATTCCTATTTCTCCATATCCTCTCCAGCATCTGTTGTTTCCTGACTTTTTAATGGTCACCATTCTAACTGGTATGTGATGGTATCTCATTGTGGTTTTAATTTGCATTTCTCTAATGACCAGTGGTGATGAACTTTTCTTCGTATGTTTTTTTGGCCACACAAATGTCTTCTTTTGAGAAGTGTCTGTTCATATTGTTTACCCACTTTTGGATAGGGTTGTTTTTTTTCTTGTAAATTTGTTAAAGTTCCTGGAGATTCTGGATATTAGCCCTTTGTCAGATGAATAGGTTGCAAAATTTTTCTCCCATTGTGTAGGTTGCCTATTCACTCTGATAATAGTTTCTTTTGCTGTGCAGAAGCTCTTTAGTTTAATTAGATCCCATTTGCCAATTTTGGCTTTTGTTGCCATTGCTTTTGGTGTTTCAGACATGAAGACTTTGCCCATGCCTATGTCCTGAATGGTATTGTCTAGGTTTTCTTCTAGGGTTTTTATGGTTTTAGGTCTTATGTTTAAGTCTTTAATCCATCTTGAGTTAATTTTTGTGTAAGGTGTAAAGAAGGGGTCCAGTTTCAGTTTTCTGCATATGGCTAGCCAGTTTTCCCAGCAGCATTTATGAAATAGGATATCTTTTCCCCATTGTTTGTTTTTGTCAGGTTTGTCAAAGATCTGATGGTTGTAGATATGTGGCATTATTTCTGAGGTCTCAGTTCTGTTCCATTGGTCTATATATCTGTTTCGGTACCAGTACCATGCTGTTTTGGTTACTGTAGTCTTATAGCATAGTTTGAAGTCAGGTAGCATGATGTCTCCAGCTTTGTTCTTTTTCCTTAGGATTGTCTTGGCTATACAGGCTCTGTTTTGGTTGCATATGAACTTTAAAGTAGTTTTTTCCAATTCTGTGAAGAAAGTCAATGATAGCTTGATGGGGATAGCACTGAATCTATAAATTACTTTGGACATTATGACCATCCACGATAATGATTCTTCCTATCCATGAGCATGGAATGTTTTTCCATTTGTTTGTGTCCTCTCTTATTTCGCTGAGCACTGGTTTGTAGTTCTCCTTGAAGAGGTCCTTCACATCCCTTGGAAGTTGGATTTCTCAGTATTTTATTCTCTTTGTAGCAATTGTGAAGGGGAGTTCACTCATGATTTGCCCCTCTGTTTGTCTATTATTGGTGTATAGGAATGCTTGTGATTTTTGCACATTGATTTTTATATCTTGAGAGTTTGCTGAAGTTGCTTATCAGCTTAAGGAGGTTTGGGATTGAGATGATCGGATTTTCTGAATATACTATCATGTTATCTGCAAACAGAGACAATTTGACTTCCTCTCTTCCTATTTGAATACCCTTTATTTCTTTCTCTTGCCTGATTTCCCTGGCCAGCACTTCCAATAGTATGTTCAATAGGAGTAGTGAGACATCCTTGTCTTGTGCCGATTTTCAATGGGAATGCTTCCAGCTTTTGCCCATTCAGTATGATATTGGCTGTGGTTTTGTCATAAGTAACATTATTTTGAGATACATTCCATCAATACCGAGCGTATTGAGAGTTTTTAGCATGAAGATGTGTTGAATTTTATTAAATACCTTTTCTGCATCTATTGAGATAATCATGTGGTTTTTGTCATTGGTTCTGTTTATGTGATGGATTACATTTATTGATTTGTGTATGTTGAACTAGCCTTGCATTCTAGGGATGAAGCTGACTTGATCATGGTGGGTAAGCTTTTTGATATGCTGCTGGATTCAGTTTGCCAGTATTTTATTGAGGATTTTCACATCAATGTTCATCAGGAATATTGGCCTGAAATTCTTTTTTTGTTGTGTCTCTGCCAGGTTTGGGTATCAGGATGATGCTGGCCTCATAAAATGAGTTAGGAAGCAGTCCATCTTTTTCTGTTGTTTGGAATAGTTTCAAAAGGAATGGTACTAGCTCCTCTCTGTATCTCTGGTAGAATTTGTCTGTGAATCTGTCTGGTCCTGGGCTTTTTTTGTTGGTAGGCTATTAATTACTGCCTCAATATCAGAACTTGTTATTGGTCTATTCAGAGATTTGACTTCTTCCTTGTTTAGTCTTGAGAGGGTGTATATGTGCAGTTTCCTCTAGATTTATATGTATGTGTCCATTATATGTATATGTCCATTTCCTCTAGATTTTCTACTTTATTTGCATAAAGGTGTTTATAGTATTCTCTGATGGTAGTTTGTATTTCTGTGGGATCAGTGGTGAGATCCCTTTTATTATTTTTTATTGTGTCTATTTGATTCTTGTCTCTTTTCTTCTTCATTAGTTTTGCTAGCAGTCTATCAATTTTGTTGATCTTTTCAAAAAACCAGCTCCTGGATTCACTAATTTTTTAAGGATTTTTCATGTCTCTATCTTCTTCAGTGCTGCTCTGATCTTAGTTATTTTTGGTCTTCTGCTAGCTTTTGAACTTGTTTGCTCTTTGCAAAAGAACAAAATTTGTTGTTTTAATTGTTATGCTAGGGTGTCGATTTTAGATCTTTCCCACTTTCTCCTGTGGGCATTTAGTGCTATAAATTTTCCTCTAAACACTGCTTTATCTGTGTCCCAGATATTCTGGTACGTTGTGTCTTTGTTCTCATTGGTGTCAAAGGACTTATTTATTTCCACCTTAATTTCATTATTTATCCAGTAGTCATTCAGGAGCAGGTTGTTCAGTTTCCATGTAGTTGTGCGGTTTTGAGTGAGTTTCTTAATCCTGAGTTCTAATTTGATTGTACTGTGGTCTGAGAGACTGTTATGATTTCCATTCTTTTGTGTTTGCTGAGGATCTTTTACTTCCAATTATGTGGTCGATTTTAGCATAAGTGCAATGTGGTACTGAGAAGAATGTATATTCTGTTGATTTGGCGTAGAGAGTTTTGTAGAGAACTCGCTTTGTGAATCTGAATGCTCCTGTATTGAGTGCATATATATTTAGTATAGTTAGCTCTTCTTGTTACATTGATCCCTTTACCACTATGTAATGCCCTTCTTTATCTTTTTTGATCTTTGTTTGTTTAAAGTCTGTTTTATTAGAGACTAGGATGGCAATCCTTGCCTTTTTCCCATTCCATTTGCTTGGTAAATATTCCTCCATCCCTTTATTTTCAGGCCATGTGTGCCCTTGCACATGAGATGGGTCTCCTGAATACAGCACACTGATGGGTCTTGACTTGTTATCCAATTTTCCAGTGTCTTCTAATTGGGGCATTTAGCCCATTTACATTTAAGGTTAATATTGTTATGTGTGAATATGATCCTGTCATTATGATGTTAGCTGGTTATTTTGCCCGTTAGTTGATGCAGCTTCTTCCTAGTGTCAGTGGTCCTTACAATTTGGTATGTTTTTGCAGCGGCTGGTTCCGGTTTTTCCTTTCCATGTTTACTGTTTCCTTCAGGAGCTCTTGTAAGGCAGGCCTGGTGGTGACAACATCTCTCAGCATTTGCTTATTTGTAAAGGATTTTATTTCTCCTTCACTTATGAAGCTTAGTTTGGCTGGATATGAAATTCTGGGTTGAAAATTATTTTCTTTAAGAATGTTGAATGTTGGCCCCCCACTCTCTTCTGGCTTATAGGGTTTCTGCAGAGAGATCTGCTGTTAGTTTGATGGGCTTCCCTTTGTGGGTAACACGACCTTTCTGTCTGGTTGCCCTTAACATTTTTTCCTTCATTTCAACCTTGATGAATCTGAGGATTATGTGTCTTGGGGTTGCTCTTCTCAAGGAGTATTTTTGTGGTGTCCTCTGTATTTCCTGAATTTGAATGTTGGCCTGTCTTGCTAGGTTGGGGAAGTTCTGGATAATATCCTGAAGAGTGTTTTCCAACTTGGTTCCATTCTCCCAATCACTTTTGTGTATGCCAATCAAATGTAGGTTTGGTCTTTTCATACAGTCCCATATTTCTTGGACACTTCATTCATTCCTTTTCATTTTTTTTCTTTCTAATCTTGTCTTCATGCTTTATTTCATTAAGTTGATCTTCAATGTCTGATATCCTTTCTTCTACTTGATTGATTCAGCTATTGATACTTGTTTATGCTTCATGAAGTTCTCATGCTGTGTTTTTCAGCTCCATCAGGTCATTTATGTCCTTCTCCAAACTGGTTATTCTAGTTAGCAATTCTTCTATCCTTTTTTCAAGATTCTTAGCTTCCTTGCATTAGGTTAGAACATGCCCCTTTAGCTCAGAGGGGTTTGTTATTACCCAGCTTCTGAAGCATACTTCTGTCAATTCATCAAACTCATTCTCCATCCAGTTTACTTCCCTTGCTGGCAAAGAGTTGTGATCCTTTGGAGGAGAAGAGGCATTCTGGTTTTTGGAATATTCAGCTTTTTACACTGATTTTTCCTCATCTTCATGGATTTATCTACCATTGGTCTTTGATGCTAGTGACCTTTGGATGGGGTTTTTGTGTCCAAGTTCTTGTTGATGTTGATGCTATTCCTTTCTGTTAGTTTTCCTTCTAACAGTCAGGCCCCGCTGCTGCAGGTCTGCTAGAGTTTGCTGGAGGTCCACTCCAGACACTCTTTGCCTGGGTATCACCAGCAGAGGCTCAGAACAGCAAATATTGCTGCCTGTTCCTTCCTCTGGAAGCTTCGTCCCAGAGGGGCACCTGCCGGATGCCAGCCAGAGCTCTCCTGTATGAGGTGTCTGTCTACTCCTGTAGGGAGATGTCTCCCATTCAGGAGGCATGGGGGTCAGGGACCCACTTGAGGAGGCAGTCTGTCCCTCAGCAGAATTTGAGCACTGTGCTGGGAGATGCGCTGCTCTCTTCAGAGCCAGCAGGCAGGAATGTTTAAGTCTGCTGCAGCTGCGCCCACAGCCACCCCTTCCCCCAGGTGCTCTGTCCCAGGGAGATGGGAGTTTTATGTATAAGCCTTTGACTGGGGCTACTGCCTTTCTTTCAGTGATGCCCTGCCCAGAAAGGAGGAATTTAGAGAGGTATTCTGACTACAGCGGCTTTGCCGAACTGCAGTGGGCTCCGCCCAGTTTGAACTTCCCAGCAGTTTTGTTTACACTGTGAGAGGAAAACCACCTACACACCCCTTCCCGCACCAAGCTGGAGCATCCCAGGTCAACTGCAGACTGCTGTGCTGGCAGCGAGAATTTCAAGCCAGTGGGTCTTAGTTTGCTGGGCTCCATGGGGGTAGGATCCACTGAGCTAGACCACTTGGCTCCCTGGCTTCAGCCCTTTTTCCAGGGAAGAGAATGGTTCTGTCTCACTGGTGTTCCAGGCCCCACTGGGGCATGAAAAAAACTCCTGCAGCTAGCTCGGTGTCTGCCCAAAGGGCCGCCCAGTTTTGTGCTTGAAACTCAGGGTCCTTGTCGTGTAGGCAGGCACCTGAGGGAATCTCCTGGTCTGTGGGTTGTGAAGACAGTGTAAAAAGCATAGTATCTGGGCTTGAATGCACCATTCCACATGGCATAGTCCCTCATGGCTGCCCTTGGATAGGGGAGGGAGTTCCTGGACCCCTTATACTTCCCAGGTGAGGTGATGGCCCATCCTGCTTCTGCTTACCCTCCGTGAGCTGCACCTACTGTCTAACCAGTCCCAATGAGATAAGCGGGGTACCTCAGTTAGAAATGCAGGAATGTCATCTGCGTTGATCTCGTATGGAGCTGCAGACCGGAGCTATTCCTATTTGGCTATCTTGCCAGCCCCCTCATTCCTTTTTAATACTAAATGATATTTCATTGTATGTAGATGCTAATTTTGCTTATCCATTTATCTATTGACAGGCACATGCTACTTTTTGATGATTATGAATACTACTACTATGAACATTTATGTATAAGTTTTGTGTGAATGCATATTTTTGTTTTTTCTTGGCTACATACCTAGGAAAATAATTTCTGGGTCATGTGGGAGCTCTACATTTAACTTTTTGAGGAGTTTAAGCATCTACATACTTAAAACTCCCTGGAAGGACAAGGACCTGGCTCTCTGACTCCCCAGGCTGTCTCTTGAAAGGGCCACACTCCAGGTCAGGTTTTTGAGAAGTTACTTTAATGTTTTATGAAAAGAGAGGTGTCTTCACTTTGACTTTTTAATGAAAAGATTCATCATAATGATTATTATCTCCCTTTCATCATACCTCTCTCCTTAGCTCTATATACTTTAAGAATGACATTATTTACCTTTTTAAGTAAGTAGGTCACATAGCACAGTTATGAGTACATGCTATAGAGGCAGGCTTCCCGGTTCACATGCTGCCTTCCCTATTTACCAGCTGTATAATTTTGGCCATGTTACTTAACAGTTCCTCATCTATAAAAATGATATGATGACAATATGATACTACTTCCTTAGGGTCATTGTGGAAATTAAATTAATTAATACCTGTGAAGTCCATAGAATGGTACCTGGCATAGTCTAAATATTCTATCTATGTTCATTTTTATTATCCCACTACCAACATTCCATAATGTTTGTCATATAGACGGTGCTCCATGAATATCTGCTGAATGACAAGAGGGCTTAGCTAGAGCAAGACTCATCACATGTAAAGTATTAATAGAATGAACCAGTCCTTCCCATTTGTTCCTAGAGAAACTAATCACTCCTTCCTGGTGATTAGCACTTAGAACATCCAATAGAGCTGACATCTTGGCCTTGGAATATTGTGGCTGTGCTCAGATCTGTGGCTCACAAACAGCTACAAGCTCTTCTTCACCTTTTTGTAACTGACACCCAGCACAGGAGCCAAGCACTAAGCAGGTTTGCAAATATTCAATGCAACACCTTATTGGTACTTGATTGGCAATAAGACCAGTCTTAAATAAAATCTATATGTATATTAGCCAGAAGCCAAGACCACCAAGTTTTATGTGCAGTTTTATAATTAGCTAATAGTATGACATTTGACCATTTAGCTACCCTCTTTTGTGTTTTCCTAAGGTATAATACTGGCCCAAATGAAAATGGGATTTGTTTGGTTCAAAAATGGTCACATATCAGCTATTTTATAGGATTCAAGCTGATACTTCCAGCCCTCAAGTTCTATGCCTTAAGCAAGTAGTTCTCAAAAGACTCCTGTAGTTGAGGAAGAAAAAATACTCCTCATAACAGACTCATACAACATAATGTACACCCAAGCATGAGTGTACTTAATAAGCATGGGTGACTTTGAAGCACAGCACTAAAGGAAGGGAAATAAGTATTTGTTAACAGTCAGGACCACAATCCCATTTCAATTTCAAACAACTTTTAGAAATAGGTATCTCTCCGCATTACAAATGAAAGAAACAGATGCCAAATGAATCACTTGTAAATGATACAGAAATATTAAGTGTGGATCCAGGACTCCCACCTACCCCCAAGTCGATCTGAATATAGAGCCTATGTTTTCCCCACCATGACCCTCTGCTTTCACTGAGGAAGCCTAACCTACACAGAACGGCCCTGGAAAGAATGACTAAAGGATAAGCAACTAAAAACAGAATGGAAAATAATTCATATACCCTAATTTTACTGCAGGATGCAACTACAATTTTATTTCAGTTGTACCATTTATTATGAAATACCTCTTCTTGACTTCATCCCAACCCTGACATTGAAGTCTCGATGATAACATTAAAAAATCTCTTAGCTATATCTTTAAGGTTTCGGAATAAAATCTTCCTCTACATGACAAGAGGCAGCAAAGGTTAAGAGCCTACTCTGATTTCTGCTTCTTGGTGATCATATAACTTTGTACAAGTTACTTGGCCTCCTCTTGTCTCAGCTTCTCACTTCTGGAAAAATTAAGAAAATATCAGTAACTATTATGGAATTTTAAAACACACCTTCTTTTTCTTACAGAAAAAAAAAAAGAGGAGCTAAAAAATTATATTTCTGGGTTTTTTTTGTTTGTTTTTTGTCTGTTTGTTTTTTGTCCATTCTTGGTTAAAAAGGAATCAGCTAAGGAAACTTGAAGGCAAAAGAGTGAAGTAGAAACTACAGATACTTTATTGATAAACAGTTGATGTAAATGTCTTCTTTTGAGCAGGTGATGAAATGGAAGTGGTACTAAAACTTGGTTAAGTAAAGGCAAAACTGGCCAGGCATGGTGGCTCATGCCTGTAATCTAAGCCCTTTGAGAGGCCGAGGTGGGTAGATCATCTGAGCCTAGGAGTTCCAGACCAGCCTGGGCTACATGGCAAAACCCTATCTATACAAAAAATACAAAAATTAGCCAGGTGTGGTGGTGTGCACCTATGGTCCCAGCTACTTGGGAGGCTGAAGTGGGAAGATTGTGTGAGCTGAGAAGTCGAGGCTGCAGTGAGCTGAGATTGCAACATTTTACTCCGGCTTGGGTGACAGAGTGAGACCCTGTCTCAAAAACAACAACAATAAACAAACCTAATATGATATGAATACGTTTAACTATGTAACTCTCTGTATAAATCATGGCAGTTTTCCTCTTCTGTGATTTCCTTCTTTTCACTATAAAAAAAATGAGGACTCTTCTGTTGTCGAACTTTGCTAAATCATATTAATGAAATGTATGTCAGTTAAGGCATGATTTTTTCTTTTTCTTTTCTTTCTTTGTTCTCCAAAACGCCATCACAAGAGAGAACAATTGTGTTTTTTTGAGATAACGACTAAGATTAATATGGTCCCTTTTATATAAGCTAATAAGACAAATTATTTTTAATTTTTAAACAAAATTATTATTTTTTAGAGACAGGGTCTCACTCTATCACCCAGGCTGGAGTGCAATGACAGTATTACTGCTTACTGCAGCCTTGACTTCCCAGGCTCAAGGGATCCTCCTGCCTCAGCCTCCTGAGTAGCTGGGACTATAGGTGCACACCACCACACCTGGCTAATTTTTTATTTTTTGTAGAGACAGGGTCTCACCATGTTGTCCAGGCTGGTCTGGAACTCCTGGGCTCAAGGGATCCGCCCACCTCAGCCTCCCAAAGTGCTGGGATTACAGGTGTGAACCACTGTGCCCAGTCTATAATATTTTAAATTGTAAAATTAAAGCATTAATAACAGTTTCTAAACCTGAATCTAATATGTGGCTTTATGTCCTGACAACTCCACATGATGTTATGATGATTAAAGGAGTAAATTCATGAAAAACACTTAGGATAGTGTCTGGCACAAGCTAAGTATTCAGGAAATTATTATTATTATTGCATCTTAATGGTCTCAAGCTATTATCTTTCACCCAACATATTTATTGTAAAATAGAATTTGGCCCTGGGAATCAATGACCACATACATGGTATAACTAATCTCGAATATTTAAATTTCTATGTTTCATTAAGGTAATCTTGGCCCATAGAGTCTAACTAGATCAATGGTTTACAATCATTAAAGGAAAAAAAAATGAAGCCCATAATGCAGAAACATTTCACAGGACTCCATGCAATGTAAATTGTATAAATTGTATTTTGATTTATCCCCTAGCTGAAAAAAAATACATAAAGATTAAACGCTACCATAAATCCTCTAATGCTTTGAAATTAATTTGTATTTTGTTTATGACAACATATATTTTAAAATTTATAGTTGAGCCATATTCATTCAAATGACAGTTAAGCTTGTAGAATATACAGATTTACTGGCGTTTTAATAGCTTAATGGGCTCCTGAGAAGCCATGGCTAGCCATTAGGAATAATGAGTTAAAAGGGTCAACAAAACCTTTTCTGCAAAGGGCCAGAGAGTAAATAAATTAGACTCTGCTGGTCATGTATGTCTTTGTTGAAACAACTCAATTTTGCCATTGTAGCAGTAGCAACATGTAAACAAATGGGTGTAGCTGTGTTCCAATAAGACTTCACTTTCAAAAGCCTCAGCCCACACTGAAGGTGGGGAGGTTATGCAAAGGTGTAAATACCAGGCAGCAGGGATCACAGGGAGCCCTCGTAGAGGCTGCTGGCCACATAGCCCAATGCTCATAATCCCCAAAGTGTATTTGGAGGAACATGAATTGTTGATGTATTTGGGAATTTTTTTAAAGCTGCATTTTATATTTAAACTATATTTTTAAAATTTTACACAGAAGCTTCAATCAAGCTGTGTAATAAGTATATGGGAGTCCTTTATATTATTCTCTATAATTTATTTGTTTGAAATATATCAAAACAAAAATGCCTTAAAAATATACAGTAAAATAATCAAACACATTCCTAGAGTTGTTTTTATGAAACAGTCTGTTTATATAGTTTGTCTATGTACTGGTTTATGTTTTATATCTTGCCATAATTTTAACATATGTTTAAGATATAAATGTTTATATAATAGTAAGTTTCTCTCATAGACCATCTCTCTTCTGCTTACCACATTTCCTTTAACACCCTAATTACAATGACTTGGAGATCCTACCTGAAAAATTAGCAGGATGCCCCCACATCCTAGCTTTTCTCTCCACAAATATCCAGGAAAGCCCCAGCTTTGTTTATACATGTTCTTGAGTCAGATCTCATTGCCACCTACTGATGTGATATAATTTGGGTGCGTGTCTCCTCCAGATCTCATGTTTAAATGTGACCTCCAGTGTTGGAGATGAGCCTAGTGAGAGGTGTTTGGGTCATGGGAGCAGATCTTTCATCAATGGCTTGGTGCCATCCCAATAGTAATGAGTGAGCTCTCATTCTGGCAGTTCACATGAGAGCTGGTTGTTTAAAGGAGACTGGGACCTCCTCCTCCCTCTCTTGCTCCCTCTCTCCTGCCATATGATATGTCCACTTTCCCTTTGCCTTCCACTATGAATGGAAGCTTCCTGAGGTGCTCCCGAATCAGATGCTGGTATCATGCTTCTTATACAGAACTATGAGCCAAATAAACATCTTTTCTTTGTAAATTACCCAGTAAATTACAAAGTAGACTAACACATGATGCTTTTTTTTTTTAAGCCTGCAAACAGTAAGAAGATTCCCCTCTCTTTCTCAGTGGATGTAAAGTAGTGAATCTGCATAAATGTATCAGTCCTGTAACTCAACTCCTTCTGGAGTGGACTTCCCTAGACCCAGAGAGTGAGTCCTGCCTAGCCTACACGGCCTGAAGTTGGAGATCTCTTCCAATTCAGGTAATATTCTGCTTTCTGTACGCCTGATCTCTACATATATCTTACAATGATTTTTAACTCAAATGAGGAAACAGGAAATTATTCATTACAACCTCCTAAAACTACAACAGGTGTTATAAAACTTCTGACTATAAACAGGCAGACAGCAAAAAATGTACACGGGCACAAAAGGTAAATTTGAGTGAGAAAAAGGAGCTGAAAAATGAAAGCCTCACTATGAAACAAAACAGCACTGAAGAGTCTCCAAAGAGAGAGTGACTGGAGAGAGACTGATGTGGGAGAGCAGAGTGGGGATCAGATTATAATGAGTATCTTTCCCACACTAAGGAATTTGGAGCTTTTTTGATAGGCAATAAAGAGTCACATATAACAGCTGTATTTAAATTGTTCATAGGTGATGGAGCTGCAGGTAATTCTTTTCTTCTTCCTTTTTGTATTTTACTTTTTCTTTTTCTTTTTTGAGAAGGTCTCACTCTGTTGCCCAGGCTGGAGTGCAGTGGCGTGATCTCAGCTCACTGCAAACTCCACCTCCCGGGTTCAAGCAATTCTCCTGCCTCAGCCTCCTGAGCAGCTGGGATGATAGGCGCCCACCACCATGCCCAGCTAAATTTTGTATTTTTAGTAGAGATGGGGGTTTCACCATTTTGGCCAGGCTGGTCTCAAACTCCTGACCTCGTGATCTGCCCACTTCAGCTTCCCAAAGTGCTGGGATTACAGGCGTGAGCCACTGCGCCCAGCCTTAATTTTTCTTTATTGGAAAAGAAAGAAAATCTATATTTTTAAGGCCACCAGCCAGAGCACTTAGTAAAGAAGGAGGATGTATATTGCTTTTGCTGTTTCCTGTTAGCCTGACATTTGTGACTATATTGACTCTGCTGGGGTCACTTTCTCTAATTTGAGGATGATTTTTTTCTTTCTCAACTGCCTGGAGGATATGTATGGGTCCATGACTCTGGGTTACCACATAAGATTATGAAGATTATACCTGTCAAGGGTGCCCAGTCAAGGAAGAAGAGTGACTGAATTCAGCCTGTGCTCTGCCTGAAAGCCCTATGCTCTGTGTGGGCCTTAGTCCACCTAGAGGAAGGGGTACCTTTTAAAAGTACACACAAAGGCACATCATGGGCTAGCAGCAGCGCTGCCTGGCCCCAGGTGAGCTAGCAGTGCCAGATGCCTCCAGAATAGACTGGAAGGCCTTCTGTCCCTCTATTATGTCAAAACTGCAACTGGAACTACTTTGTCTAAGGAAAGGAGAGAGAAACCATAGGAAAAGGCCATAGGAGAATGGTGTCTGGAAAAACAAAAAACTGCAAAGAATATAAGAGATATGAATGAAGCAGATGCAATGAAACAACAGGTTTAATTTCAGCCTTAAGTTTATTATATTAAGAGAATGGAATAGAATCCCCATTGAGTAAACACGAATACAAAGGGTTTATTGAGAAGATACAGAGGAATTGTATAGAGCCAAAAGCCCACCCTGGCTTCACAAGACGGAAAACTAGAGTGAGGTTCAAGGAGGTCTTGCCCCTTCATTTCTCTAGAGTCACACAGCCTCTCCTCTCCTCTCCTCACCTCTGTATTGTCTGTAGTACTCTTCAGCCTCTCTCTAAAGACAAGTTTTTCTCACTCTAAAGCTCGGGGCAAAAAATGGCTCCTCGATCTCGACTTTATGGGACCATTCTATTTATGCATTCACTGTTCTCTGACCACAATGTCTATAGATTTGGATCAAATTTCCAAGAGATGAGAGAGCAAATTCCTATTTTACTCACTTACAGATTCAAAATTAACATAGATATGATTTGTAAAGAGAGTATTTCTACCAACCTTGACCAGGACAGTAGATTTCTATATCGAGTTCTACAGATCAGCCCGTAGTTGTGTTGAGGTCAAATAAAATATAGAGACTAATCTCTAAATTTAAAACATTTTATTCGGGAAGCAAAGATTGGATTGAGCACACACCCACAGACTGGGTGGCCTTTAGTATGTCTGAAGCACAAAGAGAAGGTTGGAGGCTTTTACAAAAAGGACAAATGTTACATATTATTTTGAAAGTAATTTCATTGGCACTAGTAAGGTTTTGAATAGCTGGCAAGCTCTGACTGGTGAATGATGGTGGTGTCTAAAACTAGTTGTAGAGTTACAGCAGGCTGTTTCTGTAGCTATTAGACTAAAACTGGTTCACGTTAAAAGAGGCAGTTTCAGCAGCCAGGTTTGCAGAGAATTACATTCTTAGAGCAATATGATAGGCCCTGAGTGCATTTTCCCTCCCCCTGGCTCCTCAACTCTGATTTAGTTGAGTATAACAAGAATGACCCAATTTGTGTGATCAGCTTTCACAGCTGGTTCCCAATCATTGAGTCACAAAGTAAGAAATAAGACAAGATGTAAGCAATTTTATGAAAATCTCCCCACAATGTGATGAATTTATTGATGATCATCAACAGTGAAATAACCATGCATAAAACTCCCTGTATATAAATTATGGAACTGACAGACATAGGCATGTGACTTATCAAAGAATAAAATAAGTGTCCTTTTCAGATAGAGTGCCTGGGGGATTAATGAGTTCAAAATTTAGGAAGATGGGTTATTCTCTCTTGTTAAACAAAATGAGACGATATTTATGGGTTAATATTTGTACATATACCATCAGAGATGGCTTTGAACAGTCATGGAGTCTGAAAGCTTTATTTAGCAAAAATTGTACAAGAACCCTGTTAAAATACTAAGGCTACAAAATTCAGAGCAGGTAATCTTGATTTATAAGTGTAGGAAAAATAAGTCTTTCAAATGTCAGATAGAGTCTGGAGTTTTCTGCAACGAAGTCATAAATTTTGCTATTTTTATAGGTTGACATGAACACTCAATTCCTCTTCAGGAAGTTAAGTGACTTAAAGATTATATAAAAGCTAAGAAGACAAGCCAGCTAAGTATGTTCACGACAGGGCTTTTTGAAACTGCACCGATTGATCATAATGGTGTGAGTTTCAAGCCCCTTCATAGCTTTCCTATGGCTCACTCTGTGCATCTCCCAAATGACAAAAACAAGGCAAACCCACAGAGTATTAGTTTACATCATATGCAAAAAACACAAAGTCCAGAGTGTAGAAAATGGAAGAAGAAAAATGAAATCAATGAAGGTGAATGTCATTAAAGTTAACACTATATGCATGGAACTTTGATCTGGCACAGTTTTTTGGCCACATTTTATTTAAAAGATTTTAATTTATGCATCCCTTTCCACATCTAGGTTATGGATTCTGACAGGTATAAGACTGTCTCGTGTTCAGTCTCTCTATCCTTAGCAACTAGTGATATACCTAACACAGAAAAAGCACTCAACACATTTGATGAATGAATGTGATTATTCTGTTGACAAAATGGTAATAATCTCTTGACTATAAAAAAAAAGTCATTCTAAAAATCATCGCCTCGGGGACTAAAAGATTTTGGGGGTCGATTTACTGTTGTTCCTCTGTGTTTAAACACAGCAGGCCCTCCCAAGTATCCTATTGCATCTGGTCCACAAGATCTAGTTGCAGAGATAAATGATTCTAGAAAATTTCCCTGGCATACTCCCCACTTATACCAGATCCACTACTTTTGCTTCCATCCTCCATTTCTCTGAATGCAGGGCGGAGTACCTCTGACTTTGATCAATGCTTTGGGCTCCTTCAGGTTTGGCGACTGATAGACATTCTCCTCTGTTTCATGAAACCTCTGCCTCCCATCTGACTCTTGTCCCAGCTTGCTTCACAATGATTATGATTGTATTAGGCTCCGTAAATACCATCATGATAATCAAATCAACCCTCACAGAGGGCTAACTGATAATGGCAATGAATACAGCATGAATTCGATGAAGACACCTGGCATTACTTGGGTAAACGATACTCATTAGTGGTTCTCTGCCTTGGCTGTTCGTGGGAAATACCTGGGGAAATCTAAAAATATTGATGCCTACCCCCATAGATTTTAACATGATTGGCTTGCGGGAGGCCTGGCATTAGAACTTTTTAAAAATTTCCAGCTGATTCTTACACAAAGTTTTCAAATCACTGCTTTAGGCTGAAAAGCTAACTGGTGCAATTTTTTCCATATTGCAGAGAATAGACATTATTAAATGAAAATGAAACAATGTCTTAGCTTTGTGTTCTATATTCTTGTCTTTGTATACCATAAGATTTATCTAAATATTGCTAGGTGAATGTAGGTTGGCTGAGATGACATGTTCAAAATTTCCCTGAAGTAAAATGAGATATGTTGGGTGGAAAGCTTTGAGACATGTTAAAAAACCAAAAAATTGAAAATGTTAATGCCATAAGGATCGATTCTTCCCTCTAAAGTGAGAACCAGGGGAGAATGTTCTCCTCCACTTCCTATCTTAACTGAAGGCCGAAAGCTGTCTGTCCCCACTCCCACCCCATAGGATCAAGAAGAACTGGCATTCTCTGACTGTCCCTTCCTACTTGCAGGTCATTTGCCCAGGCATTGGCTATTTTGAGAGCTGTCTGTCTGAATACATAGGGAACTTAGCTGTTAATGGACGGACAAATGCCAGCCCTGGGAGCTGACTCATGCCTAAAATATGCAGAGGGAGCCCAAGGGAATGCAGGCTTCCTTTCTCAGCTATTTGTCTTTAAACAGCTGATGGGGAAGCTCCCTTGATACAGGCAACTGAGAAATAGTGCTGACTCACTTCTGTTTCCAAGGCTCAAGAGATAAGGGCATAGCACAGCCCTGGATGCTGGCATCTTCAATTTTAACTCCTGTTTGCCATTTCTCCCTCTCCCTAGACCGTAAGTGCCTGCTTATATGTTGTGCCGAAAGTAAAGCTTCAATTTCGAGGAGAAAAGGAGGGTTTATTGCATTTAACAAAAATGGCAAACAATACTGTAAAAATTGCATACCATATACAACTTAAATGAACGACACATGGTGTATTTGGCTTCTTTCATTAGACCTCATTATTACGGTTGTCTTCGATGACTCCATTGATAGTGATCCTCCCCTTGGACAGTCTTGGTTTGAGGCCTGTCTCAGAGCAGAGCTGGGAGGAGAGTGGTCACTAACTGTTCACAGCTTGCACCATCCCTAACATGAGATTCCAAATGGATTTTGCCACAGCCCCTTTCTTACAGACCCCTCAGGCTGTGGCAGTGTCATTTAAGACACCTGGCTCTTCTCCAGAGACACATTTGAACAGACATTGCAATCACTTTGCTGGCAGAAGAAAGAGGAGATAGGATAGTCCATTAGTGGCTAGAGCTGCAATTTGAACAGAGTCAGAGACAGGCAAAAGAAGCAGGTAGCCCATGGGCAGGCAGCAAAAGCTGACATTCTCTATGAACAGGACTGTGTCACAGGAGAGCTCACAGCAGGGCTTGTGTGGATTAAAGAGGAGGGTTAGAGATAAACAGCAGACTCCTCAGTATCTTGAACAGCAGGCCCCAGCTTGCCTTGTATATGGAGACAGCGATGATGAATGGGTCTCCTTGGCAACGGAGGCATGCATGCTCAGCAGGACTACCAGGCAGGCATCTGCAAGCCTGCAATGAGTGTTGGCGTCCCTGCCCTCTTCTTGTTAATGCTCATGTCATCTAAGTATACCGCCCTTTTACTCCTCTTCATTGCAGTCATCTATTGCCTTCAGATCACTGTCCATCATTGGGTAGAAATCTTCTCCACCACAAATCCTGAGAGATTTCAACCTCTATTTAGATAGCCAGTGAGCAATATTGCTTTGTAATTCCTGAATCTCCTTTGCTGCATTGCATTTCAGCCTCCTAATCCAAGGAGCTGATCTTGGATCTTAATATCCTCCAAATGCCCCAATTCAGAAATCCTAACTCCAATTGTCTAGTGTCAGATCATCCCCTATCCTTTCTGCTGTCTCTACCTTCAAACCGTCTATTCACAGAGACTCCTAATTCCTTGACTTGTTCTTTCATTAAGGTCTAACAGGATCCTCTTAGCCTCTTTTATTCCATTACACTGCCCAGACCCCTTCGTTCCAAATTACTACCTCACCAGAAATATCAAAACCTATGATCAATGTTACAACCTACCTTCTCTGATTCTAAACTCTGGTGTTCCTGCTGCAAGTGCACACTGGCACAAAGTTACTATACAGTTCATTTGTGCTTTTCAATCTCAGCCTAGCCCTGAGCAATTTGTCAACCTTCCTATTTGTCTTTGACCAGGTTTTTCGTCCCACTTCTCAATGGCTCTCAGTTGACCACTCCATCTCATACTTTATTCACAAAATTGGCAGTGTCAGCACAACGTCCTACATCATCCTCTTCATACACACTACTAAGTTGCCTGCCTCCTCTGCCCAAGTCTCAGAGGGCAAGTTCTTCCCGCCCTCACCACCACTGGGGACCTACTCCCTCCTGCTCCCTCTGGAATTGGCTTCATCAATCTTTTTCTTGTTTTCCTTTAACTTCAACTTCACCTTTTCCACTGAGTCCTCCTCTAGTATCTACAGACCTGCTCATGTTCCTCTCAACCTAACATTTTATCCCTTGTACAAATATACCTCATCTGGGGTTTAGCAAACTATGGCCCACAAGAAGCCTATCTTTGTAAATAAAGTTTTACAAATCATACCCTTCTTGAAACTCTAGGGAAAGAACTCAAATTCAAACTCCAAGAGAAACCAGGAAAGCTGTGTCAATTAATGAAGAAAGCCACATCAAGATAAGAACATTGGCTTAACATACTAAAGCCTGCAGGGAACTGGAGAGCATGTACCCCATAGCAATAGGGCAGCCCCTTGGCCCCTATGAAGGACTGCCTTCTAGCCTTAAAAACAAAATTTCCAGTGTTTCCAATGAAGCTAGAAATGCAGATTTTTTGAGATACCTCTCAATTCTTAACTGTTGGCAACTATTTTTTTTTAATATTGTAAACACTGGTGAGGAAAACAAAATGAAACTTTGGGCCAACTTGGTCTAAAGGCTGTGGATGAGCCCCCACTGGATTCCATGGCTGAATTTTCTTGGTTTTCTTTGGGAATATTTGGTTTTTGCTGCTGGTGGTTCTTTGTAAGCCAACCTCCCTCTGCCTACTCAGGTGTTCATCCCCAGCCCATGAGTCTTCTCTTACTACACAGTCTTTCTGAGTGACGTCCTAAGTCTATATCTCACACTCTTACCTATGCTTTTGTTTCCGACTTCCATTTGCAATTCCCGCTATAGCTGGAAATCTTACAAACACTTCAAAGTCCACATCAGCCCTCCCATCATCCCTAACCTCTACCCTTCGCTAAGCATAATTTAAGACTCAGCTTCCCTGAAACCAAGCTTCCCTCCTCTCCATTTTTTTCTCAGGATTGGGATACCTCTCCCATGTCCTCAGAATATTTTTATAACTATACTTTCTACAAAGTATTATAATGATCTGCCTTGGTATCTGTCTTACCTACCTACAATGTGACATGTCAATGAGCATGGACTGTGTCTCATTAATCTTTGTAATCCCAGCTTCCAGCGTAGTGCTGGCATATAGTAGGTTCCTATTAAATGCTGGGCAAATTAATAAGCAAACAAATCAGAGAAAAATGCACTAAAAAACAAAATTGTCATATGTCCACAGAACACATTTCCTAGTGTTATTTTTACTTATGGTCTCTGTTACATAATTAGTGTTATAGTTAACAAAAATTTTGGTATTTCATCAGAAAAAAAGTATTTTCTCTTGTTATTTTTTAAATTAAGAAAAAAACTTAGACTAGTCAAGTGCAGTAGCGAGAAGGCAGAGAAGAGTGGAACAACAAGTTCAATCTGTAACTAGGAACAATCAATTGAGATAACTCATATCTTCAGACCAGCCTTAATTGTTATTTTGTAAAGCATTTATTTGCATGGTAAAATAAAACTTTATTACATTCAGCAATAAAAAATATAAAACTGAATGATGGAAGTCAATGAATAAGGTAGGATTTGCCAAATAAATATACAAAACATAATGATACACATTTCTTTTATTAAGTGAGATTTACTAGGACAATTTTCTACCATGAAAATGGAAAAATTAGGGTTTTTTGTTTTCGAAATTATTTCTTTATATTTATTATTGTTATTATTATTTTTGAGACAAGGTCTTGCTTTGTAGCTCAGGCTGGAATGCATTGGCACAATCATGGCTCACTGCAGGCCCCCAGTTCAAGCGATCCTCCCGCCTCTGCCTCCTGAGTAGCTGGGACCACAGTCAGGCACCACCATGCCCTGCTAATTTTTCTTTTGTATTGTTTGTAGAGACGGGGTTTCACCGTGTTGCCCTGGCTGGTCTAGAAGTCCTGGGCTCAAGCCATCCGACCGCCTCCCAAAGTGCTGGGATTACAGGAGTGAGCCACCTCGCCCAGCCGAAAAAGTATTTTTTGATCTTAAAATCTTACGTGGAATGAAAGTGAACAATGAGACAATGAAAGTGGAAGTTTCTCTCAAGCAAATACAGAAGTCAACCATTCCAGCTTTCTAAGGTACTGGTAATACTCTTTCGTCTGTTTTATTTTATGGCATAATTTTAAGACTCCTGTGAGCTATGTCTTTAGGGGAAGTTTGCCAGGGACAGGCAGGGTGTCAATGTGGAATTAACATCAGTTTAATTTTCGCCCGTGGTTACCTGGGCTTCATTCCAGCAACAGGACTTTCAGAAAAAACACTGAGATAAAGCTGTCTTTTTATACCAATAGGTGGCAGTATTGCTTTGAAACAAATGACAGCAACGACACCGTACAGTCCCATTTTAAGAAACTTGTAGATCCATTGCATTTCTAAAATCTTACACTTTTATTAGACTTTGCCTTTTATTTATTTTATTTTATTTTATTTTATTTTTATTTGTGTATTTATTTTTTTCGGAGACGGAGTCTCGCTCTGTCCCCCACGCTGGAGTGCAGTGGCGCGATCTCTGCTCACTGCAACCTGGGTTCAAGCAATTCTCCTACCTCAGTCTCCCGAGTAGCTGGGATTACAGGCATGCACCACCACACTCGGTTAATTTTTTGTATTTTAGTGGAGATGGGGTTTCACCGTATTGCCCAGGCTGGTCTAGAAGTCCTGAGCTCAGGCAATCCGTCCGCCTCGGCCTCCCAGAGTGCTAGGATTACAGCGTGAGCCACCACGCCTGGCCTTTTTTGTTTGTTTGTTTGTTTGTTTGTTTGTTTGTTTGTTTGTTTCACCATCTGATGGCTTTGTCTCCCAGGTTGGAGTGCAGTGGCGCGATCACAGCTCACTGCAGCTTCAACCTCCTGGGCTCAAGTGATCCTCCCACCTCAGCCTCCCGAGTAGCTGGGACCACAGGCACACGCCACCATGCCCAGCTTCTAGGCTTCAACATGTCCCCCAAAAAGACAATTAAATAGCCAGATGCAGTGGTGCGAGCCTGTAGTCCCAGCTACTTGGGGGACTGAGGTGAGAAGATCGCTTGAGCTCCAGGAGGTCCAGACTCCTGGTAGCTGATTGTGCCACTGGGCGACAGAGCCAGAACCTGTCTCAAAAAACAAAACAAAACAAAATAACAGGGGATTAAATAAAGCACGAACATGGTATTTTAAGGAAATTAAAAAGGACTCACCAATATCACCCCTTCATTCAGAGCCTTGCCTTTGAAAGAAACACACACTCATTTATCTTCCCTCAGGAAGGCCTCTTTCCTGTCAAGTAAACCTAGAGTGATGATTAATGCAGAAAAATAGGCCCCGTGTTGCAAATAATAAGTTTGCTTCTCTGAGAACCTCCAGATTGGGATACATTCAATTCACTAATCTAGTCTCCAGCCTGGCAAAAGTTTACTGTGAAAACAACTTCAAGTAAGTTTCTTTTTCACACTGATTGTTGGGATAGGACTGGAATCAGGGATCACAATTTGATCCTAATTTGTTGATGCTCCCTTAATTTTTAAAAATTTTTGCATGTACATGCACTCATGTAACCATCACACCGATTAAAATATAGAAAATTTCTAGTAACTAAGAAGGTTTCCTATGCTCTCTCAATTTTTAAAATCAGAAAAAATATATTTCTCAATTTGTGTATTTAAAACAAAAACAAACAAATAGAAAACATGAAGTAGAAGGGCTGGGGATGTGAAAGCAAAATAAAAGTTGGGGTCCCCACATCACTAAGCTAAAGGGAAAAGTCAAGCTGGGAACTGCTTAGGGCAAATTTAACTTCCATTCTGTTCAAAGTCACTCCTCTGCTCACTGAGATAGATGCAACCCTCACTCTTTCACCTATCTGCGACCTGGGAGCCCCCTCCCTGCTTCAAGTCTTCCTGCCTTCGCTTCAAGTTGTCCTGCCTTTCCAGACTGAACCAATGTGCTTCTTACATATATTGACTGAAGCCTCATGTCTCCTAAAATGTATAAAACTAAGCTGTGCTGCATCACCTTAGGCACATGGTCAGGACTTCCTGAGGCTATGTCACAGGCACATCCTCAACCTCGGCAAAATAAACTTTCTACTCAAATTTTCAGCGTTCACATTTTGATAACCATGGAGGGATGCTGAGTGGAGACGACCCTGACCTTTGACAAGTCTCCTATTGGTGCTTGATACCAGCAGGAGCTACCTTTATGTCTCAAACCAAAAGAACAATTTGCTAAGGTCTGAGAGCACCCCCTCCAGAGAATCCCTGACTTCCCAAAATTTGGTCATGATCCAACTTTATTTTGCCATACAACTCTTTTTCTTTTGAGTTTTACTTGCTCCCAACACAAGGAAGGCAAGTTTTCCTGCTTCCATGATGTTGGAAGCAGGTAATTCCTTTACGGAGTTTGAGCTCGCTTAAAACAGAGAAGATGAGCTTGGTTTTTTGTTGTTGTTGTTGTTTCCTGCTTCTAGGATGGTAGAGAGCAGTCTACAGCCTGAGACCCATCACTAGGTAGAAAACTGGTTTGGGATTCTATCTTGCAAACTCCTTTGAAATGACTAAAGTTAGCATTTAACAACCAGCTGGTGTTAATTTCTTCTTAACACTTAGAGCGCTCAGAAATAGTATATTTTTGTGTGATCATTGTTAGTTTAGCAGCATTTTGTCCTAGTTGAAATATGATAATAAGATTTTTAAAAAGTGTTTAAAGGAGCTCAATGTTAAAAAATCAACTTAATTAAAAGGCCATCCAAGATGTGTGTGGGTATGTGTGCAGATATGCATCTTTGTATTTGAAAGGCCTTCAAGTTTTTGCTTTTTGTTTTTCTCTCCCAAGACCTTGTCTTGTTTTTTCTTTCTTTTTCTTCTCAGTTTTTTTTTTCTTTTTCTTCTCAGTTGACTGAATTCTGTTTTCACCTGATTTTTTTTCTTTTCTTTTCTTTTTTTTTTTAACTAAAATAGTTATTGCAACGGAGGCTACTCTTGGGTTTTTAAGAAAGAGTGTAGTTTAATTTCATTTGGCTCAAAATACAATAAAAAAAATCTCCCTCTAGCACCACCACACTTTCTCTTTCTTTCTGTACCTTATGATGTAAATTTTGCTATTGGATTTTCACCTGAGTTGTTTCCTTTAGTGTGCAAATTTAAGGCTCTTTAGCTGACAACTGCCTAGGGTTGTGAAACAGGCTGTCAAGAATCTGAAAGTCTAAGATAGGAAAAAAAAGAGCAGGGTCTCTATAAATCTATAAAATGTACTTCCATCGGCATGCCTAATACATCTTTGTATGTATTTATGTGTTGTGTACAAAATGTTTCACTACTCAAAATATATAAAAGAGCTCTAATTAATTGGCTTACAGGAAAATAAAAGCTCTTAAATCAGATACTAAAAAAAGAAAAGACTAGTCAAACGCTTTTTCAAGTTTATGTAACTTAAATAAAATCTTTAACATATAAGCTAGCTTTAAAATTATTGGTAAAGTAATATTAGAAATGTCTTAAGAATTGCCAGCACATAGTTTTGGTTTTGCATTTATTAATCAAGCAATTCCATACTTATCCCTGCCAAATGCTCTAACGTGTCAAAATTTGGCATGGAATTATGAAACTATAAACTCAGTCCACAACAGAATGATTTTTGGTTGTGTAATTTTTAATAAGACATTGATAGGTGTTTAATGAAAATAGCTGCATCTTGAATTTAGTAAGATTACCATAACTTCTAATCCTGTGGCTTTAGGCAGTCTAGACCACAGGCAATAAGGAAGTTTGCTTTCGGAAAGGGCTGTTACCATTTTTGTTTCAAAGCTATAAGCTAAGTTGCTCCCAAAGTTAGTTTGGCCTATGCCTAGGAATGAACAAGGACAGTTTGGAGGTTAACAGCAGGTTGTAGTCAATTCGGCCAAACCTTATTCACTGTCTCAGTTATATATAATTTTGCAATGGCAGTTTCATAACTTTAAATTCATGACTATCACAGTTTTCATAAATAATCTAGGTAGACAATTAAAATAAAATAGATAAATGTAATGGGATAAATACTTGTAGACCAACTGGTCATAATTTCATAATTTAGAATATAAAGTTATATTAAATTAAATCATATATATTTCATTATTTGGGTATTTTCCAATAAATATATATTGTAGGAAAATATTCTTGCAAAAAAAACAGGTTAAAAATTTTTGTCTAATTCAAAGCTTATTTAAAGGTTATATATAAAACAAGGTAAAAGGAACCATGAAATAAAAAGAGATGTAAAGTCATAAAAATAAAGAGGTATTTTTGTGTGTGTGTGGAAAGAAAGCTTAAAGAGAAATAATTTTATATGAGAAAGAATCTTATATGGTAAACTTTAATCCTAAAATAAAATGACTGGTTGTTTAAAAAGGAGGGACATTCAGGACAAATCAAAAAGTCCAAGTATTATTACTAAGTTTTGGTTTGCTTAGGGGAAAAACTGAGATTAAAAAAATTTTTTAAATTAAGGTTATTACATCCATGTATTTTTCTGTATGTACTTTTAAAGTCCTTGTGACATTGAGTTACAGGGCTTTGACTCCTGCATCTAAAAAGGACACAAAGTCCTGTTAAATCTTAAACACCGACAGCAATTAAAGCCTCATCTTCAGGCCCTGTAGAAGATGCCAGTCAAAATAAACTACATTTCTGTGACACAGGGCAAGAAATTAAAGGTATTTGAACTCCTCAAGGCCCAGGGACTATCACAGAAGAGATGGGCACGCAATATTGTAAGGGCCAATTTTGAAAGATAAAATAAGTTAAGTTTCTTTATAAATCAGTCATTAATGTCAAAGGCACACTGATGCAAGACCAGCATATGGGCCCCTGTGTCAGATTAACAAGGTTTTCTTGAAGCATTAACCAACTCCTTAGTAAAGGTCATAAAGATTATAAAGTGCTATGGAAGCTGTATCTTATGGTCAAGATTAAAAATGTTATAGACTGTTTATAAAATTTTGAAAAACAAATTTAATTGGCTTCATGCTGGTTTTATTAGGGCTTATTGTTTGGAAAATTAAGTCTCCTCTCAAAGAATAAAGGTTCTTGCCTTTTTTCAAAGTCCGGAAGTTATCACTTTGGTTAAATGAATGACTTATTTTACAATAACCTGTGATCCAATTTTGTGATATCAAGTGTTTAAAACCTTTGATATTTGACAAACTTTCCAAAATCAAATTATAAATTATGTCTTTTTCTGACCTAATTAAAGCTTTAACATATTAGGTTCCGTAAAGTCCAGAAAATAACATAATTTGGCTTATTTGGTACAAAAATTATACAGGAAGCATTGTTAAATATGAAATGGTGTTGGTTTTTTGGAGGACTGTATTTGTAAAATATGTTATTAGTATGTGTTCCAAAATTATGGGAAATTACTATAACTCTATATAACTCAGTGTACATTATCAGTAATAATCATAATTGTTATGTTAAAATTATTGTGTGCCACAGAGGTAACAAATGTCCTTTTCAATTGTGTTTTTGACTATGGCTGTCCTAAAACTTTTTGTCATCCATGGACAATTGTTGTCTTGTTTTGGTCCTCTTTAGAAGGTGGTTTTATACTCAGCTATAAAACTAGCAGGTGCTCTTGAATGCAGGTTTCTGATAATTTTGGAGATTGTGACATCAGAATAGAGGAAAAACTTTCAGGACTCATGGAGAGCTATAAAATATTCATGAGTATCAAGCAGAACAGGAATTAACTGCATGGACTGAAATGATCTTTTTGACTTTTTGCTTAAAATGTTGCTGATCCTTTGTTTTGTTTTTCAGTCTTAAAACTTTCCTTTTAACTTTTCTTTTGAGCTATCGGCAGCTTTTAACAATTTAGTATACTCCCATAAACAAAATTGGGAGCATATTTGTTTCTCTGTATTGATTTCTCCAGAATTTGGAAACTATTTGTAAGTCTTCTTAACTTATGGCAATACAGTTATTTGCATAAGTGCAATAAGAATCTGTTTTCATTAATAACAGACCACAATTGGAGAAACTGATTATTTTACCAAGGCTTTGACTGGAATGGTGTGCTTTCGTTTAAGGAATCAAACTTGACTTATGGAGCCAATAAAGCCCTTGAAAAAATTGGCCTCATATTTTGTGTACACAGTCCCTGTACAGGGTTTCTGACCTGTGGTAAGTAAAGAATGTCACTTCTAACAGGCACAGAAGCCCCTGGTTTATCTTAGAACCTCAAGAGAAGAGAAAATTCACCCAACTCATAGATATTTGATGGCACAAATCCATGGCTGGGCTCTGCTTTAAAAAAATCTTATCTGGGATTCCTTCTATGGAACAAAGTTCCATCAAAGCTAATATAAAGCCTATGTAAAAAGTAATTATTTTTTTCTGCACTGTATATAAGTAATTAGGCCAAGTATATTAAAGCAAACCAGTCCTACTATGATTTGTCCATAGCAAAAATGGCAAACTGGAGAGAGAAAAATTATGTTTCAAAAACAATTATATACCTGTTTTTAGATTCTAATCTTGCCTAATGTTTTTCAATTTTTATTATTTCTACAATTTGGGCTAAATTCTAATTTTCTCTTGACTACAAGTCTTCAAAATAATGTTTTCAATTTTTTTCCTTTTTTTGCTTCTTTTTTTTTCTTCTATTTTTTCCTTATTGGGAGGCACTGAAAACCACGCTGTGCTTTCTTAAAGCCCTGCAAACTGAAACTAGACAACTTAAAATTCGGAAGAAAATAACAGCCACCTATTTACATACATAAGCCACTTTCATACCTGCTACTGATGTATAGACTTCAGAGTAGTGGGGGTTGTATTGATTTTCCAGGAGTGTTCTTTTGTTTGTTGTTCTTTCTCACTTCCTCTTCCACTATTTGCTCTTCATAGGACATGAGACTTCACAACCTGCTAAAAATGAGACTTCAGGACCCACCTATCTAGGAATAAACCATCCTAGCCATGAAAGATCAGGTGAAACCTGAGACCAGAGACTCATTTTCTAGTTAAATGCTTAATGTGAAAGGAAAACAAATCTTGAGGCCCCCAAATCACTAAGTTAAAGGGAAAAGTCAAGTTGGGAACTGCTTAGGGCAAACCTGCCTCCCATTCTATTCAAAGGCACCCCTCTGCTCACTGAGATGCCTATCTGATTGCCTCCTTTGGAAAGACTAAGCAGAAACTCAAAATAATGCAACCCTTCCTGTCTCACCTATCATTTTACATATATTGACTGTACTTCTTACATATATTGATTGATTGATGTCTCATGTCTCCCTAAAGTGTGTAAAACTAAGCTGTACCCCAGCCCCTTGGGCACATGTTGTCAGGACCTCCTGAGGCTGTGTCATGGGGACGTCCTCAACCTTGGCAAAATAAACTTTTAAATTAACTGACACCTGTCTCAAATTTTTGAGGTTCACAGGAAGAAAGACAACCCTCCTTTATACGTTGATTTGGGCCTCTGCATTGCCTGGATGGGAACTCTGGGATAGATGCTTTTGGAAGGGTCTACTGAACCCATTTCCCAGAAAAGGGAACGGCTCCCCAATTAATAGCTTGGGCTTCTAGGAATCATATTGGTAGTCTGTAACTCCCTACTCATCTGGATATAGTTAACTGGAAAATTTGACCCAGTTTGAGCTAATCATTTTTCTTCTCAGGAATGTGGAATCCAGACCAAAGGAAAGCCCGCCAGTCTGTTTTCATGGCCGTAGGTACAATTTGCATGCTTGGGAGCTGTGGAAATACTGTATTCTGTCATAAGGGCAGATTAGCAGAGAAAGCTAAAGCAAGAGGAAAATAGTAACATGGACACAAGGCAGAAATGGAAAGATCAAAGATGGAAAGAGAATATATCCCAGATTCCTAATGGCTTTCTAAAACTGATCCTCTTCCTTCCTTGTTCCCTAACTACTGGCCTCTTCATATGGTCCTTACATTCTTGTAATAAATTCTCCCTTCTTCGTTTAGGCCATTTCAGATTGGTTTCTGTTTCTTGCAACCAGACACTTTAAAAAAAATAAACTCAAATTTTTTTTCATGCTCCCTTTTTGCATGGTAATTAAGAGCATAGAATGTGGAATAAAAGAGATAAAACTTCAGCTCCTTCATTCACTAGTTGAAAACCTAGTAGAAAAACTTAATCACTTAAACTAACTGAGCTTTAATTTCCTTATCTGGAAAAGGGGAATACTTTTAGCTATCTAAAAGCATTTGGGTGTCAAACAAATATAATAATGTATATAAAATACTAATTATAGTACCTGGCACAAAATAAATACTCAATTAGTGGTAATAATGATTACATATTTATTCAGTAAATACTTATCGATTACTAACCATACAAAAGTTAGATGACCTGAAGTGTACAAATATATTCAAGATTTAATCTCTGCTCTCAGACATGTACATATACATAATAGAAGACATTATAGAATAATAAAAGGTACATTAATGTTTTTTAAAACCTAGGACTCTAGGTCATAATCAAAGAAATGCAAATTAAAACCACAATGCAATGCCAACAGAATCAGAAAAATAAAATAGATTAAATATTTTTCTAATTTTTAAATTCTTTTTATTTTTAAACATTTTAATGTAGAAACAGGGTCTCACAGTGTTGCCCAGGATAGTCTCGAACTCGTGGCCTCAAACAATTCTCCCACCACAGCCTCCCAAAGTGCTAGAATTACAGGTGTAAGCCACCACATCCAGCCAGTTTAGAGATTTCAAGTAATAGTGAGGATGTTGAGCAACTGCAATTCTTGTACATTAATGGTGGGCATGTAAATTGATGTTATCACTTGGGAAAACTGTGTGGCAGTATCTACATATGCATACCTTATGGTCCAACAACTCTACTCTTACCTCTAGACACAACAAAAGTGCATACACACTTTCACCAAAACGCATACATCAGAATGTTAAATGTAGCAAAAAGCCCATCGAAGGATGCATAATTAGATTGTGATAGCATTCATACAATGGAACACTATACCACCACGAGAATGAATCATTCACAAATAACTATAACAATATGAATTTCATAAACATATTAGGAGAAAGAAGCTAGATGCAAAAGAGTGCACATGTTATAATTCCACTTTTATAAAGTTCAAAATTAATCTATGTCCCGAAGTGTGAGTTGTAGTTACCCTGAGGTGGGAGTAGCGACTGGAGAAAGGGTTTCTGGGGTGCTAGTAGTGTTCTGATTCTTGATTATTCCAGTGTGTTCAGTTTGTGAAACTTCTTCAACCTGTACACTTACATTTAGGTAAGTATGTAAGGAAGTACATGTAACTTATACTTAAAATTTTTAAAAATTAAGCTTAGCCAAGTATAGATAAAAGTCACTTCTATCTGGAATGACAATATAACTGGATGAAGGAAATCACATTTATTTTTTTTTTCTTTTTTTCTTTTTTTCTTTGAGACAGGGTCTGGCTCTGTTGCCCAGGCTGGAATGCAGTGGTATGTTCATAGCTCACTGGAACATCGAACTCCTGGGCTCCAGTGATCCTCCCCAAAGCACAGGGATTAAAGGCAGGAGCCACCTCACCCTCAGATCTCACCCAGTAAGAAATCACATTTGCATTAGGCCCTCAACGGTAGGCAAGTCTTCCTTGGTAGAGACAGGGAATGAGCATTCTAGAAAAAAAGGAATGGTGGAATGGCACAAAAGCAAAAGCATAGAGGTTTGAAAAAGTAAGGAGCATTTGGAGAATGACTAAATTAGCCAAAGAATAAGGTTGGTAGAAGAAAGTAGGAGAAAAGTTTCAAAACTTGTCTAAAGAATTTGGTCCTTATTCATTGGGCAACAAGGAGCTAGTGAAGTGTTTTGTTCTATTTTGTTTGAAGTGGAAAACAAAATGATCAGATCTACACTCTGGGAAGATCATATACAGGAGACAGTGGAGGAAGAAGAGCCTAGAGGTTGGGTAGGGTAGCCTACAAGGAGAATATAGGACCCTTTGTGATCTGCCCCAGACTGTCACTGAATACTCCCATTTTTCTAAGAGATAGTTTAATTATTTTTTCTGTCTCTTCTCTTTTTCCTTTTTCCCACTTCCAACTTAGCTCTTTAGAAATGCAATTATAGCCTTTACTTCCTCTTCAGCAGATACTCCTTACAGGGCAAGTTCGTCTAACGGTGTCCTTAGAAGCTCCAGAACGGAATTCTTACCCACCAGGAGGTTGCCCCGAGAGATAACAGTCAATTTACAACCCAAAGTATGCCGGCTAGAGTTTTTGGCCACCATTACAACTCATTTCTGCCCATGAAGACACCAACTTGACTGCCTGATAGATAAGGCACCAAGCTAGCACACAAACCCCTCACCTGCTTGTGTCCTCCTTTGCCTTTTAAAAGTGCCCACTTTCTGCTCCAAAGGTGAAGCAGCACACTTAAGGATAGAAGCCTGTACTTCTTCCCCTAAGCTGGCTTTGGAATAAAAAGTCACTTTCTTTATGCCAGACCTTGTTCTTATTAATTGGACTCTGCAAGTGGCAAATGATTGAACCTGCACTTCGGTTGCATGACTACCAACCCATCTCTTCAGCCTCAACCCTCACCCAACCCCATCCGGTTGCAAGCCAGTCATCCAATCACTTGCCGTTCCTTGAACAAACCAAGCCCTGCTGGCTTTGCACATGGGGGTCATCCCTGCGGAAGACCCTTTCTCTGCCCCTTCACCAGGCTTAAGCCGGAAGAGAGACAACTTCCTTCCCTCCAGCACGCCAGAGAGTTTTGCCATAACATAAAGCAAAGCCTGCATGTGCAAAACTTGTCTTCAGGATTCTTAGGACCAAAGAGTGAGTATATAAACCAAATAAGGAAACATAAGCTACAATTAGCTTTTATTCTCAAATTGTGTGAAAACTGTGAAGGAAAACAAATCTGCTACTAATTTTTAACATATTAATTCACAAACAATAAACTTCCATTTTGTAGTTACTCCTGAGACTCTCATCACTTTGAGGAGTCTAACCAGGATCTCTGTAACCACAGAAACATGTAGCGTTTCTATAATTAAAAAACACCAGAGGTCACCTCAGAAGATAGCCCCAGACCCAATTTTATTTTGGTGCACAACATGCTATGCCTCCCCCTTTCCACACTAATAATCAGAAAGATTCTCCTTGGTTATTGCTAAGAAATTGGAAATAAGACATTGCATCATTTGAGTTATTTTTACAGACTCAAGTTGTTCAGTACATGAAGAAAATGTATAAGAGCAGAAGAGAATTATCTCGACGTTTTCCAAGGTTCAAAAGGAAACAGGAAAACTCAAGTAATCCATAATCTTTCGGGCCATCTACACAATACACATCATTAAGCATTGTTAAATGCAGTCTTCTACCAAAGCAAATATTGGCCCAAGTAACACACATACCAGTGGCAAAGGCGAAGAACAAATATTTGTAGTGAGGTGTCAATGCCAGAACCAGCCCTGATAAAGAGGAATAATGGAAACCAGCTAATGCCTTTTGCCCTGCGGCAATGCCTGTTCCCAGGTCCTCCATCTGGCTTATTACTAGTTGTCTTTCAGAAAACATCTGTCGTAGGTCATCTCTTATGAGAAACCACACTGGACCCTGCCTAGTTTGAAGAGGGCTTTGCTGCAGTACCAGGGCACTCCAAGTTTACACTAAGCACAGTCATTGCTACTGTGAAGTGACTAAAGATTTCCTGGTTAGCTCCCATTCTGACTTGGAGTATCTTCAGGATAGGGACTGTATCTTGTTCCTATCTCAGTCTCCCATGCCTAGCAAGTTCTTCACACATTAGGGCCCAGCAAATCTGAATGTATGCCTGAGGTTCCTTTTAATGCTTTTGGCCTCTTAGCCAGTCCTGCAAGGTCTTAAAAGAATATAGTGTGATCTGCTCATAAGTACTACAGTCAGGACTTGAAGGCATCTTCTATCTCTAAAGCCTATGGTTCCCCCCCATAATAATATCACTATTTTCTTTACACAGTTTTAAAAGACAATGACACAATCTAATAGCAGAATAATAAATTATAGGATTACTTTCAAAAACTTAGAAAATACAGATAAACAGAAAGAAAAAAATCACTCAGAATCCCATCTGTTAACATCACAGTACACACCCTTCAAGATCTTTCCTCACATTAAGTCATTACGTACAGACATGTCCAGGTTGGGACCAGGCTTATGTGGACGAATTGTTCTTTACAGGGTCAGTGCCATGACTGCAGTGTTGCTCAGAAGAGACTATTCCTTGTTCCAGCTCAAAAATTGGTGGGTTTTTCGTTTCTTTGTTTTACCCCTCAGCAATTGTTTTAAACAGGACATGACTTTTCATTTTGTACCACATATTCTGTACCTTTTTTATATCCTAAAGTTTTTCAAGCTCTTGATGATAAACCAGGCCAATCCACCTCAGTCTTTGCCCAAACAGCTCCCATCTGGAGTCCTCAATCCTTTTGCTCCAATGTAGGCTACTGCTCCTCAGCTGCCAGCAAATGTCCTGAGGCCTCAATGCCCTGCTCCCTGGGTTGGAGCGACTACTTCGGCATCCCCCACCTTTCTCTTTCTTAAATTATTCTGTCATTGCTGAGATCCATCCTCAAGGAACATTTTTTTAAAGGGTATATTGGAGATTAAATTTCTAATACTTAAATATTTGAAATGCCTTTTTCCTCCTCTTGTTTGGTTAGCCAAAAAATAGCATAGCATAGCAACCTGTATTTTAAATTACTATATAAATTACAATGTAAAACAATAGCATCGCAACCTGTATTTTAAATTATTTTTCCCAGAACTTTGAAAGTCTTGCTCCATATTTTTCTTAGCATTTCATGATGCTGATAAGAAGTTTGATGCTGATAATTAAGTCTTCTGTTCTCCTCTCTTTCATCTCAGGTTTTAGAGTATGTGAGTTGTGTTATGTGTATAATTGCTAGATAAAAGGGAACGTGTATATTTCACTGTAGTGGGCAGAATAATGCTCCTCCTCCTCACCTCCCTCAAAGATGTCCATGTCCTAATTCCCAGAACCTGCGAATTTGCTATCTTACACAGCAAAAGAGATTTGACAGGCATAATTAAGGTTACCGACCTTGAGATGGGGAGATTCGACTGGATTGCCCGAGTGCACTCAATGTAATCACATGAGTGTTTGAAAGTGGACAACTTTACTGTCTGGATCAAAGTTGAAACAGAAGGAGGAGGAGATTTGAATCATGAGAGGGACTGGAGCTGCCATTGCTGGCTTTGAAGAGAAAGGACGATAACCATGAGCCAAAAGTACAGGCAGTTTCTAAATGACAGAGCTGCCCTCAGCTGATTGCCAGCAAGACAACAGGCAATTTGAATTTACATATTATCTGCAAGGAACTGTATTCTGCTAGCAACCAGAAGAAGCTGGAAATGGATTCTAGAGCCTAGGAACCCTAGATCCTAGGAACAGATCATAGAGTTTCCAGAAAAAAACACAGCCCTGATGACCCTTTGATTTTAATCCAGTGAGACTCGTACCAGACTTCTGACCTACCGATCTTAAATTAATAAATTTGTGTGTATATTTAAATATGTGTTGTTTTAAGCCACCACATTTGTGGTAATTTGCTACAGTAGCAATAGAAAACCATTTTTTAAAAATAAATGCTGCCAAAATTTCATCCCCCAAAGCTAAATTTATTTATACTTGTACCAACAGGTGATGAGAAAACTCTTCCTCAAAACCTTCACTGACAAGGGATATTTTCAACAGCTTAATTTTTCCAAGCTGATCCTGAAAAATATTTCACTTTTGATTTCATTTGCAGGCCAGGCCTCTGCTTTTTTAACAAGGTTGAGCATCCTTTATATATTTGTTAAACATATTCTGTTTTATTTGGAATTATACCATTTTGTAAAGGTCCTTAGATTTCTAAAATTTCAAACTATTAATAGTTATACTATGACTATACATATAAAAAATATGTCCTGTTCGGTATTTGTTAAACACTTTTAATTTACTGATTTATATCTCCTGCTCTGGAAATTATTTTGCATAGTAAACCCTGTGGCAGAATCTGCTAGCTGTCTAGCTGAATATCAACACTCCCCTCCTTAATAAGCACATCTTGATCTTTTTAATATCATATTGCTGCCCAGAATAAAGGACTACATTTCCCAACTTGCCTTGAAGCTAGGTTTGGCCAGTGAGATATAAATGGAATTATTGAAAAGCTGCTTAAAGTTAGTTCCCACAGCTTAGAAGGGTCTTTCCCCACACCACCCCGACTTCACTTCTTTTTCTCGTCTGGATTTAGACTTAAAGGATGCAGTTCCAGCAGCCATCTTGAACCATGAGGTTGCCACGCACATGGAAACCGCTTAGGGTGGGGAGTGGTAGCTCAGCCTGTATTCCCAGCACTCTGAGAGGCCGAGGTGGGAGTATCGCTTGAGCCCAGGAGTTTGAGATCAGCCTGGGTAACATAGTGAGACCCTGTCTCTACAAAAAATAAAAATGTTACCTGGACGTGGTGACTTGTGCCTGTAGTTCCGGCTACTCAGGAGGCTGAGGTGGGAGGATTGCTTGAGCGAAGGAGATCAAAACTACAGTGAGCTGTAGTCATACTACTACATTCCAGCCTGGGGAACAAAACAAAACCCTGTCTTACAAACAAGAATGAAACAAACCATTTGGTAGATGATAGAATAGGTAAAAGCCTGCTGATCCTAATGACTCACCGAAGTCACCAATCCACCTCAAAATCTTCTTTTATGTGAGTGGAAAACTTATGTCTTTTCAATCTTCTATCATTTTGTGATTTTTCTATTGTATGCAGTCGAATCCATTCCTAATACAGAATTCTCACAGTGATCTGTTATGTATTTTATCTGCTACCTTTTGATCCCTCTCTCTTTTTATTTTCCGGGTGAGTGCCTTGATTTCATCTTTAAAACTTTCTTTAAAAAAAAATTCTGCAATTATAATTTCATTTTCTAAGAGTTATTTCTTTTTCATAGCATATATTTTCTGGTTTTGTGTATGTAATAGCTTTTCAAATCTCAGAAGTCACTGGTTGGAAAGTCTGTCCTATTTTGAAGTATACTTCTGTTCTCTGAATTCTTTCCTTTGATGTCACTTTTTTCCCGTTGGTTTATCTTGGATTTTCCTTTTCATGTTAGAGACTTTCATCTGATGTTTATTGATCTTTGGTTACTGCTCACACTAAGAATGAGACAACAATGGGGTAAATTTACATCACATGCCTTATCACAAGATATGCACTGAGGAAAACACTGACTTCGGTAGTATTCCTGCCAAAAGTGCATGACCTGAATTTAATCATGAGGAAACATTAGACAAACTCAAACTAAGGAACATTCTACAAAATGATTGACGTGTCATCTCAAATATCAATACCATGAAGCACAAAGACTAGGAGATTGGTCCCCATTAAAGGAGATTAAAGACATAAGACAACTGAATGCAACATGATCTAGAAATTTCTTTTCCTAAAAAGGACTTTTTAAATGATCAGCAAAATCTGAATAAGGTCTACAATTAGCTAACAGTATTCTATCAATGTTAATTTCCTGCATTTTATATTCTTCCTCTAATTATGCAAGAGAATGTTTTTAAGAAATAAGCACTGGAATATCTAAGCATAAAGGGGCATCATGTCTACAACTCTGAAATTGTTCCACAAAAATAAATTTCATATCTATCTATTAGTCCATCTATCTCTCTATATATCTGTGGAGAGAGAGAAAAGGATAAAGTACATATGCTAAAATGTCAATATTTCAGAAACTTAGAGATACTGTATATGGGAATTCTTTGTACTTTTCTTCCAGCTTTTCTGTAAATCTAAAATTATGCCAAAATGAAGCCTTTTAAAAAGAATATGGCCCATATAAAGATTTTCTGGGAGCTTTGTGGGCATAGTCAGGACTGGTTAATGACAGGCTTCAATTGTGTGTGTGTGTGTGTGTGTGCAGGCATGAAGCCAGCTGTAACTCTGGGAACCCTTAAATGCCAGACTTAAGAGGTATTTACTCTGAGAGTGCTTTCCCTTGCCATCTGCCATATTTTTTCCTGGGCAATTTCTTAAGATTATTTAAACCCTCTAATTTTTGGTTTGGGGTAAATGGCTGCCTACAAATCCTTCCAGTTCAATTTCTCAAACCCATTTCCCACTCTATCCACTATAGCCTTTCTGGGTGTCTGCCAGGACAGTCTGCTTCATGGTGCTCCCTCCGCTGTGGCTGTCTCTACTCAGCTTCATCAATCTTGAGAAAACTTCCAGAAATGTATTGCAATATCTTGTCTACCAATTATTCCCTCATTCTTCTTATTGTGCTATTTTTGTTTTTATTCTCTATATACTCTATTTTTATTATTATTTACGTAATCTTATTTTTGTTTTTATTCTTTATATATTTTAATTTTGTTCTTATTCTTTATATAATTTTTTTCCTAAGCATGTGCTTCATCAGCCATCTTGAATCAGAATTCTTTAGATAATTTAATGTTAACTTTTATCTGTAACTGGTTATTCATTATTTATGAACTCATACTTTTTTTTTCTTTTTTGGCATATCTGATAATCCTTCAGCTTTTCAATATTCCATATTGTCATAATATGGAATCACTACGGATCATATTGGATTCTCACCCTTTGGTACTTTTTGTCATATTATTATTCATTGGACCATTTAGTCAACTTACATAATTCTTTCATGTGCATTGTCTTCTATAGCTTCACCTCATAGATATTAGGTTTGCTAAGCCCAACGTCAAGTACATTATTTATTCCTTTCTTTTACCTGAAGTAAATATATGCCCAGAAGAATAAGCAGTCCAACACATTACATACTACCTCTTCTTCCCCCAGCCATGGATGATTAGGTCAGGTATGTACTCCAAATGGGCAGCCAATCTGTTGGCTTATCAGAGACCTCTGATGGGTATGGCTTGACTAGAACAGATGATCTGCACCAATCAGATTCCCTCCATCATTATTTTAAACTATAAAATATAGAGACTCTTACGAGTCGGGGGTGGACATTGGAGTGGCACAGTCATGTCAGCTTAGTGGTGGAGGAAGCCATTTGCAAGATGCTAAGTAAGCAAATGAAACTGATTTTTAGAGAGATGAAAGTGGTATAGTTGTGGAAAATGAAACTGAGATTAACTGAGAGAGAATTAATATTGGTTCTAAACAGCTTTCTAGTTTGTATGAGGCCCAGTTTCACACAGTTCTGTGATGTATCTGTAACACTGAAATTAATCTTCTTTTCTAAGCTAGTTTGAGTGAGTTTCTAATTCTTTCCAACCAAAAAAGAACCTTTCAACTTTTAATTTTATGATTTTAATTTCCTGGGTTTCATTTTTCAAAAGAGAAAGAATTCTTTATTAACAAAACTGTGCATAAAAATTAACATCTATACTAATCATTCCACAGTTTTTTTTTTTTTTTTTTTGAGACAGAGTCTTGCCCTCTGGCCCAGACTGGAGTACAGTGGCACAATCTTGGCTCACTGCAACCTCCACTTCCCAGGTTCAAGTGCTTCTCCTGCCTCAGCCTCCCTAAGTAGCTGGGATTACAGATGCATGCCACCACACCCACGCATCTGTATTTTTAGTAGAGATTTTTGTATTTTTAGTAGAGACGGGGTTTCACCATGTTGGCCAGGCTGGTCTCAAACTCCTAATCTCAGCCTCTGCCTCCCAAAGTGCTAGGATTCCAGGCGTGAGCCACCGCACCTGGCCCATTCCACAAATTAAAATGTCAAAGAATTAGAATTTTTTACAAATCCTCCAATAGAATATGGAATCTTCCTCACTAATCCTAGATTGTTTTTACTGAGTTTAATCCCATCACTACAGTAAAAATTTCTTTTGGGGAAATTTGTTTCAAGAGTCAAGGATCAGGCACAAATTTTCCATTGCAAGTTCACCTGTCAGAGTTGCTACCAAAAATGGATTAGGGAAATGCCATGCTCCATCTGTTCCCTTCATTTATCCTTCTTCATCTTTCTCCAGAAGCAACAGGAGAAAGACTCAATGCCTTCAATGTGTTTCTATAGTTGCTATTGTGAAATTATGACCTTTATAATCATTTTGACCTTTGAAGCTAGAATTTCTTCTTGTTTTTACATCAGATCAGTCAGATATATTATAGGTTTTTAAAAGAATATATAGAATTATAAAAATATCCAACTAGGAGAAAATTATTTAAACACACTTAAATCTTAATTTTGAAAGAGGGTTACAAAATAATTTTACAAAAGGCCTCCAAAGTGAGTTCCCAAATGTAGGGACCAGGTCTTTTAATTCCTTTGTATGTTCCCTCCAAAATGAAAAAATAAAAAAAGATTCAGAGTTACGCAACTTTCAGCTGTCCAATAAATGTGGTTGAATTGAACCATTTCAATTACCAGAAGAAAATTTTATTAAACTCCTGTGCCAAGTTTCAATTTGAAAATACTTTTAAAACAATGTTTGGAAATGACATTAAAATTTTTGAGTTGCAAAAGTCGGCAATTAAGAAAAGTACTCCAAAATAAGCATGTCTCAATTCCTGTGAATAAGCAGTTTACTTTGGCAATGGCAGAAGCTTGTCTTGGGTGGATTCATAATATCCCATTCCATAGCTGTTAACTTCCAAACCAGTGAGAGATTTATTTTTTATTCAATTGTCTAACTGATTGTTAAAGCTAAAACAAATATGTTTTCATAACATTTTCAAACAACAATTTTTTCCACTTTAAAATAGTTTGTTCATAAAAGAAATTTTTGAAAAGTGTGACAAATTTGGAAAAAGAAATTATCTAGAGTTTTATTCTCCGGCTAGATCCACTTTTAATATATTCTTTTTATTATTTCCCTATTATAGTCCAAAAAATACACTAATTGCTTTTTTCATAAGATAATCTAATCTGCATGAAATGTTGAGTAATTGATTACCTAAATTACAATGTACCACTTGTTCATAGATTCTCCCAGACTTACTTTTGTGCTCTAGATTAAAGTTGCCCTGCTGGGGGAAACGATTTGGCCTCAACCACAGGATGTTTAAGTATACATATGTTGAGGAAAGAGAGGGAAACATTCAAAAACAGTGCTTCTCAAATTTTTCTGCACTTAGTAATCATCTGGCAATCTTGTTAAAATGCAGAGTTGGCATTTTAACCTAGAATATAGGATAATAATTAATGGAAATTTTTGCCTTAATACATCTATCTACCATTAAGCAATTACGCCAGCTCTAACCCATTTCTGGGAAGACATAAGAGTATTTTTCATACCTGGAAAGTTTCCCATAGTCTGAGGGTGGAGTAGGATTTAATTTTTGCAATGCAAGTGAAAGCGTTGAGCAACTATGGTAAGTCCCTCTGCACAGGAAACCTTCCAAGGTTCACAAAATATCTGTTCATTTCTTCTCCGTTGGCAATAATACCTATCATATCTGGGCACATGGCTTCCTAGAATAAAGGTTGCATTTCCCAGCCTCCTTTGAAGCTGGATGTGGCCGTTACCAAGTTCCTGCCAATGGGATCTAAGCAGAAGCATGTGTACAAGCCATGTTTTGAGGATGGCAATTATATTTAATTAATATATTTTGTCCAATTCAGGTTAAGTTACAACCCAAAGGCAGTCAGTCAAAATTTCAGTTGAAAATTTGCACTCCAGGGGTGGCATTAATGTTCTAATTAAAAAGCCTATATCATAGAAGTGACTGTTTCTGTCATTCATATCTGGGTGTTTGTTAATATTCTCAGTGAATTTCAGAAATGGGCTTTTAAGGGTAAATAAAATTAACAGCCTACTAGTGAATGCTAGAAAGGAATTGTCATTGGCTAAATTAATGATATTTAAGGTATAAGGTTAGCTAGAATATTTTAGAGACACTCCCCACCTTTGAATGAGTAGAATAAAAGAATCCAGTGTGGCCAGGCGTGATGGCTCACGCCTGTAATCCCAGCACTTTGGGAGGCTGAGGTGGGTGGATCACGAGGTCAGGAGATTGTGACCATCCTGGCTAACACGGTGAAAACCCATCTCCACTAAAAATAGAAAAAATTAGCCGGGCGTGGTGGCAGGCGCCTGTAGTCCCAGCTACTCGGGAGGCTGAGGCAGGAGAATGGCGTGAACCCGGGAGGCACAGCTTGCAGTGAGTAGAGAGTATACCACTGCACTCCAGCCTGGGTAGCAAACCGAGGCTCCGTCTCAGGAAAAAAAAAAAGAATCCAGTGTGACCTGTGGTCTGTGGTCTGTACCTTTAGGAATAATGCCCGTGGCTTAATCTCTAAATGATCCTAGGTTCAGTATTTGGTTTTAAGGGCTTTTTAGCTACCTTATGCTGACTACACAGAAAACAGATTCCTGCTTCTAGAATGTTGTCATACCTGCCTTGGTTCAATTTTTCATGTCAGGTGAGATTAGAGATTGGAGGAAGGAGAGCCAAGACTACCTTCAATTGAAAGAAAAGACAAGATAAACTATTCTTATGCTTGCTTATAATTAAATTTTTTAAAATAAATGATTGCTTTTGTGGCAGAATTTGTTCTGCGACTTGCTTTCCATACAACCTGATAGCAAGGTTGAAGAAGCAACTGATACTTTCATCTCAAATCTAGTATTTTCTACCAAAAGCAACCTAAGAGTTGTATGGGACCAAATGGGCTTGTGTCAGTCCATAGTACAGAGCATGGGATAGAAAAAGATACATCTCCTAAAAGCCGTGGAGCCACCATAAAGCTCTGGACTGCTCTCCTCCAGACAGGTTGTTGTGTCCATGTTGTGTCCAAATTGAAAAATAAATTTCCAATGTGTTCCAGCCTTTATCATCCTATATTTTCTGTTATTCACAGCAGAACCTATCTGATAGTCCTGTTGGCCGCAGTCACCATCGCAGGGAAAACTTCCCATGGAAAACTTTTATGATTTAACCTCCCCGCTCCTTATACTTGTCCTCCTCTTTAGTTTAGGATTTTCTCTTGCCCCTTCCTCCTCTACTTTCAGATACTCTGCATTCCACATTCAATGCTTCCAATCAGAAATATCTACTCTCCCAGGGAAGGGTCTTCTGTAACATTGCTGCCTTGGTGGGGACTTAATCACTTACCATTACTATTTCAAAGAAAAGAGTTTTGTTGTTGTTGTTTGCCTTTTTGAGATAGAGCCTAGCTTTGTCACCCAGGCTGGAATGCAGTGGCACCATCTCGGCTCACTGCAACCTCTGCCTCCCAGGTTCAAGCGATTCTTCTGCTTCAGCCTCCCGAGTAGCTGGGATTACAGGTGCCCGCCACCATGCCAGCTAATTTTTGTATTTTTAGTAGAGACAGTGTTTCACCATGTTGGTCGGGTTGGTCTCAAACTCCTGACCTCAAGTGATGCACCTGTCTCAGCCTGCCAAAGTGCTGGGATTACACACATGAGCCACCACGCCCGGCCATCAAAGAAAAAAGTGTCTAATCCTAATTATTTTTCCAATGACAGATATATCAGAAGTCAGACATTTAACCCTTAGACTCTATATCTTACCACATATAATTTTAAAAATAAAAATTATCAGTTGTTCAGGATCAAACATAATCCAAAGCCCATATAACATGATATAGTATTTCCTTATTTTTTCAGGTACTTTTAAAAAATCTCATCTTTTGTGTTCATTTCACAATTTTTTTTTAAAAACAGTTTTTCAAGATTACAAATGCCTCAAAATTACATAATATTTAAGATTATGTAGCATGGCTTTACCCATTAGAATGCCTTTTAGGCCTATTACCATTCTTTGTCATTCTCTTCATACTTAACACTCCACTTCTCCAAAAAGTAAATAGAAAAAGGAACTAAATAAACTAAATAAAGGACCTAAGACCTCTCCAATTTTTGCATAGATCAGTATCATCATTTGAATTCTTCGAGGATTTCTCTTTGTGCAAAGTTCAGCCGTGATGAAAGCAGGAGAGTCTGATGATTTAGCATATGCTCTAGAGGCAGTCTGAGTTCAAATCCTGACACTACCTGTGTGCCCTTGGGCAAATAACCACTTTATGCCTCAGTTTCTCACATGAAAACAGGAATAATAACAATACCTACCTCTCAAGGTTGTAAGGATTAAAGAAGATATTAAAGAGCTTAGTATAGTGCTTGGCATGAAGTAGCGTTTAATAATATTCAGTTATTCAACAAATAATTATTCAATGTGTGCTTTGAGCAAAGTACTGCTAAACATTGTTGGGAAATGGACACTGAGGCAGACTGGCTTCCTAGTCTTAAGGAATGTACGATCCAGTAAGAGAAATAAAATATGCAAAGTATATAACTAGAATAATAGAAATGGATATATGTGAAGCTATTCAATAAATTATTTATTGCAATGTATTAAAGATGGTTGCAAATTATTTGCTATTCCTGCTATTGAGTTTAATTCTCCTCACTTTGAATCTGGAGCAAGTCTTAGTACTTTGCTTCACTAATAGAATGTGACAAGTGGTCCTCTGGGATCTTAGAATGCTTGCTCTAGGGGAAGCTAACCATTATGTAAGAACTCCAGGTCTCTGTAACCATCATGTATAAGGAAGCCCAAGATATCCCCCTGGTAAATCTGCATAGACATGGCACTAGGCCTAGCTATTCCAGCCATCCCAACCAAGGCATCAGACATGTGAGAAGAAGTTGTCTGGCAGCATCTTGCCTACCTCAGTGAATATGAAGTAGAGAAGAACCAAGGAATCCAACTAACAGCCAGAATGAAGGGTTCAGACCTATGGTCCCAGGTGAACTATCCTCACCAACTAACTAGATATGACTTTAAACAAGCTAGTCAGCCTGTCTGTGCTACAGATGAGTTATCTCAAATGAGATTACATCAGTTGTTATTCTTATGTCTCTATGAATGCTGGAATGAAGAAATTAGTGTGAGCAGAATAGTTAACACAGCAGGCCTGAGCCTGCTGTCCTTAGAAAGGCCCATTACAAGATCAGCCCTTAGCTGGCATCTGGGAATTTGGCTGGTAAAAAATTTCCTGCACACATTTAAAAATTTACCTGAATAACAAAGGTGACTCACTATGGCTATATTGTTTGTGTAAACAATACGTTTATGGTGAACACCTGCATGGGGGGGGGGAGCCTGGAATTTTGGTATATATAGGAAGAGGGTTCCTATTTGACAAGCCTTCAATAAAGGAATCCTTGGACACCAAGTCTCTCCTGAGCTGGCCCAGTAGAAATAACTTTGCATGTGTTGTCACAACTCACTGCTGAAGGAATTAAGCCATGCCACTATGAAAGAACTCTTGGAAGCTTGTGCCTGGTTTTCTCCTGACTTTGTCTTATGTGCCTTTTCCCTTTTTTGATTTGGCTTTCTATCTTTTCATGGTAATAATATCAGCCACAGTACAAATATATGCTAAATTATTTGAGTCCTTTTACCAAATCATTGGAAATGAGGGGTAGTCTTGGGAACCCGTGACGCACAGCATTTTAAAAATTGTGAGAGAAAAGTTGGGAGAAATGAGATTGCTCTTCTACTTTCTTTTTACAAAAGGAGGTTTCTCTCATACCTTTCCCTTGTTCTTCCTCTGGGAAAGAAGAAGTTCTCTCCCAGAATATGCATGCTGGACTTCCTTATTTATTCCCTACCAAAGTCCACAGTGGCTTGTGGACATAAACATAACTCTCAGAGATAACACCCTCAGTTCCTCAGCCCTGGAAAAGCTATATAACTGCTATCTTGCATACAAATACAAGATTGTTTTTGCCTGTATTTTACTTTTTATCTAGTTGTGTTTACTTTGTATGGGTATAGTATAAAGACTTTTATCTTATTGGGCGAAAGATATTGAAATTTATTTTTAAAGTATTTACCCAAAGACTAAACTAATGATAAGTATTTTCCTTGCAATTACATAGCGGTCTTCTTATATTTATGACTAATCTCTAAAAGAACTGACACTATAGCAGGAATTTATGTCTACCACATAAAATCTATGCAGCATCTCCTGCTATATAGTATATCCTTCTCACATCATACAATATGCATGACTTATTTTCAGATGATTTTCCTGATAAGCTTCGTGATTATATTTTGACAGGTCTGAGTATCATTTCTTTAATCTTGGAGAATGACAAGAGCTTAGGCACTATAACAAGCAAAGTTCTTGGATTTTGCTCTAAAAATTACTAACTGAGCACAGCATATTTTAAGAATTCATGCGAGAAGCCAGTAAACGACTGAGAATTATGTGCAGGAATTCTGTTAAGTACTTTAAGTCATGTTGTAGACATAGGGACTGAGAGTTAGGAGACCAAATTCTGACCTGGTCTATGTTTTAAAGATATGGCCTTGGGAAATAATTGATCCTAATGGGACCTCTGTTACACCAGCTGTAAAATGACAGCTTTGAGTGAATCATTTTTTTCCATCTCAAACATTCTGTGGTTCAATGATAATAGAAAGTGTGGGATAAGTGCCAAGTGAGAGGATACACGTGTATTTCATAGGAGAGAGAAGTCCCCAGAGGCTGAAATGAGAGACTTTAGTTGGTCAAATAGAGAGAGATACTTCTCTTGGGGAAAGGAGCTTGAGTGAAGGTAAAGAAGCACAATGCACTCTGTGAGATCTTAGTGAAATGTCAATGTACAATAATAATTATATTAATAATAGTTAACCTTTATGGAGCACTCACTAAGGCAATATGTGTTATCTCATTTAATTCCCACACCAATACTAGCTATTATTATTATTATTCCCATTTTACAGAAGAGAAAGCAGGCACAGAAAGATTCAGAATTTGCATGAGGTCAAATAGCAAGTGGTAGAATCCACACGTGAACCTAGGCAATCTGATATTCCAGAGAATAACTTCTAATTACTGCTGTGGCAGTAATGCATGTAAGTCAGAAATAAAATGCTCCATAGAAGCACTGTAGTTTTTGTGAATGTGACTGGAAAACTAGCATAAACAGAAAATGATAGGCTGTCATCAAGAAGAATAATGATAGTTACTGTTTATGTAGTGCCAATTGTGTGCTTTTCATACATTAGTTCTAATCTTCACAGATGTTTTTGTTTTAAATGACCATTTTACAGACAAGAAATCTGGGCTCAGCACATGCAACTTGTACAAGGACAAAGTTTGTAGGTAGAAAACTGGGATTCAGCTCTGAGTTTGCCTTATTTCAAAGACCCTCTTTAATCCACTCTGCCATGCTGGATTCTTGGCTAGGGAGAAGAAACTATTTTCAAATATTAAAAACAGCTGTATATTACTGTAGGCTTTCATTTACACGAAATTCTGGAACAGAAAAAACTAGTCAATAGTGACGTAAATCAGATCTCTGGTTTCTTGGAGTGGGAGAAATGAGGGGATTGCCTGCAGAGGAACACAAAGGAACTTTTTGAAATGATGGAAAGATTTCACATCCTGATTATGGTGGTGATTACATTTACATCATATCTGTCAAACTCACTGAATTGCACACTTAAGATAGGTGCAGTTTATCGTATGCATATTATACCTCAATATAGTTGATTTTTGAGAAGCCCAGCTGAATCTAGAATTTGGTCTTTGACAGAGGCTGGGGCCAATGGCATAATGTGTCTTTTTATACGCATGGGACCATAGTGATGGATATAAAACCCTAGCTTTTAGCAACCATTCCAAACACCTTCTATACTACTTTCCTGGATTGCAGAGGCTGAAAAGCTCAAAATTAGATTTCTCTGACTCCTTAGTAGCTAACTTTCTGATTGTAAGTGACATACTTCCGATTAAATAGCTTTGAGTGAGACTAGGGCCACCTGCCTGCTCTGATGTTTACTGTTGCTTGGTAAGTAGGACCATGCAGGCGATGGGTTTTTCTGCAATAGCATTCCAATATCCAATGCCCAGCTTTATGAGTGTTATGAGTTAGTAGCTGCAAGGATGACAGTGGCTTCACCATCCTCAGATTGCAACTATAGCAATGTGTTCAAGAATCCAAACGTTTCCATGGCATACTCCTGATTTCACATATTTAGGACTGGGACAGAGGATATAGCTCCCCTAGCAAATCAGCTTGATGGTTATCTCCTGGGAGTTATTTCTGGAGGTTCAGTTTAGAGACTGCTCCTCCAGCTCTCCAATGATTTGACAAGCACATAGTTACCCTTATTACACCTCTTTCTACATGAAATTGCTGGAGTGATTTCTGTGTCTCTGGAACTATACATTGACATCACCATGAAAATTGGTATGTTTTTCTTCAGTCAAAATTATAACTGAAATGATTACCAGCACCATCAGATTAACAGCAATAGTTTCAGAGTACTGACTTTCTGCTAGGATAAATGCAGTAAGATGCAAACAGAGCACACCTTTATTATTTTTCCTATGCTACTTAAACTGTATGGGTAGATTGTCCCCTACTGCATGAATGAAATGAGGCAGGTCTCAGATCATAAAATCAGTCACTCTCAGATCATCAAAAGTTCTCCAACTCATGTCAGTCCCCAAAATGATCTCATTTTAGTTAGTAAAATGTCCGATCTGGGGTTAATATTACATAACCCAATGAGCTTCTTGTCCACTTACATACACCCCCATCTTGAGATTCCTTGGGGCTGGAGGAGGACATGGTTGGTCTTTGCTCAATTTTTCTGTAAGATGCCTCTCCATTTCCCTTCTCCTTTCTCTTCCCCTTCTCTTTCTTATATCTTTCTCTCCCACTTGGGATCCTCTCATGTGGAAATACCATTGGGAAGAGGTAAAACTGGGAAAGGGGAAGAGCCTCTAAACTGGTCTGGATGTCATTTGGCATCGAGCCCTCTTAGTATGGCAGATTCTCAATGCTGATTCTTCCTCTGCTGGGGTGCTGGCAGAGCTTCCTCAGAGAACCTCCATTGCAGCCTTCCCAACGCAGCTCCTTACAAGGCTGGCTAATGTTGAATCCCTCTCAGTTTCTGTATCTGACGGTATACTCCAACTTCTTTTTGGCAGGAAGCCCCCTCAGACAAGGCCTTTTGAAATGACTCCAGACTAGTTTCATTCATCCGGCCCACTGGGCACACAGGGAATTCCCCACTTCATTGTTCTGCTGTCAGTGGCAGAGCATCTGGACCCCTGCAGGTATCAGGCAGGCAACTCCAAACATAGCCTTCCACATTTAATCTTCACAGGTGTGAGTCAAACATCAGGTCCTACTTCCCCTCAAGCCCTCTGAAGAGTTCCTGTCACCTGACCTGAGGTGAGGGGGAAGCATTGGGAGCAGGAAGAACAATTCTCGCTAAGAAACAATTTCCCTCTACTGGCCTTATCCGCCTTGATTCCTTTTTCAATAGAGCTGAGTGGTTGCATATACCAGCCCAAATAGTTTTATACTCTCTAAGCATGTCTTGCATAGGTGGTCTAGCACCTCACTTTAGAATGTGAATACTTTGCAATTAATTATTTTGTTTTTGGTCTTTGAGGCTACGGCCAAAATTGAGACAGAAGGAGCTCTACTCTAATATCATGTTACTCATATATTATGTAATGATCTCCACAACCGTATAAAATAAAAATCAATGACTCCATTTTGGAAACAGAGGTACAAATGGCAGCAAAAGGGATTCCAACACAAATGAGTCGGCCACTAAGTCCTTTGCTGCTAACCATCATGTTTATATGATTGATATCACAAATACTGATGATTGTTATGGGTTGAATTCTGTACCCCAAAATTTATACATTGAAGTCCTGACCCCTAATACTTCAGAATGTGACCTTACTTGGAAATAGGGTTATTGCAGATGCAATTTGCTAAGTTACAATGAAGTTGTAATGGAGTAGGGTGGACCCCTAATCTTATGTGACCAGTGTCCTTACAAAAAGGAAAATATCAGACACACAGGGAGAAAGCCACGTGAAGACTGAGTTATGCTGCAACAAACGAAGGAATGACCAGAAGCTAGGAGAGAGGCTCAGGGCAGATCCTTTCCTTGTGCCTTCTGAGGGAGAATGGCCCTGCAGACACCTTGATCTCAGACTTCAAGCCTCCAGCTTGGGAGACGATACATTTCTGCTTCATAAGCCACTTTGTGTTGATATTTTGTTAAGGCAGTCCTAGAAAACCAATAAAACTCCTCTGTGACCGCCGTAGAAATATGACGGAGATTTCACAGTTGAAATCTGCTTGTGTGAGGGAGCACCTGAGCTCTGAGGGAAGAAAAGGTACTGGAGCAGCCAAAGTAGGGCCTGCTATTGTCCATGTTCAATGACAACACTGGGTTGGTCACTAAAAACTTTGGACAGGCTATGAAGTAGAAAGCTTCTAAATTAATTCTACTTTCCTTATAACAGAGAAAGATTACTTGGAAAATCTTGAGAAAGTTTGCCTTGGAAAACTTTAAGAAAATAAATCTCAAACTAGAATTTTGCATAATTGTTTCTGAGAAGGCCTAAAGAAATTTGAAAGTGGCCCGAAACAGGATATTATACCTGTATCTGAATGTACAGAAGTAGGGGTAAATGAAAGGACAATACAGTACAAGCTTATATTTAATATTTAATGTCTTGCTGGCTTTGAGAACAGGAGTGCTAAGATACTAGAATAAGTATAATGGAATTCTCTTATACATCCATGGGATGTCCAAATGCATAAATAATTATAAAGATTTTCAAATTATAATTCATGCAGAAGTGAAGACACATATGCATGTTCTGATCAAGATATGCACACACACATTATTGTTTTAGAGATTTTAGATTCAATCAATTTCCAAAAATATTGGCTCAAGTAACACAGATATGCAATTAAATATTAATGCAAATACCCAAAACGTCTCAATTATCACAATAAATATTTATTTTTTGCTCACATCACAATCCAGGGTGGGTCAGATGGCCCTTCTATAGTTTGTAGCTATGCTGTCTAGAACATTTGGCCTCCGCTGCAGGGGAAGAAAGGGATAGAATAAGGCACTGAGGCTCTCAATTGCCTCAGTCCAGAGGAGACATACCAGTGCTTCTGTTCATAGTTCACTGGCCAGAACAAGTCGCGTGGCCCCCAACCTAACTGCAACTGAGTAATATAGAAAAACAGCTGGAAAATTTTGGAAATACTAATTGTCTTTTCCATAAAAACAATACAAGGAATAAGTGTGTAAAACACATTAACTCAAATAATAAGATGTTTGTTAGATGATAGTAAGTTCAGTGAGAATCTGATCTCATTAATCTTAACAAGGGGGCATTCTGGTGCCTTTCTATCCATGTGAAAATTGTTATAGTATGTCTCGATTACTAAAATTAGATGCTGCTCAAGAGATCCCTCTTTCTTCTGGAAATTCCCAAAGTAGTGGCTCATATGTGATCTCCCCACAAAAAGCTAATTGTTCCACATATAAAACAAAAAGGAACTCAAGCGTTTCCAAGGCAGTCTGGAAGCAAGGAGACAGCAGTAAGAGAATGCCAGGACTTGCAAGGGAAGTAAAAAGATGGAGGAGAGGGTATCAACAGAGGGCAGGAGGCCCAGTCAGATGGCACCAGGGAGGAGCCCTTGAGAGAAGGGTGGACAGTGATACATCCCCCATGTCAAGACAGTGATGTCTAATGTTCAAGTTTAAATCATTGTCAATTCTTTAGTGAGCTTTCGTACTGTCTGTTAGTCTAAACAATACAAAAAGTCTGCTATCCCTGAGTAAAAGTCTGGCCTTCAGGGTCAGGGAAGTTTGGAATAGCTGTGGAGACTTTAGTACTACGTTCTCTGGGGTAAGGCCATCATCTGGTCCCACATTCTACAAAAAGTCCACTTCCCAGACCTTGTGTCCCAATTTTGTCTTCAAAAAATACTGTCATTGTGAAATCATCCCTGTGGAAAAATTGGAAAGAAAGATTTTTTCTGTGCTGCAGGGAAGGCCCCATAGAGAGCAGATGACAGCACAGATTTGAAAGTGGAACCAGGCAGCATAGCTTTTGCCAACAGTGTTCAACAGAAAGAAAAAAAGTCTATATTTTTATTGTGTTACATTTGCATAAGTAAACCCTAGAGGGATATCAAAGAAGCTAATCAAGTAAGTACTTAGGGTGGGGCAAGGTAGGAGATAAGGCAGGTGAGGGCAGAGGTGGGAGTAAGAATTTTTACTATGCATACTTTTATACTATTTGATTTTTGAACTATGAGAATATATTATATATTCAAAATGTTGAAAGCAATTGAAAAAGAAAAACGTCTTCCAACCATCACAGCCTTGTGTTCAAGCTGTTTTGGGAGAACAAAAGAGTAGGACAGAATCCATCAAGAGGGAAGCAACATAGAGGACAGTAGTCAAGGAAAGAATGACAATGTCAGGATAAGCAGGAAATGTGAACATGAGGGAATCAAGGGAACTAGGAGTCCCTGACTCAACTCCCCCTTCCTTGAAGTTCCAGAAATACTTAGTGGGAGAGGTTTAGGATGAGGAAGAGGATGTTGGGCTTTCCATAGATTATGGAATAGGAGCTGGAGACTTTGCAACTTCAAATATTAGAAGAAAGGGTGGCCCTAGAAGGATAGTGCAACTTGAGGACATCCAGGTGGCAGACACTTAGATTATATTAGCATGGCCTCCAAGGCCCTTGACAATTTGATCTGATCCCTACTGACCCTCACTTCTTTCCTGCAGCACTTTTCTCATTAAGGACCAGTCCAGGCTAAGTGTTGGGGACACAGGATGAATGCAAGAGTAAGGAGCACCCAGTCTGATTGATAAAAGCTGATTTAAAAACAAGATGTTACACATGCTCTACTAGTAAAGTGTACAGTTTCAGTTGGGACTCAAGTGCAAAGTAGACAATTGTGTCTTCCAGGGCTTCATTCACATATCGGGCCATATGTGAATTCACACTCTAGCCAGGGTGATGAAAATAGCCAGGGATTGGCTGAGTTCCTCTCTTTTCACCAAATCTCTCATCATCCCATAATCTAGCCCTAACTTCAGTACATGGAGGCTAGATCCCAAGAGTCTAAAGAAATCTGCAAGCCCTCTTAAGGTCTAGGCCAGCAAGTCACATTGCATCATTTTCACCACATTCTATTGGTAAAAGCAAGTCATGGGGCTAGTCCAAATTCAGTGTACAGGAAACAGATACTACCTGTTGATGAGAAGATTAGAAAAGTCACATTGCGAAAGGGCAAATAGTGTGACAATGATTATGGAGGCTATCTTGAGAAATGAACTACCTTAGTGGGAAAGCACTAATTTGAGATATCTACAACTCAGTTACAGACTCTCAACCACTCGTTAAAGACTTGCTCTCTAACTGTAGTGAACTAAGATTGATAACCCAATATCTGGACTGCCATTCTAAGTATGGGTATCTTCCTTATGATACCCATACCCTTATGGCCCACCACTAGACTTTAACACCCGAAGGGTAAGACTCTATCTTAATCATCCTCTACATTCAGGATTGAATGTGATACCTGGCACTTAGTAACAACATAAAGTATTTGGTAATTACATTTGTTGAATTAATAAATAATACAATTAGGTATTTGTTGGGCATTCTCATATACCAGAGACTATTCTAAATACTTTAGATGTTGTATTTGCCTGTTCTCATGCTGCTAATAAAGACATACCCAAGACTGGGTAATTTATAAAGAAGAGAGCTTTAATTGACTCACAGTTCCACATGGCTGGGGAGGCCTCAGGAAACTTACAATCATGGCAGAAAGGGAAGCAAACACATCATTCTTCACATGGCAGCAGGAGAGATAAGTGCAGCAAAAGCGGAAAAGTCCCCTATAAAACCATCAGATCTTCTGACAACTCACTATCGTGAGAACAGCATGGAGGTAACAACCCTCATGTTTCAATTACCTCCCACCAGCTCCCTCCCATGACACATGGGGATTATGGAAACTACAGTTCAAGATGAGATTTGGGTAGGGACACAGCCAAACCATATCAGATGTTTTGATTTATTTAAGTAGTACAACTCTGGCTATAATTTGCCTAAGATTATATACCTTGTGTGCAGTGGTCCTGCATATAGATCTACTTTATCTGGCTCCAGAGCCTGTGCCCTGAAGGCTTTGCTGCCTTAGCAAAAGAGTAAACAACTGTAGTGAAGACAGGATTGAAAATTGCAGAAATAATGGACTTGTAAAAGGACAATTGTCCAAGGCATGAATCACTTAGAAGCATTTAATATACTGGTTAAGAGTGTAGTCTCTTTTAGTTTGAATTTCAGCGCTGCCAAATACTATCTTCGATGGAATGCTCTCCGAGTCTGTTTTCTCATCTGAAAAATAAGTCTAAGAATAGAGCTTATCTCATAGGGCTGTGGTGAGGCTCAAATGAGATAGGGCAAGTAAAGTGTTTATCTTAGTTCTTCAAACATAATGAATGCTCAGTGAATGTTTACCATTAATCACACAGACAAGACATTAAAAAATGAAATGGCAAAACAGTGCTTAAAAGTAAAAATTGGAGTCAGATGTAAGTCATTTACACGGTGCATGATAAAATTCCCTTCAGAAATGTTTATTTTTTAATGCAAAGAAACCTAAATTAGAAAAAGAAAAACAATTAAAACTCTTCATTAGAAAGTCAAAAGAACTTTGAACGTTGAGCAACTTTCTCTTTATCAACAATGCTTTGCTAACCTTTTGAAGAGGAAGATTACATCAAAAAGGTTTTAAGGGCTACTGCAGGAAGAAAATAAAGGCTAGCTATAATAAAATCGTTAAGCATTATAGATCTCAAGAGTCAAGAAAACTATCCAATGAGCAAAACACAGAAAATGATTGAACTTTGTAAGAAAGGAAAAGAAAGAAAATTCCAGCCTGCTAAAAAGCTAATACCAGTTTTCAAATTAAGGTTCAAGAACACTATAAAGAAATCAATATGTAAAAACCAAGTGATGAAAGACATGAAACCTATTGACACAAGTTTTACTAAAAGGAAGCCATGCTAGATAAGTTGAATAAGGCTATGATTGATATCTGATGAGAGAAAAGTCACAGACATGATCACCAGGGTTGTCAAATAACGTTTTTTTGGCACATATATGAAACCTTTATTAGAAAATTAGCAAATAACTTCTAGAGAAATAAAAAATGATGCATCTTAAATTACATTTCAGTCATCATGCCTCAAGCTACTGTGGCTTCCCCTTCTCCTATGCCTTTCCCTTTGTCCCTCCCTCAGGATAGTAAAGGAAGTGGGAAGGAGAAGAATTTGAGTGGCAGCAGTGGTGGTGAGGAGGAGATGGGTGCAAGCTTCTGAGGCTACTGCTTTCTTGTTTCTATCACATATAACAACAACCAAAAAAGGCTTGTTTTCCATGTAGATATTGGACACTTTGTTTCGGCTTTAAATTATAAATACAAATTGAAGTAGAAGATTATAAAACTATGTAGGTTTTTCAAAAGACGACTTTTCTCAAAGAACTGGCTTTATAAGGCTCTATAAGACTAAAGACTCTATCAGGTGTTTGTGGTGTTCCTTTTTCATTTTGCATGTTGCTTATGCAGTTCTGTAGACTCTAAATGATGCAGCATTACAAGCATTTTGTGGAAAAGAGGCATAAGAGGCAATATTTATTTTAGGTATCGGAAGTGTAAGAGTATGTTTTTAAAGGGAAGATAATATACAAGGCTACTTGACTTTCATTGACTAAAATGATGGGATTCATTTAATCATGCATTCAGCAAATGTTTGTGAAACATACCCTATGTGCCAGGCACTATTCTAGACACTGGGGAGACAGCAATAAACATGACAAAGTTCCCACTCTCTTGGGCCTTGCATTCTAGTGGAGGGAAACAGACAATAAGCAAAAAGACTTATGAAAAGTTTTTGGGCCCTATGAAGAAAGATAATTCAGGGTAAAGAAAGGAGGGAAGAGGTTATGTATCTCTTAGGTAAGGTATTCATGGAAGGCATCCTGGGGAGCAGAGACCCGAATACAGTGAGAGAGTCTTGCAGGTGTCTGGGGAGAGAACATCCAGGATCCAAGGTAGAGGACATGCCAAGTAGAAAGGTCATGAGGCAGGGTTTGTGATCTGTACACTCACATGGGTCCCCACTCTCAGAAGGACTCTGTGCTTTCTTCAATGTTCAGCAGTCACTGTCTTAAAATTCTTAGTAATTTTTGAGCAAGAAGCCCCAGGTCATTTTGCACTGGGTCCCAAATATTATGTAGCCAGTCATGTCATGAGATGGGAGTGGTCTTAGCATGTTTGAAGAATAGCACAGAAGGAGCAGGGATGGAGATGAGTGATCAGGTGAGGAGTAGGAACATAGGAGATGCAATGAAAGAGGTAGAAAAAGAGGGAGCAAATAGGATACTGCAATAATACTGGTAATTAATGAGCTGTCACAATCTCAGATGGTCATCATGGTGCTTGATAAGATACTCATAAGATATGTTGCCTGATAAATAGATCACTGATTTCAGATCCACAAATTCCTTGTTGCTCATTATAAATTGCAGTATTATCGGTACAACACTGTATAGTCCTGTGCTGCATAACAATGTTTCCCTCAAGGATGGACTACATACACTTGGGTGGTCCCAGAAAGTCATAATTGAGCTGCAGTATTCCTATCACCTAGTCACATTGTTGATGTTGCAGCCATCATAATGTTATACTGCAACACATTACATTTTCTATGTTTACATACACAAATACTTAACATTGTGCTACAATAGCATACAGCATTTAGTATAGTAACATGCTATACAGTGTAGCCTAGGAACAATAGGCTATACCATTCAACCTAAGTGTGTACTAGGCTATGTCGTCTAGATTCGCATAAGTACACTCCATGAGGTTTACACAACGATGAAATCACCTAACGATGCATTCCTCAGAATGTTTCCCCATCATTAAGTAATGCATGGCTGTATTCAGGATCAAATAATTGAATGAAGCCCAAGCCCTTCATTTCTAGGAAACAACTAATTTGGTAGCTATTACTAGAGAAACTGCTAAATAGCAGTAGTGAACAAAGGATTTCCTGGGTGCCGACACCAAGTGTCTGGCTCTCTCTTTTACCACTCTTCACAGGTATTAAATAAAAATCATAGCAGGTCATTGTTTTGGACTCAGCCCCTGCACTAGGGTCTAATAGACCAGATCAAAAATCAAAATGGAGTCAACTGTGCTAAAGTTCCACACTACCAAAACAAAACTAGATTGTTACATGACTTTGAGAGAAATCAGGAGAGATGACAGCCATCTGTCCAAACAGGTCAGTTTTAATCTTAACAGGCATGATAGTGACATTCCCTCTGTTTTTGTTTGTTTGTTTTTTTGTTTTACTATTGTACTTTAAGTTCTAGGGTACATGTGCACAACACATGTATAAATGTGCCATGTTGGTTTGCTGCACCCATTAACTCATCATTTACATTAGGTATTTCTCCTAATGCTGTCCCTCCCCCATCCCTCCACCCCACAACAGGCCCTGGTGTGTGATGTTCCTTGCCCTGTGTCCAAGTGTTTTCATTGTTCAATTCCTACCTATGAGTGAGAACATGCAGTGTTTGGTTTTCTGTCCTTATGATAGTTTGCTCAGAATGATGGTTTCCATCTTCATCCATGTGACTACAAAGGACATGAACTCATCCTTTTTTATGGCTGCATAGTATTCCATGGTGTATATGTGCCACATTTTCTTAATCCACTCTATCACTGATGGACATTTGGATTGGTTCCAAGTCTTTGCTATTGTGAATAGTGCTGCAATAAATATACGTGTGCATGTGTCTTTATAGTAGCATGATTTGTAATCCTTTGGGTATATACCCAGTAATGGAATCACTGGGTCAAATGGTATTTCCAGTTCTACATCCTTGAGCAATCCCCACACTGTCTTCCACAATTGCCACAACTAGTCTTCCACTAGTTCACAATGGTTGAACTAGTTTACAGTCCCACCAACAGTGTAAAAGAGTTCCTATTTCTCCACATGCTCTCCAGCACCTGTTGTTTCCTGACTTTTTAATGATCGCCATTCTAACTGCTGTGAGATGGTATCTCATTGTGGTTTTGATTTGCATTTCTCTGATGACCAGTGATGATGAGCATTTTTTCATGTGTCTGTTGGCTGCATAAGTGTCTTCTTTTGAAAAGTGTCTGTTAATATCCTTTGTTCACTTTTTGATGGGGTTGATTTTTTCTTGTAAATTTGTGTATGTTTTTGTAGATTCTGGATAATAGCCCTTTGTCAGATGGGTAGATTGCAAAAATTTTCTCCCATTCTGTAGGTTGCCTGTTCACTCTGATGGTAGTTTCTTTTGCTGTGCAGAAGCTCTTTAGTTTAATTAGATCCCATTTGTCTATTTTGACTTTTGTTGCCATTGCTTTTGGTGTTTTAGTCATGAAGTCGTTGCCCATGCCTATGTCCTGAATGGTATTGCCTAGGTTTTCAGGGTTTTTATGGTTTTAGGTCTAACATTTAAGTCTTTAATCCATCTTGAATTAATTTTTGTATAAGGTATAAGGAAGGGATCCAGTTTCAGCTTTCTACATATGGCTAGCCAGTTTTCCCAGCACCATTTATTAAATAGGGAATCTGCTCCCTGTTTCTTGTTTTTGTCAGGTTTGTCAAAGATCAGATAGTTGTAGATGTGTGTTGTTACTTCTGAGGCCTCTGTTCCGTTCCCTTGGTCTGTATCTCTGTTTTGGTACCAGTACCATGCTGTTTTGGTTACTGTAGCCTTGTAGTATAGTTTGAAGTCAGGTAGCATGATGTCTCCAGCTTTGTTCTTTTGGCTTAGGATTGTCTTGGCAATACAAGCTCTTTTTTTATTCCATATGAACTTTAAAGATGTTTTTTCCAATTCTGTGAAGAAAGTCATTGGTAGCTTGATGGGGATGCCATTGAATCTATAAATTACCTTGGACAGCATAGCCATTTTCACAATATTGATTTTTCATATCCATGAGCATGGAATGTTCTTCCATTTGTTTTTGTCCTCTTTTATTTCATCGAGCAGAGGTTTCTAGTTCTCCTTGAAGAGGTCCTTCCCATCCCTTGTAAGTTGGATTCCTAGGTATTTTATTCTCTTTCTAGCAATTGTGAATGGGAGTTCACTCATGATTTGGCTCTCTGTTATTCTGTTATTGGTGTATAGGAATGCTTGTGATTTTTGCACACTGATTTTGTATCCTGAGACTTTGCTGAAGTTGCTTATCAGCTTAAGCAGATTTGGGCTGAGACAATGGGGTTTTCTAAATATACAATCAATGTCATTTGCAAACAGGGACAATTTGATTTCCTCTTTTTCTAAGTGAATACCCTTTATTTCTTTCTCTTGCCTGATTGCCCTGGCCAGAACTTCCAACACTGTGTTGAATAGGAGTGGTGAGAGAGGGCATCCCTGTCTTGTGCCGGTTTTCAAAGGGAATGCTTCCAGATTTTGCCCATTCAGTATGATATTGCCTGTGGGTTTGTCATAAATAGCTCTTATTATTTTGAGATATGTTCCATGAATACCTAGTTTATTGAGAGTTTTTAGCATGAAGAGTTGTTGAATTTTGTGGAAGGCCTTTTCTGCATCTATTGAGATAATCATGTGGTTTTCATCTTTGGTTCTGTTTATGTGATGGATTATTTTTATTGATTTGCATATGCTGAACCAGCCTTGCATCCCAGGAATGAAGCCAACTTGATCTTGGTGGATAAGCTTTTTGATGTACTGCTGGATTCAGTTTGCCAGTATTTTATTGAGGATTTTCACATCGATGTTCATCAGGGATATTGGTCTAAAATTCTCTTTCTTTGTTGTGTCTCTGCCAAGCTTTGGTATCAGGATGATGCTGGCCTCATAAAATGAGGGAGGATTCCCTCTTTTTCTATTGATTGGAATAGTTTCAGAAGGAATGGTACCAGCTCCTCTTTGTACCTCTGGTAGAATTTGGCTGTGAATCCATCTGGTCCTGGACTTCTTTTTGGTTGGTAGGCTACTAATTATTGCCTCAATATCAGAGCCTGTTATTGGTCTATTCAGGGATTCAACATCTTCCTGGTTTAGTCTTGGGTGGGTGTATGTGTCCAGGAATTTATCCATTTCTTCTAGATTTTCTAGTTTATTTGTTTAGAGGTGTTTATAGTATTCTCTGACGGTAGTTTGTATTTCTGTGGTATCAGTGGTGATATCCCCTTCATCACTTTTTATTGCAACTATTTGATTCTTCTCTCTTTTCTTCTTTATTATTCTTGCTAGTGGTCTATCAACTTTGTTGATCGTTTCAAAAAACCAACTCCTGGATTCATTGATTTTTTTGAAGGTTTTTTTTTTTTGTCTCTCTCTCCTTCAGTTCTGCTCTGATCTTACCTATTTTTTGTCTTCTGCTAGCTTTTGAATTTGTTTGCTCTTGCTTCTCTAGTTCTTTTAATTGTGATGTTGGGGTGTTGATTTTAGATCTTTCCTGCTTTCTCTTGTGGGCATTTAATGCTATACATTTCCCTCTACACACTGCTTTAAATGTGTCCCAGAGATTCTGGTATGTTGTGTCTTTTTTCCCATTGGTTTCAAAGAACATCTTTATTTCTGCCTTCATTTCGTTATGTACCCAGTAGTCATTCAGGAGCAGGTTGTTCAGTTTCCATGTAGTTGTGCGGTTTTGAGTGAGTTTCTTAATCCTGAATTCTAATTTGATTGCATTGTGGTCTGAGAGACAGTTTGTTGTGATTTCTGTTCCTTTACATTTTCTGAGGAGTGCTTTACTTCCAATTACGTGGTCAATTTTGGAATAAGTGCGATGTGGTGCTGAGAAGAATGTATATTTTGTTGATTTTGGGTGGAGAGTTCTGTAGTTAGGTCCACTTGGTACAGAGCTGAGTTCAATTCCTGGATATCCTTGTTAACTTTCTGTCTCGTTGATCTGCCTAATATCAACAGTGGGGTGTTAAAGTCTCCCATTATTATTGTGTGGGAGTCTAAGTCTCTTTGCAGGTCTCTGATGTCTTGCTTTATGAATCTGGGTGCTCCTGTATTGGGTGCATATATATTTAGGATAGTTAGCTCTTTTTGTTGAATTGATCCCTTTACCATTATGTAATGGCCTTCTTTGTCTCTTTTGATCTTTGAAGGTTCAAAGTCTATTTCATCAGAGACTAGGATGGCAACCCCTGCCTTTTTTGCTTTCCATTTCCTTGGTAGATCTTTCTCCATCCCTTTATTTTCAGCCTATGTGTGTCTCTGCATGTGGCATGGGTCTCCTGAATACAGCACACTGATGGGTCTTGACTCTTCATCCAATTTGCCAGCCTGTGTCTCTTAATTGGGGCATTTAGCCCATTTACAGTTAAGGTTAATATTGTTATGTGCGAATTTGATCCTGTCATTATAATGTTAGCTGGTTATTTTGCCCATTAGTTAGCGCAGTTTCTTCCTAGCATTGATTGTCTTTACAATTTGGCATGTTTTTGCAGTGGCTGGTACTGGTTGTTCCTTTCCATATTTAGTGCTTCCTTCAGGATTTCTTGTAAGACAGGCCTGGTGGTGACAAAATCTTCAGCATTTGCTTGTATGTAAAGGATTTTATTTCTCCTTCACTTATGAAGCTTACTTTGGCTGGATATGAAATTCTGGGTTGAAAACTGTTTGCTTTAAGAATGTTGAATATTGTCCCCCACTCTTTTCTGGCTCTTAGAGTTTTTGCCAAGAGATCTGCTGTTAGTCTGATGGGCTTCCCTTTGTGGGTAACCCGACCTTTCTCTGGCTGTCTTTAACATTTTTTCCTTCATTTCAACTTTGGTGAATCTGACAATTATGTGTCTTGGGGTTGCTCTTCTAGAGAAGTAGTATCTTTGTGGTGTTCTCTGTATTTCCTGTATTTGGATATTGGCCTGCCTTGCTAGGTTGGGGAAGTTCTTGATACTACCCTGAAGAGTGTTTTCCAGCTTGGTTCCATTCTCCCCATCACTTTCAGGTACATCAGTCAAATGTCGATTTGGTCTTTTCACATAGTCCCATATTTCTTAGAGACTTTGTTCATTTCTTTTTACTCTTTTTTCTCTAAACTTCTCTTCTCACTTCATTTCATTAATTTGATCTCCAATCACTGATACCCTTTCTTCCACTTGATCGAATCGACTACTGAAGCTTGTGCGTGCATCACGTAGTTCTCATGTCATCGTTTTTAGCTCCATCAGATCATTTAAGGTCTTCTCTACACTGTTTATTCTAGTTAGCCATTCTTCTAATCTTTTTTCAAGTTTTTTAGCTTCCTTGCAGTGGGTTCGAGCATCCTCCTTTAGCTTGAATAAGTTTGTTATTACTGACCTTCTGAAACCTACTTCTGTCCACTCGTCAAAGTCATTCTCCATCCAGTTTTGTTCCATTGCTGGCAAGGAGCTGCGATCCTTTAGAGGAGAAGAGGTGCTCTGGTTTTTCGAATTTTCAGCTTTTCTGCTCTGGTTTCTCTCTATTTTTGTGGTTTTATCTACTTTCAGTCTTTGATGATGGTGTCCTACAGATGGGGTTTTGTTGCGGATGTCCTTTTTGTTGATGTTGATGCTATTCCTTTCTGTTTGTTAGTTTTCCTTCTAACAGTCAGGTCCCTCAGCTGCAGGTCTGTTGGAGTATGCTGAAGGTCCACTCCAGACCCTGTTTGCCTGGGTATCACCAGCAGAGGTCACAGAACAGCAAATATTGCTGCCTGATCCTTCCTCTGGAAGCTTCGTCTCAGAGGGGCACCCAGCTGTATGAGGTGTCAGTCAGCCTCTACTGGGAGGTGTCTCCAAGTTAGGCTACACGGGGGTCAGGGACCCACTTGAGGATGCAGTCTGTCCATTCTCAGAGCTCAAGAGAGCTCTGTGCTGGGAGAACCACTGGTCTCTTCAGAGCTGTCAGACAGGGATGTTTAAATCTGCAGAAGTTTCTGCTGTCTTTTTCTCAGCTATGCCCTGCTCCAGAGGTGGAGTCTACAGAAGCAGGCAGGCCTCATTGAGCTGCAGTGGGCCCCACCCAGTTCGAGCTTCCCAGCCATTTTGTTTACCTATTCAAGCCTCAGCAATGGTGGCTGCCCCTCCCCCAGTCAAGCTGCTGCCTGGCAGTTTGATCTCAGACTGCTGCGCTAGCAGTGAGCAAGGCTCTGTGGGCATGGTACCCACTGAGCCAGGCACAGGGTATAATCTCCTGGTGTGCCATTTCATTTGCTAAGACCATTGGAAAAGTGCAGTATTTGGGTGGCAGTGTCCGATTTTCCTGGTACAGTCTGTCGTGTCTTCCCTTGGTAGGAAAGGGAAATCCCCCAACCCCTTGAGCTTCCTGGGTGAGGCGATGCTCTGCCCTGCTTTGGCTCACCCTCCGTGGGTTGCACCCACTGTCCAACCAGTCCCAATGAGATCAACCATGTACCTCAGTTGGAAATGCAGAAATTACCCATCTTCTGGGACGATCACGCTGGAAACTGCAGACTGGAGCTGTTCATATTTGGCCATCTTCAATGTTTTCCCAACATTCCCTCTGTTTTAATCTTCACAACAAAAAATCACCTGCAGCCAGGTGCAGTGGCTCATGCCTGTAATCCCAGTACTTTAGGAGGCTGAGGCAGGTGGATCACGAGGTCAGGAGATCAAGACCATCCTGGCTAACACAGTGAAACCCCATCTCTACTAAAAATACAAAAAAATTAGCTGGGCGTGCTGGCAGGCACCTGTAGTCCCAGCTACTCGGGAGGCTGAGGCAGCAAGTGGTGTGAACCCAGGAGGCAGAGTTTGCAGTGAGCCAAGATCGCGCCACTGCACTCCAGCCTGGGTGACAAAGTGCAACTCTGTTTCAAAAAAAAAAAAAAATCACCTGCAGTAATCTGATGTCAGTCAGTTATATTTCTATTTTTCTGTCTCCCTATTCCTGCCTTATAAGAAAACTAACTTTAAAATAACTGCATTTTGTTCTTTGTTTCTGTTTTCTTCATCCCTTTCTGTCTGTAAAACCAAACCCTTCTGCACATCTCAATGGAACACTTATTTTATGGAATGAAGTGTCATCCTATTCTAGAATTGCAAACAAAGCCAGTTAAGCCAATAAATATCTCAGTTAAGATCTTTAACTAAATTGATTGTACCTTTTTATTTTGACATGAGCTAATTGTTTTCTGCTGAGAAGGTTTTGCAGTTTGCATTGTGGGCCATTAAAGATGCTGCCTCTCTGAGCTGCTTTACCTGCCTGAATGGTAGGCTCAATGACAACAAGGACAAATCATACACATTTTTATCTTTCTTTGTCAAAAGTCTTTCATTTTTCTTCTGTATCCAATTACGTTATCAACTCTTACAGGAAATGTTTCAGCTGCATCTATGAAAGCAATCAGTGACTCTGAACCCAGGACATATTACCATTATCCAAAAGAAGGCTATTTGCTTAAAAATTTCCTTTGATTAAAAATGTCCTGTAGCTTGATAACATAAGCCCAAATCACCTTAATAAAATTACAACTGTTCTCCTACTGACGCAAGTAGGGTACCTCAGTGACTTTCCACATTGGTCTGGCCTGTAGCTAGTTTACAAGTTTACAAATGCTTTTCTTTTTTTTTTTTTTTTGAGACGGAGTCTCACTCTGCCGCCCAGGCTGGAGTGCAGTGGCCGGATCTCAGCTCACTGCAAGCTCCGCCTCCCGGGTTCACGCCATTCTCCTGCCTCAGCCTCCCGAGTAGTTAGTTGGGACTACAGGCGCCCGCCACCGCGCCCGGCTAGTTTTTTGTATATTTTAGTAGAGACGGGGTTTCACCGTGTTAGCCAGGATGGTCTCGATCTCCTGACCTCGTGATCCGCCCGTCTCGGCCTCCCAAAGTGCTGGGATTACAGGCTTGAGCCACCGCGCCCGGCCTTACAAATGCTTTTCTAAGAACAACTGAAAGGCTAACCACACATTTAAGTACATGCTAATAACCAATTGTGAGCATCTTCCTCAACCTTACGGTCAAATTTACAAAGCAATCATATTCTTGGAATCAGTGGGAACCAGTTGGAAAGACCTTTTTGAGGTACATCATGCTGGTTCTTTTGAGTAGGAAGAGGCTGGGTTGGCCACATATATCATAGACCACCACTTCCCTCTTCTTTGGACCTGGAGATTGGCTATGGCAGTGAGTATTCTGACAACTGCTCCTCATGGCTTCTATGTCATGGATAATTACTATCCCAGGCAGCAGTTCACACCCTCAATTCTGGTTCACATGGGGCTCACAGAACCTACTGGATTCTCCATCAAGCCTGCACAGAGATTCTGCACAAACGCCTGTTATCATCGCAAGGAGTTTATCTCTTCTCCTTTAATCATATTCAGTATTATTTTTTAGTCCCCTTGGGCATTTGGATCATCCCTGGTGAAAACTGAGATTCCAATGAGTAGTACAAATGTCATTAAGAATTTCTTATAGGAAGTATTTGAATTTCATTACAGTATTTGGACTGAAGCAGCATTGATGCCAGATGAGTGCCCTCACCCTGTTATCCTCAGTCTGATATGTACCAGGGTGCTCTTCTCTGCCCCAAAGTCCCATATGTGGATTTAATACTATATACGGCTTTAAATACCATCTATTCACTGATGACTCCTCAATTTATGTTTCTGGCATAGGCTTCTCTTGTGAACCCCATACTTACAAATTCAACTACCCACTTGACATCTTCAAATGCATGTCTAATAGGCATCTCAACTTAATGTGCCCTAAAACAAATTTGTAATCTTTCCCGAAATATGTTCCTTTCTAAGTTCCCCCATCTCAGTAATAAACAAAATCTCTCCAGTTGTTTAGGTTAAAAGCTTGGAAACATCTTTGAGGCCTCCTGCTTTCATACACCGCCCATTTGATCTATCAGCAAATGCTGATGACTGTGCCCTCAAAATATATCCAGAACTCAATGACTTCTCATTCCTTCCTTTGGAGCCAACCTAGTCCAAGTTATATTACCTTTTGCAATAGCCTCCCAGTTGATATCATTGCTTCTGTTTTTGCCCCACCACAAAGAGAGACAGATCATATCACCCTTCAGCTCAAAACCCTCCAATGTCTCCCCATCTCACTCAGTGCAAAGTCAAAGTCCTTTCACAGGCCTACAAGGCCCTACATGATTCTCCATTACTTCACCTATTTCAAATCTCTTCTTCCTTCACGCATCTTCAGCCTCATTATCTCACTGTTCTCCCAAAATACAGGATATAGACCTGCCTCAGGGCCTTTGAACTTGTTACTCCCTCTGCTATGGATTTTTGTCCCTGAGATAGTCACAAGTTTTTCTCTGTAACCTCTTCTAGGTTTTTCTTCAAATGTTCATTTCTCAGTGACCACCCTATTTAACATTACAGCTCCTGCTTGCAACACTCTCTGCTTTGTTTTTCTTCATTGCACTTATCACTATCTGACATTGTGATTGTTTATGGTGTTACTCTCCCCACCTACCAAAATGTAAGCTTTATAAAGGAAGGAATTTTTGTTCTCCCACTTCAAAAGTCTAACCCCGGATCAAAAGCCTGCCCTATACAGCTAATCTTCTGTATCTGTGGGTTCCATATTCATGAATTCAACCAACCATGATTAAAACTATTAAGGAAAAAGTTCAAAATAACAGTACAATAAAAATAATGTAAATATAGTATTATGATTATTTACATAGCATTTACATTGCATTAGGTATTATAAGTAATATAGAGATTATTTAAAATGTACAGGAGGATGTACATGGGTTATATGCAATTTCTATGTCATTTAATATAAGGGTCTTGAGCATCTAGAAATTTTGGTATCCTGCAGTGGTCCTGGAATGAATCCCCCTCAAATACTGAGAAAAGACTGTATTAACTGCTCAAGAGATCTGCATTGCATGATTACCAAAGCTGTCAGTAGTCTCTGGTGAGCATGAGTCTTCAGTGTGTTTGCTGGTGAGTAGGCTAGGGTGTGACAAGTCCTTAGGACCAGTGGAAGGAATTAAAGAACCTAACAAGAAAACATACAACTGCTCAGAATTCTCCTCCTGGAATGCCTGGGAGGTTAGGGAGACCAGAATGGCAGCCTGCCTGATGGGGAGACATCTCTCCATTCCCACAAGCAGCCTCAGGAACACAGGGCTGGGTAGGCTTCCTTATCTGGCCACCACATGGGGTATGAAGCAATACTCCACTCACAAGAGTTCTTTTCATTGTACCAGATCCTGACACTTCCTGGGCCTCATGCGAATCCCCACGACCCCACCCCCTCTCCTTTAGACCCTTGGGCACAAAAAGTTCTCCCGTTTCTCTGAAAATAGAATTCCACTACCTTTGAGAAAGCTCCCAGAACTTAGAAAAGCCAGTTTATCCTACATAGAGGGTAAAAGGTTCTGGAGTTTAGAAACTTTAAAGAACAAAGACCTTCTTTTATCCTGTCTCAATACCTACACTCTGTGTGTGTGTGTGTGTGTGTGTGTGTGTGTGTTTGTGTGTGTGTGTGTTTATGTGCGCGCACAGGCGCAAATACCCACCATTAGTCTCTTACAGTCACCAGCCCCTGCCTTCTGTAGCAGGTCACCGCCTTGCTAATCCTGTTATTTGAATACTGGAGGAAATTGAAATAGTGCTAGACATCAAAATAAAATCATTGAATTCAGTTTTTTCATAAATAATAATGAGAGAAGATTTGTTTTTGACCAAGGGCCTATGAGATGATCAGGAAGCCATATTTAATCAAGCAAATTATATAGCTATATCATAAGAGTATATGGAGGCTTATGTGGCAAATCTAGCATGTTGGCTTCTTTTTTAAATATTTAAAAATTATTTTAACTGGCATTTTAAATTTTAAATTGGCATTATAAATTTAAATTTGAAATTTAAAAATAAAAATTTTAATTTTTTCTTAGCAGAGATAGGGCCTTACTTTGTTACCCAGGCTGGTCTTGAACTCCTGGGCTCAAGTGATCCTCCTGCCTCAGCATCCCAAAGGACTGGGATTACTCATGTGAGCCGCCCCTCCCAGCCTGCATGTTGGTTTCTTAAACACAAAAGTTCGTTGAAGGCTACAAGATAAACGAGCTTTTTACTAACTAAAGAATCAATAATTTCTACTTTTATTTTTTGAGACAGAGTCTCGCTCTGTCACCCAAGCTGGAATACAGTGGCATGATCTCTGCTCACTGCAACTTCTGCCTCCTGGGTTCAAGCAATTCTTCTGCCTCAGCCTCCTGAGTAGCTGGAATTACAGGCACATGCCACCACGCTGGGCTAATTTTTGTATTTTTAGTAGAGATGGGGTTTCACCAGGTTGGTCAGGCTGGTCTCGAACTCCTGACCTTATGATCCTCCTACCTTGGCCTCCCAAAGTGCTGCGATTACAGGCGTGAGCTACTGTGCCCGGCCAATAATTTCTACTTTTAAAAATATATACTAATTAAAATGCTCATTTTATTAAAATATATTTTTAATTGGCATTTCTTCTGAGAGAAATAAGGAGACAGAAATGCCATAAAGGGCAAAATGAATGGACTGAATTGCTTCAATCAGTAAAGGTGAAACTTGTTCCACCAAGAAACAAGGTCATCTCCATTTATAGGTGCCTAATACAACTTAATTAAAGGTAGTAAAACAAACTGATAGTTACAATAAGTAATAAAGCTGGAAAGTCAGCTAAGGTCAAGTACATAGAAACAAATGGTTTAAAGAAAAGCAATTACCTGAGGAGTGGTAAAAAATAAGATAACAGAGACTCACCTACATAATGGGTGATATATTAGCTAGAAAATGATAATCTTTGCTATTCAAATATGGCTGGAAAAGAAATTTGAAATCACTGTCATGCATATTTCTATTGCAATCTTTGATCTGCAATAATTCAAAGGAAGGAAAGAAAGGTATAAATATAAACATGTACAAATTTAAATAGAGTTTTTTAAGGAACTATATTTCCTTTGAATTATATTTAACAGTTCCTGAAGGAAGGAAAGGTGTAAATTTAAACACATTCAAATTTAAATACATAAAACATAGGTTAAAACTAACATTGAGGGGTATTTATGCCACATATATCTATTATGCTACTAACGTTTCATCATCCACAAACCCTACTAAGATGGGCATTATCTTATCCATTTACTAATAACAAAATTGCCTCCCAGAGAGATCTTGTAACAGATTCAAGTTACAAAACCAGCAATCACTGGTATGGGATTTGAACCCAGGTCGGTATAACTCCAAAACCCGTGTTTATTCTACTTAATGATCCAGCCTCTTTTCTGATCCTAATTAAACAAGTCTTGACAAGTGAAATGCAGGCAATGATTGCGGAAGCCAGGATGCAGGGTAGAACAGGACTGAACTTTGGGCTGCAGAACCAAAAGCCAAAGATATTTAATGACAAAAACAACAATAATTTTATATATGTATATATAATTTCAGTGGCTGGTAGCCACTGAACCAGAATACAAAGCCAAGAAGACAGCCCAAAAACATATCAAAAAGATGTTAAACAGTGTTCCAAGAGGAAATGGGCCATCATTGGACACTCTCCCTTTCCAAAAAACCCCTGAAGAAAAGGGTGGGGTTTTTAACACCAGGAGAAATAGAGTAGTATAAACGGAAAAGCCAATCACCCGTAAGCGGGTGAAATTTGACGGTGATGAAAGCTATTATATAAATACCCAAGGGAAGTCAGAGTAGGGGATAAATGGGGCATTTATATCTCTTTCATGAGATAATAGTAATGATAATAATATCAACAACAATAGGAGCAACAGAGCTAACACTTATTGAAACCTGTCAACAACTGTGTTAAGCACTTTGTAAACATTACATAATTTGATCACAATATCCCTCCAAGGTATATGTTCTTAAGGAGGCCTGCAGAGGAATTTGGCCCCAGAACGCTCAACTGTTACATTATAGATTCCAATTTCCTAAAGAAATAACCTAGGCTCACTAAGGAAATTTTCTGCTTTTAACATAATTTTTGCCCCCTCCCCTCCCCTCCCCCGACTCTTCCCCTCACCTCCTCTCCCTTCCTCTCCCCTTCCCTTCCCATCTTTTTAAAGAGACAGTCTCACTCTGTTGCCTAGGCTGGAGTGCAGTGGTGTGGTCCGGCTAATTTTTTTATTTTTAACTTTTATATAGAGAAAGACCTATGCTACCCAGGCTGGTCTCAAACTCCTGGCCCCAAATAATCCTCTCACCTTGGCCTCCCAAAGGGATGGGGTTACAGGTATGAGCCACTGTACACTATACCTGGCTTCTATTTCTTTTTGCTCTTTTTTTTTTTTTTTTTGAGGTGGAATCTTGCTCTGTCACCCAGGCTAGAGTGCAATGGCATGATCTCGGCTCATTGCAACTTCCGCCTCCCGGGTTCAAGCTATTCTCCTGCCTCAGCCTCCCAAGTAGCTGGGATTACAGGCACCTGCCACCATGCCTGGCTAATTTTTATATTTTTTAGTAAGGACGGGGTTTCATCTTGTTGTTCAGGCTGGTCTCGAATGTCTGAACTCAGGTGATCCACCTGCCTAGGCCTCCCAAAGTGCTGGGATTATAGGTGTGAGCCACCGTGCCTGGCCATCTGGCCTCTGTAATACTCTAGTCTTGTTATGCAAAGATTTATTATTTCAAAATTCTTTTCTTTCCCTCAACTATTTAAAAGTATAAGAACTGGCTGGACATGGTGACTCTCTCCCCCTCTCTCATATTCTCCCACTTCTTCCCCCACAACACCCCCCCGCCCCCACAAAGGGAAAACCCTATCGGATGACACTGCCTCCAGGTTTTAGCAGGTACCAAGAAGCTACAAGTGATCATCTTGGCAAGCTTAAAATTTATGTCAACCAAATGTAACGGGAAAACATAAAGACACGTAAAAGCTAAACTATTTATAAATGACATTGAATGAATTGAAATCATGAAATGCTCAGGAAAATAAAATATAAGGTAACATTAAAATTTACATTTTCATTGATATAAAATTCATTTTAAAGTTTGTGTGTATGTGATTTAGTTCCATATTTATTGAAAATGAAGGATGATTATGATATATTTAGAGAAAAAGACTGCAAAAGAATATGATCATATGATTCTATTTTTGTTTTAAACATGAGTGTGCATTTGTTCAAAGAATAAAAATGTCCAAAAAGGTAACAACAAAAATATTTATAACATAGTAGTTATCTCTGAGTGATAGGATTATAAATAAAGATTTTTTTCTAATTTTTCCAGAGTAAACATAAATTGGTTTTGTAAATTTTAAAACTTAATGAAACAAATCATGGCCTGGCACTCAAGAAACATTTTACTCTGGGAAAGGGAGCAGGATTTATTTATTTGGGGGCCAGGGAGGGGAGTTAGTAACAATATTTAACAGTTATACTTTGCTGGTGACCAAGTTTTGTTTTTTTCTTTGTTTTTGCGTTCTTTTTGAAATGGAGTCTTGCTCTGTTGACCAGGCTGGAGTGCAGTGGCATGATCTCAGCTCACTGCAACCTTTGCCTCCCAGGTTCAAGCAATTCTCATGCCCCAGCCCCCCAAGTAGCTGGAATTACAGGTGTGTGCCACCATGCCCGGCTAATTTTTGTATTTTTAGTAGAGATGGAGTTTCACCATGTTAGCCAGGCTGCTCTTGAACTCCTGACCTCAAGTGATCCACCCACCTTGGCCTCCCAAAGTGCTAGGACTACAGGTGTGAGCCACTGAGCCCAGTGACCAAAATTTTAAAGAGATCCTCACTAAGCATCAGAAAATTCTGGATCCATTTTCTGGCTCTGCCATGGGCCATCTGGGCATGTTGGACAAATCACGCTGAGACACAGTTTACCTATCTAAAACATGAAGGTGTAAATGTACTTAATCTAGAATTTCTTTCCCAGAACTAATATTCATTGACTTCACATTCCTAGTTCTGTGGTAACCAGTAACATGGTGATATGGTTTGGCTGTGTCTCAGATGGAGATAAGGAACTTGTGAACCTCCACCTAGATTTCAAAAGATACATGGAAATGCCTGGATGCCCAGGAAAAAGTTTTCTGCAAAGGTGGGGCCCTCATGGAGAACCTCTGCTAGGGCAGTGCAGAAGAGAAATGTGGGGTCGGAGCCCCCACATAGAGTCCCTACTGGGGAACTGACTAGTGGAGCGATGAGAAGAGGACCATTGTCTTCCAAACCCCAGAATGGTAGATCTATCCCACAGCTTGCACTGTGCACCTGGAAAAGCCACAGAAATTCAATGCCAGCCTGTGAAAGCAGCCAGGAGGGAAGCTGTACCCTGCAAGGCCAAGGAGTGGAGCAGACCGAGACCATGGGAACCTACCTTTTGCATCGGGGTGACCTGGATGTGAGACATGAAGTCAAAGGAGATCATTTTCAGGCTTTAAAATTTGACTGCCCTGCTGGATTTCAGACTTGCATGGGCCCTGTAATCACTTTGTTTTGGCCAATATCTTCCATTTGGAATGGGTGTATTTACCCAATACCTGTACCTCCACTGTATCTAGGAAGTCACTAGTTTGCTTTTGATTTTACAGGCTTACAAGGAGAAGGGACTTGGCTTATCTCAGATGAGACTTTGGACTGTGAACTTTTGGGTTAATGCTGAAACAAGCTAAGACTTTGGGGGACTGTTGGGAAGGCATGGTTGTTGTTGAAATGTGAGGACATGAGATTTGGAGGGACCGGGGCAGAATGACATGGTTTGGCTGTGTCCCCACCCAAACCTCAACTTGAATTGTACCTCCCAGAATTCCCATGTGTTGTGGGAGGCCCCCAAAAGGAGGTAACTGAATCATGGGGGCCAGTCTTTCCCGTGCTATTCTCGTGATACTAAATAAGTCTCACGAGATCTAATGGGTTTATCAGAGGTTTCCGCTTTTGCTTCTTCCTCATTTTCTCTTGCTGCTGCCATGTAAGAGTGCCTTTCTCCTCCCATAGTGATTTCGAGGCCTCCCCAGCCATGCGGAATTGTAAGTCCAACTAAATTTCTTTTTCTTCTCAGCCTCAGGGAAGCAGCGTGAAAATGGACTAATACACATGGGTAGATCTTTTCTTTTCCTTCCCAGGTATTTATTTATCTATTTATTTATCTATTTATTTATTTATTTATTTATTTATTTATTCATTCATTCCTTCATCCATGCATTCATACGTCTATCTCTTTGCTCGAATAATATTTATTGGCAAGCTATTATGTGTCTAGAACTTAGCTGAAGCATTTCCTGTGACTTTTTGGTTGAAGCTTGTTTTCTCTGTATATTTCTCAGGGAATAATATTCATTCAGTTCTTGCATGCTCACAATTGCTTTATTTTTCTGTAGCTTTATATTTTAAAGTAAGTTTGGGTATGTGTAAAAATCATGGTTTCATTTTTTTTTTTTTTTTTTGAGACAGAGTCTTGCACTGTTGCCTGGGCTGAAGTGCAATGGCGTGATCTCAGTTTACTGCAACCTCTGCCTCCCAGGTTCATGCGATTCTCCTGCCTCAGCCTCCCTAGTAGCTGGGATTACAGGCACACACCACCACGCCCAGCTATGTGTGTTTTTTTTTTTTTTTTGAGACGGAGTCTCGGTGTGTTGCCCAGGCTGGAGTGCAGTGGCAGGATCTCCGCTCACTGCAAGCTCCACCTCCCGGGTTCACGCTATTCGAGTAGCTGGGACCACAGGCGCCCGCCACCTCGCCCGGCCAGTTTTTTGTGTTTTTAATAGAGATGGGGTTCCACTATGTTGGCCAGACTGATCTCACACTCCTGACCTCGTGATCCGCCCCACTTGGCCTCCCAAAGTGTTGGGATTACAGGTGTGAGCTACCATGCCCAGCCTATTTTTTTTCTTTTTGATATATTAAATATATTGCTCCATGGACTTACGAAATCTGATGTAAATATGATTTTATTTATGATTTTATTTTTGATGACTTGGTCTTTATGCCTGAATGTTCAAAGAGTTTTTTTATTTTCCAGTTATACTGGAGTATGTCTTGGTATTGGCCATTCTGGCTCCACTTTTCCAAGGTTAATGGTGTGCTCTTTCAAAATAGGTGTTCAATTTTTTTCTAATTTTAAGAACGTCTTTTTGCATTATGGATTTTTGTATTTGCTTTGTTCCATTGCTTTCATTTTCCTTCCAACATAAATTACACTTATGTTGGACTTTCTTTTCCTGTCTTCTATATCTATCATTTTTCTCTTGAATACTTTCTACTTCTTTCTTTGTTTTCTTTTGCTCCTTTGTAAATTGTATTTCCCAAGTCTACTAGGCTGTTTTAGAACAATTTGAAGGTATTGAAAAACCACTCAGGTAGTGAGGACTTATGCGGCCAGGATCCAGAAGAACAGGGAACCCCAGAGAGCTGAGACTGACATGTGCCATTGCTTTTAGTCTTGAGGCATTTGCCTATTTGAGAACAATGGCTGAAAGGATGAGAATTTGAACAAAACTTTCAATAGACTGAAGGAGTTGCAGGGAAAATTGGAGTTCTGAGCTGCACAAGGAGGATGAGATCTAAAATAAAACAAAAAACAAAAAACAAAAACACTAGGATTTCAATTGGGACCACAAGAGACCACATTTTATGAAAAAGGATAAACTGGAAATGGACCAGTGACTCAACTACAGTTCTGAATTATATCAATCCCCAATTGATGTTTAGCTATCTTGTCTCTGAGTTTCCTGGTTCTAATATATGCTGTTATTTTATAGTTTCTATTATTTTCTTAATTTGCTTCCATTAATTTTGCTATATTATTTAGTTTTCATTTTTTTAATTATGTATTTTCTGGTACATGTTAACTACCCTTTTTTTCATGATTTAGTTCATTTTCTTTATAATAGTATACTTGTTTGTTGTTCGACCATATCCTTTTCTGTTGCTTTTGTATAAACAAAATCAGGTGTTCTGTACTTTTAGGAAATGGTTCCCTTGTAGGGAAATGGGATATGCCATGATAGCCTTTATAATTTCATTGCTTAAGGGATTCCTCCCCTATTATTATCACACAGTAGATAGATTGAGATACACATGTAGATGTAGATGGCCTTTGTGTAGTCACACCCACTTTCAGAGATCTGCCTTCTCTGGAGACCCACGTGATATCCCAGTGTTTGATCTTTTTCTCTCAACAAACAACAAAGGCATTGTAAGGTCGTCAAAATATTGGATTTACTCTCAGAGTTTCTATCCTGCTCAATTTGAATTTTCTTCACAGAAGTGTTTTCCTCAGGAAAGATATTTTATTGGCTATTTCTGAGTTCTTTGAGTACATAAGCCACCCAGTACCTTCTGATCTTCCCATTTTCTCTTAGTGTGTGGCTGAGATATTTTTGTTCTACTCAGCCATAAACTGAAGTCAGAAGCCTTCTCCTTTTTACTGCTATTTTCACAATATTTACCTGCTGAGAATTCCACTCAAGGTGAGACCTTCTCTTTTTGAGTATTTATGGACAATTTCTGTATCGCAGTGTTCATAGAACCTTCTAAACTCTTGTTCTCTCCTGTCCACTGCCTCTGCATAGCTGCTAAAACTAGGCATGCTCTGTATGAGTTCTGCTGCTGTTGTCTGTGGTTTGGGTGGGGCAAAACCCACTGGCATTCTGAGACTCGTGGGGATGTTTTTTCAGTTGGCTTTCTGGAGAATGTGGTGAGTAGAACTTATCTTTTGCTATTCTAGTTGGTTCAGTATGATTTTAGGAACGGATTTGGGGAAATTAAAAAACTTCACATCATAACCTTGCTCTGACCTGAAGTCAAGATGGGTTTATTTTTAAATCATGAATCTATCAATCAAGGCACTGATTCTGTGTTGCTCTACTGTCTTGACTGGCTTCTAAGATTATACTTATTTCTAATATAGTTTCTGTTCAATTTAGTTAAGTGTTTATTAGCTTCCCTAAAGATACTGTTTTGAAGTATAATCAACCTCTATCTCAGAGCTGCCAACATTCTTATATTGCTTTCATTTTCTTTACCAGCACACTTCAAATTTCAGTTTCTTCTTTAGCTAGCCTCAGTAAGGGTATCTATGTGTACATTCTGAACAATTCCATCAATCAATGAGAACTCTTTTCCTTTAAAATCAGACTTTATTTGAGAACTGTCTTTTTGCTAAAATTGCTGTATTTTCCTCCCAGACATGTTTCAAATTGTCCTTTATATTTCAGGAACCTCAGTCAGAATGCCTCCTTTAATGTTCAGATAACTTGCTAAATCAAAAGTAGTTTCCTCAAGTTGCTGTTGCATTAACTTAGCAGTACATTCCCTTCACATGAAAATTGATGTATTCGAGCCTGTTACCCTCACACGACCACAGTTGAAATATTTCTCTGGTGAATAAAGTAAAATTACTATATCCCTCTGAAGTTCTGTAGAGTCCACTCTAGTCTTTAGAACCTGTTAGAATGTCCCTTCCTTTTTGCTAAAGAAGAGAAATTAAATGGGAGGTTGGGGTGGGGATGGGAAGAGTGGTCTCTAGTCTCCAGTGATCTACTGCAGGGCTCTACACCTGACTCTGTTCCATCTAATTCAATCGGCATTCCAGTATTTCATGAGCACCTCCTATGTGCTGAGTTTTGTGTTGAATAGAAAGGAAAAATAAGTCTCCAAGAAGGCATTGGAGTTATATGTGGATTCAAATTCTGACTCTACTCTTCACTAGCAGGTGGCCAGAGTCAGCTGTTTGATCTCTCTGTGTCTTAATTTCCATATCTGAGTATAATGATTCGTATATAACATAGCTGCTGTAAACATTTTGTAAATATTTTTATTATATTTTACATGTTATTTACACATACATTTATATATTTATAAATTATATAAACATATTTGTATAAATTTACAGGTTTATACACATGTATCTATATATGTATGTATATATATACACATATTTCATCTATAATTTTATAAAAGCTGTATCACGTAGGATTCATATACACATATATATTTCATCTATAATTTTATAAAAGCTGTATCACGTAGGACTCATATACACATATATGATATGTAATAGGTGGTCAAATAAGTGTTTATTCCTTTTGGATAATGTTATGACCTACTTGTAATTAGATAACATTTCTTTCCCTTTTTCCCTCCCCAAACACACAAAATGGCTGTTATGTGGCCTATTGATTTTCTTAATGGATTAAAATTTACTGTATTTAAAGGCATTCTATCTCAAACTGTGTGACATTTGTGAAATATATTGAGACAACAAGCAGGGTTCTTGGTCTGAGGTCATAAACTATTAAGGGGTTCAGGGAGTTTTTGAATCTTCTGAAATTATATGCAAATAGGGCATGTTTGTGACTTACACATTTTTGGAGTGAAGCAATTCACTGCTATCACCAGATTTTTAATGGGACTTAGAAAAAAAAGTCAAGAATCATGAAGGTGTTATAAAATCACAGCTGGGACTCAAATGATTGTATGCTTTTGGAGGTCAGAAACTGTCTATGTAATTTCTTTTTTACAATGCTTGGCACAGAGCCAAAAAGAGTTAAGTACTTAATTTTTATTTTTGAATGACTGTAAAATTGACCATCTTTTCTCTACCAGGAGGGGTAGATATAAAAAGTAGAACTAAAAAGTAAAAAGGAAAAGATTGGAAAGACACAGGACAAAAACCAAGAGCAGTAAAAGACTAGGAAGCAAAGAAAAAGAAGGAAAGAAAGAAAACAGGAAGAGGAGGGGGAGGAGGAAATAGAGTGGAAGAGAAATAGAAATGCAAAGCAAAAGAGAAAGAGAGACGGGAAAGAAAGTGGTGTGTTGGACTGTGCTGATTTGTTCCCTCCCTTCTTGTCCCCTTTCCCCAATAATCTCTTCAACGCAAAGGCTCTCTAGAGCCCAGTAGAAACAGAACTCTTACAGACTAAATGAAGGTGTATGAAATTATAATTTTAGCTTAATTTGATAGTAATGCCTTTGGAAAGTCACTATTTTTACATGTAGATTTTCTTTATCTGCAATCTTTAGATAATGTTAGCAAAGTTAAAGAACTTCGCTGTCTCCATGTAAATAAGCTATATTCAAAAAATTCATTTTCGCCGGGCGCGGTGGCTCAAGCCTGTAATCCCAGCACTTTGGGAGGCCGAGACGGGCGGATCACGAGGTCAGGAGCTCAAGACCATCCTGGCTGACACGGTGAAACCCCGTCTCTACTAAAAAATACAAAAAACTAGCCGGGCGAGGTGGCGGGCGCCTGTAGTCCCAGCTACTCGGGAGGCTGAGGCAGGAGAATGGCGTAAACCCGGCAGGCGGAGCTTGCAGTGAGCTGAGATCCGGCCACTGCACTCCAGCCTGGACGGCAGAGCGAGACTCCGTCTCAAAAAAAAAAAAAAAAAAAAATTCATTTTAATGCGATTCAATTCAAAGAATGCATTTGCCTATAGAAACAGTGTTACAAAGAGTATCACTACATTTCATAAAAACATACTTAACATGTAATGGAAGAAAAGGGAACTGGATTTTCAGTCATTAGCTCCAAGCTTGGTGAACTGGAGCACAGCATCTCTTTTCATTTCCTTTGTCCCATCCTAGGGAGCTTTGCACCAACCCATGTTCATAAATTGAGGGATATGTCTGCACTTCAAATATCAATGGCAGCAACACCATAAACGGCTGTTCATACATAAGTAAAACTAGTTAAATTTCCTGATTCTTATTCTTTCCCTCAGCTCTTTCCTGCCCCACATGTGTGTCCTTCTTGCCCCTAGTACCTTTCCACATTTTATATTGGGTACACATTCCAGTAGCCTCATGGAACTAGAGATCTGTTTCTTCTCAACTCTGGAAAATTCTTTCTATTCTGTTTCTGCACATGACCTTTACCTTCCACCTAGATCTTTTTGGTCTTCAACTGTACAGAGTGTTATCTCTTTCTTGAACCTCCACCTTCTACCTCCAACCCCTAATTCCTGCCATTTTCCTAATCAGGTATATGCTTGACAAAAGTCTGATGTATAAGGGGACAGATAATATTACCTTGATTGACAGTGTTCTAATACATATATTAAGCAGTTGATGTAGAACAGGAAGGAAGACAAAATGTTACCCTGTTTCCCATGAGAAAGGAGGCTACACTGCTCTTCTTAGGAAGTAGGAAGATAGATGCAGAGACAGATATTCAGAAGGGGGGAAATAAAAGTGGTCTATGTGTCTGCTAGCCTAAATCTATTCAGTAAAAGAGAAGTCAAGTCCAGTTTAAGATAGAAGTAAGGTTGGTTCCAAAGGATGGACACATACATGCAACTCATTCCTGGGTACAAAAGATGAAATAGAGGGCATGTGTCCAAGTACATGTCCAAAGGTGTGAAGTAGCTACAGGAATTTTATGAGAGAAACCAGTCCCCAGGACTAATGTTAACAGATGACAGAGGGAAAGCTGTCTGAATTATTTGCAAATAGACTACTGGTCAAGAGGAACTGGAACTATAGCTGAAAAAAAACTTAGAACTACACACACAAACACAGTACTAATCAGCAGAAGTAATGAGTATTGAGAGAAAACAATAAGCCATAATTTACAATCAACTTAAATAGAATTTATGCAACTGAAAAGCTAAGGCAGAATAATAGGCAGTAACTTCCAGTTTATAATAATGACTACTTGTGTAGTCATTACCACACAAAATTACTGACTACTTATGTACTGACACATATTTTGCACAATGATATGATAGACTAAGACAAACTGGATAGTTTGCAAGTAAACTACTTGTCAAAAGGACTTGGAACCATAGCTCTATTGACATGTAACCATCCTAACTAAAGAGAGACTCAAATTCTCAGAAATGTTTGTTTCTATTTTGGGGAGATCATCCAAATCCATAAACTTGTGAGGCTTTAACAGTGGGAAAAAACCTTACAACTCATTTAATCTAACTTCTTTACTTTAAAGGTAATTGCCCCTTGGATAAAAATCACAAACATTTTAGTATAAACATATTTATAGTGAATAACTTTACATTTGCTAGCCAAAATTTGTTGCTAAGGGACTAAAAACTGTGGCAATAAATTGAAGTATTTGTTAAAAAGATATTTACTTTTAAAATTTTTTATCAGTCCACTTTTTATTGTGAGAGTTGCTGATAAAAATAACTACCATTTATTGAATACTTGTAACATGTTAGATGCTTTGCAAACATCCTCCCCTTTAACCCCCACAACCACTAGAAAAGACAGGCATCATCATCTTCCTTTTACAAAGTTGAGGATCATGAGGCTCAGAAAATAGTAGCTAGTAGCTAGTAAATAGTAGAGCCAGGATTAAAATACATGTTTTCTAATACTTAATACTTTATCAGATTGTGTCACAGTGGTATTAAAAAATTAGAAACATAGGAAAACATGAATACTTTCCATACTTTCTATTGTAGGTGCTATTTCACATATCCTTAAAATATGTGTGCAAATGCAGAAGATTTTATTGAAGTTTACCTTAAGGCAAAGATAGTCATAAAGAGGTCATAAAGAGGGCTGACTTACTGAAAGTACTTCAAAATTCTACTCTCTCATTAAATGTGAACAGTTCAAAAACTTTAGTAATTGTCGTTGATCAGCATGGTGAAATATAATGGGCTCATTTGTGGACAGGACTGATAGGTTGCACTGGATCTATCTTTCTTCATTTCTCATGTGGAACATTGTTGTTAATGGGTCTATGATGTATGAAGAGCTAACTGTAAGTAAGCAGAAGTAACTCAAATTCTATAACCTATTGATCTTAGATCCCTAAAAAGGAGCTTGGATTTCAGGAGGATTGGGAAACAGCTCTCCTCTTGCTTCATATTTTGCCATAGGCTGGGTTTTCCAGAAAACAGACTCTGAAATGGAGATCAGCATGTAGAAAGTTTATTAGGGAAGACTTTTAAGATCAGCACCTGTGCATAGAAAGAGACAGAAGCAGGATTGGACAGTGGGAAAAGTTGGGCTGTGATGTAGTCTTAACAAAGTCCTCAGTCAACCCGATGGGGAACTCTGAAGGTGGAATGGCCCTAAAGAGTATCACAGGTCAGGGAAGGAAAGCTCTATTTTTAATACCCCTATGTTGATCAGTCATTGGATGTGGATGCCTAAGAGGGGGCATGGCTTTAAGTTGTTTGCACCTGAGGCAGTTCCCTGAGAGGGCTGTTAGCTGAAGGTCATCTGCTGGCAGCACTCCCAATAGGTGGGGAAATAAATCTTTCAGTCCTGAAGGAGGATCAGGGCAAAGCATTACAGTGTTCACCTTGGGTTTGCTGCCTTTGATTGCATGTAAATATTATTTTGTATTATTTAAGATGTATAGGGTGAGTAAAATGCCCTAGAAACCTTAGTAAAGATTAACCTTGTCTGTCAACTTTATTCATTTAGGTGTTTCTTTTAGATTTGAAAGCCTCAGAGAAGGACCAAACAGTGTCTGAGAAGTTTGAATTTAGACTAAAAGCTTGGTCTGGTGTTTTTATGTGAACAGAACTAGAAATCACAGCAGCCAGGAAGAGAAGATGGCCAGATAACTGAAAGACAGAAGGCAGGTTAGGAAGGAGCTCAGGCCAGGTCATGCCCACCCATCTGTGTTAGAGGATGGTGATCCTTGTGCAAGCAGATATGGAACTAAATAAAGCCTCTTTACTCATTGTGGTGGGATTATGTGGAATAGAAGCATGCATCTAGGTGCCTTGACTATTTTTCCATTGCTTCATTTTACATAATTATACCCATTTAATTTATCCTTTAATTTTTGTGAATGTATCACTCTATTTCAGTTATGCTAAGGGAATAAGAAAAAAAATTTGTGTCCATATTTGGATTAGAGAGAAAAAACAAACATCACATCCATGGGGTGCAGTTGAGACAGGTGTAGGAGAAATCAAAGTGAGAAAGATTAAGGAGGACATTTCAGTGTAGGAAGCTCTAGATGCAATAATTCAGCTTTCAAGACAGGAAGAAAGAGTCCAGAAAGGCATGTACTGCTATATCTTTTCTCATTTCCTTCTCCGATATATTCCCTTTCAGGAGAAAAAAATGAATAGTTATAAGCACCAATTTATGCTCACATGGTACCAGTTGAGCATCTGTAATCCAAAAACCCAAAATCCGAAATGCTCTAAAATCCAAAGCTTTTTGAGCATCAACATGATGCTACAAGTGGAAAATTCCACACCTAACGTTATCTGATGACTCACAGTCAAAATAGAAAAACTTCATTTCATGCACAAAATTATTGAAAATATTGTATAAAATTACCCTTAGGTTATGTGTATAAGGTGTATATGAAACATACATTTCATGTTTAGACTTGGGTCCCATCCCAGAGATATTTCATTATGTATATGCAAATATTCCAAAAGTTCAAAAAACATCTGAAATCCACAATACTTCTGGTCCCAGGCACTTGAGATAAGGGACACCTGTACTAGGTGTTTTCACATGTTATCTCATTTACTGATAACAACCATGTGAAAAAAATATATTACTGCCATTTTATTATGAGAAAAAGTAAGACTCAGAGAGAATAATTAGGTTTCCTAAGCCCACACAATAAGTGATGGAACTGGGAAGAGAGTGTAGCACAGGTTTAGGGTGAGAAACAATTGGATTAAATGTCCTTCAGTATTTGAATACAAAAATTGTGGTATGTTCTTATAATCGAATACTACTGAACAATAAAAACTAATAAACTACTGATAAATGTAACGATATGGTTTAATTTCAAAGTAACAATGCCAGTGAATAAAACCAGGTATGAAAAACCACATAATGTATGATTTCATTTTTATAACTCTAGAAAATGCAAACTAATCTCTATTGACAGAAAGTAGATCAGTGTTTGCTTAGAGAGGGGGCAGGTTGGGAAGTGGCAGGAAGAAACTTTTGGAGGTGATAGATACGTTCATTATCTTGACTGTGGTGATAGTTTCATGGGTGTATACATATGTCACAACATCAAATTATACACTTTATGTATACTTATGAATGTCAATTATATCTCAATAAAGCAGTTAAAAACAACTGGGTTGAAATCTCTGTTATACTACTTACAAAATGCTTAATCTCTGAGACTACATTTTTAAAAAATCAGTTAAATGGAGTTGCTAATGCCTACTACGGAGGGTTGGTGTAAAGATTAAATCAGTAAGGCACGTACTTAGCACGCTGCGTAATACAATAGTAAGCATGCAGCAGTAGTTATATAAAGAGTCCTAGACTGAGTTCTTCCTTCTTAGAGCTTTCTCCACTTTAATTAATCATGTTAGTCCTTTTTATTTACAGCTGGAATTCAAACACATCAGTCTTACTCCAAAGACCAAGATCTTTCCACTAAACTATGCTAAGCCATAACAAATTTTATGATTTGAGTTGAGGAGGGCATCCCATGATCAGACACCAGGCTCAGAGTATTCCACATAAATGCTCCTCTGTCTTATCCCAGGGTCTAGAAAAGTCACTCTGGGCCAGGGAGGAAGACCAGTAGTTCCGCTGCATATTCTTTACCTATACTCCTTCAGATTCTATCTCTGCTCCTTTTATCAGATCCCTACTGGCTAAACAGCAATGAAACTGCTTATGCAGTGTAAAGATAAATTGAGTGCAACAGGTCCTGTTTCTCAGGAGTTTGCCCTGAATAGCAGTCCAAACTAGATGTAATATTGGGAGAATAGCATTCATTGAGATTAACTGACCTACTCTTTAGGAAACATTTGCTTTCCTGGATAAAATAGTGTATTAAGCATGTTTACATCATGCATTAAAAATGTTATACTGCATATTACACATCACACATTTAATCTTAAACTATATGTAAATTTATAAAATATATAAACAATGATAAAGCTCCCATGTTTATTTCCTAAAGAGTACTATTAAGAGTAATACATCTTTAATATGTCCAATCAAGAGGCCATTTCATAGAATTATGTTTTTTGTTGTTGTTGTTGATTTGTTTTTTCTCCAAGTGATAATCATTAAGAGGGTCAAAACAAGCAGAATTTGTGGTATGCTGACATCTTATAAGATTGTCCTTGGACATTCTAATTTGCCAAAATTTGGACCCCCTGACACTATAGCTCTTTCCTTGGCCTACTACCCCCAGGCCTCTTCTCACAGTGCCCAGACCCTTATTCTTCTGAGACCGTTCTTTCTCCTCTTTTCTCACCCTCCCTCTGCCTACTCCTATGAAGCAGCAAAAACATTCTCCTAGACCCAGACTGAGCAGCTTAGTTCTTGTCTCTGAAGCCTTGGTTAGCATCAGCCATATGGCATCCTAAGAACCTTACCTTCGACTCCATTTTTTTTCAAGGTTTTAAATTTTCTTTCAAAGAAAGGCACTTTTCTCTCTTAGAGAAATTCTGATGCCATCCATAAAGAAATATGTTCTCCACGTTTCACAAGGGAATGAATAAATTCATGAATAGGTAAGTAGAGATGGTGAATGCAGGCTGCTGTTTCAAAAAATCTAGTGATAATGCAAAGGAAAGAAGTGTGCAACAGTTGTAGAAGGTGGTAAGGTAATGGGATATAGAAGTCAGAGGAGTGACAGAAATTGGGAATTCAGAAAAGATGCAGGTTAGTCGCTGAGGCAAGTGCTGAAGAGGAGGGAGGGGCTGGTCTCCAAAGCAGAGTAGGGCTGGAAGGCCAGCCTAGAGCAGGAGGAGACAACACTTCAGAAGTTGCTATTGAGAGAAGTTTGCAGGTAGAAGAGAAGGAGATGAGTCATATCATCGTAAAAAATACCACCTGGTGAGAATAAAAGTGAAAGCAAATAAAGGAGTGTGAATATTGATTCAAGTAACTTTCATGGGAAATGGGAAAGAGAATTGGAAAAGTAAAAGGAAAGCCTTTAGACCCCAGCTGAGACAACAAACCTAATAGGCATAGTAGAGAGATTTCTTCCAACAATCTTCTCCTGTTTTTCCTGTTAATGGGATAACTCTTAAGAGTTACAATTTTCATGGTTACAAAATATTTCATCAAGTAGATGTATGATAATCTATCAAGATTACTCAATTCCTTTTCAAATGAATTAAAATGTGGTATTTTTAAAAAGACAACTAAGCATATTTTAATTACCTGTAAGAATATTGTCTACCTACAAATAATTAAAGTCCCTAAAAAAGGAAGCAAAACAATACATTTGTCTTTTCTGCCAGCATTATTCCTTTCTTCAGCAAAACACTGTAATTTAAAAATATATACAGAATCATTTATTTTTTTATTATGGTAACATATACATAACACAAACTATGACATTTTAACCATTTTAAGGGTACAATTCAGTGGCATTAATTGCATACATGCTATTGTGCAAACACCACCACTATCTTTTAACAAAGCTTTTCCATCACCCAAAACAAATTCAATAACCATTAAGCAGTAACTCCCCTTTATCCCCTCCACCTTTAACCTATTTTCTGTCTCTATAAATTTGCCTATTTCAGATATTTCATATAAGTGGAATTATACAATACTTTGTCATTTGTCTGGCTTATTTCATTTAGTATCATGTTTTCAAGGCTCATCCATGTAGTAGCATGCATCAAAACTTGATTTTTTTCATGGCTGAACAGTATCCCACTGTATGTGTATAAGATATTTTGTTTATCCATTTCTTGGTTGATGAACACTCGGGTTGTTTCCACCTTTTGGCTATTATGAATAAGGTCACAATAAACGTTCATGTACAAATATCTCTTTGAGTCTCTGTTTTCAATTATTTGGGGTGTATATCTCAGAGCTGAATTGCTGAGTTGTATGGTAATTCTATGGTTAGCCTATTGAAAAACTGCCATGCGGGTTTCCACAGTGGTTGCTCCATTTTACATTCCCACCAGTAATGTGCAAATGTTCCAATTTCTCCACATCCTTGTCCACACTTGTTATTTTCTGTTTGGGTAGTTTGTTTTGTTTTTTCTTAATCTTACAGCTATCCTAGTAAGTGTGAAATGGTTCCTCATTGTTGTTTTGATTTGCATTACCCTAATAACTAAAGATGTTGAACTCTTTTCATGTGTTTATCAGCCATTTGTACATTTTTTTGAGAAGTGTCTATTCAAGTCTTTTGTCCATTTTTAAATCATGTTGTTTATCTTTTAAGGATCCTTTTGGATTCAGTTTGCTAGTGCTTTGTTGAAGATTTTTGCTTCAATATTCAGAAGGGATATTGGTGTGCACTTTTTTGTGATGTCTTTATCTGACTTTGGTATCAGGTTAATGCTGACCTCACAGAAAGAGTTTGAGAAGAATTGGTGTTAACTCTTCTTGAAATATTTGGTAAAGTTCACCAGTGAAGCTATCTGGTCCTGGACTTTTCTTTGTTGGGAGGTTTTGATCACTGATTCAATCTCTCGACTTGTTATATGTCTAGTGAAATTTTCTATTTCATCTTGAGTAAGTTTGGTTAATTTGTGTGTTTATCCAGTTCATCCAGATTATCCAAAGCTGGCAGTAATGTCCCTATTCTCATTTTAAATTTTAATCATTTATCATTTGTGTCTTTCTTTTTTCCTTTGTCGGTTTAGCTAAAGGTTTGTCAATTTGATTACTTTTTTTTACAGAGCCAAATTTTGGTTTTACTGATTCTTTCTATTGTTTATTCTGTTTTATTGATCTCTGCTCTAATCTTTATTTCCTTCCATTGGCTAGTTTTGGGTTTGGTTTACTCTTCCTTTTCTAGTTTCTCAAGGGATAAAGTTAGGCCATTGATTATCTTTTGTTTTTTTCTAATGTAGGAATTTACAGTTACAAGTTTTCCTTTGAGCACTGTTTTTGCTGCATCTTACGCTTTAATATACGTGTTTTAGTTTTCATTATTAAACATCTTATGTTAGGCTGGGCATAGCGGCTCATGCCTGTAATCCCAGCACTTTGGGAGGCCGAAGCGGGCAGATCACCTAAGGTCAGGAGTTTGAGACCAGCCTGGCCAACAGGGTGAAACCCTGTCTCTACTAAAAATATGAAAATTAGCCGGGCATGGTGGTGGGCATCTGTGTTTTCAGCTACTCAGGAGGCTGAGGAAGGAGAATCACTGGAACCCAGGAGGCGGAGGTTGCAATGAGCCGAGATCGTGTCACTGCACGCCAGCCTGGGTGACAGAGCAGGAGTCCATCTCAAAATAAACAAACAAACCTTATGTTTTAATATGTTTGTTTTCATTTTCATTATTTTCTAATTTTTCTTGTAGTTTCTTCTTTGACCAATGAGTGTTTGGTAGTGTGTAGTTTCATTTCCATATATTTGTAGATTTTGCAGTTTTCCTTTGATTTTGATTTGTAGCTTCATTCTCCTTGGTCAGAAAAGATACTGTATATGACTTCAACTTTTTAAAATTTATTCACTTGTTTTGTGGCTTAACATGTAATCTATCCTAAAGCATCTTCCATGTGCCCTTGAGAAAAATATGTACTCTGCTGTTATTGGGTAAAATGTTCTATATACTCATGTTTGGTCTAGTTGGCTTATTCAAGTCTTTTATTTTGTGACTTATCTTCTGTCTAGATATTCTATTCATTTTTGAAAGTAAGATATTGGAGTCTCCAACTATTATTGTACAACTATTTGTTTCCCTTTAATTCTGTCAATATTTGCTTGAAATATTTTGGGTCTCTGTTGTTTGGTGCATATATGTTTATAACTTTTTGATGATATACATATATATCTATATATCAATATATAATGTCCTTCTTTGTCATTATAACAGGTTTTGACTTGAAGTTTTTTTACCTAATATTAGTATAGCCTCCTCAGCTCTCTTTTGGTTCTATTTGGATATAATATCTTTTCTATTCTTTCACTTTCTACTTATTTGTGTCTTTAAATCTAAAGTGACTCTCTTACAGACAGCATTTATCCATTCTGCCAATCTCTGCCTCTGAGTGAATAGTTTAATCCATTTATATTTAAAATAGTACTCCTAATGAAGTACTTCTGCCATTTTGATACTTGTTTTCTGTATGTCTTATACTTTTTTCCTCTCTCATTTTCTCCATTATTGCCTTCTTTTATGTTTAGTTGATTTTTTTGTAGTGAACCATTTTGATTCTTTTCTTATTTCCTTTTCTATCTTTTCCTATATATCTCATTTCCTATAGATCTTTTAGATATTTTCTTTGTGGTTACCATAGCAATTACATTTAATGCCCTAAATTTAAGGTAATATATTTTGAATTGATACCAACTTAACTTCAAAAACATTTAAAAACTATACTACTGCACATCTTTATCTTCCCCCTTTATGTTGTTAATGTCTTTTTACATCTTTAACATTGTGTCCCCAACAGGAGATTTATTATTTTTACATATGTGTATGTTAAATCGTATTAAAAATAAATGGTAGAGTTACAGACAAAAATTAAATAGCACTTGTTTTTATATTTCCCCTACTTTTACTGTAGGCCATTATTTTCCTCACATGGCTTTGAATTACTGGCTAGTGTCTTTTCATTTCAACTTGAAAGACTTCCTTTGCATTTCTTGTTGGACTCAGCTTTTGTTTATCAGAATATATCCTAACTTTTCCATCATTTTGAAGGACAGTTTTGCTAGATATAAAATTTCAGTTAATAGGTTTCATTTTCTTCCACCCACTTAAATATGTCACTCCACTGTCTTCTGGCTTCCACGTTTTCTGATAAGAAACTGGCCTTTAATTTTAATGAGGATTCCTTGTACGTGATGAGTTACTTCTTTCTTGTTTGCTGCTTTCAAGATTCTCTACCTTTGGCTTTTGATGGGTTGGTTAGAATGTCTTAGTGTGGGTCTTTTTGAGTTTATCCAACTTGGAGTTCATTCGGTTTCTTGGATTTGTAGGTTAGTATATTTAATAAAATTTTGGAAGTTTCTGGCTATAATTTTTCAAATATTAGTTCTGCCCCTCTCTTTGTTATCTAAAATTCCCATAACACATATGTTGGTCCTCTTGATGATGACGCACAGGCCCTTTCGTCTCTGTAAACTCTGAAAAAAAAAATGAACAGACCTTATTTTTAATGCCATTTTAGGTTTACAGTGAAATGCAGTGGAGTTACAGAGAATTCCCATATATTCCTTACCCTCACACATATACAGCCTCCCCGACTATCAACATCTCACACCAGAGTGGTACATTTGTTACTATCAATGAACCAACAGTGACACATCATTATCAAGCAAAGTCCATAATTTACATTGGAGTTCACTCATGGTGTTATACATTCTATAAGTTTTGACCAATGTATAATGAAATGTATCTACCATTATAGTGTCATAAAGAATAGTTTCCTTGCCATAAAAATCTCCTGTGCTCCACCTATTCATCATTCCTTCCCCTCATCTGACTGGAATCACGCAGTCTGTAACCTTTTCAGATTAGCTTCTTTCACTTAGCAATATGCACTTAAAGTTTGATATAGTTTGGATATTTCTCTCTGCCTGAATCTCATGTTGAAATGTAATCTCCAGTGTTGGAGGTGGGGCCTAGTGGGAGCTGTTTGGACCATGGAAGCAGATCCTTCATGAATGGCCATCCCCTTGGTAATAAGTGAGTTTTTGCTTTGGTTCACATGAGATCTGGTCATTTAAAAGTGTGTGGCATCACCCCTCCACCTCTCTCTCTCTTGTTCCTGCTCTGGCCATATGATGTGCTTGCTCTCCCTTCACCTTCTGCCATGATTGCAACCTTCCTGAGGATTCCCTGGAAGCCAAGCAGAAGCCAGCATCATGCTTCCTACAAAGACTGCAGAACCATGAGCCAGTTAAACCTCTTTTCTTTTTAAATTACCCAGTCTTGGGTATTTCTCCGTAGCAATGCAAGAATGGATTAACACAAGGTTCAACCATGTGTTTTTTTGGCTTGATAGCTTATGTCTTTTTAGCATTGAATAGTATTCCATTGTCTGTGTGTACCACAGTTTATTTATCCATTTACCTTGTATTAGTCTGTTTGGGCTGCTATAACAAAATAGTACAGACTGGACTGGGCACAATGGCTCATGCCTGTAATCCCAGCACTTTGGGAGGCCGAGGCAGCAGATTGCTTAAGCTCAGGAGTTGAAGACCAGTCTGGGCAACATGGTGAAACCCTATTTCTACAAAGAATACAAAAAATTAGCTGGGCATGGTGGTGCATGCTTCTGGTCCCTGTTACTCGGGAGGCTGCGACAGGAGGATCACTTAAGCCTGGGAGGTGGAGGTTGCAGTGAGCCGAGATCATGCCACTGCACTCCAGCCTGGGTACCAGAGCAAGACTCTGTCTCAAATTTTTTTAAAATAGGAAAAAAAAATATAGATGGGGTGTCTTAAACAACAGAAATTTACTTTCTCACAGTTCTGAGGCTTGAAATCCGTGACAACACTGCTGGCAAATTCACTTTCTGGTGAGGGCTCTTTTCCTGGCTTTATAGGTGGTGGCCGTCATTTTTTCCGTTTTTTTTTATTTTTTTATTTTTTTTTATTTTTTATGTCCCCACACGGCCTTTCCTCGTGTATGCATAGAGAGGGGAAGAGAGAGTGCTCTGGTATCTCTTCTTGAGAACACTACTCTTACCAGATCAGGGCTCCACCCTTAACCTGCACTACTTCCTTAGAGACCCCATCTCCAAATACAGCCACACTAGGGGTTAGGACTTCAGCACAGGAATTCTGAAGGGTACATAAAAGGGCCTCTTGGTTACTTTCAAGTTCTGGCAATTATTAATAAAGCTGCTGTAAACATTCAAATGCAGATTTTTGTGTGGACATAAGTTTCACCTGATTTGGGTAAATAACAAAGAGCCCAATTGCTGGATTGTATAGTAAAAGTATATTCAGTTTTGTAAGAAAACTGCCAAACTGTCTTTCAACATGGCTCTACTGAACCCATGCCTGTAATCCTAGCACTTTGGGAAGCTGAGGTGGGAGGATCACAAGCTCAGGAATTCAAGACCAGCCTGGGCAACATAAAAAGAAAAAAAAAGTGGCTATACAATTGGCATTCCAACAAATGAAATTTTCTTCATTCTTTTTCCTTTCTGCTCCTTAGACTCAATAATTTCAATGGCCTTATCTTCAAGTTCACTGACTCTTCTGCTTGCTCAGTTCTGTTGCTGAAGCCACCTAGATTGTTTTATTTTTATTTTTCAGCTTCAGAATTTCTGTTTGGTTCCTTTTTATAATTACTATCTCCTTGTCGACACTCTCATCTTGTTCATACATCATTTTCCTGGCTTCCTTTAGTTCATTGTCAATGTTTTCATTTCCATGTTTAGCATTTTGAGCATATTTAAGACAATTGTTTTAAAGTCTTTGTTTAGTAATTCCAATGTCTGGACTTCCTCAGGGACAGTTTCTATCCATTTATTTTGTTCCTTTGAATGAGCCATACTTTGTTTCTTTGAATGCTTTGTAATTTTTGTGTGTGAGCTTGAAAAGTGGCCATTTGGCTCCTACGATGTGGTAACTAGGAATTAGATTTTCTTCACTTTCCTAGGCTTTGCTGTTTTCTGGTTCTTGAAGGCTGTAGCAGTCAGTTTATTTGAGGCCTGTCTCAAACATTATTTCAAAGACTGTATTCCTTGTCAATATGGTCACTGAAGACTCTGTCCCTTAGCTATGTTCAGCTAGTGTTTTGGCAGATTTCTTCGAATACCAGGAGCTCTCACAGTCTTTGCAAATTGGCTCTAAGCCAGGGCTCTACTTCAATTCTTAGTCAGGCTTGCACTGTGCTAAGGGATCAGCCCAAAATGAAAGCTCAGGGTTTTCTCAGGTGTTTTCTAAGCATGTGTTTTGCCCTGGGCATGTGCATGGCTTTCTAAATTTCCATGTATACATGGTTGCTTTTGAATATTTTAATTTCCCAAATAAACTCTCTCCAGATTTTTCCTTAGGCAGTCTATTGCATGTTTCAACTGTAATCTCTGCCTCCAGGTGTCTAGAGTTATTACTTCAGTTTGCCGTGTTTTCCAGCTTTTTCTGCCCTAAGTTCTGAGTTAGACAAAACAGAGGACAGGATCTTGCATCAACCCTTCAGGTAGCCCCTTGTATTGGTCTGCTTGGGCTACTGTAACAATATACCACAGACTGAATAGCTTAAACAACATAAATTTATTTTTCACAGTTCTGGAGGCTAGCAAGTCCAAGATCCACATTCTGGCTGACTTGGTTTCTGCTGAGGGCTTTTTTTTTTTCTGGTTTACAGATGATTGGCATCTCTCTGTGTCCTTACATAATGGGGAAAGAGAGCTCTTCCTCTTCTTAGAAGGGCACCAGGTCTACTGGATAAAGGGCCCTACCTTTATCACCTCATTTTACCTTTATTACCTCCATATACCTATAAACCCCAACAGGATAGGGTTGGGGGGCTTTCCAAACACACAGCGGTTCCTAGAGGTTGGTATGCCTGGAGACAGCATGGAAGCTACATGCCATTTCTCCCATACCTTACATTATACATCTCTTCTATCTGGCTATTCATCTGTATCCTTTATAATAAGTGAGTAAACATAGGTAAAGTATTTGCCCAAGTTCTGTGAGCCATTTCAGCAAAATGGGAATTTATGGAAAAAGGCTGAGGAAGGAGATGCTTCTCAATGGAGGATGAATAGAAACCAGAAAAGGTATCTACCACAGGTCCACCTTTAGATTTAGAAATACAACTTGAAATAAGAAAAAAAAAATGCCACATTATGCAGCTACACAATTTGTAAGTCAATTAGTTCTTTACAATAACAGATGCAACATATACATTTATAAATAATTTACTCCTTTGGGATTTCAAACTAAAGAAACCAACTATTTCATTTACAACAAATGTTTCTGCTTCTGTTTCTCATCAATTGAGAAAACAATTAAGGAATACTCTTGATTCTTATTCCAGGGAACTGGAGGAACAGAGAGTAACCCTAGGGATTCTAGCCTCGTAAGCTGAGAATATTTTTCTAGATGACACAAGTTCCTCAGTGCACATGTGACAGTCTCTGCTTTCAAGCTAATATGCTGTGAGTCACACTGAGTCCTCTTCCCTTGAGGTTAAATGTACTTCCTAGACTTTTTTCTTTATTTCTTCCTCTGCTCTATTCTCCATCTGAACCCTATTCCTCTGTCAGTCAATTCAGAAAACACCACCAGCCGTTCCAATTGTCTCAAAATCTTGGTAAATTTTGTGAAGATGTAGCTGCAAGGAATAAAAACTGTTTAGAAAATCTTCCCTTAGGTTATACAGGGTGGCACTGTCAGGTATTTTCAATAGGAGATGAGAAGCTCTGTCTAAAAGCACAATGTTGCCAGAAGGATTTCCCTCATCTTTGTTTCCTGGTGTCCATTTTTCACTTACTTCCTAATTTAACATAGGAAATGAGGTACATGAAGCTCTGTCCCTTTCTTCCCCCTAGAATTCTTCTTTTTCTCAGGGATCATCCACAACAACAAACAGTCTGATATCTAATTAGGCCAGTAGTTTCAACTGATTTGGGCTCACAGTTGAATAGCTGAAAACAAGAAACAACAATACAATTAAACTAGGGACCTTGTATTTAAGGCCATTCATTCACTACATAATCAGGACTTGAATCTCACACTAAGGCTCTGTCTTACTCATTCTAACATATATTACCTCTCAGGTTAGTCATGCCACAAAAATGTGCATTGTTATAATTGCCTCATCTCTACCTTTGATGTTCCAGTATATAAAGCCTTCCCCTGTGTGCCCTAAGCTCTGCCCTCTGAAAGAGAAAGACATGTTTTCTGCCATTTATTTTCTTGCTATTGGATGCAATTTTGCTCTAGTATGAACTCATAAACTCAAATAACCGGTTAAATATATGTTTGTTATTAAGTTTGTTTAAGTACCTCTGTTACAATAAAGAGGAGCAGATATACTCAGCCACAGTTACAAATTAATTCATGAAAAGAAAAAGGAGCCAGTGATAATTATGCATTCTTTTAAAAGAGTAATAAATTTTCAACAGGCTAATAAAATGAGATCTGACATATAAGCTACCATTCTGCCATACTCTTAAATCCAAACTGCTTGTTATGAATGATGCTACTATTTTATACAGTACACAGTAAAATCAGTAAATAAGTTGTCACTTCCTGAAAGAAAGATCTCCATGGTATTCACGTAAAATACTTAATGCTTAACTGCTTAAACATAAGGTAGACCTCATCAGCCTAATTTAATTAAAAGAATGCTAATACTGTATATATAAAGCATATTTATACATAATCTCATTGACTGCCTTTTGGAGTACATTGGGATTATTTTCCCCAGTTAGTGGATAGGGAAATTGAGATTCAGAAGGGGTAGGTGACTTATTACAGGTCATCCAGCTAATCAGTGATAAAACTGGGGGCACTGAAGGATAAGTACCTTGACTGGGCTTACCAAAGTGGTGGCTACAAAAAGGCTAGAGGTGTGTTTAAAAGTTTACAGGAGAGCCATCCATTTTCAGTTGACTTTTTCAGGAAATGATTCAGTTTGAAAAGGAAGAATGCAAGAATCCTGCAAAAGAGGGCTTTGAGAGAATTTAGATCTGTAGATTCTGATCTTTGGATCGATTACATCAAAGGAGAATTGAACCGCCCCCTTGGTAGACCTGAGAAATGCAGACAGACCTATTGGTGAGCCATGAAAATGCTGCAGGGAAAGTCATCAGAGGCATCTGTAGCTAAACGTGCTATGTATCAGACTGGTCATTTGTGAAGAGAAATAATACAGCCTACCTTGTGAAATAGTATTGCAAGCCCTGTGGGCAAATTTGTATTATGAGTCAATCTGTAATTTGCTTGGAGATGGCAGACAAGATGGCTGTCTGGTTTCGAGACATGGTTTAATTTTGTGTTAACTCATTAATTTTTAAAACATTTTTGATTGAGGAAAAACAACTGGGGGCAGAATTCAAGTTTCAAGGATTCCATTCTGTTCACCGTGTTACTTCCACAACTGGCGAAGTTTAGCTCTCAGTAAGATTCACACTTCATTTCTCTATGAGAGATCAAAAAACCCTTAGATAATACAGGTGTCAGGGAGCAAAGATAAACCTAACATTGTATGCTACCCACTAAAGTGTAAAAGATATACTTCATTCAATTATTTATTCATTCAAACAACAAATAATCGAACACCAGCATGTGTGCCAGGCATTGTGCTAGGCTCTATTATATCCAGCTGCATGAGTTACCTATTGTTGCATAACAAACTATCCCAAAACTTAGTGGCTTAAAACGAAAATCATTTAAACATTTAGTATCTCACCATTTCTGTGGCTTAGGAATTCAGGACCGTAGCTGAATGATTATGTCTCAAGGTCTCCTTCTAGGTTACAGTCAAGATGTTGACCAGGATGCATGCAATCATATGAAGGCCTGACTGGGATTGGAGGATCTGCTTCCAAGCTCATTCACATGGCTATTGTCAGAAGGCCTCAATACCTCACCGATTGTTAGCTGGAAGCCTTAATTACTCACCATGTGAGCCTTTTTATAAGTTACCTGAGTGACCTTATGACTCTGACATGACAGCTACCTGGCCCCAACAAGTAATCCTGGAGAAAGAATAAAAAGGCTGGCATGTTTTATAGTTTCCCCTCAGAAGTCACACTACATCATTTCCTATGCATTCTATTCATGAGAACAAGTCATTTGATACAGTCCAAACTCAAGGTGAGGGGAATGAAGTTTGACCCTTTGAAGGAAGAAGTATCAAATGATTTGTGAACATATTTTAATACTACCATATGAGTTAATAACATTTAATTCATGAAATTTAACTTAATTATTATAAAGTGGTGTCAATATATTTGTAAAATGTAGGTATTTAAAGGGAAACTAAGTCTATTAAAGAAGACAATGTTTCACTGTTGTTGCTAGCTTGTTTACATTTTCTGTCACCATTTTCGTCTCATTCTGTTAAAAAAATTCTGTATATAGTGCTAAATAAATGATGACTTGGCCTATCTTATTATGTCAACTAAGAATTGGATTTGATACTTATAACAGATAATAACAAAATCTTATATAGAAGGGATATAGTCTTCCTCACCTAACAACAAATCCAGAAGTGGGACAGTCCAGAGCTGGTCAGTTTGGCCCTCCAAAGCAACCACGGACCTAGGCACCTCCGGTGTCCTACATTATTAATAGTGTCAGTGTGGCTTTTGTTATTATGGGTGAAATATGTCTGCTCTACATCCAGTATCATGTCCCTGTTTCAGGTTCAAAAAAATAAAAGGGGTGGGTACAGATCAAATGGCTAAAGCAATATTTATTGAGCCTCCTCTACAGAAATTCACTTTTATTTAATTGATAGTCACATGGCCAGCCATGACTTAAGAAAGTCTAGGAACATGAATATTTTTAACTGGACATGCTGTCACCCTGAAGAAATCAGAGTTCTACTAGTAAAGAAGAAAGGATATTGGTTTAGACAACCAGTAATGTCTACCGACCTACTCTAAGGAGCTTTAACATGCATTATTAAACACTAGACACAAGAAAAACAACAATACTCAGGTTTACCTGTGTTTCAAATATGTTTCAAATGGGAGAATCTGGTCAGTTTTGAGTCCCACATATAAAGTATATTTTTCAAAGTAACCACAACTTTTATTCTCTAATTGAAAATGTTAAAGAATTGGCTGACATTAGTGTTACTTCTAGGAATGTGTCCAAGGAGATAATTGCACAATTGTGCAACAGCCTGTGGATAAGAATGTTCATAAGAGACTTTTTTATGATAGTAAAAACTTGGAAACATAAATGTCAATCAATAGAATACTGGTTGGATAAATGATGGTATATCCATCTAACAGACACTATGCAACTTTTAAAAATAATGTTTTTCATGACTATTGTTCACTGTGCAGATAATAAGATCCAATTTATGAAATATTGTATTTATATGTCTATATGTGATTCTATTCTTAGAGAGATGCCTAGAAGAATGTAACACAAAACTTAAGAAATGGTTATCTCTATATTATGGGATTTGGACAGATTTTAACTTCTTTGCATTTTTGTTTAAAATTTTTCAATTTGTTTGCACAAGCACGTAGTGTTTTTATAAAACAATAGTTATTAGCTGGGTGCTACAGCCTGTGCCTGTAATCCCAACTACTGGGGAGGCTAATGTAGGAAGATTGCTTCAGCCCTCAGCCCAGTTGCTCGAGGCTGTTGTGTGCATGATCACATCTGTGAATAGCCACTGCACTCCAGCCTGGGCGACACAGAAAGACCATATCTCTTTAAAAAAAGAAAAAAAAAAAAGCTATTTTCAAAGAAAGGCAGGGTGGGAGCAGGGCTGATTTGGTCCAGTATTGTTTCCAGCAAGTAATTTTCCTGGATAAGGCTGTGGCTGACCTTATCTTAGGAAAGGGTTCTAATCTTTGCTCAATGGAAAAAAGTGTTATTCTTTATTCATTATAACTTTTAATAAAATTAAAATGAGAAAAGGAGTTGTGAGTTTTGGTTTCTATTTGGAACACTGACCTCTGAAAGGGTCTCCCTTCCATATTTTACAATGGGTGAAAGATATTGTGGAAAGGTGGAGGGGGAGGAGGCTGAGCAACAACTGTATACAAGTTGGGGAGGAGTAGAGGATGGAGGTAAGGATGTAAGGGAGAGAAGTCTGGACCCATGAGCCAGGGAAAGAGCAATAACCTGGACAGCAGGATAGCTGCACTTCTCTTCTAGCATGGACCTATCAGTTTATCTTTCTGGCCTTAGTTTTCTCATCTGAAAAATAAGACATCTGTATTAGAATCACTACATGTGCTTTATGTTTCACAATTCTTTTGGATATATTGATGCTATGTCCTGAGAAACTACACTACAGCTGAACCTAAGCAAATTAAAGAAAAAATAACAACAATAATGTATATTGTTTATTATTTGTCTCAGGCATTCTAAGTAACTTGCCAATAGGTGGAGGGACCAAGATGCCAGCCCAGGCAGTCTGATTTTAGAGCCCATACTCTAACAACCATGCTGTAGAATACTAAAGAACCGCTTGGATAGGGCATTTAAAGGAAGCAGGATAGCTTTCCTATTCTGGAACTTGGTCTTGTAGATAATGGCTAACGCCAGTAAAGCCAATACCTTACCCTCACCTCATGACTATTATGGGGTTGCCTCAACAGGTGGCAGTCTCCTCCCCCTATTCCAAAGACAACTTCCTTATTCAGAGCCCAGTGAAAGGGGAGATAGGTTTTGTTAAGCCCCGAAGAAGCTCTTCTGGCCATTGCCCCACAGAACCGAAGTGCTGACAGAACCAAAGACGAAATGTGCCTACAGAAAGCTTTCTAGTATCATTATCTCGGTCATCATACATGATGACCCAGCACCCGTATGCATACTTCATCTTATTACTTCCTTTCATTAAGTCCAGAGAGATACTGAGTAAAGAGAGTACGAGGAGAGAACAGAAAAACAAATGAACGGGTTAAGAGCAGGCTACAGGCCACAAGAGTCCTGCAGGGTTAGAGCCTGTACCTCAGACAAAGATCCCTCAGGCATCCCCTTTTTCCTTCCCTGTTGTTGCCCTGCCTTCGTCCCCCTCAAGATCCGGAAGCAAGTGCATAACCTTATAGCAGTATCAGAAAGGTGGAGGGTAGCAGACACAAGCCGCAAAGGGGCTATAACGAAATCTGTTGCTCTTGGAAGACCGACTTCCCAGACCTCTTCGCATTAGGGCGGAGCGTGCGCCCGGCGGCCAATCCCCGGTTCCTCACGTCGCCGTATCCCCGCCCACCGCCCCTCCCGCTCCGCCCTTCCCTGGGGCTGGTGCGGCGGCGGAGACGTCAGCGCCAGGAGACTCCGGGTGGCGGCTGCGCCGTAGGCGGGCCACGGCTTGGACGCGCTGCGGGGAGGGGCGGAGCGAGCGGGCGGGAGCGCGCGTAGGGCCCGCCTTGGCCGCCGCTGCTGCTGCTGCCGCCGCTGCCGGGGAATAATCTGGGCGGCAGCGGGCGGCCTCGGCTAGCGGCCACGAGCCACTTCTGCGGCTGCCCAGAGAAGCAAAGGTCGCCGGTCCGAAGTCGTCCCCCTCTCCGCCCCCCAGGAGGGGCGAGAGGGAGCCGCAGCTGATGTCAGGTACGGCCGGCGGAGGCGCCCTCAGGCTGCGGGTCCAAGGTCTCGGCTCCCCTCGCCCTCTCCCCGCCCTCCCCCTTCTCCGGGTTGGTAGGGAAGCGTGGAGGATAGACCCAAACCCCGGGCGCGGCGGAACAGGTGTCTCGGGGTCAGAGCCGGGCTGGGGTCGTCCGGGCTCCTGAGGAAGGCGCGAGGACTTCCTGCTCCCGGAGTCTTAGCGATCTGCCACAGCGTCCGGGTGCGTACCCGGCCGCAATTTTGTGGACTTGTAGCCTCCTCTTCGTCGTGGGTCCTTCCGTTGTGCCCGCTCGCGCCCCTCTTCTGCCGGCGCGCTGCCTGGCGGCGCCGCAGGGTGCAGAGTGCGCCCGGGCCGGACCACTTAGCGGTCCTGCCCCGCCGGGCCCTCCCGGTCCCTCCTCCCGCTCCCTCCCCGCCCCGCCGCTGACCTGGGGGTCCCGCCGGACTCGGCGCCCAGGTGTGGGGCACCTTCGCCGAGAGCTACTCAGCTGCCGCGCCGCCTGAGCGCCCAGCGAGCAGGCTCCTTCCAGAAGTGCCTGGAGCTTGCTTGGGGCTAGCTTGGATCATCAGGTTTGTCTGTGGCTGATTTATTTCTTTAAGTTTCCGTGCCGCAGAGTGAACCAGATACGTGTGTGTTGGGGCATTCGCTGCGTGGGGGAGGAAGAAAGGCATTAAAAAGAATTTTTTTTTTTTTTTCATCTCCACCCCATTTTCCCCCAGCAAATTGTGATGGGATTAGTAGGTGTTGACAAGTTGTCCATATTGCTTTGAATTTGGGTAAGTTGTACACTCTTAAAACATGACCATAATTTAGCGCTGTGGATTTATTCTTTCCTAGCCCTTACCGTCTCCCCACCCCCACCGCCCCGCATTTAAAGCAAACAACAATATCAGCAACACAAAACCCACACATTCTAGAAAAATTCTCAAGATTTCTAACCTAGTTCTCTATATCCATTGTACATATTACTCGATTTCCGTTTCACGCTTTTTAAGATAGAAAACTATTGTGCTAACCATGGATTGATTTCATTATGAATTTAAAAGTTATAAATTTAGAATCATAATGAATCAGTGAATAATTAGGCCAGTGTGTAAGGGACAGAAATATGTTAACTTACTAAAAGTTGGGCATAGAACATAGCTTTGCCAGGAAAAAGTGTGCATAATTTCAAGTTGCTTGATTGTGGTGTGAGTTTGGGAAGTGGGAATCTGAGTTTTTAGAAGGTATTTAGATGACAGCTTTTCACCCTCTTAGGTAAATGTCAGATGAGCTTGATGCACATGATACTGTATGTTTTAAGTATTGTATATAGTAAACTATGCTTTCTACCAGCCTTTATATGTAGATGTACAGTTTAAGTGAATATAAGGTTTCAAGTTAGCAAACAGTTAACTCTTCACCTAATGTTGAGTAAAGCAATGATTTAGTCAGGAAAGTATGACTCATTTAAAATTCTTCATAAAGAGAATAATTTTTCAGTATTAGTGGAGAACCATTAAATGCCTCTCTTAAATTTGCCTGGAATTTGTATTTTTTTGTATCTTCCTACTTAGGATTAAGCAGTTTAGAAATATTTTGTGTTTCCTATTTAAAGTTTTTCATAATTATTCTTTTTAAGACTAGACTACATTGAGTAAATTCAATATTCAGTTATTAAAATCGTATCACAAATTTATTTCAGGGTACATATAATGAATTCGTGTTTACCTAATAGAAATATGAAAAAGTATGTCACTAGGCATATGCTACTATTTGTATATTGATTTGTGCTAAAATTAAAATTGCATTATGCAGTTTAACTTTATAAGCCATGGTAATTTAGAGTCTGTGTGTGGTAAAATTATTGATTGGAATTTTTATGACAGTGCAGCTATAAATAAACCTTAAGTAGAAAATGGAAAGCTTGATGCTGAAATTAAATTCAGATAGGCTTAAAAGTTTAAGCTTCCCAATACAACCATCTTTTCTTTTAGAAGATTTCTTAAGATTTGATTAAAGAGGCTGATGTACAAACTATAGCAAGGCTGAAAGAAAGGTATGACAAAAATCTTTTTACTCCAGATTCAGTGGGATTAAGTCATTCTTTTAAAAGAAGAAAGGGGGTGGAGTTGGGAAGGAGACTTGTTCATAAAATGAGAAATTAGCCTTTTATCTTGAAATCTGGTTAGAGAGGAACTCCAATGTGTACTTAAATTATTTTGCGGCTAATTCAAATGTCCAAGGGGAAAATATATGCCAACATCTGTAATGTGTGAGAATAGGAAGTGTACCTTGGAAAGAAAAAAAAAATATATAAAGAAACTGGTGTTTGTGATCTAGGGAAGCACATAAGAAGGTGGGTGAAACTGAAAGGGAAATCTAAATAAGCACCTGTAGTATGTGCTGCCTTGCACACTGAAGGGGCATGTTGGGGGCAACGAGAGGCAACACTAGGGAGATTCTGGAATGGGAAACCTGTATATTAAGGCACATTTAAATGGGTAGATGTTGGATAATAGGCAGAACTTGAAATTAAATACAGCTTGGCATAGTTATTTGCATTCTTGGTCATTGTATTAGTTTTCTAAGGCCTTGGTAACAAAATACGACAAACTGGGTGATTTAAAACAACAGTTTTATTGTCTCAGTTCTGGAGGCAAGATGTCTGAAGTCAAGATGTAGGTAAGGCTATGCTCTCTCAAGGTTCGAGGGGACAGTCTGTTCCATGCGTCTTACCTTGTGTTACTGCCAATCCTTGGCATTTTTTGGCTTGCAGCTATATCACTCCAGTCTCTGATTCTTATCACGACATAATCCCTGTGTGGCTCTGTCTTCATATGGTGTGCTCCACTTGTTAGAAGGATACTAGTCGTATTGGATTAAGATCCACCCTAATCACCTCATCTTAACTTATTACATCTGCAAAGACCCTGTTTTGGAAAAAAAAAGAAAGAAGGTCACATGCAGAGGTACTGGAATTAGGACTTCAACCTATCTTTTGGGGGAACACAGTTTAACCTGTAACAGTTACACGGTTTCTTTTACAGTGTTCAGTAAATGTTTAGCATCATAGGCTGAGTCAGAGGCTACCGTGGAAACAGGATGGGACACTTATATTTATTTACATATATCAGTGATGTCTTAATAGCAGAATATCTGAAACTGGGTAATCTATAAAGAAAAGAAATTTATTCCTTACAGTTATGAAGGCTGAAAAGTCTTGGTTCAGGGGGCCACATCTGGTGAGGGCCTTGCTGGTATGGACTCTGCACAGTCCTGAGGTAGCACAGGGCACCACATGGTGAGGGGTCCGAGCATGCTAGCCCAGAACTCTCTTTTCTTATAAAGCTACCAGTTCCTTTCCCATGATAACTCGTTCATGAGGGCTGAACCCTTAGGACCCAGTCACCATTTAAAGACTCCAGCTTTCAGTACTGCAACACTGGTGATTAAGGTTCAACATGAGTTTTGGAGGAGGCAAGCATTCAGACCACAGCAAGTGCTTACTATGTGCCACGTCCTAGAGATAAAACAGTGGATAGACAAAAATCTCTGTCCTCATGGAGCTTACATTCTGAAACAGGTTCTAAAAATGTGGTCCCTGGATCTGCAGCATCAGCATCACCTGGGAAGTTGTTAGAAACTGAAATTTTCAGGCTCCATCCCAGAACTCTTTATTTAACTAGCCTTCCAAATAATTGTGATGCAGACTCAGGTTTCAGAACCACTGATCAAGATGGAAAAGACACAGTAAACAAGATGGATAAGTAAAATAATATTAGATATTAATAGGTGCTGTGGGTAAGCATAGGGTGGGCCAGTGAAGACTCCTGAAAAGTGAAGACCTGAAGGAGTTGGAGAGTGAGCCATATGAGCATCTGGGTGCGTGTTCTCAGCAGAGAACAGTAAGTGCAAAGACCCTGGCACGTCTGAGGAATGGCAAGCAGTTAGTATTAGGTTCAGTCTATGAAATGGCCGCTGTTGGTTCATTTTTTGACCTACAGAAACACCAAATACTAGGGAGAAGAGATCAGAAAGAAAGGGGTGGAGTAGGATGCAGATTGTGGGAAGATCGTTGTAAGGTTTTGGTGGTCTGAGATTAGGAAGATGGGAGGTTTTTGAGCAAATGAGTGACGTGATCCGATTTCAGTTTTAAAAGGATCACTGTGGCTACAGGTAAAAATGGGCCTAAGAAGGAAAGGCTAAAGGAAGGGGAAAGTTGGTTAGCATGTTGTTGCAGTAGTTAAAAGACAGAGCGGTTGCACAGACCAGGGTGATAGCACTGGAGAAGTTAGAAGAGGTACAAGACTAAAAACACACAGTGAATGTTTTGAAAAGTAAGTTTTTTTCATCCCACTCCAGTTACCCAGTTGTTTTCCTCAAAGGCAATTAGTGTTAAAAGTAGTCTTATCTCTATTCTTCTTGAGATTTTTTTTTTTTTTTTGAGACAGAGTCTCCCTCTGTCGCCCAGGCTGGAGTGCAGTAGTGCGATCTCAGCCCACTGCAAGCTCCGCCTTCCGGGTTCACGCCATTCTCCTGCCTCAGCCTCCCCAGTAGCTGGAACTATAGGTGCCCGCCACCGCGCCCGGCTAATTTTTTTTTTTTTTTTTTTTTTTTTTTGTATTTTTAGTAGAGACGGGGGAGATCTTTTATGTAAATATGAGAAACAGTTTTAACAAATTAATGGAGAAGTTGTTACCTGGGCCTGTTTTCTTCCCCAGGAAACATTTAGCAATGTCTAGAGACATTTTTGTCACAACTAGGGGGAATGCTACTGGCATCTAGTAGTAAAGGCCCAGGATGCTGCTAAACATCCTACATTCAACAGGACAGCTTCCACAACAGAGTTATCCAGCTCTTGATGTCAGTAGCGCCAAGGTTAAGAAACCTTAGTTTGATGGGATTTACAGAGGTTGGTGAAAAGCAAGTGTTGTAGTCAGAGAAGACAGTAGGAATAGAGGAGCTGACCGTATTGGGAATCTTTCAGGAACTGTAGATAGTTCAGGATTGCTGAAGTAGACATTAATTGTAATGCACAGAATAGGAAAAGATGAGGCTGGAAACCTGGACAGGCTCTAGATCACAGGCTTTATATATATCATGTTAATTAGAAATGTTTAGTTTTTTTTTTGTCTTGTAGGCAGTGGAGTTCTGTGAAAGGATTCATGGAGTGACATGGTCAGCTTTTCATTTTAGAGAGCTCATTCTGGTGAGAGTTACCCAGCTCTGATGTCAGTTAAAGAGGGATAGCACCTGAGTCAGGTTAGATATTGTAATAGCCTGGGGGAGAGAGGAGAGTCTGAAATAGGATAAATACTAGAAATGGAGAGGAGACAATGGATTAGAATAATATTTAGGAAATAATGTTGGCAAGACTTGGTAATTAGATTTGGGGTGAAGATAAGGGAAGCATTAAGAATATCTCTGTACTTTCTAGTTTAGATAATCCTGTGATTCTGAGTGAAATAGGAACCCATTGGTGAGTAATTTAGGTAATTACCAGTAATTAAGGTAAAATGAGCAGAGGAAGATGATGAGTCACTTTGGAGGTGTTGAATTAGAGCTGCCTCAGGTCCAGGTGGAAGTGTTTAGCAGGCATTTGTGTACATGAATCTGAAACTTGGAGAAGTCTGAAAGGATCAAGAGATCATTTTGTTTAACAAGTGTAGAGAAATTAGTGAACTTTCATTTTTATCATATTATTTCACTCTGTAGATAAAAATAGCCTCCTTTAATTTTATCAGAAAAGTAATATGTGTACCTGATGCAAAATTAAAATGTCAAAAGGTTATAAAATTAAAAAATTGTGCTTCCTTGCTCGTGCCACCCAGTGCTAGTTCCCAGAGATAGCTCTTGTTAAATATCATATGTATATGTATCTTAACAGATTTTTAAATATATACAGAAACATTTAAAAAGCCAAGTGAGATCATACTAGAAAAGATTTCGGTATATATATATATATATATATATATATATATATATTTTTTTTTTTTTTTTTTTTTTTTTTTTTTTTTTGAGACGGAGTCTCGCTGTGTCGCCCAGGCTGGAGTGCAGTGGCCGGATCTCAGCTCACTGCAAGCTCTGCCTCAACAAATAAACCTTTTATCTTACACAGTTGTTAAAATGAATGACATTATGTTATGGAAAAAGTAAGTGAAGGGATAAAGCACAGACTAATGGATAAGTGTGATCTCTGATGTAAAGTAAAAGCTGAACATGCATATGTGATGATATAGGCATTACCCAGCAATATGAAAGCAGTTACTTTTGGGGAGAGATTAGAGATGGTAAAGAAAATTTATTCTTTTCTGTCTACGGTTTTCTTTCATTTGTTCAGGTTTGTTCCTTTTGTTTTCTTTACATTTTCTAATGTTTAGAAAAAATACCCAGTATACCTTATTAACAATAAAAAGTAACCTTTTTCAAAAGCACAAAGATTTTCCTTATCAGCACATGTAGATCATTTTTAACAGCTACAAGTATTCTATGCTATGGCTGTATCTTTTTTTTCTTTTAAACTGGTTCCTCATCAACAGACAAACATCCTTTTATGGTTATGGCTGTCTTGAGCATCTTGGCTGACTTCTGTGATTGTATCTGTAAAATAAATTTCTGATCATGAAGTGATGTATCAATCCATAATTAAAAATTTTAAAAGATGTTGTGAAATGCCCTTCCAAAAGACAGTAAAAGTGTGTATTATGAGAAAGAATATAGGACTGCCAGTTTTCTTATATCTGTGTCAATAATAGCTGATAATAAACTTTAAAAGTTTTGCCAATATGTTAGGTTAAAAATAGTATCTCTTCATTTGATTTACCTTTGTGAGTGAAATTTGAACATCGTTGACCATTTTTTACTGTGAATCTTTTACTGTTTTTATATTTGGTTAATTTTTTGTATTTTTTATTATTTATGATACTTTTTGGTTCTTTTTGCTGCACATTAAAAAAAAATATTTCATAAAGAAATATGCCCTTTAACTAGCGACTTCATTGCCAGAAATTTATCCAGTGGATAAACTCATAGTTTTTTAATAGTCACAGCCTCCGAGTTTGGGAGAGATCTCAGTTCGTAATACAAAAATGCAAAAATATATTTTCTTCCAGTTTTGTTTTAATTCCATTTTCTAAAATACTGAAATCTTAGAAACTTTTGAAATTGTTACCAGAAAGTTAAGGATCCAGCTGGTTTTGTTTTTTCCCAAAAGATTAATTAATTCAATACCGTTTTTCAATAAGCCACCTTTTTCTTGATTTGAAATGCTATTATGTTTTAAATTTCCACATAAACTTTTGTTTTTCATAGACTCTTTATTTCAACCTGATAAAGTCCCTTTATAAGATTTATCTGGTAAAGACCACCAGGGAGACATCTGTAGGCTGACAAAGGTTAATTAGCTTGCTGCAGTGAGGGAGACTTGCACAGCAGAAGAAATGCCACCTTTTCACTAAAGAATGAACCAGGGTTATTATAGGATTTTGGAGAGGGGTGGAGTTTGGACAAAGTTTACATGCAACAATATTTGATAAGCTTAAAGCACAGCAAGACAGTGTGTCAAGGGTTAATAAACATCAGGCCTGGGCTGAGAAGCTGACTCAGGGTTCTGATTCCCTGGAGACTACAAAATCGAGATACATGTGGAATGTTGTGTCTGGAAACCCCTTATCTGAAGCTCTGAGTTGCAAATTGAGGCTGCTTCTGTTTCATAATGATCTACCATCAGTGCAAGAGTGGGATGTTCCATTCTCACTTTATAAAATTTCAAACAACATAGTTTTTGACAGTTTGATGGAGAGAACAGTTTCTCAGCACATTGTCTTTAGTATTAACAAATGCATTTTTTAAAAGCACACTCAGAGCCTGTTCAGCATAAATATCATTGTTTTTATTACATTCTTTAAGGTAATATATTTTTATATGTAGTAAACTTCGTCTCTTCCTCTCCCTCAGTTCCCCTTTCAAGAGTTTTCCAGTTATACTCACCTATTTTTCCAGATAACATTTAGAATAATTTTTGCCACATTACTTTTTGAAAATCTTTTTTATAACTTAAAATTGATCGGATCAGATTAGTACACCCCTTCCCACAGTGCCCCTTTCCAGAATTTTCCAGTTGCACCCACTTGTTTATTGGTCTGAAGTTTTAGAATACTTTTTGCCAAGTTATATAATTTTTAAAAATCTTCCTGTGTTTTAGCTGGGATTACTTTACATACAGGTTAATTCAGAGGAAATCAACATCATTATCATTGATACCTTTTTTTCTCAAGCTTTTTAAAATTGTGGTAAAATACGTATAAACTTTACCATCATAATCATTTTTAAGTTTACAGATCAGTGGTATTACATTTATATTGTTGTGCAACCATCATCGCTGTTTATCTCCAGAACTCTTTATTTTGTAAAACTGAAGCTGTATATCCATTTAAACAACAGCTTTCCATTCTCACCTTTCCACAGGCCCTGGAAACGAAAATTCTCTCTCTCTGATTTTCACTACTTTAAAGTACTTCATGTAAGTGGAATTGTACATTATTTGTTCTTTTGTGATTGGCTTATTTCATTTAGCAAAATGTCCTCAAGATTCATTCATTTTGTAGCATATATCAGAATTTCCTTACTTTTTAAGGCTGAATAATATTCCATTGTATGTAAATACCACATTTTGCTTGTTCGTTCATCCTTGGTGAACACTTGGTTTGCTTCACATTTTAACTCTTGTGAATACTGCTCCAATGAACATGAGTGTACAAATACTTTCTTGAAACTCTGCTCTCAAGGGGTATATATCCAGAAGTGGAATTGCTGGATCATGTTGTAATTCTATTTTTAATTTTTTGAGGAATTTTCATCCTGTTTTCCATAGCAGAAATAACATTTTACTTTCAAACCAATAGTGTACAAGGGTTGCAGTTTCTCCACATTCTCTTCAACACTTATTTTCTGAATTTTGATGGTAGCCATTCTTGTGGGTATAAGGTAGCATCTCATTGTAGTTTTGATTTGTTTTGCTAATGATTAGAGATGTTTATCTTTTCCTCTGTTTATTGGCCATTTGTGTGTCTCTATTTGAGTCTTTTGCACATTGTTGAATCAGGTTTTTCTTTTGGTTGAGTTTCAGGAATTTTCTATATATTTTGGATACTAATCTCTTATCAGATATATGATTTGCCTATATTTTCACCCATTCTGTGGCTGGCCTTTTACTGTTGATATGGTCTTCTGATGTACAAATTTAAAAATTTTTCGTGAAGTCTAATTTGCCAGTATTTTCTTTCAGTGACTGCCTTTGTTGTCACATCCAAGAAATAATTGCCAAATATAATGTCATGAAGCTCTTTTGTTCAGTGTTCTAAGAATTTTATAGTTTTAGGTCTTATATTTAGGTCTTTGATCCATTTTGAGTTATTTTTTCTTTTCCTTTTTTTATTTCAATAGGTTTTTGGGGAACAGGTGGTGTTGGATTACATGGACATGTTTTTTGGTAATAATTTTTGAGATTTGGGTGCACCCCTCACCCAAGCAGTGTACACAGTACCCAATGTGTAGTCATTTATCCCTCACCCTTTCACACCCTTTACTTCAAGTTCCCAAAGTCCATTGTATCATTCTATGCCTTTGCATCCTCATAGCTTAGTTCCCATTTATGAGTGACAACATACAATGTTTGGTTTTCCATTCCTGAGTTACTTTACTTAGAATAATGGTCTCCAACTCCATCCAGGTTGCTGTGAATGCCATTTTTTGGTTATTTTGCATGGCTGAGTAGTAGTCCATGGTGTGTGTGTGTGTATTTGTATATGTATTATACATACCACATTTTCTTTATCCATTTGTTGATTGATGGGCATTTGGGCTGATTCTGTATTTTTGCAGTTACAAATTGTGTTGCTATAAACGTGTGTTCAAGTGTCTTTTTTTGTATGACTTCTTTTTTTTTTTTGGGTAGATACCCAGTAGTGGGATTGCTGGGTCAAATGGTAGATATTTGGTTCCTTAAGGAATCTTCACATCATTTTCCATAGTGGTTATACTAGTTTACATTCCTAGCAGCAGTGTAAAAGTTTGATCTTTTTACCACATTGATGCCAACATCTATTATTTTTTGATTTTTTGATTATGGTGATTCTTGCAGGAGTAAGATGGTATCGCATTGTGGTTTTGGTTTGCATTTCCCTGATAATTAGTTATGTTGAACATATTTTCATATGTCTGTTGGACATTTGTATATCTTCTTTTGGGAATTGTCTATTCATGTCCTTAGCCCACTTTTTGATGGGATTGTTTGTTTTGCTTTTTTCTTGCTGATTTGTTTGGGTTTTTTATAGATTCTGGATGTTAGACCTTTGTCAGATGCATAGTTTACTAAGATTTTCTCCCACTCTGTGGGTTGTCTGTTTACTGATTATTTCCTTTGCTGTGCAGAAGCTTTTTAGTTTAATTAAGTCCCATCTATTTGTCTTTGTTTTTGTTGAATTTGTTTTTGGGTTCATGGTCATGAAGTCTTTGCCTAAGCCAATGTCTAGAAGGGTTTTTCTGATAATATCTTCTAGGACTTTTATGGCTTCAGGTCTTAAAAGATTTAAGTCTTTGATCTAATCTTGAGTTCATTTTTGTGTAAGGTGAGAGATGAGGATCCAGTTTCATTCTTATTCATGTGGCTTGCCAATCACCTCAGCACCATTTGTTGAATAGGGTGTCCTTTCCCCACTTTATGTTTTTGTTTGCTTTGTCAAAGATCATTTGGCTGTAAGTATTTGGCTTTATTTCTGGGTTCTGTATTCTGTTTCATTGGTCTATGTGCCTATTTTTATACCAGTACTATGCTGTTTCGGTAACTATAGCCTTATAGTTTAGTTCGAAGTTGGGTGATGTGATACATCCAGATTTGTGGGTTTTGGGTTTTTTTGTTTTTGTTTTTGCTTAGTCTTGATTTGGCTATGTGTGTTCTTTTTTGGTTTCATATGAATTTTAGGATTGTTTTCCCTAGCTCTGCAAAGAATGGTGATATTTTGATAGGAATTGCATTGAATCTGTAGATTGCTTTTGGCAGTATGATGATTTTCACAGTATTGACTCTAGCCATCCATGAGCATGAGATGTGTTTCCATTTGTTTGTGTCATCTATGATTTCTTTCAGCAGTGTTTTGTAGTTTTTCTTGTAGATGTCTTTCACTTCCTTAGGTATATTCCTAAGTTTTTTTTTTTTTTTTGCAGACATAGTAAAAGGGGTTGAGTTATTGATTTGATTTTCAGCTTGGTTGCTGTTAGTGTATAGCAATGCTACCGATTTGTGTACATCAATTTTGTATCCTGAAACTTTACTGAATTCATTTGCCAATTCTAGGAGCTTTTTGGATGAATCTTCAGGGTTTTCTTGGTATGCGAGCATATCATCAGCAAACAGCAACAGTTTGACTTCCTCTTTACTGATTTGATGCCCTTTATTTCCTTATCTTGTCTGATTGCTCTGGCTAGGACTTCCAGTACTATGTTGAACAGTAGTAGTGAGACTGGGCATCCTTGTCTTGTTCCAGTTCTCAGGGGAAATGCTTTCAGCTTTTCCCCATTCAGTATAATGTTGGCTGTAGGTTTGTCATAGATGGCTTTTATTACCTTAAGGCATCTCCTTTCTATGCCAATTTTGCTGAGTGTTTTAATTATAAAGGAACACTGGATTTTGTCAAATGCCTTTTCTGTGTCTATTGAGATGATTATGTGATTTTTTGTTTTTAATTGTTTATATGGTACGTCACATTTATTGACTTGTGTATGTTAAACGATCCCTGCATCCCTAGCATGAAACCCACTTGATAATGATGTGTTATCTTTTTGATGTGCTGTTGGATTCGGTTAGCTGGTATTTTGTTGAGGATTTTTGCATCTATGTTCACCAGGGATATTGGCCTGTAGTTTTCTTTTCTTTCTTTCTTTCTTTCTTTTTTTTTTCTGTTATATTATTTACTGGTTTTAGTATTAGGGTGATACGGTCTTCATAGAATGAATTAGGGAGGGTTTCCTCTTTCTCTGTATTGTGGGGTAGTGTCAATAGGATTGGTACCAGTTCTTCTTTGAATATTGGATAGAATTTAGCTGTGAATCCATCTGGTCCTGGACGTTTTTTTTGTTGGCAGTTTTAATTACCGTTTCAGTCTTGCTGCTTGTTGTTGGTCTGTTCAGAGTTTCTATTTCTTCCTGGTTTAATCTAGGAGGGTTTTATGTTTTCAGGAATTTACCCATTTCCTCTAGATTTTCTAGTTTGTGCACGTAAAGGGGTTCATAGTAGCCTTGAATGATGTTTTGTATGTCTGTGGTATCAGTTGTAATATCTCCATTTCATTTCTAAGAGAGCTTATTTGGATCTTCTCTCTTCTTGCTTGGTTAATCTAACTAATGGCCTATCGATTTTGTTTATCTTTTTCAAAGAACGAGCTTTCTGTTTCATTTATCTTTTGTGTTTTTTGTTTCTTTCTTTCTTTGTCTCAATTTCATTTAGTTCTGTTCTGATCCTTGTTGTTTCTTCTTCTGGGTTTGGGTTTGGTTTGTTCTTGTTTCTTTAGTAACTTAAGGTGTAACCTTAGATCGTCTATTTATGGTCTTTCAGACTTTTTGGATATAGGCATTCATTGCTGTGAACTTTCTTTTTAGCACCACTTTTGCTTTATCACAGAAGTTTTTATATGTTGTGTCACTTTTATCATTCAGTTCAAAGGATTTTTAAATTTCTACCTTGATTTCATTGTTGATCGAATGATCATTCAGCAGTAGGTTAATTTACATGTATTTGCATGGTTTTGAGGGTTCCTTTTGGAGTTGATTTCCAATTTTATTCCACTATAGTGTGAGAGAGTACTTGCTATAATTTCGATTTTCTTAAATTCGTTGAGACTTGTTTTGTGTCCTGTTGTGGTCTGTCTTGGAGAAGGATCCGTGTGCTGGTGAATAGAATGTATAGTCTGTAGTTGTTGGCAAAATGTTCTGTGAATATCTGTTAGGTCAATTTGTTCCGGGGTATAGTTTAAGTCCATTGTTTCTCTGTTGACTTACTGTCTTGATGACTTGTCTAGTGCCGTCAGTGGAGTATTAAAGTCCACCACTATTATTGTGTTGCTGTTTATCTCATTTCTAAAGTCTAGCAGTACTTGTTTTATAAATTAGGGAGCTCTAGTGTTAGGTGCATATGTATTTAGGATTGTGATATTTTCCTGTTGAACAAGGCTTTTTGTCATGATGTAATGTCTCTGTCTTTTTTAACTGTTGTTGCTTTCCAGTCTGTTTTGTCTGATATAAAAATAGCTACTCCTGCTTCCTTTCAGTGTCCATTGGCATGGAATATCTTTTTATTGTTGTCGTTGTTTTAAATTTTATTTTATTTTTTATTATTATACTTTAAGTTCTAGGGTACATGTGCACAACGTGCAGGTTTCATATGTATACATGTGCCATGTTGGTGTGTTGCACCCGTTAACCAGTCATTTACATTAGGTATATCTCCTAATGCAGTCCCTCCCTGCTCCACCCACCCCACGACAGGCCCCAGTGTGTGATGTTCCCCACCCTGTGTCCAAGTATTCTCATTTTTCAATTCCCACCTATGAGTGAGAACGTGCAGTGTTTGGGTTTCTCTCCTTGAAATAGTTTGCTGAGAATGATGGTTTCCAGCTTTATCCATGTCCCTACAAAGGACATGAACTCATCCTTTTTTATGGCTGCATAGTATTCCATGGTGTATATATGCCACATTTTCTTAATCCAGTCTATCATCGATGGACATTTGGGTTGGTTCCAATTCACTTTGCTATTGTGAATAGTGCCGAAATAAACATACGTGTGCATGTGTCTTTATAGCAGTGTGATTTATAACCCTTTGAGTATATGCCCAGTAATGGGATGGCGAGGTCAAATGGTATTTCTAGTTCTAGATCCTTGAGGAATCGCCACACTGTCTTCTACAGTTGGTTGAACTAGTTTACAGTCCCACCAACAGTGTAAAAGTGTTCCTGTTTCTCCACATCCTCTCTAGCATCTGTTGTTTCCTGACTTTTCAGTGATCATCATTGTAACTGGTGTGAGATGGTATCTCATTGTGGTTTTGATTTGCATTTCTTTGATGACCAGTGATGGTGAGCATTTTTTCATGTGTCTGTTGGCTGCATAAATGTCTTCTTTTGAGAAGTGTCTGTTCATATCCTTTGCCCACTTTTTGATGGGGTTGTTTGATTTTTCGTGTAAATTTGTTTAAGTTCTTTGTAGATTCTGGATATTAGCCCTTTGTCAGATGGGTAGATTGTAAAAATTTTCTCCCATTCTGTAGGTTGCCTATTCACTCTGATGATAGTTTCTTTTGCTGTGCAGAAGCTCTTTTCTTTAATTAGATCCCATTTGTCAATTTTGGATTTTGTTGCCATTGCTTTTGGTGTTTTAGTCATGAAGTTGTTGCCCATGCCTATGTCCTGAATGGTATTGCCTAGGTTTTCTTCTAGGGTTTTTATGGTTTTATATCTAACATTTAAGTCTTTAATCCATCTTGAATTAATTTTTGTATAAGGTGTAGGGAAGGGATTCAGTTTCAGCTTTCTACATATGGCTAGCCAGTTTTCCCAGCACCATTTATTAAATAGGGAATCCTTTCCCCATTTCTTGTTTTTGTCAGGTTTGTCAAAGATCAGATGGTTGTAGATGTGTGGTTTTATTTCCGAGGGCTCTATTCCTTTCCACTAGTCTATATTTCTGTTTTGGTACCAGTACCATGCTGTTTTGGTTACTGTAGCCTTGTAGTATAGTTTGAAGTCAGGTAGCATGATGTCTCCAGCTTTGTTCGTTTGGCTTAGGATTGTCTTGGCAATGCAGGCTCTTTTTTTGTTCCATATGTACTTTGAAGTAGTTTTTTCCAATTCTGTGAAGAAAGTCATCGGTAGCTTGATGGGGATGGCATTGAATCTCTAAATTACCTTGGGAAATATGGGCATTTTCGCAATATTGATTCTTCCTATCCATAAGCATAGAATGTTCTTCCATTTGTTTCTGTTCTCTTTTAGTTCGTTGAGCAGTGGTTTGTAGTTCTGCTTGAAGAGGTCCTTCACATCCCTTGTAAGTTGGATTTCTAGGCATTTTGTTCTCTTTGAAGCAATTGTGAATGGGAGTTCACTCATGATTTGGCTCTCTGTTTGTCTGTTATTGGTGTATAGGAATGCTTGTGATTTTTGCACATTGATTTTGTATCCTGAGACTATGCTGAAGTTGCTTATCAGCCTAAGGACATATTGGGCTGAGACGATAGGGTTTTCTAAATATACAATCAGGTCATCTGCAAACAGGGACAATTTGACTTCCTTTTTTCCTAATTGAATACCCTTTATTTCTTTCTCTTGCCTGATTGCCCTGGCCAGAACTTCCAACAGTATGTTGAATAGAAGTGGTGAGAGAGGGCATCCCTGTCTTATGCCAGTTTTCAAAGGGAATGCTTCCAGATTTTGCCCATTCAGTATGATATTGCCTGTGGGTTTGTCATAAAGAGCTCTTATTATTTTGAGATACTTCCCATCAATACCAAATTCATTGAGAGTTTTTAGCATGAAGGGCTGTTGAATTTTGTCGAAGGCCTTTTCTGCATCTATTGAGAAAATCATGTGGTTTTTTTCCTTTGGTTCTGTTTATATGCTGGATTACGTTTATTGATTTGTGTATGTTGAACCAGCCTTGCATCCGGGGATGAAGCCAACTTGATCATAGTGGATAAGCTTTTTGGTGTGCTGCTGGCTTCAGTTTGCCAGTATTTTATTGTGGATTTTCACATTGACGTTCATCAGGGATATTGGTCTAAAATTCTCTTTCTTTGTTGTGTCTCTGCCAGGCTTTGATATCAGGATGATGCTGGCCTCATAAAATGAATTAGGGAGGATTCCCTCTTTTTTTATTGATAGGAATAGTTTCAGAAGTAATAGAACCAGCTCCTTTTTCTACCTCTGGTAGAATTCGGCTGTAAATCCTTCTGGTCCTGGACTTTTTTTGGTTGGTAGGCTGTTAATTATTGCCTCAATTTCGCAGCCTATTATTGGTCTATTCAGGGATTCAGCAACTTCCTGGTTTAGTCTTGGGAGAATGTATGTGTCCAGGAATTTATCCATTTCTTCTAGATTTTCTAGTTTATTTGCGTACAGGTGTTTATAGTATTCTCTGATGGTAGTTTGCATTTCTATGGGATTGGTGGTGATATCTCCTTTATCATTTTTTATTACATCTATTTGATTCTTTTCTCTTTTCTTTTTTGTCTTGCTAGCGGTCTATCCATTTTGTTGATCTTTTCACAAAACCAGCTTCTGGATTCATTGATTTTTTTTGAAGGGTTTTTTGTGTCTGTATTTCCTTCAGTTCTGGTCTGATCTTAGTTATTTCTTGCCTTCTGCTAGCCTCTGAATGTGTTTGCTCTTGCTTCTCTAGTTCTTTTGGTTGTGATGTTTGGGTGTCAATTTTAGATATTTCCTGCTTTCTCTTGTGGGCATTTAGTGGTATAAATTTCCTTCTACACACTGCTTTAAATGTGTCCCAGAGATTCTGGTATGTTGTATCTTTGTTCTCATTGGTTTCAAAGAACATCTTTCTTTCTGCCTTCATTTCGTTATGTAACCAGTAGTCATTCAGGAGCAGGTTGTTCAGTTTCCATGTAGTTGTGCGGTTTTGAGTGAGTTTCTTAATCCTGAGTTCTGGTTTGATTGCACTGTGATCTGAGAGACAGTTTGTTATAATTTCTGTTCTTTTACATTTGCCGAGGAGTGCTTTACTTCCAACTATGTGATCCATTTTGGAATAAGTGTGAGAGAAAAATGTATATTCTGTTGATTTTGGGTGGAGAGTTCTGTAGATGTCTATTAGGTCCGCTTGGTGCAGAGTTGAGTTCAATTCCTGGATATCCTTGTTAACTTTCTGTCTCGTTGATCTGTCTAATGTTGACAGTGGAGACAGTGGAGTGTTAAAGTCTCCCATTATTATTGTGTGGGAGTTTTAATCTCTTTGTAGGTCTCTAAGGACTTGCTTTTTGAATCTGGGTGCTGTTGTATTGGGTGCATATGTATTTAGGATAGTTAGCTCTTCTGGTTGAATTGATCCCTTTACTATTATGTCATGGCCTTCTTTATCTCTTTTGATGTTTGTTGGTTTAAAGTCTGTTTTGTCAGAGACTAGGATTGCAACCCATGCTTTTTGTTTTGTTTTGTTTTCCATTTGCTTGGTAGATCTTCCTCCGTCCCTGTATTTTGAGCCTATGTGTGTGTCTGCACATGAGATGGGTCTCCTGATTACAGCAAACTGATGGGTCTTGACTCTTTATCCAGTTTACCAGTCTGTGTCTTTTAATTGCAGCATTTAGCCCATTTACATTTAAGGTTAATATTGTTATGTGTGAATTTGATCCTGTCATTATGATGTTAACTGGATATTTTGCTTGTTAGTTGATGCAGTTTCTTTTTAGCATGGATAGTCTTTACAATTTGGCATGTTTTTGCAGTGGCTGGTACTGGTTGTTCCTTTCCATGTTTAGTGCTTCCTTCAGGAGCTCTTGTAAGGCAGACCTGGTGGTGACAAAATCCCTCCACATTTGTCTGTCTGTAAAGGAGTTTATTTCTTCTCCACTTGTTTAGCTTAGTTTGGCTGGATATAGAATTCTGGGTTGAAAATTCTTTTCTTTAAGAATGTTGAATATTGTCCCCCACTCTTTTCTGGCCTGTAGAGTTTCTGCCGAGAGATCTGCTGTTAGTCTGGTGGGCTTCCTTTTGTGGAAAACCCGACTTTTCTCTCTGGCTGCCCTTAACATTTTTTCCTCCATTTCAACTTTGGTGAATCTGACAATTACGTGTCTTGGAGTTGCTCTTCTCCAAGAGTATCTTGGTGGCGTTCTGTGTATTTCCTGAATTTGAATGTTGGCCTGTCTTGCTAGGTTGGGGAGGTTGTCCTGGATCGTATCCTGAAGAGTGTTTTCCAACTTGGTTCTGTTATCCCTGTCACTTTCAGCTACACCAATCAGATGTAGATTTGGTCTTTTCACATGGTCCCATATTTCTTGGAGGCTTTGTTCATTTCTTTTTACTCTTTTTTTCTCTAAACTTCTCGCTTCATTTCATTCATTTGATCTTCAGTCACTGATACCCTTTCTTCCATTTGATCAAATTGGCTACTGAAGCTTGTGAAGCTTGTGAATGCGTCATGTAGTTCTCGTGCCGTGGTTTTCCACTCCATCAGGTCATTTAAGGACTTGTCTACACTGTTTATTCTAGTTAGCCATTTGTCTAATCTGTTTTCAAGCTTTTTAACTTCTTTGCGATGGGTTCAAACATCTTCCTGTAGCTTGGAGAAGTTCGTTATTAACGATCGTCTAAAGCTTTCTTCTGTCAACTCATCAAAGTCATTCTCCATCCAGCTTTGTTCCGTTGCTGGTGAGGAGCTGCATTCCTTTGGAGGAGAAAAGGCACTCTGATTTTTAGAATTTTCAGCTTTTCTTCTCTGGTTTCTCCCCATCTTTGTGGTTTTATCTCCCTTTGTTGTTTGATGATGGTGATATACAGGTGGGGTTTTGATGTGGATGTCCTGTTTGTTAGTTTTCCTTTCTAACAGTCAGGACCCTCAGTTGCAGGTCTGTTGGAGTTTGCTGTAGGTCCACTCCAGACCCTGTTAGCCAGGGTATCACCAGTGGAGGCTGCAGAACAGCAAATATTGCAGAAGGGCAGATGTTACTACCTGATCCGGAAGCTTTGTTTCTTTCAGAGGGGCACCCAGCTGTATGATTTGTCAGCCAGCCCCTACTGGGAGGTGTCTCCCAGTTAGGCTACTTGGGAGTCAGGGACCCACTTGAGGAGGCAGTCTGTCCCTTCTCAGATCTCAGACTCCATGTTTGGAGAACCACTACTCTCTTCAAAGCTGTCAGGGACTTTTAAGTCTGCAGAAGTTTCTGCTGCCGTTTGTTCAGCTATGCCCTGCTACCAGAGGTGGAGTCTACAGAGGCAGGCAGGCCTTGCTGAGCTGTGATGGGCTCCACCCAGTTCAAGCTTCCCAGCTGCTTTGTTTACCTAGTCAATCCTCCTAAATGGCGGATGCCCCTACCCCAGCCTCACTGAGTCTTTCAGTTTGATCTCAGACTGCTGTGCTAGCAGTGAGCAAGGCTCCGTGGCCATGGGACCCTTTGAGCCAGGCGTGAGAAATAATATCCTGGTGTGCCGTTTGCTAAGGCCATTGGAAAAGCGCAGTGTTAGGGTGGGAGTGTCCTCAATTTCCAGGTACCATCTGTCATGGCGTCCCTTTGCTAGGAAAGGGAATTCCCCAACCCTTTGCACTTCCCGGGTGAGGCGATGCCCTGCCCTGCTCCGTGGGCTGCACCCACTGTCTGACAAGCCCTAGTGAGATTGGCGTGGTACCTCAGTTGGAAATGCAGAAGTCACCTGTCTTCTGTGTCACTCATGCTGGGAGCTGCAGACTGGAGCTATTGCTATTCGGCCATCTTTGGCATAGTTTATCTTTTTCCACCACTTTACCTTAAGTTTGTTTGAGTCTTTTATGTGTCAGATGAGTTTCTTAAAGGCAGCGGATACTTGGTTGGTGAATTCTTGTCCATTCTGCCATTCTGTATCATTTAAGTGGAGCATTTATGCCATTTACATTCAGCGTTAGTACTGAGAAGCAATGTACTGTTCTATTCATTGTGCTAGTTGTTGGCTGAATAACTTGTTGTTTTTGTTTTGTTTTGTTTTTTTTAATGTTACTGTGTTACAGGTCCTGTAAGATTTATGCCGTAAGGAGGTTCTATTTTGGTCTATTTAAGGTTTTGTTTCAAGATTTAGAGCTCCTTTTAGCAGTTCTTGCTGGCTTGGTAGTAGTGAATTCTCTCAACATTTGTTTGTCTAAAAAAGACTCTATGTTTCCTTTATTTATGAACCTTACTCTTACTGGATACAAATTCTTGGCTGGTAATTGTTTTGTTTAAGGAGGCTAAAGATAGGACCCACATTCCTTCTAGTTTGTAGGGTTTTTGCTGAGAAATCTGCTGTTAATCTGATGGGTTTTCCTTTTTAGGTTACCTGATTCTTTTGCCTGGCAGCTCTTAAGATTCTTTACTTTGTCTTGACTTTAGATAACCTGATGACTATGTGCGTAGGTGATGGTCTTTTTGCAATGAATTTCCAGGTGTTCTTTGAGCTTGCTTTATTTGTATGTCTAGATCTCTAGCAACGTCAGGAAAGTTTTCCTTAATTATTCCCTCAATATGTTTTCCAAACTTTTAGATTTCTCTTCTTCCTTGGGGAGATAGCAGAGGAATGAAGTGGACTCTGTGAGGGTCTTTGGTTATAGTTTCATTTAGTGTGCTGTTTTTGTGTTGGTTGGCCTCCAGCCAGGAGGTGGCACTTTCAAGAGAGAATCAGCTGTGGTAGTATAAAGAGGATGCAAGCTTGCGCTCGGGTCACCAGGATAAGTATTTGGGTTTCTCAGGTGGTGGGTGGGGCCATAGAGCTCCCAGGAGATTATATCCTTTTATCTTAGACTACCAGGGTGGGTAGAGAAAGACCATCAGGTGGGGGCTGGATTAGGCGTTTCTGAGCTGAGACTCTCCTTGGGTGGGGTTTGCTGTGGCTGCTGTGGGAGATGGAAGTGTGGTTCTTATGCCAATGAAGTTATGTTCCCAAGGGGATTATGGCTGCCTCTGCAGCATCATACAGGTCACCAGGGAAGTGGGGGAAAGCCGACAGTAACAGGCCTCACCCAGCTCCCACAAAGCCCGAAAGGCCAGTACCACTCCCGGGGTGCCCCTTCCAGTGGCACTGAGTTAATTTCCAGGCAGCTGCTGAGCAGGATTGAGAAGCTGCCCCAGACTGTAAGCCTGGTCTTGGCTCCCTTCCCAAAAATCCTTTGACCATAAAGTCAGATGCCTTTTTTTTCCTGTGAAGTCTTTATTTCATTGTTCTGTATGTCTGTTTTCATGCCAGTACTACACTATTTTGATCAATGTAGCTTTGTAGTAAGTCTTGAAATCAGTAAGTATGAGTTTTCTAGCTTTGTACCTCTTTTTCAAAACTGACTATTCGGGGTCCCTTAATATTCCATGTGAATTTTAGAATGGATTTTTCTATTTCTGCAGAAAACGTTGGGATTTCAGAAGGAACTGCATTGAATCTGTAGGTCTCTTTGGATAGTATTGATATTTTAACAATATTAAGTTTTCCAATTGATGAACGTGTAATGTCTTTCTAATTATGTATTCTTTAATTTCTCACAGCAGTGTTTTGTAGTTTTTGTTGTACAGCTCTTTCACTGTCTTGGTTAATTCCTAAGGTTTCTTTTTTATGCTATTGTAAATGGAATAATTATTTCAAGAAATGTTCTAGTGTGTAAAAATGTAACTTGTTTTTGTGTTGACTTTGTATCCTGCTTCTTCTTTGCTAAATTGATTTATTAGTTCTAACAGGTTTTTTTTTTTCTTGGAATCTTTATGGTTCCCTGCATATACGATCATATCATCTGTAAGAACATAATTTTACTTTTTCTTTCCGATTTGGATGTCTTTTGTTTCTTTTCCTTTCCTAATTGCTCTGAGTAGAACTTCGAGTAGTATGTTGAATAGAAGTGATGAAATCAGGCATTCTTGCCTTGTTGTGGATCTTTGAGTCCCTTACCATTTGATCTTAGAAGAAAAGCTTTTAGTCCTTTACCATTGTGTATGATGTTCACTGTGAGTTTCTCATATATGGCTTTTATTATGTTGAAGTAGTTTCCTTCATTTCCTAGTTTGTTGAGTGTTTATATCACGAAAGGATATTGAATTTTGTCAGATGCTTTTTCTCCATCAGTTGAGATGACCATGTAGGGTTTTATTTTTTCCTCCTGAATTCTGTTAATGGGGTATATTGCCTTGATTGATTTCCATATGTAAAATCATCCTTGCATTTCAGGATAAATCCCACTTGGTCATGGTATATAATCTTTTTTTTTTTTTTTTTTTTTTTTTTTTGAGACGGAGTCTCGCTCTGTCGCCCAGGCTGGAGTGCAGTGGCGCGATCTCGGCTCACTGCAAGCTCCGCCTCCCGGGTTCACGCCATTCTCCTGCCTCAGCCTCCCGAGTAGCTGGGACTACAGGCGCCCACAACCGCGCCCGGCTAATTTTTTGTATTTTTAGTAGAGACGGGGTTTCACCGTGGTCTCAATCTCCTGACCTTGTGATCCGCCCGCCTCGGCCTCCCAAAGTGCTGGGATTACAGGCGTGAGCCACCGCGCCCGGCCTATAATCTTTTAATATGCTGCTGAATTCAGTTTGCTAGTATTTTGTTGAGAATTTTTACATCACTGTTAATAATGGATACTGGTTTGTAGTTTGTTTTTTTTTCTCTTTTTAGGTTGCTCTCATTTCTTTTTCTAAAAATAATTTTAATTGACACAGTCATTGTACATATTTTTGGAGTACATAGCAATGTTACAGTACATATAATGTATCAGGGTAATTAGCATATCTATCATCTCAAACACTTCTTTGTGTTAAGAACATTCAGTATCCTCCTAGCTGTTTGAAACTATATATTATTGTTATAGTCATCCTACAGTACTATAGAGTACAGTAACTTATTGCTCCAGCTTTTATCATTAGCTGTAATTCTGCATCCTTTAACTCATCTCTCTCTCTCTGCATCCTTTAACACATTGCCCTTCCCCTTCCTGGTTTCTACCATCCTTTGTTGGTTTGTGGTTTTCTTGTAGTGTCTTTGTCTGGCTTTGGTATCAGGGTAATGCTGGCCTCACAGAATGAGTCAGGAAGTGTTCCCTCCTCTTCTGTTTGTTTGTTTGTTTGTTTGTTTGTTTTTGTTTTTGTTTGTTTTAATTTGAGAAGGTTTGGTTTTAGTTCTTTTTCAGATGTTAAGTAGAGTTCACCAGTGAAGCCATCATGTCCAGGGGTTTTCTTTGTTGGGAGGTTTTTGATTACTGATTCTATCTCCTTACTAATGTAGGATTTTCAGGTTTTCTGTTTGTTTTTGATTCTGGTTCAGTAAGTTTAGTGTTTCTAACAGTTTTTCCTCATCTAGGTTATGTAGTTGTTGGCATTCAGTTGTTCATAGTATCCTCTTACAATCTTTTGTATTTCTGTAAAACTGGTAGCAATGCCTTAGTTTCGTTTCTGATTTCAGTAATTTGAGTCTTTTTTTTTCTTAGTTTAGCTAGAGATTTATCAGTTTTGTTCCTTTTTGAAGAACCTTTTAGTTTCATTGATTTTTCCATGTTGCTTTCCTATTTTCCATTTTGTTTATCTCTGTTCTTGTTTTATTTCTTCTGCTAGCTTTGGGTTTAGTTTGTTCTTTTTCTAGTTTTTGAAGTTGTAAAAATAGGTTCTGTAATGTAATGGGGAGCCGAGCAAGAAGACACGAGGCAGATGAAAACAGAGGTAGCCTTTATTGGGCTCGTGGGCGAGGTTCACCGGCCCTCTAGGAGGAGGGCCAAGGAAGTCGCGCACGGGGCAGGTATCAGGGGTCTTTTATAGGACAAGGTAGGCGGGGTCTGTAGGTTTCGGTTTCCTAAGTTAGGTTTTGATTTCTGAGGAATGATGTGTCCAGGAGTTTGCGCAGAGCGGGGGTTTTTTGGTGGGCGCGGACTTTTTTCGAGCGCTGAGAGTCTTAGCAGGAAGTGATGGGTGGGAAGTCCTAACAAAGGACCTGCCATGCCAGGTGATACCACCATGTTGGGTCTAGATTCCTGCCTAACATTCCGACCTCTTTCTAATAAGAAAAAGGGGCGACGTATTCATCTGGCTGCGTCCTGCTGGTATAGGTCGTTGTGGGGTTCTTCGGAGGTTGGAACTCAGGTATAGGGGTGGAGTAGCATCTGATTGACAGTGACCTGCAAGACTTCCTTTATGCGGTCCTGGACAAAGCGGATGACACAGGGAGCTATGAGTAGCAAGAATCTAATGATTAGTAAGGGGCTTAGAAAGGGTAGGACCCAGCCGGCTGTAGACGATTGCCACCACCCAAGTGAGGGCCCTGGTCCGAGGTTTTTCTGGTGGAGCCCTTCCTGAATCCTTTCTAGAGTGAGGAGATTGGTTTCTACTAGTCCTGACTCATTGATGTAGTAGCAACATTCTTCATTGAGGAACATGCTGGTGCCGCCTTTATCGGCTGTAAGGAGGTTGAGTGCCCGATTCTGGGCTGCCACCTGGGCGACTGAAGTGATCTGTCATTAGAGGGAAGCCAAGGACTCTGCAGAAGCTTCGATTGCTACCTGTAATAGGGCTGAAAGGTCCTGAGAAGCCTGGACAGAATGAATTAGGGCTCTGGTTCCTAGGCCGGAGGCTACAAGGGATGAGGCTAAAGAGACCCCGATCATCAATGGAAGGAATACTGCCCTTGACTGGCAGGGGCGGGCAGAGGGCAGGAGGGAGGATAGCTCAGCCTCACTGTACAGGGTAAGGCTGGGGACTAGGGAGATGGGAATGCATAGGGTAGTGTTGGGAGCATGGAGGGTTTTTGATAGGGTGGAATTGCACCAAAAATACCCACCTGGAGGGGTGGTTAGATTTGGAGGTGCAGATCCGGTCTGGTTGCACCAGGAAGCATTTGGGGTGGAGTAGCAAAAGGGGAGTTGTTGCCTAAGCGGGTCTTGGAACAAGGGGACCTCTCCCAGGGTTCGGCCGGAAAGGGGAAAGGAGGGGGTTAGGTTAGAGGAGTTAAAAGGGCTGGGTAAGGGTACCGCAACCAGTGGGGGCTTATTCAAGGCTGCACACAGGAAACAATGAGAGATGTTGTGTACCTCGGCTGTTTGTACTACTTGAGCCCCTTCCCTGACTAAGGTTAGCCAGGAAAAAGGGTTGCTGCTGCCCTGGGGATTGCTGCCTGGGTCAGCTATAGCTGAGATGGCTTTCCCCTGTTGTTTGATGTCAGAGGCCAGGCTGACAACGCTGCTTACGACCCTAATGTGGGCCCTAAAGATCCTGAGTCGGGCCACGGGATAAGAGTCATGGACGCCTTGGTAAAGGCAGGCCTCAACGCCCAACACCCACCTCAAGTCCCAAGGGTCAGGGATGGTGAGGAAGAATGTAGACTTGTCATACTTGTCACTCCTAGTCAGTCACACAGAGGAAGTGGGCTGCTGCCAGAGGATTTCTTTGGTGTCCAGAATGGTCTTGTGCATGTTGCAGTAGCGATAAGGGCAGCCTCCATTGGTTTCAACCCAAGTGAATCGACAGGCATCGTTCATCTGATCATATGTGAAAGAAATGACTGGGTATGGAGGGGGGTACTTCTGGGGCATACTCTGGAAGGAGGAGATATTAAAGGTTACTTGGCTTTGGCACCCTTGAGGCTGGCAGTCTACTGTGGCTATAGTGAGGGAGCTCATGCGATCTCCCTGGTCCAGGTCTCGGTAAGGTAGAACCTCCATCGGAATGGATCGGTAGGGGTAGTTTGGGCAGGAGTCTTACCTAGACCTGGGAGGACTAGATGGCCAAGGAAGGTTAGGCAGAGGGTCGTTACCTGTGCATGTGAGTCGTAACTTGGTAGGGGTAACAACCTGAGTGGTCCAATTGGAATCATGTTGGGTGGGTGGCTTTTTCAGCTGGGACAGGTGATACCAGGAGGAAAGACCAAGAAGCTTGGCAGCAGTGGGAGTGGTGAGGATTACGGTGTATGATCCTTCCCACCTTGGAGATAAGGCTTGGGGTTGCAGCTGCTTGACCAGGACCAGGTCTCCAGGTGCTACGATGGCAGGATTCTCGAGGGTTGGGGAAGCGGATGCAGGGAGACACCGGTCTGTTTGTTTTCTCAGAAGCTCACGAAGAAGGGTTAAGTAAGGGAGGTAGGAGCCTAAGGGAGGGGAGAGGGCCGGCAGCTCCTGGAAGAGGAATGGGTGTCCGTACAGCAGTTCAAAAGGGCTGAGCCCTGTGGGGGCCCGCGGAGCTGCCCTAAGACGAGTGAGAGCCAAGGGAAGGAGAGTCACCCACGAGAGGCAGGTTTTTAGATTGAGTTTGGTCACATGTTTAAGGAGACCGTTTGCGCTTTCTACCTTTCCAGATGACTGTGGATGGTAGGGAATGTGGAGCTTCCAGGTAATCTGGAGTGCGGCCGCCATCTGCTGGGTGAGTTTAGAAATGAAGGCCGGACCATTGTCCGATTGGATGGTTCGGGGGAGACCAAACCTGGGGATGATGTGCTCTAGGAGAGTGGTTGCCCCGACCTCTGCAGTTTCCTGGGTGGTGGGGAAAGCCTCGATCCATCCTGAAAAGGTGTCAACCAGGATCAGCAGGTAGTGAAATTTTTTATGGCAGGACATGTGGGTAAAATCAAGTTGCCAATCTTCCCTTGGCTGGTGACCCCTTAGCTGATGAGTGGGCCCTGGGTGCCTGAGCCTGCCTTGGGGGTTAGCAGCTGAACAGGTGGCACATTGCTGATGTACCTTTCTAATTTGGGCCTGCAGTGAGGGGAGGTGAAGGGTGGGTTCCAGGAAGTTATACATAGCCTTAGGCCCTATGTGGAGAGAGCGGTGTATGTCGGTCAATATATGCACCGCCTGAGTCTGAGGGAGTGCTACTCGGCTGTCAATGAACACCCACCCATCCTCGCTCTGGGTAGCACTGGGATGGGCCATCAGGGTTTGAAGTTCCTGGGGAGAGTAGTCGGGGGAATATGTGGGGGAAAGAAAGTAAAGGCGCTGGGGTAGGGGAGGAAGTGAGGGTGGTGGCCCGTGCAGTGGGATCAGCTAGGTTGTTACCCTGCGACACAGGGTCCTTAGAATGCTGGTGGCTTTTACAGTGGATGATGGCTACCTCCTTGGGGGCCTGGAGAGCATCAAGCAACCTCTTTATATGTGGTCCATTGACTACTGGCGTCCCTTTGGTGCTAAGGAACCCACGCTCTTGCCAGAGAAGGGAGTGGGTGTGTGCAATAAGGTAGGCATATTTGGGGTCTGTGTAGATATTAACCCTCTGCCCTTCGGAGAGAAGTAAGGCACGAGTAAGGGCAGTGAGTTCAGCCTTCTGGGTGGTGGTGCCTAAAGGCAAGGGCCTGGTTTCAACCGTCTGGGTTGCTGTTACGACAGCGTATGCCACTTGCCGGCGGCCATTGGGGGTTAAGACAGAACTCCCATCCATGAACAGGGTACGGTCCGGGTATTCTAATGGCTGTTCGGAAAGACCGAGGCAGGCGGGCAGCAAGGTGGTGAGAACCTCCGGGCAGGAATGTGCGGGGGCGGAATCGCACCCTGGAGTGGGCAAGAGGGTAGCAGGGTTTAGAGGAGGTGAGGTGGTGAGGGTGATGTGAGGATTTTCGATGAATAGCAGGTGGAACTGTTGAAGCCAGGATGGGGTGAGGTGGCTGAGACACTTGTGTGTGATGAGATCTGACAGTCAGTGAGAAGAGTAGACAGTAAGAGGATGTCCTAGGGTGAGCTTGAGGGCCTCCTTGGTAAGTTCTGTGGCAGCTGCCAGGGCTCACAGACAAGGTTGCCAGCCCTGGACTGTGGGGTCTAACTGCTTGGAGAGATAGGCCACAGCCTGGTATGTGGATCCAACCGGCTGGGCTAGGAGGCCAGTAGCTACCTTTTGACGCTCAGTGAATAGATGAAAAGGCTGAAGGGGGTTGGGGAGAGAGAGAGAACGGGGGCAGAAAGGAGACAGTCCTGAAGCTTCTTGAAAGAGTTGGCAACCAATGACGGGTCGGACAGCGGTCCGGTGGGCGCTTCCTTGGCAGCCTGGTAGAGGGGCTTGGCTAGGACCCTGAAGTTGGAAATCCAATGCCTGAAATACCCTACCAGTCCCAGGAAGGACAAGATCTCTTCCGCATCCTGGGGAGGCTGAAGAGTTTCAATAAGGCTTATTCTATCCGCCGTGAGGCTTTTCGTAGTGGGTGTGAGGAGTATGCCTAGGTAGGTGACAGAAGGGGTGCAAAGCTCAGCCTTGGCTGGGGTAACCTGATAACCTCGGTTGCCAAGAAAATTTAAAAGTGTAGCAGTATCTGCAAGGGAGTTCTCCCAGGAGGGACTACATAGCAATGAGTCATCTACATATTGCAATAGTGTGCTGTGAGTGAGGGGACAGAGGCTAACATCCTGTGTCAGTGCCTGTCCGAAAAAATGGGGGCTATCTCGGAACCCTGAGGCAGAACAGTCCAAGTCAGCTGGGAAGAAATATGAGTGTCTGGATCTTCCCACGTAAAGACAAACAAAGTGACAGTCGGGGTGTAGGGGAATAGTGAAGAAGGCATCCTTTAGGTCAAGGACAGTAAAATGAGTGGTATCAGGGGGAATGTGTGAGAGGGAATGCGTGAGAGAAGTGTATATGGGTTAGGAACAACTGGAAAGGTGGGGACTACTACCTCATTGATGAGGCGTAGATCCTGCATGAGGCGGTAGCCTGCGGAGCTTTTCCATACAGGCAGGATAGGAGTATTGCATGGTGAGTTGGCAGGGACTAGAATGTGCTGCTGGAACAGGCGCGTGATGATGGGTTTTAGTCCCTGTCAGTGTTCAAGGGAGGTAGGGAACTGGGGTCTAGAGGGAAACTTGGAGGGATCCTTCAGCCGGATGCAGACTGGAGTATGGTGCTGGGCAATGATGGGGATGGAGGTGTCCCACACCTTAGGGTTAATGGGTACTGGAAACGGGAGTGGGGGTCAGCCCGGCGGGGTTTATCAGGCAAGAGGAGGGGAAAGAAGAACGCAAGGTGCGGGGAGGGGTTGAGCCGGAAGTGCACTGAGGTCCCTAGCTTGGAGAGGAGGTGTCATCCTAACAAGGGGACTGGGCACAAAGGAATGGTAAGAAACGAGTGCGAGAAGAGGGAGCCATCCAGGCAGCAAGACAGAGGAGGAGTCTGGCGGTAGGTGGAGGGAGTGCCATCAATTCCCATGACCGTGACAGCGGGAGGATGGCTGGGGACACTGAAGGAAGGCAAAACAGAGTAGGTAGCCCCCATGTCCATAAGGAAGGATATGGACTTAACCGCTACCTGGGCTCAGTGAAAGTAAGCGGGGTTCCCGAGTCCGAGCCTCTTCAATCTTCGTCGGTGTCGAAGAGCTGGAAGACGCCTCCAGTACCTGGAGGAGGGTAGTCACATGGAGGCGTAGCGACCGTCCTCAGGTTGGGGCAGTCTGACTTCCAATGGCCCATCTGCCAGCAGCTCGGACAGGGGCGAGTTGGCTCCTTAGGGTTGGGGCACTGCTTGGCCCAGTGACCTTCATTGCCGCACTTGAAGCAGGCACCAGGTGGCGCTCGGGGAGTACCTCCTCTCTGAGAGCTCCTGGAGCCAGCCGGCCTCAGGGCTGCTGCCAAGGCCTGGGTTTGGAGTTGTACCTTCTGTTTTAGCCTGGCCTGTCGCTGGGCCTCAGCTGCTTCCTCCCTGGAGTTGTAGACCTTGAAGGCCAGTTTGACTAAATCCTGGATGGGATTTTGATGGCCGGCTGTCCTCCACCTTTTTAAACTTTTTCCAGATATCCGGAGCCAGCTGAGAAATAAAGTACGTAGCCAAGAGAGTTCCTCCTGCTAGGGAGGCAGGGTCACGGCGGATGTACTGAATGAGTGCCTCAGTCAGTTGGTTAAGAAAAACAGCTGGATTCTCATCTGAGTCTTGGACTACCTCCTTTAATTTATCAAAGTTGACCGACTTATTGGAGGCTGCCTGCATGCCAGCAAGAAGGCACTGGACCATCATGTCTTGGCGGCGGTGGCCTGCCTGCCCAACCTGGTACTCCCAGCCGGGCTTGGCCAAGGGCACCGCCTCGGTGCCGACTGGCATGGCGGGGTCAGTTAAATGAACCTGGTCAGTGTGCTGCCTGGCTGCCGCTAGGATACGTTCCCGTTCCTCAGGGGACAGGGTTGAGGTCATAATGACATGCAGATCGTGCCAGGTGAGGTCATACGCCTGGCATAGGTATCTGAACTCTTTGATATACAGAGTCGGGTTGGCCAAGAGCCTACATGCTCTTCAGTCTTAGGTCTGCCAGCGAAAATGGCACATGGACCCGGACCACTCCTTCGGTGCCTGCCACTTCCCGCAAGGGGCACAGGAGGTTGGTCCTGGACGGGGTATGGGCTGAGACAGGCAAGGAGGAGGAGGAGGTAGGAGAGACAGGGTCCGTCAGGTTTGGTGGGGACACAGGAGGAGTGGACAGAAGGGGTGGCGCCGACGAGGATGGAGACGACGACGGGTCAGAGTAAGGGGGAGGTTGAGCAGGGGACTGAAGAAGGGCCAGGAAACGAGTATCAGGGGGCTCAAAGAAAGAGGAGGAATGATCTTTCTCCTTGCTTGACGGAGTAGATTTTGCGAACAAGACCTGGGCCAACGAACGTCGGGCACAGAGGTCTGGGCAAGAGCGCAAGTCCCAAAAAGCCTGAAAGTAGGGTACCTCGGACCATTTGCCTAGTCTCTTGCAGATGTTGGTCAGGTCTGTGAGAATGTTAAAGTCTAGAGTGCCTTCTGCAGGCCACTGAGACTGATTATCTAATTTATACTGTGGGCATGCCACTGTGCAGAAGAAAATAAGCTGCTTTCGTTTTAGGTCTTGGTTGAGACCTAACGTCTGGAAATTAGCCAAGAGGCACCCCAGAGGGGATTTTGGGTCTGGTTTGGACTGGGCAGCCCCCATGATCCTGAGGCGGGCAGTCCAGAGTCAACGGGAGCGTCCTTCCACTGCCACATGGAGTGTGGGATATGGTGGCTTATGGGGAGGTTGGACGTCTCCTAGTTCCTGGTGCTGAGGTCACAACGCAGCTGCGTTTTTGGGCAGGGACTCCCGGAACCTGCAGGAAGGGGGAAAACTTACCCAGCAGTGATCAAATTGAGTCTTGGATTTGGTGAAACGGCTCCTGGCTCGGAGAGGAGGTCCTGGCTTGGGGAGAGGAGAGCCTGACCAAACCAGCAGGGGTTCAGGGAGGGGTCTCCTCCCGGGTTTCGGCACCAATGTAATGTAATGGGGAGCCAAGCAAGAAGACATGAGGCAGATGAAAACAGAGGTACCCTTTATTGGGCTCACGGGCGAGGTTCACCAGTCCTCTAGAAGGAGGGCCGAGGCAGTCGCGTGCGGGGCAAGTATCAGGGGCCTTTTATAGGGCGAGGAGTCGGGGTCTGTGGGCTTCGGTTTCTTGAGTTAGGTTTCAATTTCTGAGGAATGACATGTCCAGGAGTTTGTGCAGAGCGGGGGGTTTTTGGTGGGCACGGGCTTTCTTCACGTGCTGAAAGTCTTAGCAGGAAGTGAAGGGTGGGAAGTCCTAACAAAGGACCTGCCATATCGGGTGATACCGCCATGTTGGGTCTAGGTTCCTGCCTAACAGGTTCTTGAATTGAGAACTTCCTTTTTGTTTCATGTAAGTGTTAATAACTATAAAGTTGTCTCTTAACACTGCTTTATCTGTGTCCCATAAATTTTCTTATGTTGTGTTTTTCGTCTCTAAGTATTTTCTGATTACCCTTGTGATTTATTCTTCGCCCCATTGGTTGTTTGATTTCCACACGTTTGTGAATTTTCCATTTTCCTTCTTTTATTGATTTCTAACTTCATTGTATTGTGTTCAGAGAAGATACTTTGTATGATATCTGTCTTTTAAAAATCTATTAAGACTATTTGTGGCCTAACCTGGCCTATCCTGGGAAATATCCCATGTGTACTTGAGAACAATATGTATTTGGTTATTGTTAGGCAGAACGTTCAGTCTATGTCTGTTAGACTAAGTTGGTTTATTGTGTTGTTCAGGTTCTCCTTTCTGTGTGGTTCTGTTAATTATTGAGAGTGGGGTACTGAAGTCTTCAGCTATTGTCATAGAACTATTTCTCCTCTCATTTTTTTCACCTTTGGTTGATATATCTCAGTGGCCTTTATTAGGTATGTAAATGTTTATATAGCTGACCCCTTAATGATGCAGGGGTTAGGGATGCTATCCCCCCACACACAAATCTGCGTATAATTTTTGACTTTTCTGAAGTTTACTAATAGACTACCATTGGAAGTCTTATTGATAATGTAAGCAGTTAACACATTTTATGTATGTATTATATACTGTGTTCTTATAAACTACAGAAAATAATGTGTTATTAAGAAAATTATAAAGGAGAGAAAATTTATTTACAGTTCATTAAGTGGAAGTAGATAATCATGAACGCCTTCATTCTTGTCATCTTCACATTGGGTTGAGGAAAGGAAGGATTGGTCTTGATGTCTCCTAGGTGGCAGAGGTAGAAGATGATGCACATATAAATGGACCTATAGAGTTCAGACCCATGTTGTTCAAGGGTCAACTATAATTATTATATCTTTTGCTGTATTGAATCTCTTATTAATATATAATGTCCTTCTTGTCTTTTGTAACCTTTTTTGATTTAAAGTCAATTTTGTCTGATATTAGTATGGCACTTCTGTTCTCTTGGTTCTTGTATGAATGTAATATCTTTTTTCCATGCCTTCACTTTCACCCTGTTTGTGTCTTTGGGCCTAAAGTGAGTCTTTTGTAGACAGCATGTAGTTGGATGATATTTATCCATTCTGCCAATCTCTGCCTTTTGATTATAGAGTTTAACCATTTATATTTAAAATCATAAGGAGGAACTTCTGTCATTTTGCCTTTTTTTTTCTATATGCTTTATAGCTATTTTCTTCATTTCCTGCATTACTGTCTCATTTCTTTTTGTATGTATTCTATTAGCTATTTTCTTTGGTTATCGTGATGATTACACTTAATATTTAAACATTATAATATTTATACTAGCTTAATTTTAGTAACATAAAAACATCATGCTTCTTGACAATTCCTTCCCCACTTCTTGTTGATGTTGCAGAATTATATCTTTATACATTGTGTGTCAAAAATATAACCTAATTTTTAATGTGCTAGTCTCAAGTTATGTAGAAAACAAAACGTGGCGTTATAAACCAAAGTTACAATAATACTAGCATTTATAATTGCCTAGGTATTTACTGTCACTGCAATTTTTATTTTTTCATACAGCTTCAAGTTATCTAGTATTCTTTTGTTTCAACCTGGAGAAGTTTGCTCTACAGAGCAGGTGTTTTGGTAATAAACTCTCTCAGCTTTTTACTTGAGAATGTTTTATTTAAGAATGTCTTGAGACGCTGAGGCAGGCAGATCACCTGAGGTCGGGAGTCAAGGCCAGCCTGACCAACATGGAGAAACCCTGTCTACTAAAAATACAAAAAAAATTAGCTGGGTGTGGTGGTGCATGCCTGTAATCCCAGCTACTTGGGAGGCTGAGGCAGGAGAATCGCTTGAACCCAGGAGGCAGAGGTTGCATTGAGCCAAGATCACACCATTGCACTCCAGCCTAGGCAATAAGAGTGAAACTCCGTCTCAAAAAAAAAAAAAGAATGTCTCAGCTTTTCTTTTAAACGATGGTTTTTCTGGATGTAGGATTCATGGTTGACATTTTTGTTTGTTTGTTTGTTTTATTATCTTAAATATATTGGCCTATGCTTTCTGTCCTCCAAAGTGTCTGATGAGAAATCTGATAATTTTATTGAAGACTGCTCATGTGTGATTAGTTACTTCATTCTTTCAGCTTTCAGGATTTTCTGTTTGCCTTTTGGTGGTTTCATTATAATATGTTTTGCTGTGAGTCTCTTTGAAGTGATTCTACTTGGAGTCTTTTTCAGCTTCTTACATGTTTGTATCCATGTCTTTTATTAAAATTGGGATTTTCGACCATTGTTTCTTCAAACATTTTTTCTCTCTGCCTTACTTGGGACTATGACAGTATGTATGTAGGCCTACTTGATGGTGTCACAGCTCCCTTAAGACCTTCACATTTATTTTATTTATTTATTTATTTATTATTTATTTTTTATTATTATTATTATACTTTAAGTTCTAGGGTACATGTGCATAACGTGCAGGTTTGTTACATATGTATACTTGTGCCATGTTGGTGTGCTGCACCCATCAACTCGTCAGAACCCATCAACTCGTCATTCACATCAGGTATAACTCCCAATGCAATCCCTCCCCCCTCCCCCCTCCCCATGATAGGCCCCCGTGTGTGATGTTTCCCTTCCCAAGTCCAAGTGATCTCATTGTTCAGTTCCCACCTATGAGTGAGAACATGCGGTGTTTGGTTTTCTGTTCTTGTGATAGTTTGCTAAGAATGATGGTTTCCAGCTGCATCCATGTCCCTACAAAGGACGCAAACTCATCCTTTTTTATGGCTGCATAGTATTCCATGGTGTATATGTGCCACATTTTCTTAATCCAGTCTGTCACTGATGGACATTTGGGTTGATTCCAAGTCTTTGCTATTGAAGACCTTCACATTTCTTTAGTCTTTTTTCTTTCTTTTCCTAAGACTCAGTAATTTCAGTTGTTCTCTCTTCAAGTTCACTGATTACTTTTTTCTTCCTGTCCAAATCTGCCTTTCAATCTCACTAGTGGATTTTTAATTTAATTTATTGTACTTTTCAGCTTCAGAATTTTTTGTGTGTATCTTTTTAGGTTTTCATTCTCTGTGTTTCTCTTACTGTCTTGCTTATTATTATTATTATTATTTTTTTTTTTTTGAGGTCTCACTCTGTTGCCTGGGCTGGGCTAAAACTCCTGGGTTCAAGCAATCCTCCTATCTCAGCTTCCTGAGTAGCTGGGACTGTAGTTGTGCACCACTGTGCCTGGCTCAGATTTTCCATGTCTTTATTCATATTTCCATTTTGTTCATACATCATTTTCTTAACTTGGTCCACATTTTCCTTTAGTTCTTTGAGCATTTTTCAGAAAGTTGTTTTATAGTCTTTGTTTAACAGATGTTTAACAGATCTACCATCAGGTCTTTCTCAGGGACAATTTGTTAGTTTTCTTTCTTTCTTTTAGTGGACCATATTTTTCTGTTTCTTTATATACCTTGTGACTTTTTTGTTGAAAACTGGATGCTTAAATTTAATTTAATGTGGTAATTCTGGAAATTAGGTAGTATCCCTTCCCCAGGGTTTGCTTTTTTTTTTTTTTAATTAAATTGTTGCAGTCTCTTTGCCAAAGATCAGTCTGAGATTTCGTAAAATTAAGGTATTTTCAGGTCTTTTCTATGCCTGTGCCGTAAGCTAGATATGTAATTCAATAGTCCCTCTTTATCCCTGGTTTTACTTTCTGAAGTTTCAGTTATGGTCAACAGTGGTCCAAAAATATTAAATGGAAAACTTCAGAAATAAACAGTTCATAAGTTTTAAATTACGTGCTGTTCTGAGTAGCATGATGAAATATTGTTCCAACCTGCTTGGGACATGAATTATCCCTTTGTCCATCATATGCACATTGTATATGTTATCTACCTGATAGTCACTTAGCAGCTGTGTTGATTTTTGGATTCACTCTCGTGGTATTGCAGTGCTTCTGTTCAGTTCAACAAAGTTAAAACAAAGGTTCAATAAAGTTAACCTTTATTTTACATAATGACGCCACAGCACAAGAATAGTGATGCTGGCATGTTGTCATAATTTTTTTTGTTTGTTAATATCTTATTGTGCCTAATTTACAAATTAGACTTTCTCATAGGTGTGTATATTTAGGAAAAAACAGTATGTGTAAGGTTCAGTACTATATGCGGTTTCAGGCATCCAATCAGGCATCCACTGGGGTTCTGGGAGCATATTCCCTGTGGATAATGGTGGACTACTATAGTGAATTTCTGTTTTCCCTTATATATGCAGTTGCTTTTTAATATCTCAGTCCTTAATGTCTGGCTCCACAAAAAAGGAAAAGGACAAAAATGAAGAGGGTTGGGGAAAGCACCAGCCTTTAAGTCCCCTGGAAGTTACCTCAGCTAGAGGGGGAGGGACTTGCATCAGTGGATGGAGGTACAACCACAATGGCTGCTAGCCCCTGCATCTGTATCTTCATGATCAGAAGTAGCAGTCAACAGTCAGGACACCTATTCCTGATATTTGGAGGACAGGGTCCTTATTGCCCACTCCAACTCCCACAGCTATGTATAAGCTGCTCCACAAACACCTGCACAGTTGCCTGCCTGTGGGAGTGAGAGTGGGGTGGGGTGGGTAGCTGCTGCTGAGCAAATAACTGAAATTGACTGAAATCAGCCACAATTTACCTTACTGTCCAGGACTTTTTCTTGAAGTTGGTTTTCAGTATACTTCGAGAGCTTCGAAATAGTTGTATGAGATAGATTCTACCAGCGTAAGTATTCTCTGGGTATACAGACTTATTCTTGGTGCCTTCTACTCTACTGTCTTCCAAGAATCTTCTAACTTAATCATGGATTCTTCATATCTCACAACATGTCTTGTCTTTCCATGTACTCAAGTTTTATTTTAGATCCTTTATGGAATTATAGTTTTCTTTATGTAGAGCCTATACATTTCTAGTTTTGTTATTCTTTGTTACTTATAGCTTTTTTGTTTGCTATTGAAACGTGACCTTCCATTATAAGTTTCTTGTTATCTGTATATTAAAAAGTGATTGACTTCACGCATTTTGTAAATGGCAGCCTTAAGTGAATTTACTGGTTTTTTTGGACAGCATTTTAGTTTTCTTTCCGAAGATGGCCATAGTATCTGCGGTTAGTGATAACTTTCCCACCTCTTCTGAAACATTTGTACCTTTATCTTCAGTTGGATTGGCTAGTGCTTTCAGTATTAAGTAGTGTTGATAACCTGCACCCTTGTCTTAAATGGATACTTTGTGCATGTTAAGTATAGAAATAGGAGCATGATATAGAAAGAACAAGCTCTTCAAGAATAATCTGCTTCCAGTATGTCTTACAGCCTTCTGAACCTTGTAATGGATAAGGGTCAGCCTACTCCTGGTAAAGGCAGATGGGAGATTCATGGAGAAAGAATATTAGATGTTCCTAGAAAGTTTTCAGTGTGATAAAGTAGTATAATTTTCTCCTAACCTTGGGTATTGTAGAACATTTCTCTCACATCCGTGTGAAGAGATCGCCAAACAGGCTTTGTGTGAGCAATAAAGCTTTTTATTTCACCTGGGTGCAGGCAGGCTGAGTGGGAAAAGAGAGTCAGTGAAGGGAGATGGGGTGGGATCATTTTATAGGATTTGGGTAGGTAGTGGAGAATTACAGTCAGAGGGCGTTCTCTGGCGGGCAGGGGCAGGGGACAGAAGGTGCCCAGTGGGGGAGCTTTTGAGCCAGGATGAGCCAGGAGAAGGAATTTCCAAGGTAATGTCATCAGTTAAGGCAGGAACAGGCCATTTTCACTTCTTCTGTGATTCTTTAGATACTTCAGGCTTTCTGGATGTATATGTGCAGGTCATGGGGAATATGATGGCTTAGCTTGGGCTCAGAGGCCTGACATTCCTGTCTTCTTATGTTAATAAGAAAAATAAAATGAAATAGTGATAAAGTGTTGGGGTGGCAAAAATTTTGGGGGGTGGTATGGAGAGATAATGGGCAGTGTTTCTCAGGGCTGTTTCGAGTGGGATTAGGGGCGACCTGGGAACCTAGAGTGGGAGAGGTCAAGTTGGAGGATTTTGTGGTAAGGGGCGATATTGTGGGGTTGTTAGGAGCATTTGTCATATGGAATGATTGGTGATGGCCTGGGTGCGGTTTTGTATGAATTGAGAAACTAAACGGAAGACACAAGGTCCAAATAAGAGAAGGAGAAAAACAGTTATTAAAGGACTAAGAATTGAGAGGACCCAGGACATCCAATTAGAGAGTGTCCAAGGCGGTTTAATGTAATTACTTGTTTGGTTGGTGAGGTTTTGGGCTCTATTCTTGACAGAGTCCTTTTTATTAAGTTGGAGGCTGAGCTTGGTGAGGTGTGTTTTTCAAAGACAATTAGTCCATTCTCCCTTTCCCGAAGATTGAGGACAGTAAGGGGTATGAAGGTTTCACTGAATACCAAGAGCCCGAGAAACTGCTTGGGTGATTTGACTAGTAAGGGCCGGTCCATTATCAGACTGTATAGAGGTGGGAAGGCCAAACCGAGGAATTGTGTCTGACAGAAGGGAAGAAATGACTGCGATGGCCTTCTCAGACCCTGTGGGAAAGGCCTCTACCCATCCAGTGAAAGTGTCTACACAGGCCAAGGGATATTTTAGTTTCCTGACTTGGGGCATGTAAGTAAAGTCAATTTGCCAGTCCTGGGCAGGGGCAAATCCCTGAGCTTGATGTGTAGGGAAGGGAGGGGGCCTGAATAATCCCTGAGGAGTAAAATAGCAGATGGAACACTGAGAAGTGATTTCCCTGAGGATAGGTTTCCATGATGTAAAGGAAATGAGAGGTTCTAAGAGGCAGGCTAGCGGCTTGTAACCTACATGGAAGAGGTTATGAAATGACAGAATAGAATGGGTCTGTGAGGCTGCAAGGAGGTACTTTCCTTGGTCCAAGAACCATTTGCCTTGTGTGGAAAGAGATAGATAGGTGGAAGTTTCAGTGGGGCAGTAGGTGGGAGTGACCAGATGAGGAGAAAAACTGCCGTGAGGGATAGAAGTTGGAAGGCTAGCTGCTTTTTTAGCTACATTATTAGCATAAACATTGTCCTGAGGATGGGATCTGATGCCTTTTGATGGCTGCTTTTTTAGTTACCTTATCAGCATAAGCATTGTGCTGAGTGATGGGATCTAACTCCTTTTGAGGCCCTTGCAGTGAATGAGTTCTGCTTCCTTTGGAAGTAAAGCAGCCTTGAGAAGATTTTTTACTAAAGAGGAATTAATGGTGGAGGACCCTTGTGTAGTGAGGAAACCTCTTGTTGCCCATTTAACAGTAGGTGCAGGATATGGAAGGCATATTTAGAGTTAGTATAAACATTGATGCGTAGTCACTTTGCAAGCGTGAGGGCCCAAGTTAAGGTAATGAGTTCAGCTTGCTGAGAGGTAGTGGAGGGGGGCAGAAAGTGTATGCGTCAGGTGTGAGGAAGAAAATAGATTTTGGAAGTTATGAGAAACGTAGTGAGTGAGTTGAGCATAGTTTGTGATTTTGAGGGCCTCTAAAAGTATTAAGGCAGTGGCAGCCGCTGCATGCAGACATGAGGGCTAGGCTAAAACAGTAAGGTCAAGTTGTTTGGATGAAAAGGACAGGGTGCAGTCCCAGCTCTTGTGTAAGAATTCTGATTGCACAGCCCTGCACTTTGGCTGTGTGTGATGAAAAAGGGTTGGGATGAGTTAGGGAGAGCTAGTGTGGGAGCAGCTTCTAGGGCTGTTTTTAAGGAATGGAGAGGAGTGGCGAAAGGATTTAGGATCTGTGGGGTCATCTAAGTTTGCTTTTCTGAGTTTATATAATGGCTTAGTCAGGATGGTAAAACTAGGTATCCAAAGGTGGAAGGACCTAGCCATGCCTAGAAAGGAAAGGAGATGTTTTGTAGAAGTGACTGGGGTTTTGGGAGATTAGCCAGACACAATCAGCAGGGAGAGCACATGTGTTTTCATGAGAATTATGCCAAGATAGGTAACAGATGACAAAGAAGTTTGGGCGTGACTGAAGTAATGGGGGCTGTCTGTGAAGCCTTGCAGTAGTACAGCCCAGGTAATTTGCTGAGCCTGATGGGAGTCAGGGTCAGTCCAAGTGAAAGCGAAGAGAGGCTGGAATGAGGGGTGCAATGCAATAGTAAAGAAAGCATGTTTGAGATCCAGACAGAATAATGGGTTGTGGATGGAGGTATTGAGGATAGGAGAGTATATGGGTTTGGCACCACGGGGTGGATAGGCAAGACAATTTGGTTGATAAGGTGCAGATCCTGAACTAACTTGTAAGGCTTGTCAGATTTTTGGACAGGTAAAATGGGGGAACTGTAAAAAGAGTTTATAGGCTTTAAGAGGCCATGCTGTAAAAGGCAAGTGATAACAGGGTTTAATTCTTTTGAAGTGTGCTGTGGGGTGCGATATTGGCATTGAGTGGGGTAAGGGTAATTAAGTTTTAATGGGATGGTAAGGGGTGCATGATCAGTCACCAAGGAGGGAGTAGAGGTGTCCTATACTTGTGTATTAAGGTGGGGAGATACAAGGGGAGGGTATGAAGGCGGCTTTGAATTGGGCAAAAGGGGCAGCAATGAGGTGTGGCTGTAGCCTAGGATTAGCCAGGGAAACAGATTATTTAGTTAAAATGTCTCAACCTAATAAAGGAACTGGGTAGGTGGGGATAACTAAAAAGGAGTGCATAAAAGAACATTGTCCAAGTTGGCACCAGAGTTGGGGAGTTTTAAGAGGTTTAGAAGCCTGGCCATCAATACCCACAATAGTTATGGAGGCAAGGGATACAGGCCCTTGAAAAGAAGGTAATGTGGAGTGAGTAGCCTCTGTGTTGATTAAACAGGGGATGGACCTAACCCTCCACTGTGAGAGTTACCCGGAACTCGGCATCCGTGATGGTCCAGGGGGCTTCCAAGGTGATCGGGCAGCGTCACTCTTCAGCCACTAAGCCGACCAGATCTGGGAAGGAGTCAGAGAGCCTTGGGCTAGAGCTTTAGGGACTCTAGGAGTGGCTGCCAGGCAAGCTGGGCAGTCTGATTTCCAGTGGGTCCCTGCACAGATGGGACATGGCTTGGGAGGAATCCCCGGCTGCAGGCATTCCTTGGCCCAGTGGCCAGATTTCTGGCACTTGAAGCAAGATACTGGTGGAGGAAGTCCTGTAGGAAAGCTTGACTGCTGCAGCTTAGGCATGTGCGGCTTAGGCATTTTGAAGTTCTTGTGTGCTGGAGGTGTGGCTGGGTTTTTCTCACAGCAGGGGCAAGTAATTGTAACTCTTTTTTATTATTGTACACCTTGAAGGTGAGATTAATTAAGTCCTGTTGTGGGGTTTGAGGGCTGGAATTTAATTTTCAGAGTTTTATTTGATGTTGGGAGTGGATTGGGTAATAAAATAAAATGCATATTGAGAATAAGACAGCCTTCTGACCTTTCAGGGTCTAGGGCTGTAAAACATCTCAGGGTTGCTGCCAAACAGGCCATGAACTGGGTTGTTTTTCATATATGATGAAAAAGAGCCTAAACACCAACTGATTTGGGAGAAGTCGGATAAAGAAAAAGGAGTGTTGGCCGTGCGCGGTGGCTCAAGCCTGTAATCCCAGCACTTTGGGAGGCCGAGACGGGTGGATCACCAGGTCAGGAGATCGAGACCATCCTGGCTAACACGGTGAAACCCCATCTCTACTAAAAAATACCAAAAACTAGCCGGGCGAGGTGGCGGGCGCCTGTAGTCCCAGCTACTCAGGAGGCTGAGGCAGGAGAATGGCGTAAACCCGGGAGGTGGAGCTTGCAGTGAGCTGAGATCCGGCCACTGCACCCCAGCCTGGGCGACAGAGCAAGACTCTGTCTCAAAAAAAAAAAAAAAAAAAAAAAAAAAAAGAAAAAGGAGTGTTAACCTTGACTATGACTTTAGCTCCAGTCACCTCTTTAAGAGGAAATTGTTGGGCAGGTGGGGGAGGGCTAGAAACTGTAAGCCAGTCGGGGTATGAGGAGGAGAGGTGATAAAAGAATTATAGGGTGGAGGAGAGGAGGCTGAGGAAGAATTGGGACCTGGCTCAGCCTGGTGAGAAGCAGCCTGGGGAGGATGGGAGAGGTCAGATGGGTCCATAGAAAAGGAAGATTGGAAAGACTCAGCGACGCTTGGGGTTGGAACTGAGGGGACAGGCGGGAGGGAAAGAAGGAAGATTTGGGACGAGTTGTATTGGGAACAGAGACCAGGGAGGGACCAATATGTTAAAGAATGCCTGGACGTCAGGCATCTCAGACCATTTGCCCATTTTACAACAAGAATTATCTAGATCTTGTAGGATGGAAAAATTGAAAGTGCCGTTTTCTGGCTATTTTTGAACCATTGTCGAGTTTGTATTGGGGTTAAGCGGCATTGCAGAAGAAAATAAGGCATTTAGGTTTTAGGTCAGGTGTGAGTTGAAGAAGTTTTAAGTTCTTGAGAACACAGGCTAAGGGAGAAGAAGGAATGGAGGGTGGAAAGTTGCCTATAGTGGAGGAGGCAAGTCCCAAGAACAGAGAGGGTAGAGACACGGAGAGAAGGGGTTGGGGGTGCTTGCCTCCCAGGAAAGTAGAGAGAAGAGGGAGGGTAGAGACATGGAGAGAAGGGGTGGGGGGTGCTTGCCCCCCAGGAAAGTGGAGAAGGGGTGGGAGGTGCTTGCCCCCCAGGAAAGTGGAGAAGGGGTGGGAGGTGCTTGCCCCCCAGGAAAGTGGAGAAGGGGTGGAGGGTGCTTGCCCCCCAGGAAAGTAGAGAGAAAAGAGAGGGTAGAGACTGGGAGAGAAGGGATGGGGTGTGCTTGCCCCCCAGGAAAGTGGAGAAGGGGTGGGAGGTGCTTGCCCCCCAGGAAAGTGGAGAAGGGGTGGGAAGTGCTTCCCCCCCCAGGAAAGTGGAAAAGGGGTGGGAGGTGCTTGCCCCCAGGAAAGTAGAAGAGGGGTAGAGACATGGAGAGAAGGGGTGGGGGGTGCTTGCCCCCTAGAAAAGCGATTCTTGCTGCTAAGGGTGAAGGATCAAGGCAGGCGTCCCCGTGGTGATCAGACACCTCTGAGACATGGGTGAATAATCAAGCAGGCATCTGTGCAGTGATTAAACACCAAGGGAAGACTGTCTTCCAGAGTCCATGACTGGCGCTGGAGTTTTGGGTTCACAGATAAAACGCGTCTTCTCTGTTTCTATCAGAAAAGTCAAGGAACTGAAATTAAGAGAAGGGAGGGATTGAAGGATGACGCCAAGATTGAAGGGAGAAAGAGGTTGAGGGATAGTGAGAGAGGTTGGAGAAGGAGTAAAGAGATGCCGCTTACCCAATTTAAAATTGGTGAGATGTTCCTTGGGCTGGTTGGTCTGAGGACCCGAGGTTGTAGGTGGATCTTTCTCACAGAGCAAAGAGCAGGAGGACAGGGGATTGATCTCGCAAGGGAGGTCCCACAATCCGAATCACGACACCAAATTTCACTCGCGTCCGTGTGAAGAGACCACCAAATGGGGTTTGTGTGACCTATAAAACTTTTTATTTCACCTGGGTGCAGGTGGGCTAAGTCTGAAAAGAGTCAGCTAAGGGAAATAGGGGTGGGGCCGTTTTATAGGATTTGGGTAGGTAGTAGAAAATTACAGTCAAAGGCAGTTGTTCTCTGGTGGGCAGGGACCGGGGACACAAGGTGCTTAGTTGGGGAGCTTTTGAGCCAGGAGAAGGAATTTCACAGGTAATGTCATCAATTAAGGCAGGAACAGGCCATTTTCACTTCTTTTGTGATTCTTCAGTTACCTTAGGCCATCTGGATGTATACGTGCAGGTCACAGGGATATGATGGCTTAGCTTGGGCTCAGAGGCCTGGCAGAACCTATTGAAGATGCAAAAAATATTTGTGACTCTTGGAACAGTAACAAAAAGTTGTTCTGACTTTTTGTTTTCTGAACCTGAAATTGTGGAGCTGTTTTAAAAAATAGAATTTCAACTTGAGACTTGTGCAACTTGATTTTAACTTGATTGCAGAGCATCTGTATAGCTCATGTTGCATGTCCAGTTTATGGCTTTGTATTATTGAAGTGTATTTAAAGCTTCAAATGATGAGACCATACATAATTTAATGGTGGGTAAATCCTTTTTTTGTTTGTTTGTTTGGTTTTAAGGAGTGGAGAGTTTAACAGGCCAGAAAGAAGGGAAAAGGCAGAAGGAAGAAGCTCCCCCATACAGAGATGGAGGGAGGCTCCAAAGCCAAGATAAGGGAACCCCAAGTGTGGTAGACACCAGCCAGATATATATGCAGAGACTGGAGGAGGTGGTGTTCGATTTGCATAGGGCTCAGGGGATTGGTTTGACTAGGCACATCATTCACGTAGCTCATGAAAAATCTGGCCCTCCCACCCTAGTCTTTTAGTATGCAAATGCAGGGCGCCATGATGTTCTACCCACATGGGGATATGTGGGGGTGGCCATGTTTCCAGGAACATGTGGGGCAAAGGCAAGAAGGCTGTGGGAATCGCAGTGTTTGCTGGCCTGGCTCTAAGAGCCTGGGCTTTACAAGAAACTTTTCCAGAGATGCTTAAAAAAATGAAAACTTTCTAAGGACCCCTTTTCCTCTCTGCCTAAAATATTTCTTAATAACTCCTACAACATTCCTCCCTGTGGAGAATACCACACTAACTGCTGTTAGAGGGTTTTGGGCAACAACTCCTTCGGCTACTTCCTGCTGAAAAGGGGCATCAAATGGGGAACAGCAACTTGGGCTCCTCCTGGGGTTGATGTAAGGATCCTCGGAAGAATGCCGTGTCCATGTGTGGTTCAGTTTGCAACACCATTTGGAGTTTGATTGCTTCTAGGTGAGAAGAAACAATTTGAGTTACAGTATTGAATATACAGGACCCAAATATCAATACAAGACGTATAAAAAGAGAGGGCTTAATAAAGGAGTTATCTAATTCCATAAAGAAGACTGGAATTTATTAAAGAGGGTAGCCACATGGGGTTGAATATGGTGTTTTCCCTGAGCCTGTCAATAATTTTGATTTGATCTTTAAGTACCTGCAGATTTTTCTCTACTTTACTAGAGGTGTTAATCATCCCTAAACCCAATAAAAAGTCCTAGCAGACTCAGTGATAGTAAAATTTTCATGCTTCCTTGTCAGTAACTATTATTCCTGCTATAAGGATAATAATTAAGCAAAATACAACAGAAATGGAAACTCTGCCCAATATTTCAGTTAGAAGGTGCTACTGTGTGTATTCCTATTGCAAACAGTAAAGTGAGTATACCAGTTCCCACAAGTGTGGTGTAGTAGATGATTTCCATCTAAAATTGTAGTTGCCAAGGTAATTTCCCTTTGGTGGTCTATGAAGCTTTAGTTTTATTTTCCTAAGCAAAGAAACCTCCGGGTTATGGGTACCCTACTTACTTTCATTACCCGGCAGAATTTGCAAGATAATTGCCCAGAACTAGTATATTGATTCAGATTTTTACATTACCCATCCCTTTTTCTTTCTTCTGAGCTGCAGAAGATTACCACTTGAGTCACAGGAATAAGCAGGATTAGTTTAAAACGTAGGCAAAAAGCTTAAACACAGTTAATGAGACTAGGATTTAATGACAAATGTATGCTAAGCTTTGGGGCACAATTTTTCTCTCCAGTTCTCATTTTTGGTAAAAACCAATTGTGCATGAACTTTAATCTTATACTTGGCCTGATTATTTGCATGAAGTGTTAGCAAGAATAGTTTTTCTACATAGGTCTTTTGGATTGGCTTTGATGAAACTCTGTTCCACAAGGAATCTTAGGTAAGACCTTTAAAACCGAGCCCAGCCGTGGGTTTGTTTCCTCAAATACCTGTAAGTTGGGTGATCCTCTCTTCTTGAGGTCCCCAGAAACTTGGAGCTTCCAGACCTGTTAGAAAGTGACATTCTTCACTGACCACAGGTTAGGAACCCTGTGCAGGGACTGTGTAGACAAGGTACGATGCCAATTCTCCCAGGGGCTTTTATTGGCTCTGCATGTCAAGCTTGATTCCTTAAAGGGAGACACACCCTTTCAGTCAAAGCCTTGGTAAAATAACCAGTTTTTCCGACTGTGTCCCGTTGACAAAGAAAAATGGATTCTTACTGCACTAATGCAAACAACTATATTGCTATAAGTTAAGAGTACTTACAGGTAGTCTCCAAATTAAAGAGGAACCAGGTGGGGAAAAATGAACATTGTTACTCATGTCTGTATAAAGACCACCTGAGCAGGCTTAGTGTGATCAGCAAGGCTGTTTACTCACTTGGGTGCAAGTGGGCTGAGTCTGAGATAGGAGTCAGTGAAGGATGGTGGGATTAGCTTTGGTTCTTATATTAGCATTGGTTCTTTGGGATAGGTGTTGGAGTCAGGAGCAGTTTTTTTGTGGGCAAGGGATGGATGTTACAAAGTACATTCTCAAGGGCGGGGAGGATGTTACAAAGTACATTCACAAGGGCAGGAAGGAATGTTACAGAGTACATTCACAAGGGCCGGAGGGTGTATTGTCATAAGGGCAGGGAGGAATGTAACAAAGTACATTCACAAGGACAGGGAATATCACAAAGTACATTATCACAAAGGCGGGGGAATATCACGATGGCTTGACCATGGTGCAGCCAGCTCAGAGGACCTTACAAACTTGCTCCAAATTTTGTTATAGTAGTATACCTTACTCAATTATTAAAGGCCGTAAATAGTTTTAAGTTTCCTTGACTCTGAAAAACAAAACAAGGATCAACAATATTCCTAGCAAAAGTTAAAAAGTTGCTTAAACTTTTTAAGTGCAATCCACTTAGTTAACTCTTGTTTTGCTTGATATTTGTGAACATGTCAGTTCTTTAGAAGTCCCATACCTTCTTTCTCAATTTCAGTGTTACAATCTTCAAAGCTATTAAAAACCGGCATTTGAGAACACCTGTTAATGTCCTTAATATAGCTTGATTATAAACCATCTTTTGAGAAGGAACAAAGCAAGACAACAATTGTCTGCAAATGACAAAATTTTCAGGATAGCTACAGTTAAAAACATGACTGATTAATTTATTTATTTCCATGGTTTACAGTAACTTTACCCTTAATTGTGATTGATAGCATATACTTGGGCATTAGAATTTTAGAAATCCCATACAAGTTTGGAACGTGTATTAGTATTATTTACCGAAATATAATGTCAAGAAGATTGGACATCATCTTGGCAATCTTATGTAACTAAACGTGTCAAATAATCCTGTCTACCTTTTCTTTGAATGTTTCAGGGGCCCTCTGAGCCATCCAGAAAGCCAGGCATCAGTAAGGACAATTTCCAGATTGGCATAAATTATTTTGCCAAAATGATGACTTAAAAGGCAAAAACCTTTCATTAGTCTTTACTATGAGATGAAAATTTTGTTTAAAGCCAAATTTTACAATTGCATTAGTTTATTGATGTTAACCCCAATTAGGTTAAATGAAACCTTATAGATTATTTCATCTAATTTTAACCAATTTGACCATGAAGTAAAAATCTTACAAACCTTTCACAACCTTTTTACTAAAGGGTGGATTGTGCCTTAAGACCTTCTTGCTATGCTTTTATTTCAGTGCTTAATTTATGAAAAGAACATATAAATATAATGGGAGAAGACACTGTAGTGCTTCTACCATGCATTTCATTGCAAGGCAACCCAAAGCCAATTGGCTTATTTTGTAATCAGTCCATCCCTGAGGGGAGTCTCATCTCCCAGTGCGGGGTGAGGATGTTTCCTTATCTTCCAGGTGGCCAAGAGCATACTTTTCTAATTTATAACTACTATTAGCCATCCCTTACAGTGTGTTTTCTACCTAGTTATTACACACCAAAGCTTTTCATAATGTGAAGTAATTTGATACCCCCCCCTCATACTTAAAACACAATAGATAACACAGTGCAAAACAGAATAGAGCCTTTGATTTTGAGAGGGATCCATCTCCTTTTAATTCCTGGGATTTCATGAGGAAAGAAACGGGTTTTTTTTTTTCCCAAAACGGGGTCTGTGGCATCTCGTTTTTCCCAAGAAGTTCCATGCTACCAAAAGTTATCTTAGGACCTCTCATGCATGCATTAAGAGTGGTAAGACAAAAAATGGAGAAAAATAATTCAGTCGACTGAGAAGAGGAGAGCCTTTTCCCAGAACTTTAGGACCTCTCATGCATGCATTAAGAGTGGTAAGACAAAAAATGGAGAAAAATAATTCAGTCGACTGAGAAGAGGAGAGCCTTTTTCCAGAAAAGCAGGATCCAAGAAGAGAAAAACATAAAAGCCTTTTAAATATACCTATAACTTGAATATCCACTTTTAATTAAACTGAGCACTCTTTAAGGAAATCCTTTTAAATCCCCTGTTACTTGACTTTAGCCATGCCAAGCATTTAAGATTTTCGGCTTTAGAACTTTTGAAAGTAAACTCACGGTGAAACCAGCAAGTCTTAATCAGGTTTTGACTCAACTGAGTGTGTACAAAGTATTTTCAAAATTGTGATTGAGACAGTGAAAGAGATCCAACCCAAACAACTCCGTTTTGTTTCCAGCCCCCAAGCTGTCCTTGCCCATCCCTCAGGGTAGGCCAAACAAACTTTGGGAGGAGCTGAGTTTACATTCTACAGTCAAAAACAAAGATGATAATAGCTGATAATAGCCGCCTCCCATGATATACTTCCCTCTTGCCTGGGGACCAGACCGGAAACTAACCACAATATTAGAAACCATGGCCCAGGAGCCATGCAGCTGGAAGCTACAAGATTTTGACCTTCCCTAAACTGCTCTCAAGATCAGGCTTAAGATATTTTGTAAACCCTGCCCTTGATGGATCAGCTGGTACCATCCTGATTGACTAACTGGATTATCTGATTTTGTGGCCCTCACCCAGGAACTGACTTAGCACAAGAAGACAGCCACCATTGTGAAATGGTGAAGACTAAAACAAAGTGTTGCCACGCGGTTGCAGATCATGTTCCCAAGGACATGAAATGAGATGGAGGCTGTAACCAAGCTTGCTACGGGCTGGCTTGAACAGCAGGCTTATGGAGTCCTGGGCCTGCATCCTAACCTAAGGTACCCTTTCTTTGACAGAACCATACAGAAAGACATGCAAAGCACACCACGTTGTTTATAGCATAAGACCAACCTCACAAATCCTTCTTCATTAATTACAAATTTACAGAGAATATAAACAATGATCCTTATTATCCCTTTTGCCAGTTTGCACAGGGAGAGAAAAGCCAAAAGCCCAGTTGGTAAGACATTTTTATGCTTTTGCTGGCATATCAGGCTTCTGGGTTCCCTTCCCCCGAGCTTAACTTTAAGCCAAGCGTTTTAAGGTTTGGAAAATTAACCTTTTTCAGGTTGGAAGAACATTATGAAAGAGACAGAAGCCATGTTAAACCATGAAAAAAGGAAAAACTAGAAAGGAATTCCAGTTAGGGTTTTCAAGAAGTATTGCCTCTCTTCCTATTGAGAATGGTGTTTCCTCTATTTCTTTGCCTTCCCTATTTTTTCTTTTCCCTTTTGGCGTACTATGGGAGATACATTGCGTATCTCCAAAATTCTCTTCTGCTTGCAGAGCTGCCTGTTTTAGCCGCAGTGAGGGCTTGACTTAGCAGCAACATAACTGATTTGTTTTATGCGACCACCGGAGCAGGCGCCAGAGATGAGGCAAGTAGGTAAGGTAAAAAAAAAGCTTTATCAGCTAGCCAGTGTGAAGGAGGAAAGGGCAAGGTTCACTGGTCTCCTGCAGTGGAGGCTGAGAAAGTCGCTCCGGCGGTGGAGGCTGAGAAAGTTGCTCCGGCGGTAGAGGCTGAGGAAGTCGCTCCGGCGTTCTCGGGTGAGGTTCTAGGTCCACATATGAGGAGGGGCCGAGGAAGTTCGCGCCGGACGTCTGCTGGGAGCGGCTTTTTATGTCTAGGGCCTGGGAGTGGGAGGGCAGTAGGTGGGACACCGGCGTGTCGGGGGCATTCCCTAGGCGCGGCCAGGTAGGTTTCGGTTTCCTCCTTCGGACGTCACGTTGCGCCTACGCAGTTGGTCTGCATTTTTCCAGGGCGCGGGCTACATTTTCCTATGCGTAAGTTGGTGATAAAGAACCTGGAAATGCGCCATCTTAGTCGTCTTTGTCCTCTCCCCCATGTCCAGACAATAACATCCTCCCGTGTGAGGTTAAATACCTGAGTTAAATTTTGGAAAGCTTCTGTATACCTAGTAGGGTTGTTAGAAAATCAGTCTAAATCTCCTTTTACTTGTGTAAAGTCCTGCAATGAGCAGGGAACTTGAAGGTGCCCCAAATAAGGGGGACCCTCAGATGATTTCCCTGAAAGTTACTTTTTTTTTAATTTTGGGTAACTGTTTTCCCTGGGCTTGCCCAATATGGTTGCTAAAAGATCTGAGTTGATCTTAAAACACTTGCAGAGGTTTAGTAGAAATGCCATGCTGTTGTGCAAAAGAAAATGAGTTGCTTTCTTTCAAGTTCTGAGGTTAAGGAAGTTCCAGTGTTTCAGAGTGCACTCCAGAGGGGTGCAAGCTGAAGATAATTTATTACCCAGTTAGAAAAAGAAGCAAGAATAAAAACGTTTTCTTAGTTTCCTTCCTTTCTGTATGACCCAGAGTGGAGGAGAAGACAGGGAGTATCCTCTGAATATCTTACCTCCCCGGTTTCTGGATTCCAGCACTTTCTTAAATGTGCTCCCCTATGGTTGTAGGTGTGGTCCTCCAGGCCGTGGATCCGGATGAACTAAGTGATGGGGCTAACCACGTGTACCCAAGCAGCCTTAGCTTATCCGCCTTGTGTGATTTCCCTTTGACTTCCTCGAACCAGTGTGATTTGCCTGGATCCCCCCCCACAAAAAAAAACGATCTGGAGAGACTGTAGCCTTTGGGCAAGGCTCCTTTAATGGGGGCAGTGTGCTATAGATTGCCTGCTATTACGGCCTGTGCTAAAGCATTTACACTTAAAAGAAAACAGTTCTGGTTAACTTCGGAACTTAAACTTCCCTTACTAATTAAGTACTATGTTAACTGGGACAGAATAGATGCCTTAAAAAAAAGTAGGAATTGGAATGGCCATTTTCCCACTAATAGGACAATATCAAGACTAAAATCTGGCTGTGGAAGACATTTTACTCCTAACTTAAAAGCAGAAACTTCTGTTCTCAAAAGAGTCCTAGAGCTTGATTTCTACCAGAGAAACCGGAGAGAGAGTTACTGAGTTACTACTGCCTGCTGTGATTCTCCATCTTTTCTAACACACATTTCTTCCCTAAACTGTAAGGATTCCTGCACAGTAGACACACACACAGAGGGTAAGAGACTGCGGATAAAAAGAGAAAGTTTGGCGACAGGGTAGATGGAAGAAAGCATTGAGATTATAGGACAGATTTAAAGTTGAAATCCGCTGCGTACTCACCAATCTGATGAATGAATTTCTTTTAGGGGCCAATGCACCAAAATGATAACAGCTCTGATGAGTGAAGGAACACCAGGGTTCTTGGTACTCATACTGTTTTAGATAAAATGACATGGACACACATGGAGTGCTTTTAAGGAGTGGAGAGTTTAATAGGCCAGAAAGAAGGTAGAAGGAAGAAGCTCTCCCATACAGACCCGGGAAGCTGGGGTAGCGGGGGTGGGGGGTGCTCCAAAGCTGAGAGAGGGAATTCCCCTACCCACCACCTTTTTTTTTTTTTTTTTTTTTTTTTTTTTTTTTTTTTTTTTTTTTTGAGACGGAGTCTCGCTCTGTCGCCCAGGCTGGAGTGCAGTGGCGTGATCTCGGCTCACTGCAAGCTCCGCCTCCCGGGTTCACGCCATTCTCCTGCCTCAGCCTCCCGAGTAGCTGGGACTACAGGCGCCCACAACCGCGCCCGGCTAATTTTTTGTATTTTTAGTAGAGACGGGGTTTCACCGTGGTCTCGATCTCCTGACCTTGTGATCCGCCCGCCTCGGCCTCCCAAAGTGCTGGGATTACAGGCGTGAGCCACCGCGCCCGGCCCCCACCACCATTTTTTTAAAGAGACATGGTCTTGCTACATCACCCAGGCTGCGGTGTAGTGGTCATTCACAAGGGATCCTCCTGCCTCAACCTCCTAAGTAGCTGAGACTACAGGCACATGCCACCTGCACCTGGCAGTGGTTAAAGTCTTAATGATTATGTGGGCACATGCTTTATTCACTGATAATTATTTCATTTTTATTCCTTTTTGTTTTAATAAGATAGAAACTTCTTTAAAAGCTTTGAGAAAACTATTGAAAACTTTAGAGGTGTAGGCATGATTTGAAATACAACAGAAGCAGTTCTTTTGTTTTTGTGTATTTATTTAAAGAAGCAGAGTCTTACTATGTTGCCCAGGCTGGAGTGCAGTGGTACAATCATAGTTCATTGCAGTCTTGTCCTGAGCTCAAAAGAGCCTCCTAAAATTCTGGGATTTCAGGCATGAGCCACTATGCCTGGCCCAGAAACAGTTTTCTTTACTAAATCAGGCAGCATAGATACCAATTTAGAAAAATCATTTCGACTGTAGCTCTCCCCTCCCTGCTCCAAAAAACTAGATGGCTTTTGCAAGCTGAGCAGTATGCTAGGTACTGGCGAGAGAAAGATACATGAACCCATAGCTGCCATTTTGGGGGAGCTTTACTGATGAGTATACGTAAAGGTGTAAATGAAGGAATCATGAAAAAGTTGATGGGATAGTATTATAGTTTGACCATGGAGTTAGGGAATGGGAGCAGTGGAAAATGCTGAAACTAAGATAACCTTTAAAAGTTAGTTACAGGTCTATGGAGTAGACAAAATCAGTCCAGGCACTCCAGTCATAAAGATTAAAATGGTCAAAGTCATCTATATAAAAGGCCATGGAAGGCTTGGAGAAAGGCTCAGTATAGGCTTAGGGATAGGGAATGTCAGAAATAAAATGGCAGAAAGGTGAACTAGAGCTAGACCCTGTGTGCCAAGTTAAGCAGTTGGATTTAATTTTATGGAATTGGAAAGTACTATATTTTTAAAACAAGACTGTTAGGTGAAGTCTTTGGGGTTGTTGGCAGAGAGTAGTAAAAGTTATTGGCCCAGTGAAAAATGATCAAATAATGGAAGGAGAAAAGTGTCATCAGAGTGGTTAAAATAGAACAACGGAGAGCTACTAGATTTGGGGGTGGGGAATGAATAAGGTGAGCTGCTTTGCCCCCTTATTACAAGCTAGTTATTGTGTATTGCACTAGTGCCTCATAAAAAGAATCATAGCAACCCTGAGAGGTAAGATAGTCTATTTTGCTTTGTTTTGCCTTCTGAGAGTTTACACTGAAACAGTAGATGTGCTAGTGACTGTGTCTTTGGCTCCTAGTACAATATTTAACACTTGGAAAGGTACTCATTTGGTAGCACCTTCCAAAGATTACATAAAACCTTGTAATTGGGTTTAAAATCAAATTGATGTAAATCTCAAACCGTGTTTCTATTTTTTTTTTTTTTTTTTTGAGACGGAGTCTTGCCCTGTTGCCAGGGCTGGAGTGCAGTGGTGTGATCTTGGCTCACTGCAAGCTCCACCTCCTGGGTTCATGCCATTCTCCTGCCTCAGCCTCCCGAGTAGCTGGGACTACAGGTGCCCGCCACCACACCCAGCTAATTTTTTGTATTTTTTTTTTTTTTTTAGCAGAGATTGGGTTTCACTGTGTTAGCCAGGATGGTCTCCATCTCCTGACCCTCGTGATCCGCCACTAGCCTCAGCCTCCCAAAGAGCTGGGATTACAGGCGTGAGCCACCGTGCCTGGCCCCGTGTTTCTGTTTTTAAAGAATGTTCCCACCAATTTTAGGTTCAAAGATCAAACTGTAAGAATGACTCTGTGTTACTCTTCTATGAGTACACAAATATTTTGTGCATCCTCAATGTTTTCTATGATACCCAAAGTTAGTGTTATACTACTTGATGATATCAAAATGAAGTGAGGGAGGAAGGAAAAGAATGCCATACAGGTTTCCTTTTGTGGATACTCCTTAGTAGGTAACACTCAGACTGGGATTTCCAAATCTGGTTATACTTAAAGTGAATTGAACCTGAACCAAGTGGAAAGAACACTGAAAGCTTTGCTTCCCTGCTTTAAACATTGTCTTCCATTGTACCGAAAATGAAGATTGAATATAGCCTGTTCCCGTTTGAGTTCTAGTCACCCAGAAATCAGAGAACTCTCAAGCCTCCATCCTCTTTATTTCATAATCAAGCAGGCTACCAGCCACCATGCAATATTTTTGGAGGAAGAAAATTTTGGTCAAAATAATGCATCAATTCTCAAAGTATGGTCTGGGGAAACTGAGATCTCAGACCTTTTCAGGAGGTCCATAAAATCAAAACTAGACTAATACCAAGATGTTATTTGCATTTCTCTTTCATTCTGTCACAAGTGTACAGTCACGTTTTTAAGAAGCTACATGGTATATGACATTGCAACAAATTAAATGCAGAAGGAGATATGGAATTCAAGATCCAGCTGTTTTCTATTAAGCCAGTTACTAAGATTTGTAGACATTTAAAGCAGTGCCACTTTTCTCATTTTAAACGGAAATAGTTATTTTTCATAAAATACATTATTTGTGTTAACAGGTAGAGGGTTTAACTTTACTATTTTGAATAGTTTACACATAAGCTTTTAGGGGAATGAAAATATTCTGTGATACTGTAATGACAGATATGTGTCACTGTACATTTGTCCAAACCCATAGAATGTACACCACCACCAAAAGTGAACCCTAATCTAAACTGTAGACTTTGGGTGATGGGTCAGTGTAGCTTTATCAGTTGTAACAAATGTACCCTTTGGTGAGGAATGTTGATACAGGAAGCTAGGCATATGTTGGGGCAGAGAGTATTGGGAAATCTCTTTCTCCTTCCTCTCAGTTTTGTTGTGAATCTAAAACTACTCTGAAAAAAATAAAGCCTTAAAAGTTTTTCAGTTTCAATTTCTAATAAAAATCTGAGTCAATAGATAAAACCTACATAAATAAAAACTATTTGGAGGTCCTCACTAAGAGTTTAAAGGGATCCTAAGATTAATTTTTGAGTGCTGCTCAGGAAATACATACTCATTAAACTCAATTTAGAAAAATAATCTTAGTTGGCGCTTATCCAATTGAAATATTAGAAGCATTTTAAATATTTTGGTTAATTTTCTTCTAGTCTTTTTTTAGTATCACTTTTTTAAGTACATAATTGGAATAATATTGTCTATAAAATTTTGTATAAAATTGTATATAAAATTATTGTATATAAAATATTTGTTCACTTACGTTTTCATAAAATGTAATCTTCAAAAATTTAGCAGTTGTATAATCTACTTAGTGGGTATATCTTAATTTACATAATTTTACCTTGTATTGATTCTGATTGGGGTATTAAATCTTTTTCATTTAGCACATACTTGGAAGCTTATTATGTACAGGCACTCACTGCTCATGAATGCTTTTTATTTTTTATTAAGATTTTCTTAGATTAAGAGTTGAGTGGCTGAGTAAGAAGACGGGAGTGTGCTAAAGAGAATCTTGTCTTTTGAGTTTTTTTATAGAAGCAGGCCATATAGCAAGCAATTAAAATTAATAGGAATTTACACAACTCTGTTAGCCAGCATAGGGTTGTGGAAAGTTATGGTAAATTAAAGCACTTTGAAGAATATCCTTTGCAATGAATAATTACTCAGTGTTACCTGTTTTTTTTTGCTGTATTATATTTTAGATTTGACTGTTCTTTTTAATTGGTAATTTAAATATACAGGTGACCAATTCTGAAACTTCTCCCAGTCTCCAGACCTGTATCTCCAGCAGCTTGCTCAACATTTCTACATCAGTGTCCTACTGGTGCTTTAAAATATAGTATATGCTGAGCATTGACCTAAACAAAATCTGTCATGTCTTTAAAGTATCTTTATTCTCTTTTTTTTTTTTTTTTTTTTTTTGAGACGGAGTCTCGCTCTGTCATCAGGCTGGAGTGCAGTGGTGAGATCTCGGCTCACTGCAACCTCCACCTCCTGGGTTCAAACGATTCTTCTGCCTCACCCTCCCCAGTAGCTGGTACTACAGGCATGCGCCACCACACCCAGCTAATTTTTGTATTTTTAGTAGAGACAGGGTTTCACCATGTTGGCCAGGATGGTCTTGATCTCTTGACCTTGTGATCCGCCTGCCTTGGCCTCCCAAAGTGCTAGGATTACAGGCATGAGCCACCGCGCCCGGCCCAAAAGTATCTTTATTCTTCCCTCACACTTATTGGATAGTTTGGGTATAAAATTATAGGTTGAAAATTATTTTTCCTCACAATTTCAAAGGAGTTTCTCTACTGCTTTTTAGCTTTCAATGTTGTGCAAAAATCCAGAACCACTTATTTTCTGGTCTCTTGTATGTGACCTTTTGTTCCTCTGTCAAAGTTTGCAGGATGGCTTCTTTGACCCACCCGTTCTGAGATTTCATGATATGTCTTTATGGGTCTGTTTTTATTTACTGTGCTGGGTATCACTGGATCCTTTCAGTGTGAAAATGTAAATGTCTTTGAAATAGTGAGTTAATAATTTCCTCTTCTCTTTTATCTGGACCTCTAAAGTGATCTTTCGTTTTCACAATTTTTTTTATTTTCCATCACCTTGTCTTTCTTGTCTTTTAACGTTGCTTACTTTCAGGTAGATTTCTTTATCTGATTTACAGCTGTTCTATTTGAGGTTTTCAATTTTCTTATATTTTAATTTTTAGGAGTCTTTTGTCTTCTGATATTTAAAAACTGATATCGTGTTCTTCATGAATGCAATGGCGTGGCATCTTTTCTCTCAAGATATTAATGGTGGTATTTTGTTTAAGTTTTCATCTCATTGCATAATCTTTGTCTACCAAGTTGATTTAAATGTGACTGTGTTTGTCTTTTTCTTTCTTATCAGAACCGTTCCTTAAAATGTCTGGTGATTCTTAACCGGTGTTGATAATTTAGACTAGCTAATAAAAAACTAATTGAAATATCTGTAAAAGTTGTTGGGACTAATTACCAGTGGTTTTTAACTGTAGGATGATCCAACTGGAGTGATATGTTGCTCAACCTCTTAGGAGTTCCATAATGCAAATCCAAACAAAGTGGTTTTTAACTTTCCGTATCCTAAAATTACTGTAGCAGATGATGCCAGTGCTCTCTCTATAGGCCTGTGTTTCCTTCCTGCTCTCAGACTCCTAGTGTGTGTTGAGTCTCAACATCTAGCTCCTAAGGCTTGTTGCAAGGCCGGTCTCACCATGCCAGAGCCTGTTTTGCCAATGTACCTGCTGTGGAAGTGTCTGGAAATGTTGCTTCCTGAGGACAGCCCTTAACCAATGACTAATGATATGAGTAAACTCTGAGGTGTGACCTACATTAACACCAGAGCTACCCTGAGGGACTGAGCTAAAATTACCCTCTATGGGACCTTCCTTGGTGTCTTACCCTTGCTTAGCTTCCTTCCCTTTCCTGTCGTATTTCCCTACAAGTTTTTCCACAGAATACTTTCTAATAAATCACTTTGACACAAGTGCATCATCCTAGAGCTTACTGCCAAAAGACCCAACTTACGGTAACTACTACTAATTGCACAGCATTCTCTTTAATAATGTAATAGTTTGGAGTGAAATCAGACTGAAGTTTTCTATGCTGTTCTTTGGGTTCTGTTAGATAATGTCATCAAACTTTTATATTAAAGAAGAATTGGTTAATTTCTGCTCCTTAATTTTCTGGAATGATATATGTAGTCCAAAAATTGTTTTTTTTGAAAGATTGAGAGACTTCAGGAAAGTCTGGACCTTTTTGAAGTCTGGCTCTTTGACAACATATTTTATTTTTTCTGTGGTTGTCTGTTAGGTTGTGTATCTTGAGCCAGGTTTGATAATTAGCTTTCTTTTAAATAGAAATGTGTGTTTCATTGAGGTTTTTATGTTTAATAGCTATTATACAAAGTGTTATTTTTTCATTTTATCTGTGAACATGAATACTATTTGGATTCTGATTTGAACAAACCAACTGCGAAAAGTTGTGTGTGCTAATTGAGACAGTTTGATTACAGAAGGGAAATTTGATTACAGACTCTGGGTTAGATGATTCCAAATAATTATTGTTAATTTGTTAGGCATTTAGTAATGGCATTGTAGCTTTTAAGAAAATGTTGATATTTTCAGAGAGGTTTACAGAAGTATGTAGAAATGAGATGACTTTATGTCTAAGATTTGCATTAAAATACTATAATCATTTGAAGAAAGAATAAAGTAAATATGCCAAAATTTTTATTATAATTGAATCTGTATGACAGGTATGTGAGTTTTTTTTTGTTTTGTTTTATGCATTTGTGAAGATTTTTGTAGTTAAGCATTTTTTTTAAAAAAAATGACAACTGAGTTACTTACATGATGAAATTAGAACACATACTTCTCACAAGCACATTCTCTCCTATCCCCCACTTCATTTCAGTTGGCAACATAATGCCATTTTTGCCTAACTATAACATAAATTAGTATCATTTTATATTATGAAGTTTTTCTTTCTGGGATAATAACATTTCTGCTCTGTTGCATAATTATCACACACAGGTTTTTCTTTTTTTGGAGATGGAGTCTTGCTCTGTTACCCAGGCTGGAGTACAGTGGTGCGATCTTGGCTTACTGCAACCTCTGCCTCCCAGGTTCAAGCAATTCTCCTGCCTCAGCCTCCCCAGTAGCTGGGATCACAGGCGCCTGCCATCACGCCCAGCTAATTTTTAAAAATATTTTTAGTAGAAATGGGTTTTGTCCATGTTGGCCAGTCTAGTTTGGAACTCCTGACCTCAAGTGATTCCACCACTTCAGCCTCCCAAAGTGCTAGGATCATAGGTGTGAACCACAGTGCCTGGCCACACACAGACTTAGTTTTATATTGGAAGAGATTTCATGTCTTTTGCCAAGCCTTTCATTGTATGATTTCTCCATTTGTGAGTTTTATGGGTTTTGTTTTTTGTTTGTTTTTTTTTTGTTTGTTTGTTTTTGTTTTTGAGACCAGGTGTCACTTTGTCACCCAGGTTGGAGTGCAGTGGCTTGATCTCACAGCAACCTCCACCTCCCAGACTCCAGCAGTCCTCCCACCTTAGCCTACCAAGTAGCTGGGACCACAGGCGGGCACTGCCACACCTGGCTAATTTTTTGTATTTTTGGTAGAAACAGGGTTTCGCCATGTTGCCCGGGCTGGTGTTTCATTTCGTTTTCTTTCTTCAATTTAGATTCCTTGCTGAGTTATATCTTTAGGTAGTATATCAAGGGTATATGGGTCCTGAGTCCGCACATATTTGAAAATGTCTTCCTATTATTTTGATTCTTGAATGACAACTTGCTAATTATCTGAGACTGTGAGCATATGTTTTTCCCTTCAGAAACTTCAGTTTTTACAGCATTCCTTTTGCCATGTAATGATAGAGGAGAAAGCTGCCTGTTTTTCCTTTGTAGTTCTGCCTAATACTTTTCCTTTGCCTTGCTTACTTTTTTTCCTGGATACTTAAAGAGTTTAAGAATAAAGGTCAGGATGTTTTTAAATACTGTTCTGTGTATATATTGCATTTTTCTGGTTCATATAAGAGGCCTTTAAATATTCAGATATATGACCTTCATTTCAGTGCATTTTTTAATTATGTCTTTGAATTTTTTCCTATTCTATTCTTTTTTGCAATATAAGTTATCTCTCTGTTGACTCTCCATTGCCTGTCTTTCATATCTGTCAACTTCTCTATAATTTCTTTAATCTCTTGAATTCCTAAATGTGTACAAAACAGTTCTGTATAGTTTATGACTTCCTTATTTTATATGGAATAAATATTCAGAACTGTGTCTTTCACCTCTATTTTGTATCCTGTGTTCCTTTTTTTTTTTTTCCACTGCAAGATTTTTATGTAGGGTGGATACATTTCTATTTATTTTTTAAATAGAATCAGTTCTAGCTAATCTTAAGAAATGTGTGGATGGAAATCTTTTTTACTTCTTTCCACATACAGACAATTGTTTTATACATCATTTGGATCATTCCCTTTAAATTTTAGATGGAGTTCTATGCTGCTGGTGGTTGATAGTCTCTGTCTAGACATTTAACTGCCTAAGAGAGGTAAATAGGAGATCTGGGACCTGGGACAAGTGCAAGCAGAGATTTGTCTTGATCTTTTCTGTGATTTTTTTAAAAAGACTCCAGGAGATTGGGGGTGTGTGGGGGTGGGAAACTACCAGACTGGGGGAATATCATTCAGATTTGTTTGGTATATTCCCCATTTTTTCAAGATGAATAGTGTCTAAGTTAACAAATTTCGTTTGTTTAATGGTTTAGAACATATTTTTCTCTGCATAGTTACCTTTGATCCATAGTAGCTTGACACTGTTTTATAGTCCAACTAGCAATGTACAGTAATTCGGTTTCTCTACATCCCGACCAACATTTGGTGGTGTCACTGTTTTTTAAATTTTAGCCATCTTTATAGGTATGTAGAAGAATCTTGTAGTTTTAGTTTGCATTTTCCTAATACTGAATGATGTTGAATGTTTTCATGCTCTTGTCATCTACAAATCTTTGGTGAAATGTCTTTTGCCCATTTTTTATTGCATTGTTTTTTCTTGTTTGTTCCTGGTTTTTTTGCTTTTGAGAGTTTTGTTTTTTGTTTTTTTGAGACAGTCTCACTCTCTCGCCCAGGCTGGAGTGCAGTGGTGCGATCTCCGCTCACTGCAACCCCTGCCTTCCAGGTTCAAGTGATTCTCCTGCTTTAGCCTCCTAAGTAGCTGGAATTACAGGCGAGCACCACCACACCCGGCTAATTTTTTTTTGTATTTTTAAGTAGACATGGGATTTTACCACGTTGGTCAGGCTGGTCTTGAACTCCTGACCTCGTGATCCACCCTAGTCAGGCTCCCAAAGTGCTGCGATTACAGGCGTGGGCCACTGTGTGCCTGGGCAAGAGTTCTTTATATACTTCAGAAGTGAATTCTTTTTCAGATATGTGTTGCTATGGTTTGAATAGTCCCTCCAAAACTCATGTTGAAATTTAATTGTCTTTGTAACAGTATTAAGAGGTAGGACCTTTAATAGGTGATTAGGTCATTAAGGCTCTGCCCTCATGAATGGATTAATACCATTATCACAGGAGTAGGCTTTTGATAGGAAGGATGTTTGGCCCTGTTTTTCTCTCCGTCTTGTGAACACTTCCTTGCCATGTGATGCCTTCCACCATGGGATGACCCTCACCAAGTGCCAGTGCCATGCTCTTGGACTTCCCAGCCTCCAAAACTGTGAGCCAAATAAACTTCTGTTCTCCATAAATTATCATGTTTGTGGTATTTTATTACAGCAGCTGAAAATGATCTAAGACATGTACTTTGCAAATATTTTCTTCCAGTCTGTAGTTTGTCCCTTCTGTTAGTAGGGTCTTTCACAGAGCAAGATATTTAATTTTGGTAAAGTTTAATATCACTTTTTCCCATGTATAAATTGTGCTTTTGGTTCTAAGTCTAAGAGCTCTTTTCCTAGCTCTAAATACCAAAAGTTTTGTTTTTCTTAAAAGTTTCATACTTACATGTTTTAACATTTAAGTTTATGATCATTTTGAGTTAATTTTTGTCTCAGGTGTGAGACTTTGGTCTAGGTTTATTTTTTGCCTAGGAATGTCCACCATCGTTTGTTGAAAAGGCTGTCTTTGCCCCATGACTTGCTTGTGCACCTTTGTCAAAAATCAGTTGAGCATATGTATATGGGTCTATTTCTGGGTTTTCTGGTCTGCTCCATTGATCCATGTGTCTATCCACTAGAACTATTAAGGTCTTGATTTCTATAGCCATATGATATCTTGAACTCAGTTGACTTATTCCTCCCCTTTTTCTCATTTTTCAAAATTGTAGCTATTCTAGTTCTTTTGCCTTAACTTACAAATTTTAGAATAATCTTGTCTGTCTCTACAAAAAAATCCTGCTAGAACTTCAGTAGAAATTGCATTAAGCATGCATGTCAATTTGGGGAGAACTGACCTCCTTACTAAGTTGAATTTTTAGTTCCATGAATGCAGTATGAATCCTCATTTATTCAGATCTTATTTGATTTTCTTCATCAGCATTATTTAGCTTTTATCATACAAGTTGTATACGTGTTTTTTTAGCTTTACACGTAATTTATGGTTTTTTTTGAGCAATTGTAAATGGCATCGTATTACATTAGTGTCCTTGTGTTCATTATTAGTATATAGAAATACAATTTATTTTGGCATGTGTATTTTATATCCTGTGACCTTGCTAAATTTACTCTTTCTAGCATTTTTCTTTTCACAAAATCCTTGAGATTTCCTTCACAGACAGTCATGTTATCTACAAATCTGCAAATAGTGATGATTTCATTTTTTCCATTACAATCTATATGCCTTTTCGTTCTCTTTTTTTCCTTTATTATACTGGCTAGAATTTCCAGTACTGTATGGAATAAGAGTGATGAGAGTGGACATCCTTTCCTTGTTCATAATCTTAACGTGAAAACAATTCAGTCTTTTACCATTAAGTGTAGCATTAGCTGTTAGTTTTTGATAGATGTTCTTTATCAAGTTAAGGAAATTCCTTGTTTGTTTTTCTGAGAATTATTTGTCATGAGTATTGGATTTTGTCAAGTATTTTTTCTGCATCTTTTCATTTGTGTGATTTTCCTTTTTAGTTGGTTAATAGGATGAATCGTGTTGTTTTTAAAATATTGAACCATTCTTACATACTCAGAATAAACTCTACTTGTTCATAATAATTCTTATATAATGCTGAATTCTGTTTACTAAAAATTTGTTAAATACTAATACTTCGTTAAGTATTAGTACTTAACATGCTAATTCATACTTTTAAGTATTTTTGTTTCTGTATTTCTGAGAAGGGTAGTAGTAGAACCAAGTCTTTGTTTAATTACCTTTTTTTTTTTTTTAACTTTTATTTTAGGTTCAGGGGTACATATACAGGTTTGTTACGGAGATAAATTGTGTGTCATGGGGGTTTGATGTATTTAAGCATAGTCCCCATAGATAGTTTTTCAGTCCTCACCCTCTTCCCTCCCTTCAGTCTCAGGTAGTTTCTGGTGTCTGTTATTCCCTTCTTTGTGTCCATATGTACTCTGTGTTTAGTTACCACTTATAAGTGAAAACTAACAAAGTTTTCTGTTCCTGTGTGTGTTCACTTAAAATAATGTCTATTTTAAATTTTATTAATTTCTGCTCCTGATTATTTAATTCCTTCTTGCTTTGGGTTTATTTTGCTCTTTTTGTGGAGTCTTGAGGTAGAAGCTTAAATAATCAATTTGTTTCTCTCTCTTTTAATGTAAACAGTTAGTGCTATAAGTTTTCCTCTTAGCACTGCTTTCGCTGTGCTGCTCTATTATTTCCGAACTGTTTCTTTGCTGTTTTTACTTCCTTGTATCATTAGCAAGACTAAACTCCAGGAAAGCAGGGAAAGGTACTTGCTTTTTGCTTTTCCCAGTATATAGCATAGTGCTCTATATTTGTAAATAATTTTTGAGCTTTAAAACTTAGATCTCAGCTTGGCAGCTTACCTCTGCTTATAACCAGGAATTGGAAGAAATACAATTAATACAAATATTCCCTGAAATAAGAAGAAAACTATAGAGGGGTTTATTGCAAGTAAAATTCTACTTAATAAATTTATTTTTGTTTATGGAAAAGTATATTGAAAACACTGTATGGATTAAGTCTTTAGCAGTGTGTTTGCCTTTTGTGTTTAAGAATTTATATAGAGAAACATTTGAATTTTTTAATGGCAAAATTAAAGAGCAGAGGCATGAACATTTAGTCTGAAACCAGGTCCAATCTCTCAGCAAACATTAAAACCCTCCCAGTCCATTCTTAGAGCCCGTGGACTTTTCAATATCTTATTTTCACCTCAAGATTTATAAATAGAGCAAAAGTGGTTTCTTGTTGGACCTACTGATGATATAACCTTTTAAGTATTCCATTTAAAGATAATTTTAGAGAGAAAGGGAAAGGATATGGAACGTTAATAGACAGCTATAGGTGAGAGAGTGGTGTAGCGGAAAAACTAGTGAACTTTAAATGAAATGGGGGTGAAAATTCCAGTTTATCCTGTTGGTTGGCTGGTTTGGGTCAGTTTAATTAACCTTTCTCATACTCAGTTTCTTCATCTGTTATATGAAGAGGATACTGCTGTTGAGTTTTCAGGTTGCTGTGAGGATCAGAAAAAACATAAAAATTTCTAACATGGTACCTCACATGTACTATATTTGTAAATGTAAGGTGTGTGACTGTAAGATTTATATCACTTTCATAAGGAAAATCTTTTGGGAAAATATAAAGATGTATCAAAAATTATTTTAATATGGTTAGAAGAGGGAATATATTTTGAATATGTAAATGCAGTAAATGAATATCATAATCCAGAGCAAAATTAGAAGTACCTGATTGTCACCTTTGCAAAATGCGGTATAAAGTGTTAAAAAAAAAAAAAAAACTAGAATTTCAGGGACTTTATTGTGAATTACATTGACTTCCTGAAAGCCTGAAAGGGGGAAGACATGCGCTCATGGTAAAGGGCATTAAAATCTTGATGAAAGAATATTCTTCAACTAGTGGAGTAGCTGAAAACCAAGCATAAGAGAAGAGGATAAAGGCTCTATCCTCAGAATTCTCTGGCACCCAGGTAAGAAGACCATGGAGTCATATTTACAAAGTTTTTAGGGAGAAGAAAGTTTGTATAATAGCAGAGATTCTGAAACCTGCAAGAATTTCAGATATAGCACCGATTAGCACCATTAAAAAAACTGCTTGCTGAAGCCCAGCTGACGAAAACATATTAATGAAAAACTCAAATTTAGAGGAGTTGTGATAAAAAGGACTCTTGGTGAGCATGGAATCTAGTTTAATGTAGATCCAGGATTAAGCAGTCATGGAATTACAGTTCATAATTCATATAAACTATGTACATTTTTACCAAATAAAAAGTTAACAAAAATTGGTTGTGGCAGAGGGGGTGTGTGTATGTGTATGTGTATATATATTTGTACATGTGTGTATTCATGCTGATTTCCACATTTCACAGCAAGAAATCAATAGATATTGCCTGAAATTGAGTTTATTTAACTAATAAGAGCCCTCCCGCTCCTTTCTGTTTCTTTGTAAACTTAATTTTTAGAGGGATCCTTTAGAGGATGGGGGTCATATTACAAATGTCTAGGTGACATTCAGATTTTTTAGATTCATTTCCTTTCCTTTATTTCCTATAAATTCAAATAAATCTAATATGTTAAATCTTTAAAAACGAGATGACTAATAATAATTCCCATTCTGTAAAACTGTGGTGCTATGGTTTGAAGATTTGTCCTCCGTAAAACTCATGTTGAAATTTAATTCCCGGTTTGGCAATATTAATAGGTAGGGCCTTTAAGGAAGTGATTGGTTTATGAGACAGACCTCTGCCCTCATGAATGGTTTAATCCATTAATGGGTTAATAACTTAGTGGGTTATCATGGGAAGGGAACTGTTGGCTTTATAAAGAAAGGGAAGAGAAACAAACCTCAGCTAACATGTTAACATGAGTACCACCATGCCATGTGATGCTCTGTGCCACCTAGAGACTCTTCAGAGAAGAGTCTTACCAGATGTGCCCCCTTTGGCCCTGGACTTCCTAGCCTCCGTAACTGTAAGAAATAAGTTCTTTCCCTTTATAAATTACTCAGTCTCAGTTGTTCTGTTATAAATACCAGAAAATGGACTAAGACATAATAGCAAAATGGTTGAGAGTCTGAATTCTTCATTCAGATTGCTAGTGTGACTCTGGGAAGTTTGCTAATCTCTGTGTGTCTGAATTCATCTGTAAATGGGAATACTAGTCCATACTTTATAGTTTACAGATGCTCTTATTACAGGGCTCAAATTTAACTGTAATTACCTCTCCTATTTTTGTTATTCCTAGAGATAAACTTGTAATGATAATCAGAAAATATTAATGATTGTTGTTTCTGGGTAGTAGGACTTGTGATTTTTTCCTTCTAAATGCTTTTTTAACAATGAATAACACAAAGCTGTCCTATTAAAAATATAAATTTTAGTTGTCCCAGCAGTCCTTTTGTATCTGAAACCTCAGTTGTCAAGCCTGGAAATCTGTACTTTTAAAGTATCCTCAAGTGACTCTGATTACACATCACGTTTGGAAGCACTTGGCATAAAGAACTTCCCCCACCCAATTCAAAGAAATATGTATTTAAGCCCTCATAATGTGCGGTGTGGTTCAGCTATGTCTTTTTCCAGGCTAGTCTACCTCAACACTCTTGTGGACATGATTTTTGCCAAAAATCCGAGTCAGCTTTGGGGAGCATTCTACCCCCATGAGATGGCTATTTTATCCCAGGAGAAGGAAAAAAAAAATGGTAGTTTACAGTTTTTTAGGCATAAGGCAGGAGTCCTTTAAATTGGAAGGGAATGTGGTAAACACAACACAAGAGGAGCCAACACATTCTGAGTGTGCTGATACCCTGGGGGAGAAGAGTAAGAGAGTATGACAGGCATCAGACATCATCACAAAACATTTTAAAGTTAAAAACAAATTATGTAACACCAAGAAGTCAATTTTCCCTCCACTCACTCCAGGACAGATGCCTTGCTTAAAAAGTGCCTCTTCAACTAAGAAAAACTGTGTCCATAAGTACTTCACTAGCTTTCCACAAACAGTAACTTTTTTTGTGCTAGAGAAGTAGGCTTATTCTGAAGCTCAACATGTCCTTGGAAAATGATTGAGTAGCATGTTAATATTCATAGTTGATGGTGCTGGATTAGCTCTTCTTTAACTTCGGATATCCACTATGATGATAGAAATAGGGATTTTCTCTGGTCTTGCAGTCCTTCCTCTTCTCAGTCACAGTGCTTTCTGCCTAAGTGGTACTGAATGGCATTGTGACTCCTGCTTTCTTCTCCAGTGCCAGGAGCGGTAGACTCTGCAGCAGTGAAGATATCATTGTCTTTGTTCCATTCTGAGATGGTGAAGTGGCTATCTATGGCATTAAGGCAAAATCACAGCCAGGACAAAAAACAATGGAAACTCAAGATCAGTGTGCTGTAAGGCAAAGCATTAGTGAGAGAATCAGAGGATGTAGAGAGTGACACCTCAGAATCTGCTAATGTTACCTTAGAATCTTCCTCCAGGTTCACTGCTTCAATCGTATTCTGCTAGTCTTTCTTCGTAATAAATTAAGAGTGATAACACTTTTCATTTACTTCTCTTAGCTTCATGTTTTCGATTCATGGTACTTTCACATCACATACCTCTTGTAGATTGTCTTGATCATGTATACTGCTAAAGGAAGGACTTGTATAATATCAAACAGATATTTGAATAATCAGTTCTCTGGCTGTTTGAATGAAATTTCAAACCAAGATTTCTGGTTAGAGCAAGGTCTAAATGAACTGGGCCTCAGACAGTTGAGATATTTAGAATTTCAAAACAATCACTTGAGACAGGAGGGGTATGTTTTATTGTATCTTTTGCACATAAAGATTTCACTAATGGCCAATCTGAATGAGGGAAAGGGGGCAGTAGGGAGGGAGAATTTGAGACCCCCTCATCAGAGCAAACAGCAGAAAGACATGGTAAACTTGTTTCTGCTTTTCCTGTGGGAAATTTGATTGGGGGTGAAGGAGGGATTGTTGAGTGGGGCTATGTACTCATCATCCATGAAGGTCTACCTTTCTGAACTTGAAGGTACAGTTAAGATAGAGCAAAAGGTGTAAACAAGTATCTGATAGTTTCAGATGGTTAATTTACATCTCAAGATAATGAGCAACTTTGCTTATACTGTGCTGTTCCTTCACCTCTCCTCTTCCTCTTAGGGTTGTCCTTCCCAAACTGCAATTACAATTCAGGAGAGAGCCTGAAATATGATACGTAATGCAGCATAAGCATGGTGTGTTTTCATGGCATGTCAATTTTACTTGTAGATTTTGGAATATTTTTGTATCAAATATGAATATATTAAGTATGTACTTAATGGGATAAAAAAGACACATGGAGGGGTTTTTGTATATACTTTTTACTGAAATAAATGTTAATACGGAAAAGTATGTAAAATCATAAATGTAGAGCTTAATGAATGTCACAGAGAACAAGCCATGTAACTACTAGTTTTTTTATGTGATATCAATAGGCTTTCCTTTTATTACTGTTTGTATGGTATATCTTTCTATTATTTTGCTTTCAACTTTATAAATATATTTAATATATGTCTCTTGTAAGCTGTGTGTAGATGGGTTTATTTTTCTCGAGTCTGACTGGCAATCTTTATCTTTTAATTGGAATTTCTAGTCTGTTTGCTTTTAATATAATCATTGATATGTTTGTTTTTAAATCAACCACCTTACTATCTATTTTCTATTTGTCTCATCTGTATATTTTTTTTATATTGCCTTGATTTGGGGTATTTTCCCATTTCATTTTTTCTATTTGAATTATATTCTTTTGCTGTTTGTTTGTTTAGAGATTATATCATACATCCTTGGTCTTTTAAAAGCTATTGTTAATTAGTATTTTTTTTAACAGCTCCTGGACAGTGAAATGACTTTAGAGCTCTTAAACTCTGTGGCTCCTCCTTACACTTTTTGATGCCAGTTTTGTAATTTGTTTTAATGGTAATAATACTAATATCTTGTGAGACTTTCAAAAAAGGTTTTATATAGCCAGTATTTATTTGGATTTACTTACATACATACATACCCTTTTTATGACTCTCTCCCCCTTCCTACATCTCTGAATTTTTATATGAAATTCTTTTCCTTCTGCCTGAAGAATTCGAGTAGACCTTTTAGTGATAAATTCACTTAGGTTTTGTTTTTCTGAACGTGTTTTTAAGGCTCATTTTTGAAGGACATTTTTGCTGGATACAGAATGCTAGGTTGGTAGTTCTGTTCTTTTAGCACTTTAAAAATAGTTCACTGCAGTCTTGATTCTGTTGTTTCTGCTAAAATGTCAGCTGTCAATCTTATTACACCTTTTAAGTTTTTTTCTCTGTCCTTGGTTTTCAGTAGTTTGACTGATGTACTTAGGTAATGTTTTCTTTTTCTTTGTAATCTTTATTGGTTTTTGTAGATTTTTTTTTTTTTTTTTAATGTGAGGGTTGGTACTCTGTCAGTATGGAAAATATTCAGTCATTATTTCTTTAAATACCACTTCTCCTGAGTTATATGTCTCCTCCCTCAAACGTTCCAGTTAACATTTAACATTAGACCCTTTCACTTTATTCTTTTTTTTTTTTTTTTGCTCAATTCTTTTTCAATCCATTTGTTTTTCCATACTTCATTCTGCATATTTTTTTCTGACCTAGCTTTTTAGGTTATTAATTTTTTTCTTCAGCTGTGACTATTCTATGCCTAATTTCTTAATCTTGCCATTTAATTTCTTGACTTTATTAAGAATAGTTATTTCAAAGCTAATGATATGAAAATCTTGTCTTTTGGCTCTGTTTCTATTGTCTACTTTTTTGTGTTTAGCCATAATTTTCATATTGATGCCTGGTTGTTTTGGACGTTGTGTATCAAAATTTTGTCCATGTTGTATACCAAAAAAAAAAAAAAAAGTAGTAATAATTTCAGGTTCTTCATGATTTTATATTTCTCCAGGAGAATATTTTTGCAGTTAGGCTAGGGTGGATCATCCAGTCAGTGTCTGAGATGACTCCAACGTAGACTTGAGCCCTTGTAAAGATTGGTCTATCTTTGTTTTGTTCTTATTCCCAGATTGTAGCCTTTCAGAGTCCTTGATAAGAACATAGGTGTTTCTCAGAACCTCTTCTCCTAAGCAGACTTTGGACATTAATTTTTGCTTAGCTTTATTGCCCTTATTGTTTTCTCTTTCAGAATCAGTCATGGTCTTGAGGATAGAGCTGTGCCAAATGTCTGGGCTGCTTCTCTCCTTTCTTCTTGCAGATTTTGGCCCTACTAATTCTCACTGCCTTGATATCTTACCAATGTCTTCAAACGTATATTTGTATTTTTTTACATTTTGTTCAGTATTTCTGATTGTACTTGGTTGTTCTAAAAGAACCTAGTCAGCCATTCCAGACATATATGAAGTTGTTTTGTTTTTATTGTTGTAGTGGTGATTGTTAGTTTGTACCTTTTGCTTTCAAAAAATATTTTAAAGAAATTTTTATTTTTAGGGTTATATTTCCCAGACCTCTACTTTGACTACCCATTGCCCTCTGCTGTTAGTGGTGATTAAGTGAAGAGTTTGAGAAATGTAATGGAAAGGGCATGGGATTTTGTTTTGTTTTGTTTTGTTTTTGAGACAGAGTCTCTGTCACCCAGGCTGGAATACAGTGGCATGATCTCGGTCCTGCAGTCCTGCCTCTGAGGTTCCAGTGATTCTCCTGCCTCAGTCTCCCAGGTAGCTGGGATTACAAGCAGGCATCACTATGCCTGGCTAACTTTTGTATTTTTAGTAGAGATGGGGTTTCACCATGTTGGCGAGGCTGGTCTTGAACTCCTGACCTCAGGTGATCCGCCTGCCTTGGCCTCCCAAATTGCTAGGATTACAGGCATAAGCCACCATGCCTGGCTGGGCATGAGCTTTTTAAGCACGCAGACCTACATTCAAACTGTGGCTCCTCCTGATTGTGTCAACCTATATGAGTTACCTGTTTAAAATTGCCTTTTTAAAATTTCTCTTTCCTCATCTGCAGATGGGTTTAGTGAGAATGAAAAAGGATATTGAAATTAAATTTTATTTAAAATGAAATAATGTATGGACAGCTTCTGGTATAAATAAATGCTTAGTAAACTTACTATTTTAATTATCTTGAGGAATAGGAAACTAGAGTTAAGACCAATCTTATAAGGAATGTAATAGAAATTTATAACTTCACCATGTAGTAATTGTTAACAAACCCTTAAAAAGGGCCTTTATGTTTGGTTTTGGGGCAGTTTAACACGCATCTGTGTCCCAGGTACCCTACGTAATCTCGTTAATATTATAGATTCCATCCAAGATCTTGCAGTATAGAGCAGAGGTCAGCAAACTTTTTCTTTTTTTCTGAGACAAGAGTTTCACTCTTTCGCCCAGGCTGGAGTGCAGTGCTGCAGTCTTGGTACACTGCAACCTCCACCTTCTGAGTTCAAGTGATTCTTCACCTCAGCTTCCCAAGTAGCTGGGACTACAGGTGCATGCCATCATGCCCAGCTAAATTTTTTACCATGTTGTCTTGGCTGGTCTCAAACTCCTGACTTCAAGTGATCCACCCACCGTGGCCTCCCAAAGTGCTAGGATTACAGGCATGAGCCACTGTGCCTAGCCAGCAAACTTTTTCTATAAAGGGCTAGGTAAGGTTTTTTGAGACATATTGCCTCTATTGTAGCTATTCACTCTGCTGTTTTAGGGCAAAAGTAGCCATAGTCAATATATAAATGAATGGGCATGGGTGTGCTCAAATAAAACTCTATTTACAAAAACAGGTGGCAGGCCAGCTTGGTCCATGGGTCCCCAAACTGTGCTGACCCTAGTCTTCCACAAACTAAAACTGTTTTTTACATTTGTAAAGGATTGTTTAAAAAGAAGATGCAACAGAGACCACATGAGACCTAAAAAGCCAAAAATACTTTATTTCTAGTTCTTTACAGAAAGGGTTTTGCTAACTTTTGGGTTGGAGAATGGGTGGTGGTTGCTACCAAAGAAAAGGAAGTAGACTTCAGTACTCAGAGTTAACAGCAAAGAAAGAAAAACAACATGACAAGTAGTCTTAGATCCAGAAAGGATCCTGATGGGAAGAATAGGAAATTCTGTGTGCAATTCTGACATACTTATCCATACCCCACCCCAACTATGACTGTCCTACTAATTAATCTGTTTTTATGAATTTTCCATAGTGTGCTGTTTAAGCAGCAAATAGAGGGGTAAACTCATAGATAATAAATAGCTAAATACTGTTAGAAATTAACTTTCCATTATAGCTAAATGTTACCAGAATTTTTACTCCTGTTATGTATCTAGTTTTGATTTTATAACATCCTGCTAATTTTTGTTCTTACAGAAATACACTTTCGGGAAATGGCCTCTAAATCCTGGCTGAATTTTTTAACCTTCCTCTGTGGATCAGCAATAGGATTTCTTTTATGTTCCCAGCTATTTAGTATTTTGTTGGGAGAACAGGGTGACATCCAGCCTAATGTTCTTCATAATGATCCTCATGCGAGGCATTCAGATGATAATGGACAGAATCATCTAGAAGGAGAAATGAACTTCAATGCAGATTCTAGCCAACATAAAGGTATGGTTTACTTTATTAAGGAGTAAATATAAGCAGTATTTTAGTCTAAATTTTGTCATATCCCTGTCTATATCTGTTGATTAAAATGGGCTATATATTCCAGATACTAAATAACAATTCTTGGTTTGCCTTGAGAGAAGGAATTGCTAAAACCCAGATTTATTTAGGGAATATTAATTTTGAATTAATTTTTAAGTAGAAATGGTTCAGAAACCATGATTTGGGGAAGGGCATAACTATTCAGATTAGATTTGTTTCTGAAAATGTTTTTTTAGGTCCAGTTTTGTTATGTGTGTGTCTTTGGTTTTTGTTACTTGTTTTGGTCATAGCTTTTGCTTAAGTCTTATTTTCCTAGAGAAACTTGAGGTATATATAAATTTCAATTTATATTTTTATAGTTAATATAACTCTTTTTTTTCCTCAAGAGGCACAAAGAACAAGGAAGTTAAAAACCAAGGATGCGTTCTAAAGACTTCATTTTCTCCTAGCCTCCTACCTCTAACCAGATTTTCTCAGTTGAGTTATTTATGTGTCCCTTAAGTGTTATCTCCAAGTTTCTGTCCTTTAGCTGTTTATCTGTGTGACATCATCAACCCTCATAATTTTAATTTCCATCTATTTCTTACTGTCTTTAGCCCAGTTCCAGACATTGTGGGAAGACATTAACACAATGCAAAGATCTCTGCAAAATATGGTTTGACAGAAAATAATATAAGTAGCTTGAAAACTATTGGAATTCTGGGATGCAGAGGGTCCACTATTCAGAGTTGCTTCTCTTCTCTTCCCAGTAATAATTACTTCTTCACTACCTCTCAATCAGAGGTTGAAGGGTGAGATTTCAAAGCCTGGCTCCGTTTTCTCAACTAGCAAACACATGCATACTATGTCATATTTTGGGATTGTTTATATAACAGTAATTCAGCTCTGAGCAGGTGCTCTGTGTTCTTACAGAACAGTTTGATCACTGTGTGTTTGCTCTGTAGCATAGCTACATGGCTTTAGATGATCACCTGGAGCCAGATTTCCCTACTAACAGTAGGCCGTACTAGGCCTCACTATAGGCATGTGTATTAGATACATACTTGTCCAGCTCAATGACCTACAACATGTGGGGTATGCTAAAAGTTTGTCTACTCCCTTCAGACTCAGCATGTGTAAATTGAGTCTCCTTTTCCTTCCTACTCCTAGAAGTTGCTCTTCCTCCTCTATTCTTTATTTTATATAGCTCATTAGCATCTGTCAGTGCCAGAAATTATGAAATCATGGTAGGTGATTTCCTTCACATGCTAGCCAATTCCATTTATCAGTACATTCTATGATACTTCTTTACCATTTTTCATCTTTTCCTCTTAGTCCACAGTGCATTTCTGATTCAAACCTTCAGCTATACCCATGTACCTGCAGTCAGCCAGACTTCACCATTCCTTTTGGTGAACTTATAACCTATTTTCTGTGTCATCTCTTTATTTTTATCTTTCTTTTTGTTCTACCCAGGTCCCTATATACTGCTCTGTAGGATTTATTAGCCACTACTTTCTTTTCCTTCAGCACATTGAATCCTTTGTTCATACCTCTATAATAACATGTCTTACTAGTTAGCAATTACTGGGTTGTGTGTCAGGTTCAGGCTCCCTGAATGGACTGACTTTCTCTGCAGCAGGAAATGTGTCTTACTCATTTTATTCATTTCCTGTGCCAGCCCATGCCCGGTACAAAGTAATTAGTGAATGAAAAATTATTTATCAGGCGGCAGTGGACAAACCTGTCTTGCCTGAATGAAACAGATTGGGGATTCTTGCATTCAGTATTTCTGTCCATTCAAGGTTTGGTATATTTGTATAGCTAAGAGATTGGGCTCCTCAAGGATATGAGATGTCTATGCTTTCTGACTGAAAGTAAGGTGATTTTGTCTGCTATTGTCCTTTTGGATTGTGAATCTTGATATTCAGAGGGACATGATAATTTTTTTTTTTTTTTGAGACAGAGTCTCACTCTGTCACCTGGGCTGGAGTGCAGTGGCAGGATCTTGGCCCACTGCAACCTCCGCCTCCCGGGTTCAAGTGATTCTTCTGCCTCAGCCTCCCGAGTAGCTGGGATTACAGGTGCCCGCTACTACGCCCGGCTAATTTTTTGTATTTTTTTTTTTTTAGTAGAGACAGGGTTTCACCATGTTGGCCAGGCTAGTCTCAAACTCCTGACCTCATGATCCGCCCGCCTCAGCCTCACAAAGTGCTGGGATTACAGGCATGAGCCACTGCGCCCAGCCGGGACATGAGAATATTTTTATGTTCCACCCAGCTTTTCCCATTATTTCCTCTCAGTTGGTTAACTAGTATATTATGCCTTCGTTGTTAATTTCTCATAGGACTAAGTAACTTACTGTTTGACCTTAATTTTAAGCACATACTTCATCAGGATACTGCCCAGAACATTGCTACTGAAAGTCAGTTCATAGACTCATTCTGGTCCTATAACTAAAGAATGGCTGCTTATTTGGGAGTAAGCAGAAACTTTTATTGTAATTGGAGTAATTTTGTCTGAAGCTAAAAATAAAAATATAGGGCTTGTGTTTTATATTTCTGTTAGTTTTGTTTTTCTTATAATTCATTTTTATCCTATTTACACAGTATAGACCGGTATTAGAAATAAAAATTGGCCTTTCACCACAGATAGCTTAAGAAGTACTCATCTAGAATCTCATCATTGAGCTCTTCCTGTACACCAGTGTTACTCAAAATGCGGTCCTGGCCTGACAGTTTGTAAATTGTTTGTCTGCACAAGATAATGAGGTTACACTAGGATGTAAATCAGTTTTAAGCTCACTGCTTAGTTAAGTGGACATTTTGGTTGGTTGGTTCTAATGGTAGGCCTTTTTCAAAGTAATGTGTTGCTTTATATTCTGGTATAAGCTCCTTATTTCTTTGCAAACCAGTAGTTTAAAGAGCACTGCTCTAGTCTTGGAATTGCCACGTCTACCATTGTTCTTTTCTGTTTTTGATTGGTGGATTTACATTTTGGAATGAGGTATGTTACTATCAGGAAGTAATCTCAACTCCTGTGCTTTGAACTTTTACCACCTCTGGGTACTTGTAGAAATTCTTTATAGTTGATTCTTGTGAACTTCAAAAATGAACTGCCACTTCAGCAGCATGTCTTTCCTGCTCTTCAGAAACTCATTCAGAGCAGTTAGAAATTTCTGTCAATAATCTATTAAAAACCAGCTGCTTTCTTCTATGAAGTGCCAAGCAGAGACTATTTAAGGCAGCATTTAGCATGGCTATGAAGCACCAGGGGAACTTATTAAAATGCTGATTCTGATTCAGTGGGTCTGGGTTGGGGCCTAAGATTATGCATTTCTAACAAGCTCCCAGGTGATGCTGTTGCTTTTAATTGGTAAACTACAGTTTGAGAAGCATTTAGATTATAATGTCAACTCTTATTAGCTCCAGTGATGTCTTGGATAACACTGACGTGAAACCAATAAATCAGAATGTCAGTTTACATTAGGATGAGTTTTGCTTTCCTTTGGCTAAATCACTAATAGAGGGATAAATAGGAGGACCTTTGAAATTAGGAAAATGCTTTCTTCAGTATAATTTATTAATATTTGGATTTTACATCTATGTAAATAACTTTTTAAAATATTTTGTTAATAGATGAGAACACAGACATCGCTGAAAACCTCTATCAGAAAGTTAAAATTCTTTGCTGGGTGATGACCGGCCCTCAAAACCTAGAGAAAAAGGCCAAACATGTCAAAGCTACATGGGCCCAGCGTTGTAACAAAGTGTTGTTTATGAGTTCAGAAGAAAATAAAGACTTCCCTGCTGTGGGATTGAAAACCAAAGAAGGCAGAGATCAACTATACTGGAAAACAATTAAAGCTTTTCAGTATGTTCATGAACATTATTTAGAAGATGCTGATTGGTTTTTGAAAGCAGATGATGACACATATGTCATACTAGACAATTTGAGGTGGCTTCTTTCGAAATACGACCCTGAAGAACCCATTTACTTTGGGAGAAGATTTAAGCCCTATGTAAAACAGGGCTACATGAGTGGAGGAGCAGGATATGTACTAAGCAAAGAAGCCTTGAAAAGATTTGTTGATGCATTTAAAACAGACAAGTGTACACATAGTTCCTCCATTGAAGACTTAGCACTGGGGAGATGCATGGAAATTATAAATGTAGAAGCAGGAGATTCCAGAGATACCACTGGAAAAGAAACTTTTCATCCCTTTGTGCCAGAACACCATTTAATTAAAGGTTATCTACCTAGAACCTTTTGGTACTGGAATTACAACTATTATCCTCCTGTAGAGGTAAGTTTAGAAATTTTATTACTATGTTAATACTTGGACTGACTGAATTTTGTTGATAAAAATGTGTTAATATGTGTATGTTTCTTTAGTACCAATAATGAGGACTCTTTCTTATTTTTGTTTTTGAGACAGAGTCTCACTCTGCCTCCCAGACTGTAGTGCAGTGGCGCATCTCCGCTCACTGCAAACTCCACCTCCCAGGTTCACACTGTTCTCCTGCCTCAGCCTCCCGAATAGCTGGGACTACAGGTGCCTGCCACCACGCCCGGCTAATTTTTTTGTATTTTTAGTAGAGATGGGGTTTCCAAGACCATTAGCCAGGATGGTCTCCTGGCTTTGTGATCCACCAGCCTCGGCCTCCCAAAGTGTTGGGATTATAGGCATGAGCCACCACACCCGGCCCTTTCGTAGTCTTTTTAAATAGAGTGACAGTATAACAAAATAGATGAGAACAGGGACGTCAGCAGTAGTCACTTAGCAAACATCTCTTGGTTATATGCCAGGCACTGAGAATGTAGAAGTAAATCACAGCCAAATTCCAGTTCTCGTGAACCTTACATTCTGGATGAGGAGATATACAGTAAACAGGCAGACTTATAAAGATAAAATAGGATTTTAGTAGTAAGTGCCCTGAAGAAAAATAAGCCAAGTAAAGGGATGTAGAGTGACCCAGAATGGGATGGAGTCCTCTGGTTTGGGTGATTAAGGAAGGCCTCTCAAAGAGGTGACTTTTGAGCAGAAACCTGAGTGATAATAGAGAGCAAGCTGTGTGAAGATCTGCGTAAAGAGCCTTCTAGTCATCAGGAGGACTTAGTGGAGGTTCAGAAAGACCTAGAGTCAAATCCTGCTCTCCCACTTAATAGCCGAACGACTTGTCTGACTTCTGAGCCTTAGTTTCCTCATTTGTAAGATGGACATAATGTACTTGTCTTATTTAGTTGTAATTACAACATAGTACAGCCCTTCACACAGTAAGCATTTAATAAGCCTTGGCTCACATTCCTGAGAATTGTATCTAAAATACATTATTTTATGAAGTATTCCAGTTGTACAAATATTTCAGAATATGCATTGTACTTATGCCCCAATCTTTACCAAATATTAATCTTTTACCACATTTGTTTCAGAGTTTTTTAAAGAAAAAAATGCTATAGTTGAGGCCTGTGTACCCTCTCCAACCTCCTTCCCTGGAGTTAACCACTGTCATGAATTTAATATTACTCATTAACATGAATGTTTCATATTTTTCTACATGTTTATGTATCAATAACATATAATATTGTTTTTCAGATTTTTAAATAAGCATCTTTCTACAACTTCCCCTTTTCATGCAACATTGAGATTTATCAATGTTAATTATGTATATGCTATGTTCACTATTATAAGCATTGCTTCAGTGGATAATTGAATGAGACCGGGGATCATGAAACCTAGTTCTCTATGCCTTCTTTTCTCTGGACCTAACATATAAATAATAGACTTCATGCTACTACTCTCATCTTCATAAGGCAATGCTTTCAGATCATCATCTGGAACAGTGATTCTCAACCCAGGGCAATTTTGCCTTCAGAGGACATTTGGCAAGGTCTGGAGACATTTTTGGTTGTTACAGCTAGGAGGCTGCTACTGGCATCTAATGGGTAAAAACCCACTACATTATAAACCTACTAATTGCTAAACATCCTAAAATGCACAGGACAGCCTCCTACAACAAAGAATTACTCTTGCCCAAAATGTCAGTAGTACCATGGTTCAGAGATCCTGTCCTAGAACATCTGACCCGAGCTTTAGGTAATCAGCTTTAAAAGGAAACTTTTCATAATCTGTTTTTCTGTTTTAGTGAGAGTACCACTTTGGATGCTTGTTTGATGTAAACTTTTCTTAATATATTCTGACCATTCCAAGATGACTTGATCTTTTCCTTTCTTAATTCTGTATCCTTTTCCCATATAAAAAATTTACCCAAATTCAAGAATATAAACATGTAGCAAATACATCCAAATGCACATAAGATATTACTGAGAGTATCTGATGTTGGGTATACATACAAGAGTAGCAAAGGGACATCATAATTGTCATTATTTTGTAAACAGTAAAATAGCCTCCCTTTCAAAAGTACTGCCTATAATTCCTGTTTGCAAATAAAGTATACCTAACAATATGCTTTATATGAACAAAATAAATATAGTGCATCCTTTATTTACATTGTAGTGGTTTATTAAATGGATGGCACATTTGTTCTTTCTATAAAAATTTATCCAATTATATTGAAGAACATAAAACAGAATTCAGAGTACCAAAATTGACCCATCAATCTGACATTGCCTGTTCTTCATCAGGAGATTCTTACATAAACCCAATGTGAAACTAAAATTCTATTATTATTCATCTATCATTTAGTAAGTTTTCTTCCCCCTAAATGAGTTTAAATCTTATACTTTTTTTTCTATGTACTAATTACTGAAAATACAGAAAATTTTTATCTAGCGAGTCAGGGTAAAAGATACTCTAATTCATGAAAGAGTTACATTCCTAAATTTCTTGTTCAGAACTGACTCTTAAGCAGTTCCCTTCCCACTCCACCTTCTTAGTAATAGACTTTTCACCAGAGAAGTTGCAGTGAGTGTTAATATGGTAGATTTAAAATATATATATAATTGTTTATGTATATCTCTCTACATGAAAAATTGACTTTTCTATAGGTCAGAAGTGGTCAAATATGATTTATTTTATTCTTCAGTTTCATTTATTCTGTCTGAAACATATTAGTACATAATTGAGGTAGAGAGCTCCTGATTTTTTTAAATTGTTAACTAATTATTCTACTGCCATTTTTTAACTCATTACTGATTTAAAATATCTCGTTTATCGTACACGATAGCCCTTACTTATAGTAGGATCTATATCTGGGATTTCAGTTCTATGCCATTGTTCTAATTTGATTTTGGCCCAGCACCATATTATTTTGAACCTTGTAGCTTTACAGTAATTTTAAGTTATTATTCTAAGGGCAAATTAACTCTTCTTTTTTTCTAAGTGTTTTGGCAACTCATTTCTTTATCTTTGCATACAAGCTCATTAATTTAGGGATAACTGCCAAGGATTTTTTTTAAGTTGCCTTTTAGGTCCTTTGGTCAAGTTTTATAAACCATTTCCATAGGTACGCAATATTTCTGTTACTGTTCTACTTGGGCTTTTTAAAAACTTAACCTTTTTACTGATACATATGAAAACTTATTTGTTTGGTTTTCTTTTTAAGCATCTTTAAAATCTGGCTTTGTAACTGAATTCCCTATTCTGATGATTCTTCGCTTGAGATTCTTGAGTTTTTTGGGTAACCATAATTGTCTGCTAGCTCTTGTTTTCTAATAATTATAGCTTTTTTCTTTTATTGTCTTTTATTGCATAAATGCCTAACAGAATCCTGACTATCCAGTAAAATATAAATAAGAGTAACATAATTAATGCAGTAAATCTTATCAAAAATATTAATTATTTTAGAGAACATAAAAATTGCTTCCAGAGGTCAGCAATTTAAAACTATTACTGGTCTAGTCCTTAAGTTTAATATGCACTGGACAGGATAGTAATCACTAAGGTACATGTGGTTATTGAGCACTTGAAATTTGGCTAGTCCAAATTGAGACATGCCATAAATAAAATACACACCTGGTTTCAAGAATGGTTTAATTAATCATTGTAAAACTATTGCATGTTAAAACAATATGATGAAATTTTTCCGTTAAATTTTCATTTTTTTTTCTTTTTTTTACATTTTTAATGTGGCTACTATATGGCTCACATATCTGTTGGACAGAGCTAGTTTAGATAATCACAAGTTGACCTATCTGGTTATTTTTCCTATTTGCTTTTATTCTGGTATTTCCTAAAGGTGCAAGACTAGGTTGTCTAAGAATCCACATACCCAGTGTGTGTTTCAAAGGAAAGTTCAGAGATAACAGCAGAGAAAATGCAGCGGACAGTTTGATAACTTTTACTACACTGTAAGCTACATACTTCCAAACATGAATTACTAGATTTATTAAATATTCAATCAATATGCATCTTCTCTTGGAACTTGCTAGACTATCTCCCTCATTCTTTACAAAGATGTCAGATGGAGCCTGAAGTTTTGTTGGAGTCACCTGGATGACACCAACGTTCTCCAGATACCAATTCTGACTCTAGGTTGACTGCTTAATTCGTCTCTTTTTGTCTTCTTAATTTTATTGCTTTCTTGTTCATTGTATTGTTTTATTTTAAACTTTGTTCTCATACCAACCCTATTAGGAATTTATGAGAATTACATAATTGGACAAAGGTTTAAATCTGACCTACCTGAGGGCCACCTGATACGATTTTTCAGTCAATAATAGCTAACATTTATTGAGCACTTATTTTAAGCAAAGGGTAATTCCAAGCATTTTACACACATTGTCTCCTTTAAATAACCACCTTTTACAGATGTGGAAATTGAATCTTATAGAGAATAAATAGCTTACTCAAGGTCGTATACTAGCCCACAAAATTTGGGTTCAAACCCAAGTCTAGCTTGAGAGCTTTGTCTCAAATACTGTACTGTATGGGTTGATATATATAGATGAAGTGTATTGGGTTGTAGACACCTAATGGGCAAGGCTTTGTAGTCACTGAATGCCCCAGAGGTATCTTTCCGAGTCTGAGCCACGCAAAAAATTACAGTGAGAAAATTAGGAAGAGAAAGCAGATGTTGGAGGAGATTTATCCTTTGTATGGCTGCTCCTTTGATTTGAAGAAATCTCAATAATTTTATCTGCTAAAGAGTGTGAGAGAATATTATTTCAGTTAAAAATACTTTCCACAATTTCACTTGGTTTCACCAATTTCAATTAGTTTTAAATCATTAGGACATCTAAGTAAACTATTGATTTATTCCACAGGTCTAGTATATTAGGTTCCTTTGCTTTACCTTGCCATCTTTAATGTTTGCATTCTTTTAAAATTACATTGTCCTTTATAAGTATGTAAATATTGTATGCTAGCAATGTGCTGTTTATTAACAATGCCTGTTTCCACTACTTTTTTAGGGTCCTGGTTGCTGTTCTGATCTTGCAGTTTCTTTTCACTATGTTGATTCTACAACTATGTATGAGTTAGAATACCTCGTTTATCATCTTCGTCCATATGGTTATTTATACAGATATCAACCTACCTTACCTGAAGATATACTAAAGGAAATTAGTCAAGCAAACAAAAAGGAAGATACAAAAGTGAAGTTAGGAAACCCTTGAAAGAAAATCATGAGTGAACAAAGGTAAAATGTCTAGCATTGCACTGAGAAAGGACTTCTGCATTTCTGACATAGAACACTGGAATCCCAGTGAGGAGTTCTAAGTGAACATTCCTTATAGAAACCTTTCACATGAATGACTATAAACTGAAGCTTTAAATGAGCTGTGAAGTCTGTTAAAATGTGTTTTGATACAGTAATATATAAATATATCTATATATATGAAGAACTTGTGTTTTTAAAATGGTGGCCAGGTAGAGGGATTAGAAAAGAGATTTTGTTGCCTGTTTTCTGACCATCTGTATTATTGTCACTGAGAAACTAAAATAATTAAATTTACTAAAACTACACTGCACCATGTTAGTAATAAACAGATCTGCCTTAAAGAAAATTTTAGAAAGAAATATTGTTGCTCAGTGTTGTTAATACAGCTCAAGAATTGAGTTTATATTTGCAGTATGATATAAATGATCCACACACACACACACACACACACACAGAGTTTTTGTCTAATGAAAATGTTGCTGTGATTATTTATAATTGGTAGTATTTCTTCCAGAAGAAGCTAAAATAAAACTGGCACTTACCCTGAAGTGCATTAATAAAACCACACTTTAAAATTATCATGGGCCTTGACTATATTATATACTTGATTCTAATTGGTAATCTTTTACGGAATCTCTGTTGTCTCTCTTCTAAATATGTTTAGCCACTCTTGAATACCATTCTCCACTATTAATTTACTCAAACCATTCATAGCATTTGTAAACATGTATTTTACAATATTTGTTCCCAAATTTACCCATTGTTAATTATGAGTAACTAATAAATTTAATGCTATTTGAGGATGCTTTTCTCATAACAGTGCCACTCTCAGGAATTACTGACATTTTAAATTGATTATTTTAAACTCTTTCCAACTACATAGTTATGATTTATTTCATTGTCATCCTGTTGAGATGAGAACTTGTTTGTGCCTTTCATAACTTGTTTAAAGCAGAGTTTTAAAATTCATTTATAGGATCTGAGGTGACTGTTAGTTACAGTGGCAAGATTTTGACAAGAATTAAAAACAATAGAAAATGCAGACTGCTTAAACAAAAATGTTATATATTGAAAGAGTAGATACTTAATTTATAAATAAGTCTGAAAGTTGATGCTATTTTGGGATAATTGTTTTGCTAATGGATAGTTCTAACAACGCAGAATACCTAGTCAAGACTGTCATCAAAAACATTCACAAATGTTTCATTCTATTTTTAGTGACTCTGTTTAAAGAGTTTCTGAAGGGAAAGAAATTTTTTATTTTTATTATGTTTAGCAGTACTCAGTGTGTCATAACAATATTTTACAGATTTTCTATGAGATTATTTTTATGGTACAAAAGATTTACATTTCCCTTATGTTTATCATTATGCCAATTTTACATAGCTGTCGTGCCACTGACTCTGCTATTTAGCTAGGTAATTCCTTTTTTCGGAGACCGTCTCACTCTGTCCCCCAGGCTGGACTGCAGTGGTGCAATTCTCCTGCCTCAGCCTCCCGAGTAGCTGGGATTATAGGCACGTGCCACCACACCCAGCCAATTTTCATATTTTTAGTAGAGATGGGGTTTTGCCACGTTGGCCAGGCTGGTCTTAAACTCCTGAACTCAAGTAATCCACCCGCCTCGGCCTCCCAAAGTGCTGGGATTACAAGTGTGAGCCACAGCGCCCAGCTAGCTAAGTAATTTATATTTATTGTGCCAAAACATGTCAAAATCATGACCTCTTTGAATGGTATATTTGAGAGGATGTTCATTTCATTGGCTAACCATGGACTACTCTGCCCACATAGTGAAAACATGCACCAATTTTTACCTATTACCATGGTAGTATCATCTGCCAAAATTTCAAGGCATTCATTTGATTCTTTGAACAACTCTTCACCATGGTGTGTACATGAATTTTCATATGTGTTACTTGACTAGAAGCATAAATGGTTTACTATAAATATCCAAAAACCTTAAGATTTGCTCATAGGAAATGAATATTATGATGAATCCTGGGCTCTAGAGTCAGACTTGCTTGGATTTAAATTCTTGCTCCAACACTTACTGTTTTTGTAACCTTGAACAATTTTACTTAATCTCTCTGTGTCTCAGTTTCCTCATCTGTAAATTAGGGATGATAATACTGCCTACCTCACAGGATTTTTATGAGGATTAAATAAATGTAAGGTTCTTAGAACACTGTCTGTCCCAGAATAGGGAGCAATAAATAGAAGACTGTATTATTATTCTGTTACCTTGGAGTGTAAATACTGCATTTAAGTGAATGAAAAATTTGCTTTGACCAGATAAGGAAATAATAGCTATTATTTATCAAGTGCCAACTGTATGCTAGGTACTGTACTTAGATAATCTGTGTATAATAGTGTTAATCCTCAAAATTTGGGTGTTTTTCCCCTATTATAGATAAGGAAACTGAGGCTCAGAGAATTAAAGTAACTTTGTCACTGTCACAAAGCTAGTAAGTAACAGAGGTAGGATTTATATTCAAACCCTATGTGTTCATTTGAACTGTCTCAGGCTTGGGGTTATTCATTTAGCATTATTTCCATTTTTATGTATATGTTATGTGATATCTGATACATTGGCCAGTAATAGTCAAATTAACACAGCCAAATTGTCAAAGTGATTCTTAAACTGTGGTTCTCACACTTGCCCAGGATGTTGTTAAATGCAGATCTGAAAACCCCAATCTCAGAAATTCTAATTTAAGCATGGGGCCCAAGAGTATGCATTCTTACCAGATACCCTAGGGCAGCGATTGTCAAAAGTGTGGTCCCAGCAAACAGCATTAACATCACCTGGGAACTTTGTTGGAAGTGCAGCCTCTCTCAGGGCTCCATCTCAGATCTACTAAATCAGATACTCTAAGGGCAGGGGCTAGTAGTTGTGTTTAAGCAAACTCTGCAGGTGTCTTTCTTATCCTAGTTTGAGAACCAGTACCCAACAACCTACGTGATTTTGGTGCAAATAGTGTTTGAAACACACGAAGATTACTGCCCCATTACTAAGACATTTTTCAAAAAGCATGTTTTAAATCACTGTAGTACAGGATCACACTATATTAAATCTAAAATAAAGATAACTTAAAGGGTCATTGGATCATTCATTCTGGCCAAATTTTTAGCTTCTCCAAAGTGACTAATATCAGGGCCCACAATAAAATCTGTAATTCTCCAAGTTTAGTAATTTTATGTTGAGGCAGGAAGGGTTCATTAAGTACTAATAAGTACATAATTTATTAAAAGCATACATAAGTGTCATCAAAAAGTTCCACAATTGTTAAAAAAAAAAATTGAAGTAGTAAATGCTATTTTATAACATACATTTTTCTGCTAATTCATTGTTTTGTTTGACCTAATAAAGCAAAAGAAAAACAAAAAAGCAATTCTCCAAGTACTTCATAGAGCACATAAAATCAGATTTCATGATGATGATGTATTTACTATCTTTTAGATTAAGATCTTTGTTATTTGGTAAATGATTTTAGTATGGTTTCAAAACATAAGGCTTTTGATGTCTTATGCTCTCTAATAATGGTATGCTTGTATTTTCTAGTGGAAAGTTCATAAAGCAGATTTTTGTCCCAGTTTGCTTTCAAATATGAATTTCAGAGGAGTTTTTCTTACTGTAATGAGGTATGAAAATAAATCACTGATCAGCTCTTAATATTTTTTTAATATGGAATTGGATTTGAGCATTAAATTTGCTAACTGGTTAGTTTCACAGTTTTCTTGAGTATTAATTTTTCCCTTGAGACTGTCAAACTATAGTTATTACCAGGTTGATGCACTATTTATTATACTTGAAAGAATCCCTTGATTAAATTATATCTAGCATTTTATTTGCCATTTAAGTTTTCAGTTCATTAGACTATTATTCTTTGACAGTTTCTGCCTTGTGTTTATTGCCCTTCTTTATTTGCTTTATTACTAACTTCCATTTTCTAGTTACTCTTAAATGCTGCCTTCACAGGGTTAATTTGCCTGTTAATAGTGATTAGAATTTTTATTACTTAATTGATAATTTTAAACCTACTAACTAGGGTTCCCTATAAAACGGAAAGTAAAAGTCTAAGAATAATGCCTGCTGGCTTTGGAGATACTTGCCCTGCTTAAAAATCTATAATTTTAAATTAATTCTACATCTACAATTATTAAAGGAAGTAGTTATTTGGATTCTTCCACTCACCCTTTTCTCAAAAACAACAACAAAAAAAATCTCATTTGCTTTATTTTTCTGCTTTATAGTAGGCCTGACAGAAACATACCGAAGCAATCTGGCAGACAACGTGTGGTAGATTTTATGCTAAATGTTAATGTAACCTCTGTTGATTTTTTTTAAAATGTGTTTATATATAAGATTTGAAATAAAAACTTTAATACAGGCTAGAATAAGGAATTTTACAAATTCTCTTTAGAGAAACCAACTCTAAAGTTTTAGAGTTGAGTTGTGCTCTATTTCAACTCCCTTACCTCTCTAGTTTTCAGTTTATATTAAGTTTTAGTAACTTTGCAGGGCCTTGCAAATTAATAACCTACATGAAGTATATTATTAGAGGGAAACTAATCTTACTGCTAAGCAGTGTGTTGTACTACATAGTGAATGTTTGTGTTTTGGAATTTAAAAATTATTTAAGGTAATGGTGTTATGAATGGTTTAAAAATGTCTGGTGACTTGCTTATTTTAAGTGATCACCATTAAGTCAGAAAAATGTATTTTTAAATGTTTCTTGAAGTGCCTTTTGAACATTTTTAAACAGCGGATTTAAATAATGCATAAAATAAATTGCCGTGTTCAAAGTTGTTTCATCTGATTATTTTTAACCAATATAAAAGTTGTGAGATAAATGTTGTCTTTTATGGGTAGTTTGGGGTTATTTTTCCAAAAGTATAAAATTGTTTTCCCATCAAAGCTATTTAGTTTGAATAGGCTTACATAAGTTTTACTGCAATATGTATTACTTACTTTAAAGCAACAAAATATTCCACCTCTGACTGAGAATAATATACTGTGAAAAAATTAGAAACACTCTGTAGTCCAGGTAAGTGTGTCTGGATGGGTGGGGGCAGAGGAGGGGAGAGAATCTCATATATTTAGAGAGAGATTGCTTCTGTGCTCCTTGGTATATTTTGATCGATTGCATACACAGAGAAATTAGTTTATTCAACAAATAATTGTGCCGAGCATCTGCTAGAAATACAGTGGTGAGCAAGACATACAGGATGTCTTAATTCTAGAGTTAGCAAATAAGCTAATAGATGAATAAACAAAGTATTTCAGAGAGTGGTATTAGGAAAATAAAAATATTAGAACAATTTTCTGGATGGGGTATTAAGGAAGACTAGGAAGTAACATTTGAGCAGAGACTTGAATGTTGAATAACAGACACTTTATGTACTTCAGAAATTACTTTTATCTATGAAATTATTTGTTCCAACTATGTGTTTAAAAAACAAAAAAGTTTCCACCCTTGCTTAATCATGCTGTGGGTATATGTATATATGAAGGCTTACTGAAATGTAAACTATAGGCTGAAAAACTTTGTGTTTTTAGGCATACTTCATCCAGAGCTCAAGTCTATTGATAGATTTGTCTGGGAGTTTCAGGATATGAATAAAAATAGACCTAGTATTTTATGTCTTCCTAGGCAAACAGTTACAAATTTCATAAGGCCCTTGAGTCTAGCCTATATGTCTTGATTTTTCAGTAATCTACTACCCAGTATGTTCTCTATTAGCATGTGTGTGTACGCATGCAAGCATGCATACACACTGTTATTTGGATTAGACAGCTTTAGAAAAGCTGAGGAGACAAATACCACTTCATACTACTTTAGTGGTAGAGTTGTATAATTTAACATATTCAGACAGCTAAATATTTTCCAACTAGCTGTACTGATAATTGTTAAGTCATTGGGAAGTAGATATATTTACCTAAATATATACAATTAAACCTATTTTAAGTTTTCCAAAGGTATGACTTCATAGTACTGGAAAGGACACAAGAAGATTCTTGCTGAATTTATCTCCTTGTTAAGGGGAAGTACTCTACAGAGCTAAACACATTTTTCATCTTAAAGTCTAATAATGCTGACAATATGGATTGTCCAAAGGAGATTTTTTTAGTGGTTAAGAATGAATGAACATTTAACAACTGAAGTTGAATAAGTTCAGCAACATTGGCATTCTCCAAATACATCTATATTAGTAAAACAGAAGTGAACTTTGTTTTGCCATGAGTTTGTTACTAATTAATACATTTTGTATTGCTGCCTGGAACTTAAAACTGTCTCTGCATTGCATCATTTCTTCTACCAAATGTGCTAGTGTTTCTTGTATTGTTACCAATATTGCTTTTCTCCAGGACTGAAAATTTGTCCAGGGGATTATATACTTTCTTACATATTGCCCCTGTGTAGTGCAGTTGAATACAACAGCTTACTTTGAAATAACAAAATACTCATTTTAAAAAAAATGAGATTCAATCCTAGAACTTAGGCTCTTTGGCTTTTCTAATGAATGCCTAGTGAAAGATTAACAGTACTTCTTCATTTCTAGAACTGCTGAATAATGTGCTGTCATAGAACTAATTTGGTTACAGTGTCTTCATTTTTACAACTAACCAGGTTTTCGACTTTTGTAAGCTTCAATTTTTTTTTCATAGAACTACCTAAACTGCATTGTCTCCCCTTCTATAAGAGTTCATTCTCATTAATTTTCTTGTCTAATTGTTAGATTGTGGAAAGGTGGTGATTTGGAAGAGAAGTAATATTCAACTTTTCCTTTAGTTCTACTCATGACTATCTCCCTTGTTTTTATACTTTTTGGTGGGGTGTGGGTAGGTGAGTGTGGGTGTGTATATGTCAGAGGCAGAAAGAAAAAGGATAGTTATGATTTTAATAACTGGATTTTTAATGTAATTGAAGTATTAAAACCACTGCTTTTTTATGTTGATTAGGTTTATGTAATAAGCAGTTTATTTGATGAAGTGAAGGTAACTATGTGTTTAGAATAATTGGCCACAGAGATAATTCCTGATTTTTAAAGTAATTTTTACAAACCTGCTTGCCTGACTGAATTTCTTTTTTGGCCTTTGAATTTATAGCTGTTGGAACCTTCTCCTACTCATCTCTCATTCCATGGTTTTTTCTTTTACCCTTTCTTTTTCTTCTAATTGGCAGCAGCAAGTCTTTAGTTTCTCAAGACTTTTTATTGCCCCCATTCTCTTTTTTTTTTTTTTTTTTTTTTAATAGAGACAGGGTCTTCTTGTGTTGCCCAAGGTGGTCTTTAAATGGTTTGGCCTGCCAGAGTGTTGAGATTATATGCGTGAGCCACCATGCCCGGCTGCCTCTGTTTTCTATCAAAATGGATGTGTTTTAAGACTTTTTTTAAAAATTGTGTATCTTTTGTGAACCTCAGTTCCCTCTCACCAGCTTAGAAGTTGCTGAAAGAAGGAAGAGAGAGCACTCAGAGAATTGATGCCCGCATTATCCTGCAGTTTCCTCTTTCTTAAGGAAATATTTTCTTCTAGAACTTAGTAAAAATATGGGTGCTTAAAAACTTGAAAACCAGTGGGGAGAAAAACTTAACCTTTATAGATAAAAGATTCCAGTGTTCAGTATTAAGGCAGTCCTCTCTTACATCTTAAAAATGGTCACTGCGAGCTGTTGAATAAAACGAGTATAACCTCAGAATATGAGACCTTCCACAGCCTGGCCCTAGCATGTGTTCCCTTTTTAAAAATTTGCAATTCCTTACCTAAACTCCAGACAAATTCAGTTCCAAATCATTTAACCAACATTTGAGTGCCTACTAAAAGTATTGATCTAGATAATAGGGATAAAGTGGCAAATTATATTTGTTGCTGTCAAGGAACTTACCTTCTATTAGAAGCAAAGTACCCAAAAAAATAGTTGTGTGCAGTAGAGTTATACTCTCAGGCAGTGTGCTAATTGTTTTACATTGCATTATCCTATTAATTCTTGCTACATTCCTGGTGGATGGACTCTACTATCTACCGTTTCAGGCATCTGCTGGGGATCTTGGTATGTATCCCCCGTGGTAAAGGGGGAACTACTGTATTTTATTTGTTAACCTCCAGCACTTTACAAAAAAGGGGAACTGAAAGCACCAGATGTTATATAGAAGAAAGAATAGAGTGTGAAGCAAGAGACTCTTCTCGAAAGGGGCCATTTAAAGCATTTCATTTCCATATGCAGCCATAAAACTTCCATCCACATCATTCAATGGCTTTTCTACTCTTAATTCATATTGCTAAGAAAACTTCTGGCTTATTCTTCTTGTTAAAGTTTATGAAGTATCCTGATACCAGGGAGGAAAAAATGCCATTTCTATGGCATAAGCCCATTAACCTACCCAAGTTGTCAGAATCAAGAGGAGGTGTTTGAGAAATTGTTTCCTCTTTTTAAACATTTAACTTTTTTTTTAATTTTTAAATTTTTTTAATTTTTCTTCAAAACTTACAAAAAGTACACATCATTATATCTTGTGTATTTACTACCAACTTGTACTAAATAAGTCATCTTTCCATCAAAAAAAGTGATAAGCTCCATTATTTAAAAAAAAACAAACATTCATTAAAGGTGAACATTTCAAAGATGAAAATTTTAAGAGAACCCCAAACTCCACCATCCCCCAAAGTAATTCCAATTAATGCATAAATATAAACTGGATATTAAGCTAAATAGATAGAAACTGTTTTATAAAAGTGAGATAATATAACAAATGCTAATTTTAACATTATAATTTGCAGAAATACAGTTGCTCTTGATCTGGCCAAAATCTGCAAATTGTCCTGGGGGCAGGGAGCGGGGAATGTCATCTTAGCAGCAACAAAATTGAGTGATTTCTTTGGGAGGGGGAGATGGAGAGACGAAGAACAGACTGGACTTAGGCTTGTCTGTAGCAACATTCAGTGCTAAAGCAGAGCGAAGCAAAGTCTACCAGATTCTTGGGTGGGATGGGGGTGGGGAGGAAGCCAAGTGATTTCAAATGTAAGGGTAAATTAAAAGAGGGTGGACACTTCTTGAAGAATCTAGATGATGAAGCCCATCTAAAGAGATGAATGGACAAACATTGAGAACAGGACTGGTGCTGGTTATTTAAATATGTAGTTGTAGAATTATTTAAGGCTATAGAAGCATATTGAAATGTTATACATCTTGATATAGAAAAGATTAACATGTTAGAAAATAGAATATCAAAGACAAGGTAAGGGGTAATATATACATGCCCTAATTGGTTTTACTTTTTAGAATGTAATAGAAATTTTGTAAAATTGATAATATATCAAGCAATAAGGATGTAATATTCTGAATACAGTTATGAAGGTAATCACCAAAACTCTAAGCCTGATAACTATTAAAATGAAAACACAAAATTAAAGATAACACAGGCCATGTAAGAAAGCTAAAGGGAGAATTTAAAATAGGAAGATGACAGAATTAAGACCAAACATAGATATGATGTCAAATAAGGATAAATATGATTAACTTATAAATGTATGAATATATAAAAACTGTTGGCAGTACCTTTGGGGAAGGGTACTAGGATTGGAAAGAAATTGAATAATTCACTATTTTCCTTTTTGAACTTTTAAAAAATCATGTTTATGTTGTCACAGTTTAGAGAACTATAGTGGGAAAAAAAAGCTGTCGGCCCTGGGTCCCTAGGGTTTTTACAACCAGTGGTGAAGAATGTCCACAGACGTTCTTAAGCAGCAGTAGAGGTAAGCAGGTACACACATGAGCTGGAAGGATCTCAAAGCTGATTTGGGTTGTTTTATCTTGTCATAAGGACTTTCTTTCTTCAATCAAGGGTATAAAGACTGCTGAACTAGTTCATAAGGAGGGTAGATGAAGGAGGTATCCATCTTAAAGAGTGGTAAATAGTTGATCCATACAGAGGACCAGCAGCCTCATGTGGACCCATCTTAGCATCCTTCTCTTCCTCTACTCAAGGGTGAAGAATACTTAGAAGTTACTATTTATTCTCAAAGCCTTGCATCAGATTATTTTCATATCTTTCTTAGATCTGTTCTGGCTTAAGTCTTACTCTCTTATTCGTGGAAATAGAAGACATTGAGCCCTTTCCCACATAAAAATATAGGACTACTGATTTCTAGAGCTTAAAGATGTTCCACACCTCATTTGAAAGATCCAGAAACAGATCTAGAGATGTTAAAGTTTAGAAAAATGACACAAATAATGCCAGAAATGGCAACAGAACTCAATTTTCCTGACTCCCAGGTTAGTGGTCTTTGTACTAACTGCAATTTCTTATCTTCCTTGAACAACCTGAGCTACGTACTTTTTTTAACAAAATTTTTTGTGGGTACATAGTAGGTGTACATATTTATAGGGTACATGAGTCCCTTTGATACAGCCATGGAATAAGTAATAATGACATCATGGAAAATGGGGTATCTATCCCCTCAAATATTTACCCTTTGTGTTACAAACAATCCAGTAATACTCTTTTAGTTATTTTTAAATAGACAAATTATTATTGACTATAGTCACTCTATTGTGCTATCAAATACTAGATCTTATTCATTCTTTCTGTTTTTCTTTGACCCATCATACTGCTAGGTAGAACTCACATATTCGGTCCCTGCCTTTTTCCACCATTTGCAAATAGGTTCTAGGCACAATCCTAATAGTTGCCAGATGCTGTTATCAGAGATCATATCTGTCTTGTTTCCAATTGTGCCTGGGACATAATAGGACTTTTTTTTTTTTTTTTTTTTAAATAACAAAGCCATGTGTAGTGCAGCATGCCTGTTCTAGCTACCCAGGAGGCTGAAGCTCAGCAGTTCAAGTCCACCCTGGGCAACAAGACTCCATCTCTACAACAAAAAAGTTTAAAAAGATTACTATACACTATGTATCAAAATATTACTCTCTCCCATAAATATGTACAATTATTATATATCAATTAAAAGGAAATAAATGGTGAGCATCCTTTCACTACGAAGAAAAGTTCTGAGTACCATATGCCCCTACCTTCTTCTGTTTCATTTTTATGGAGACCTCTAAACAAAATGCTTTTCTTGTAGATATGGAGGGACCCCTAAACAGGTTTTCTACTTGAGAAAATCTTGATTTGAACTCCACACATCATACACCATTGGGCAAAAAGCCTTGCATTTATATTAGAGAATATAGTCCAGAAAAAGAACAAAACCTCAAGTGTGGGCAGAAGATTGTGTTTATTTGCTGTTAGGGAAGAAAACTCAGGTTCCTTTCCTCTACAGTGACCATTAGACATTCCAAAGCACTGTCAGTTGGTATATCTCAGTGGTCTTGGTTACTGAAGCAACGAGCGGTCTGTGATGGCAAAAAAAAAAAGGTAGGGTCTTTCCTAACACTGGTAAGGAGACAACTCTATACAGAGTTAATAATTTACATTTCAAGTCACAAGTTTTCTATCCTATTGGAAGAAGTTTCTAAAATCCAAAAAAAGCAAGGTCTCTTTTTTTTCCTCCAGTCATTAATTCACCCATTCAACAAACTTTTACTGGGCTCATGGTTTGTCAAGTATAGAAGAGAAAAGAGGACGAATCCTGTGGTTAAGGCTTGCCTGAAGGATCTCACATTTGGGTTGGGGGCTGACATGCCAGTGAACAAATCGCCTCCTCAGGACTGTGACACATGCTATGATAGATGTATTTACAAAGAACTATAAGAGGACTGTATATTAAGTGTTTAGGGATCTGAGAAGTTTCAAAGAAATTGTGGCATTTGAACTAGATATCAAAGAATAAGGCTCAGGTACAACTTCATGTGAAAGAGACAATATATTCACAAATTTGCCAAAACCAGGTTAACTTCATTCTTCCAGCGTTCCAGTTTTTTCCTAAGTACAATCAGTGTACCATTTTTTCTGAGACCCAGAGCCATTTTCTTTCATTGGCATGTTTTTAGGCTTATTTTTCAGTAACTCCAGTACCCCTGAAGTTTCTTTCCTTAGATCTTAAACAGATACATTCAATTGGGCATTACTACATGGTTTGAGGATAATGTCTTTATACAAAGGTAATATATGCACTTGGTAAGAGAATGAATATAAAATGAAAAGCAATAATCTACCACTGCCCCACCCAGCAGTCCCTTTGTCCAGCCATAAACAGAAAATAACAGAACTGTACTCATTTCGAAACTGTACATATCATTCTGCTCTTTGCCTTTTCTACTTATCTGTTTAATAACTTAGAGGTAATTCTTTTTAATAGTTAACTAGATCTCTTTATGGATGTGCCATAAGTTTTTAGCCATTCCTTTATTGATAATTGGATTATACTTTCATTATTGTAATTATTGCTGCACTGAACATCCTTGAAATGATTGTGTGGGTACAGCCATAGGATAAGTTCCTAGCAAGGAATTGCTGAGTTAAAGAATGTGTGCATTTAAATATTCGTAGATACTGCCAAATTGCCTTCTTAAACTGTACTACCTTATACTACCACTCAACATTTATGAGTATATTTCCCTGCCCCTTTTGCCAGTTTTTGATTTTTAAACTTACTAGTTTTATCACTGCATTAATATCTGATAATTGTTGATTTGTACGTAAGGTTCGAGTGATTTTTTTATACATTGGTAATCTGCATTTCATCTTAGCCAGTTGTTTTTAATAGTGAATTACTAGGGTTTTTAAAATTTATAAACTCTGAATATTGGCTTAGTTTATATGTATTAGACCTGTTATGATTATTTCGTACTTAAGTTGTTGTTTTCCCCACACAAACCAATTAATCTTTTCTTAGTGCTATTGAATTGTGTGTCTTGCTCACACCAAGGTTTATTTATAATGTTATCCTCTTACTTTCATAGTTTCATTTTTTGTGTTTATATTTTTGATCTGTCCAGAATTTATTTTCTTATATGGAGTGAGGTAGGAAAATGGCTACCTGTTTGTTGTAATACACTTTATTTGATGATCCTTTCTTTCAACATTTATTTTAAATCACCATTACCACATATTTCAGTATCAGTTTGTGTGTAAACTGTATTCTGGTCTGCTTATATGCCTATTTCTTCTGCAGTACAATGTTTTAATGATTTCAGATTCGTAACACTTAATAACTGACAGAATGAACTACCTAAACATTTTGTACAGACACTGTGGCGGATTCAGCTACATATCATGGCATTATGCCACGAATCCTTTCCAGCATTATTGGCAGAAATAGCCACCCTTAAAATATTCCCCTCATGATCCTCAGAGGTTCCAAGGGTACAGTGTCATGTGTACCCAGAAATGGGTTGCCCTCTTGCCCATTCCTGGGCTGCCTCCTAGGGACAGTGACTCCAGTTAACTTGCTACTTCAATAGGCACTACCATCTTCTGCTGGTGACTTCTGTCATCTTGTTTGACCCTGGGGAAAAGACTTACCTTCCTCTTTGTTGCCCACAGTAGAGACCAGACCTTCCTGACTTGTTCTCGAATAATGAAAGAAAGGGTCCAGATAGTACTTTATGAGAGCGGCCAAGCCCCAGTGGAATCCTTTCAACCCTTACCAGGCTAGTGCTCTGCCTTCTTTGCTACCTGTTTCCAGGTCACCAAAGGTAGTTCAGCTACCCCACTAGAAACCTTCAGTTATCAGCACTTCTTTAGAATTGGAGTCAAATTGACATCTGCACTAAAAGAAATGAGGAAGGTTTCCCCTCACCTGAGTCTAACACTCTCAACACCCTCCTCCCAAAATTCCTGCTGAACCAACCTCTCCCCTGGGAAACTGACAGTGAAAACATTTAGTCTTTTCAGAGGAAATTACATCTTTACTCAGAGAAATGTGGTCTGGATTTTGGATTTGCAGCCCAATAAGAAAATTGCCTAATGGTATCAGGCCCTTCATATCTGTGGGTTCCACATCCATGAATTCAGCCAATTGTGCATCAAAAATATTCAATAAAAAATATGACAAAAATATAAATACAGTATAATGGTTATTTACATAGCATTCACATTTTATTAGGTATTATAGAGATTAAGATTTAAAGTATGCAAGAAGATAAGCATAGGTTATATGCAAATACTATACCATTTTATATAAGATATTTAAACATCCATGAGTTTTGGTATCAGAGGGGGTCCTGGAACCAGTACCCCAAGGATACTGAGGGACAACTGTCTATTTCACAGACTGTATTGTGTTTTTGTTTTTTTGAGACGGAGTCTTGCTCTGTTGCCCAGGCTGGAGTGCAGTGGCGCAATCGCAGCTCACTGAAGCTCCGCCTCCCGGGTTCATGCCATTCCCCTGCCTCAGCCTCCCGAGTAGCTGGGACTACAGGCGCCCGCCACCACGCCCGGCTAATTTTTTGTATTTTTAGTAGAGACGGGGTTTCACCATGTTAGCCAGGATGGTCTCGATCTCCTGACCGCATGATCTGCCCGCCTGGGCCTCCCAAAGTGATGGGATTACAGGCGTGAGCCACTGCGCCTGGCCGTCTGTATTGTTTTTTACAAATGGGGCAGCAACCAAACCCAAATGAGGCTGCATCAGGCTCAGCCCTGTTCCTGTTTTGTCTCCCTGCACTAAGGGTTTCAAGCATATCTTAGGGCTGTGGTCAGCTTGTTAAACGAATCAGCCTTGAAACCTAACAGAATGTGACTTTACAATAATTTCCTCATATTATGTTCCTTTTTAAAACTAGCTCCTTACAAATCGATCTGTATTTCAGAAATGGAAGGGGGAAAGGAATGGGGGAAATAATAAGTGAAATCACCTGTATTTTCTTAGGGACCCTAACTTAGACGTGACCAGCTATTTCTGAGATTCTTAAGTAAACTGTTTTTTCTATCTGAAAGTCTGACAGTCTTTGCCATGTTAAACTATTTCATGTCTTATACTTAGACCCACCTCAGGCTACTTGGACAAATGCTCAAATAAATTGACCAAATGAAAAACGTGTTCAGAGGTTGAGTGACTTGGAGTAAGAACAAGTGAAGCAGAACTGAGTGGTGGAACTCAACCTGCGTCTGAAGTTTCAAAACACATCAAGTCTAGTCTTTTTGTATTTTAATAATATACAGACTTAGAGGGTGGAAAGAGATGAAGTGTTATGTGCTCATAAAATCAATTTATAAGTGACCTCATTATAGGGTCAGTCACCTCAAGATAATGTAAGTTCATGATTTACTATATTAATGTAACCTTTGCTATGTATTAATCAGTATAAATTTATAATTCAGTAGTCTACAAATCCTAAACTTAAAGAATATTTTCTGAATTTGCTCTTTGATTACTCCACATCTCTGCATAGAATTTTCTGACACTCACTCATCAGGATGTGTTTATAAAGGGTTTTCTTTCTTCCTCTTCACATCTAAATGATACAGAATTACCCAAACTTCCTGTTGCTACTGAACTGAAGCAAGAGAAGCAAGGGAAATTGAAACTGAAAATGTGAACCAGCGACTTTACCCAGAAGCACAGTTGTTGGCATCAATGAGATTATTTTTTAATGAAATTAAAGAAAGTAGAGGTTTCCTTTCAACTGACACTGTTTTTCTCCAGACTACTGTGCGGCAGGATGGTAGTTGTTTCCTCTCAAGGGAGCTAAAAATTAACTTCATCCTATGGCATGATGTATTTAAATCAGGAGTGTTCATGGTAACTTTCTCTTTCACCTGTCCAATAGGTAATCTCTCTTAAGATCCAACCCAAGCTATTCCCTATATACAAGGTCAGCAAGCATTTGATTCATTTTGTCAGCTTTAATATAAATCAAAATCACCCCCAGGAGGCTGAGGTGTGGTAAAACACATAAAATCCCCTGTTTCCCTAATAGCCAGTCAGTCACCCCACTCTTTCATATGGGAAAGAACACCAGAAGCAATTTGACAAGTAACAATCAGGCTTCTAGAGACATGGACAATTGCTGTTAACTCTTGACTGTTTTGACAACATTTTAGAGCTATCTTTTAGGAATATTAGCCTCCCCCATTAACAAAACAGAGGGAAAAACTCATTCCTCAAGGACCTCACTCTTCATTTAGTTCAACAGTTTGGATGGAGAAGGGAGATACATCTTGAGGGAACACAAGTACATTGATCCCATTTTCTACCTCACTACATTGCTTGCAGGAAGAGGTCAGCAACTTGGTTCATCCCTTTTTTTTCTGCTTTAGTATTTTCGTTGTGTCAAAGTAACCAGAGTTACTTACTTAAATTGCATATTGCATTTCCCATAATTTCCATTGAATAAAATTTAGGTGTACACTTAAGCTTGCTGTAAACATGCAAGTGAGTTGGGAGAAAACATTACCATTAGAGAAGTGGAAAAAGACCAACCCCCTACTCCATCACCACCAGTCAGGTCTTGAGTGAAATCTCCCACTTACTATTACATATTACTCTCACAGAGAATAAACACCATTTCTTTCAGTAAAGATCTTCTGATCTGTCATTATGAAGGGAGGACTAGCCAGACTGAGGGTGTGGTGAGGAACTAGGGGAAGCACAGACAGAAGAAACTGCTTTGACAGGAGAAGCAACTTTGAAGTGTTGCTTAGTCCAGGCTCTGACCTAGGGTTTGGTTTTTTTGAAGTCTTTGTCATTAACCCTTCCCTCACTTTCCTTCTACTCTTCAAGTCCTATTCTTACATTCGTAGGAATGACTTATTTTTGCCCCCAGGTATTTTGCTGGTCCTGGGATTGCTGAGAGGAAAAGATATAATCCTGCCCCCAGGAACTCAGTGTATAGAGATGGCTCCTCCAACTTAACTATTACAGAGAGCTGATGATACTTTTCAGACATGTCAATCCAAAATGACCGATTAAGGATAAGGACTTGGAAGTAAAGAACATATCTCAGAGACAACAAATGCCCATTCACCAAAGATAAAGCATGAACTGTCCAGGGCGAATGAGCTTGCCGTTTGGAGGCTAAGCTTTACGTGGTAATTTGTAGAGTTTGGGGGAGGTCACTCAGTAACTTCTGTAATGAAAAGTTTTGTGGCAGCCAAGCGCAGTGGCTCACGCCTGTAATCCCAGCACTTTGGGAAACTGAGGTGGGTGGATCCCTTGAGCCCAGGGGTTTGAGACCAACCTGGGTAACAAGATGAAACCTCATCTCTACTAAAAATAAAAAAAATTAGCCAGGTGTGTTGGCATACAGCTATAATCCCAGCTACTTGAGTGGCTGAGGCATGCTAATCAGTTGAACCTGGGAGGTGAAGATCACAGTGAGCCAAGATCGCGCCACTGCACCCCAGCCTGGGCAACAGAACAAGACTCTTGTCTCAAAAAAATAAAGAGTTTTATTGGTAGTATTTGTTCTCTATTAAGCCCATCTATTGAGTTCTTGATTTCATTTATCAAATTTTTCAATTCTAGAATTTCCATTTGGTTATTTTTTTATATTTCCAGGTCTCTGCCAGTGTTCTCAATTTTAATTTTTATTTCCTTAAACATTTTAAGCATAATCATTATAGAATCCATGTTGGATAGTCATATTATCAAGATCCCCTATTGGTCTAGGTCTATTGTCTTATTTTTTTGGTATTCAGTTACATTTTCTGGTTATTTTTGGTTGAATTCTATCTTTGGCAGGAATATGTCAGTAGCCTTTTGAATAGGATGAATGAATCTGTTACACCTTATGGAAGCCATAAAATCTATGCTGCCCCACATGGTGGCAATACACAACTGAAAATCTAAGAACCCCACCGACCACCTGCTGACCAGCATCATAGTGAGGTAAAGAAGTCTCTGCAAAGAGTTTAGCAAAGGATTATCCTTAAAGAATCAAATGAGACTGTAACCAGTTCATCTTGCCTGCTGCCCAGATACAGCCAATTTTTAAAGACAGGAAAGTGCAATAGAGAGATTTTAATATGCATAGAGCCAGTTAAATAGGAGACCAGAATTTTACTATTATTTAAATTAGCCTCCCCCAAAATTTGGAGGCTAGGGTTTTTTAAAGACAGTTTGGCAGACATGAGTTAGTTCCTGGGTAGGAGCCATAAGACCAGATGAGTCAGTTTACCAGTCTGGGTGGTGCCAGCTGATCCATCAGAATGCAGGGTCTAAAAAATATCTCAAGCACCAATCTTAGGTTTTACAATAGTAATGTTATCTATAGGAGCAATTGCGGAGGTTAGTAATCTTGTAACCTCTGGGTTCATGACTCCTGAGTCATAATTTTTAATCTTGTGGCCAATTTGTTGATTTTACAAAGGTGGCCTGGTCTCCAAGATACATTTTACCCAAGATGTAATATCACAGGAAACCAGAACCTTCCACTCACCTCTCATACACAACTGGCTTTATTAGTTTCCCACCACATTCAAGAGCACCTGATGCCCTAAACTGTTTAAGGTTGAGTTAAGGAGTGCTCTTTTCAAACTATCCCAACTTCCATGAAAACCAAAGGTATCAGAAGACCTAGAAAATATCTATAGAATTGGATATCTTGGGACATGAAACAAGTGGATACTTACATATGTGAATCTCACATGTCTTAATATCCAGACTGATTCCACCTTGTCCTATTCTTACATACTATATATTTTTCTCTTGGGAAGTTTTCTAATACTAGCTTAGCATCAGCACGTCAGTTTCAGTCAAATTAACACTTTAAAAGATCCCCACTGGAGGTCAGTGAGTCAGGGCACCTGCTGCTCTACAGAAGGGCCCAGTTACAACCTGAGGAATAGCACTTCATCAGAGCTACCTTTCCAGGCCACATTCCCCACTACCCCAACCAACCACTCAGGAGAACTAAGATGGATTTGTGAGGAATAATTTCCTTGAGCCATTTTTCCAAAGATAGTGAGGCATTCTTAAATGGTATTCATTTGAACTTTGACACAATGCCATTATTTTGTAAATGCCATATCCTGGATAACTAACTATGGCTGACAATCTACCCCTCATCACGACTGTGCTCAAATGCAGATACCTCTAGTGCATCATTGAACAAAATGAATTTCACATACTTAAGGCCTCTCTGAAATTTAATTTTCACCTTTCAATTGTTCACTTTTGGAACTTTTTTTGCGGGGATGAAACTGAAACTTTAAAAAGAAAAATTGAAGCTTGTGATGGGATTCTAAAATCTAAACAATTTACTTTCCAATCATATTTTAAACTGTTAGATCATTTGCCCATTTATTACCAATTTAACATGAAAACAGACATGTGCGCATGGACACAAACAGGCACACGTGTTGAAGGCCTCTAGCAAACAGTCTATACTCAAGGTTGATGAGACTTGTTCAATTCTATTGCTAGCCACAGATGAGCATACAGGAAGGTGGTAGGACCCAGGTGTGTCCGACCCACAGCCTGTGGGCTGCATGTGGCCCAGGACAGCTTTGAATGTGGCCCAACACAAATTTGTCAACTTTCTTAAAAAAAATTCTTTTTTTAAGCTCATCAGCTATTGTTAGTGTTAGTGTATTTTATGTGTGGCCCAAGACAATTGTTCCATTGTGGCCCAGGGAAGCCAAAAGATTGGATACCCCGTAGTACCTTTGACATTGACGCCTATGGGGAAATGGAGGGAGCAGAATTGGGTAGAGGGAGAAGCTGGACCATTAAGCAGTCCTAGCAAAGGCCTAAGCCAGTTCCTCAGGGAAACTGTGCAGCCAGGATAGCCCTTCAGTCTTGTTCTACTTGAGTCTGTCCTTGCTACCCCAATATTTACCAGTCATTGGAGGAGGACTGACCTTGGACAAGGTAGGAGGGAGGAGCCATGACCTTGGACAAGATGGCTCTCTCCAACTCCTCTTAATTCCCTGAGAAGACCTCAGCTGAGGGTCATCAGCTGCCAACACTCCCAGCAGCTGAAGAATGGGTGCCTCAAACTTGAAGTGGGGACTGGCCCACATACCACAGTGTTCCCTATAGAATGACAGTTTTTAAAAAAAGTGACCATGAAGCTCATCTACAGCTTCTGTCTTCAAACCTGTAATTTTTTTCATTTTGGTTTTTCAAGATTATCCCAGACTCTCCTATTTCCAGTAGATTTCTTTGTGCTTTGATTTTTGTTTGGTCGTTTTTCTTTTTTCTAATTCTATTTTGAGACAGGGTCTCACTGTGTCACCCAGGCTGCAGTGCAGTGGCATAATCATGGCTCACGACAGTCTCAAACTCCTGGGCTCAAGAGATTCTCCCACCTCAGCCTCCTGAGCAGCTGGGACCACAAGCATGTGCCACCATGCCCAGCATTTAAAAAAAATTTTTTGTAGACACGAGGTCTCCTATGTTGCCCAGGCTAGTCTCAAACTCCTGAGTGCAAACAATCCTCCTGCCTCAGCCTCCCAAAACGCTGGGTTTACAGGCATAAGCCAGTGTGCCTGGCTTGATTTTCAATATTTAAAAAATTCCAATTTGAAGATTGAAAAGCAGACTAAAATAATATTGGCCTAAGAACTGCCAAAAAATTCTCTGGACAACTACAAGGTATTCCTTGCTCCAAAACAGTAATTTCAGATCTGCCAGAACCAATCTGTGAAAAGGAGAATTGAGCTTAGGAAGGAGGGAAGTGGGTGGCTGCCAGTGCAGTGTGATTGGAGTGGCCGTGGAAAGATTTCCCAGACCTATCTGCTCTGAAATCATCTTTATTCATGACAACTTCTGAACTCCAGAAGTGCTTACCTGTCAGTGTCACTCACCCATCTCCTCTTGCTGTTTTTCATTTTGTGTCTAACTGAAATCCTAGGCTTGAATACCTGAGGCCCCGAACCTCTCAAGGTCAGGTCAGCCTGCTATTCCTCTATGTCCATGGGACCCACAAATGCAGCAAGTGAAATTGCCATCATTCCTGCACCTTGGTTTTTGCCCAACATAGGATATGATTATACCTACATGGAGCTGCAGTGAAAGACATGATATGTGCTAATACTTCACCTGGAGATTGGTAATTACCAGCTGATAAGATTGAAGGCTGAATGAGAGCCACTGGGGGAAAAGGGTGCTGAACAGGGAAGTGGACAAACAGCTATGGTAGGCAGAATTTCTGAAAATGCCCTCAGGGATGTCCCATCCTAATCCTCAGAACCTGTGAAGATTGAGATATCACTTCCATGATTATGTTATAAGGTACAATTAACCTTAGAATAAGGAGTGTGCTTGCATGGGCCTAGTGTAATCACATAAGCCTATAAAATTAGCTTTTCCAAAGGGGCAGAAGAGGAAGTTAAAGAGTTGCTGCTTTGAAGATCGAGGGGACCATATGAGAAGCAATGTGGATGGCCTCTAGGAGCAGAGAGAGGACCCCAGCTGACATCCAGCAAGAAAACAGGGACTTCAGTCTTAAAACCACAAGGATGGAATTCTGCCAATATTCTCAATGAGCTTGGAAGTGGATTCTTACTCAAGCCTCCAGGGAAAAGCCCGACAATACTTCAATTTTGGCTTGTGAGACTCTTGAGTATAGAACCCAACCTATCCTGCCTGGAGTTGTAACCTACAAAAGTGTGAGATGATAAACTGGTGTCGTTTTAAGCTGCTAAGTTTGTGGTAATTTGTTGCTGCAGCAATAGGGAACTAGTACAGTAGCCAAGACAAACAAGTCTACTTGTCACTATTTTTGAAAAACACTTTCTTTGGAAGAAACTGGAATCTGCCTCTAAAACCATCTGGCATCTGGCATAAGGGGAAGGCAGACTGAGATCCAAAACTATTATGTGCTGGCTTGAGCTTCAACTTTATGTATACCAAACCATTTATACCTCACACTTGCCCTCTGTGACAAACACTATTATTATCCCAATGTTATCTCCATGGGCTTCTAACTGCTCTTCGGAGAAATGAAATGATTGGTCCAGTAAGTTCTCAATCCTAGCTGTGCACCAGAATCACCGAATCACCTGAGGTTTGCTTTGCTTTGTTTTGTTTTTAAGCTAATGAGCTTTTAGAAAGTCATGATGCTGAGGCCTCAACCCTCACCCACTGAATCAGGGAGGCCCAGACCTCTTGCACTTATGAAAGCTCCTGGATGATTCTGATAAAACCCAGATGTTTGGCAACCAGTGGTTTAAAGTGTGGTTAATGGACACCAGCATCAGATTGCCCACAGGGTGGTGGTAGCCACTGATATTGTGTCCCTAACAGCCATCCTCTACTACCTCACTTACAGCAGGACCTCAGGTGTGCTCAGATGGCCACATGCCTGGCCAAAGGGGACAAAAACCATGGTTGTCTCAATTTTCAGCTCTAGTCATGTTATCACATTTCTCTTTCCCAATACCATCCTGTGAAGGTTAATTTCATGGAGCAACTTGACTGGCCATGGGGTTCCCAGATTAAACATTATTTCCAAGTGTGTCTATGAGAGTGTTCCCAAATAACACTAGGGTTTGAATCAACAGACTCAGTAGATTGTCCTCCCCGACATGGGTAGGCATCATCTAATCTATTGAGGGTCTCAATAGAACAAAAGGTGGAGGAAGGAGGAATTTGCCCTCTTTTTCCTGCCTCATCTCTTGACCTGGGTCATCTCATCATCTCTAGTCCTTAGACTGGGATTTGCACCATCAACTCCCCTGGTTCTCAATCCTTTGGACTTGGACTGAATTACACTGTCAGAGGCATTTGAACGAGAGTGACTCCATCTTGCATAGGGGCTAGGTAAAATAAGGCTGAGACCTGCTGGGCTGCATTCCCAGGAGGTTAGGCATTCTAAGTCACAGGATAAGAGGTGGGCACAAGATACAGGTCATAAAGGTCTTGCTGATAAAACAGGTCGCAGTAAAGAAACTGGACAAAACCCACCCATACCAAGATGGCGACGAGAGTGGCCTCTGGTTATCCTCACTGCTCGTTTTACGCTAATTATAATGCATTAGCATGCTAAAAGACACTCCTACCAGGGACATGACAGTTTATAGATGCCATGGCAATGTCAGGAATTTACCCTATATTGTCTAAAAAGGGGAGGAACCCTCAGTTCTGGGAATTGCCCACCCCTTTCCTGGAAAACTCATGAATAATCCATCCCTTGTTTAGCATATAATCAAGAAGCAACAATAAGTATAAGGAGCTGAGCAGCCCTTGCAGCAGCGCTGCCTATGGAGTAGCCATTCTTTATTTCTTGACTTTAATAAACTTGCTTTCACTTTACTCTATGGACTTGCGTCAAATTCTTTCTTGTGGGAGATCCAAGAACACTCTCTTGGGGTCTGGATCAGGACCCCTTTCTGGTAACACCACCACCAGCTTTCTGCAGATGGCAGATTGTGGGACTTACTTCTTAACCTTCATAACTGCATGGCCAATTTATCATATTAAATCTTATTTTCATTATATATATCTGCATCCTACTGTTTCTCTGAAGAACCCTAATACATTTCCATCTCTTTGCAGCTAGAATCAGCCAAAAACATATAAGGAGACTCCACCAGGAGTGGGGAGTTCTTGAGAAAGCTTTTGCTTCTGAAAAAAGATAAAAGTACACAGGAGAGCTGTCTGGTGCCATTCCTTGAGCATGTGAGAGACTGTGTCACTGGGAGCAGCAGTTATCTCTGGCCATAAGTTGAGATGACTGGGTGAAACACTAAAATGTTGAGAAGGTAGGACAAAAAGAAAGAACCGGGGACCCTGATGACATTGTTGAGGTGCATCAACCCTAGAACCATTATTAAGAGATTTATTATGTGAGATATTATTATTTACTGTTTTACTCCTTGCAGCTAAAAGCGTTTCTAACTGTGTACAGGACTACTTTTAAACGCAAGAAAGAATTTCTGGTGTTGAGGACTGGGTTATTTGCATTAACAACAATCCAATTCTTTGCGCACTGAAGTCTAAGTCACCCGCATTCTAAGGTCACCTACACAGATAGCGATGAAGCTGCTTCTAACTGGTCCATGTTTTTTCCACTCTATGGTACTAAAAACAAATAGAAAAACACCCGCATTCCTCCCTTTTTACACACTCCCTGTGGCAATGTTGGTATTAGACATAGCAGAAAATAACTAAGAAAATAACCTGAAGAAAACATGTCTACAAGCTTTTTGTTAAGGAAAAAAAAAAAAAACAATCTTTAAAGCACATATTTATTTTACAAATAAATCAGAAATAATAGGTATATGGGGAGAAATGAGAGAAAGAAAGGAAAGCCAAGATAGTGTTCATTTTTCACATTAATTTCAAAGAACAAAGTATGAGATGGGAGGTCAGGGGTTTCTGAAAATGCTCACCACAACCAATTTACACAACTTTTCAGAAATATGTTAACTCTGTATCAGAACACACTTTAATAATCTAGATACATAGAGAGACACAATCGGTTTGTCTAAAGAAGCTTCCAGATTTCCCATTTAGTGTGTCTTTTACCTTCACCATAACCCTAAGTCATCTCTGATAGTTCTCATTTTGGAAGTGATTCCATGCATGGAAAGTTGTGTGTGGGCTCCCTAAAGAGAGTAGCTGCGTCCCTTTTGTTCATTGGCCTACCCATAGCCTGCAGCACATTGCTTTGAACATAGGGAGTATTCAACCAATGTCAACTACAAGATCACAGAAGGCCCCTTACACTTTAGGAATGTGTGTCTTGTGAGACACCTGGGATATATCGCTAGCTCATTTTCTCAGACAAAACCCAAACCACAGAACAGTGACATACTTCTGTAAAGGTCACAGGGTGAAGCAGCTCTCTCCAAATTTATTCCTGGGCACTTTTCCCCAAGTTTATTCCCAACAATGCTTGATACACTCTTCTTTGAAACCAGCCTCAGACACATCTGTTCTATGAAGACTAAATGGAACAGAGAAGTAGCTATTTACTCTCAACAAACAACATTCTGCCATTTAAAAGGAAAAAGTGAACTTTGTGGGTTCCTGTTGTATTATTAGGATTTAATTTCCTTCAGATGGAGATGTGTAACTGATATTACATATTATATACTGTACAGTCACTAATATAGAGAGATTTAATATGCGTTCACTATGACAATGCATCAGAGAACATGGTTTTTTGTTTGTTTTGTTTTACCCTTTTATCTTCATACCCCGGTTTAATGTTTTGCAAAAAGAATCGGCATTTCATTAAATATATAAATAAAGACTGGTTTTTCCAGATTCACTAAACAGGTGTTGCTTAAGGCAAAATTTTTATAAACTATAAAACAAAACAAAGGAGTCAGAACTCAGTTTCTATAACTGTTCCAACATGAAAAGGACTAGTTATTACCTTAGAGGAAATGTCTTATAATGAATTGAAGATTTTTATTGAATCTGAATTGGTCTCTTGCCCAACACTAATACTGACATTTTTCCTGCTGAGTTGCAATTGACAATTCACTTTTGGAAGAATTTATGGGAAAATATAGCATTATTCTATTTCCCGACCACAAGTTTTGTTTTATTTCTCACACTATATAGATGATGAGTCTCAGAGAACTGGGGGCTTCTTTGCTCCTTGATGGGGAAACGCAGCTGTGTGCTTCATGCAGGGCTGTCCATAGCCTACAGCACATGGCTTTGAACATATGAGGGGGTGTTCAACCAATGGCAACTGCAAGATCCCAGAAGGCTCCTTACACTGTGGGGACTGACGGCCTCTTATTCCCCAATAATTCCTGTGGTGTTTCCAGCTTCACTCTTACATTTGGCAAGTAGGGATGGAACGCACCGACTGCAGTGCGAATGAACTATGCACCTTATTACTTCAAACATTGAAACTCTGGTATTAAAAAATATATGTTTTTTTGAGACGGAGCCTCGCTCTGTCACCCAGGCTGGAGTGCAGTGGCACGATCTTCGCTTACTGCAACCTCCGCCTCCCGGGTGCAAGTGATTCTACTGCCTCAGCCTCCTGAGTAGCTGGGATTACAGGCACGCAGCACCACGCCCGGCTGATTTTTGTATTTTTAGTAGAGACGGGGTTTCACCATGTTGGTCAGGCTGGTCTTGAACTCCTGGCCTCGTGATCCACCTGCCTTGCCCTCCCAAAGTGCTGGGATTACAGGTGTGAGCCACCGCGCCTGGCCCATTAAATTTTTCATGTGAGAAGATATACTTGTTATCATGAACACACAAGGGAGGGATTTGATCGTAGCCAAGCATTGAGGACATGTGAGTTTGTGAGACTTGAAAAACTCTGGATACCAACATCTGATCAAGTGGAAAATTCATATGCCTAGCAAAAGTGGCCCCTGTGACTGGTGAATTTGGTGGCACTGACATTTTTTCTTTAATTGCATTGAAAGGGGATGTATCAAACAAGCTTCAGCATGTTATTTAATTATGAGATCTGTTTTAAAATGTAAGTGAAAAACAAGGGTATCTAGAAGCAAGTTATAGAGAATGCAAAACCTATTCCCCTTTAGGTATTCAGCTTGATGCACCAAGTGATATTAATGGCTGTAGTCAGCTGTTGTTATTTTTGCAGTATCTAAGGAAGAGAGCGTATATGAATTCTTCTCTTATGAACTGCTTCAGTTAACTACGAAAGGAATCAATGTGTCCAATCTCATTCAAGATTTCTTTTTGAAACATTAGCTAATACTTCATGTGTGTGGATCAATTCTTACTGAGGGTACCTCCTGCTATGCTTGGTAAAACATCGAGCTTTGCTGCCTAGAATACAAAATAAAATAAAAATAAATAAAAATGAGTAGCTATTTGTATAATGCACTATTGTGCACTTGCTGCAAGAAGTTTACCTGCAAAAACAAACAATGTTCGGTCTTCTTTATAAGGTAACAAAAACTCCACCAAGAAAAAGATCCAAAACTTTGCCTCTTCATGATTTTTTTTAAAGGAATTGGTAAGCTGGCACATCCATTTCCATATAGAAATTAGGTGGCTCCCCACTGCAACATGTTTATTTTGCAGCTAGATAAAGTTATGAAAATTACTGAAGCACTTCTCTCTTTCATCCTTCTGAGAGGGTAGTCTTCCCTTAAGTTGTCTTGGGTGCCCATCTAATTGAAGAAAGAAAGAATGCAAAAATACTATATTTTTCCGATTCTGGCATTAAAAAATAAGATTATGCAGGAAAAAAAAAAAAGACTTTCAAGTCAGATTATTTCCTTGAGAGATTTCCCAAATACTCTGTCTCCTCTTTAACATAATACAGTCCGAGCCTGGAGAATCCAGCTTATGGAATTCTCCTGTGGGCTAGAGAAGAAACCTTTGCTCCCTATGACAGCAAAGCTTCAAGACCTGCTGCTACATGGCAGAAGATATGACATTACAAAATAGACAACCCACCCGTTTTTTTCCCTGAAGGATGGTGGAAGAAGGAAGCAGAATGGAAAAGAAGAACTAGGAAAGCCAAGTACAGAGATGATGTGTGTTCCAAGCACCACCCACCTTACCCCACCCCCGCCCTACCCAGCTTAGAGGACTGAGGAAAATGCAGAATTAGGGATAGGTAGGGCTGCTCTTGTCCTAGTTCTCCCCTTGGGACAGGGGGGGACGGCCTCATAGGCTGTTCTGCACCACCCAGAGAGAATCCATGTCACTTGGCAGTACAGTAGGTCAGGAGAAGATTGTGGTTGCCCCATGTAGCTCTGTGGTATTTATATAAGATCCTGCAGCTGCTGAGTCCCTGGTGGGGAGTAGCCCAGTGGGGGTTGTTATAGTGGCAGTGGGGTGCCCTGTAGAGAGCATTATAGAGTGGGTCACCAGGCCCAGGATTAGAAGTGTCTGTAGCCCTTGAGGAACCAGGACGGGGCTGAATCAGTCAAGGAGAGATGAGATGACTGAGTGGCCACAAAGTCTTCCCACCCCCACCCTATCCCAGATGAGCCCAAGCTCTAACCAAATGAAGAGCAAAGAAAGAATGATTTCTTCTCAGGGACTGCGTTAATGATTCCCAACCATCAGCATTGAAGAAGAGGTCTGGAAGAATGTGAAGAATGCTAAGGCTTGTGTGGAGAATAGACGGGAGCATGAAGATAATCCACAGCCTGCAGGCAGGGACTTCATGGACACTCTGCATGCTGCAGCAGCCACAAAATTCAGCCACAGGTGCCAGCTGGGCGAGTACCAACCAGGTGGATTAGGTCCACCACCCAGAAGATGCATAAAAAACCACACCTGTGGCCGGGCGCGGTGGCTCACGCCTGTAATCCCAGCACTTTGGGAGGCCGAGGCGGGCGGATCACAAGGTCAGGAGATCGAGACCACGGTGAAACCCCGTCTCTACTAAAAAAAAAAATACAAAAAATTAGCCGGGCGTGGTGGCGGGCGCCTGTAGTCCCAGCTACTCAGGAGGCTGAGGCAGGAGAATGGCGTAAACCCAGGAGGCGGAGCTTGCAGTGAGCCGAGATCGCGCCACTGCACTCCAGCCTGGGCGACAGAGCGAGACTCCGTCTCAAAAAAAAAAAAAAAAAAAAAAAAAAAAAAAAAAACCACACCTGTCCCCCCAGCTCCACAGAAGCTATCTTAGGGAAGAGTCAGTGGGGATACTCAAGATCAACAATGTGGAAGGCTTTTTTTCTGTCTTTCCTCCAAGAGCTGAATATTATCTGAAGAGATTACTTACTAATTGGAACTAAGATTTCACCCAGATAGGGCTAAAAGTTAGAGATTCTCTCCCCCCACTACTAGAGATTTCAGAGAGAAGTTCACAACATTTATAGATAAAAATAAAGGAGCATATCTCAATTGTAGTATAAGTTAAATTTGTAACTATTATATTTGCTTTTGAAAGCCATAAAAGTCTGCTTATTTACAACCAAATAATGCCATAGTTGACAATTTTAAAAAATAGAAAGTTTATCCTTTACCTAACATATGAAGTAGCTATATTGAAACATGAAAATGAACACAACTAATTCATCTAAACATTGATCTAATAAGAACATGGTGTGACCAGAGAGAAATTATTTGCTCTTATAAGAAGATTTTAGTGGGGGATAAAGCACATTGAAATAATTTTCCTTTCCTTAGAGAAACTGTTTTAACCAAATGAAAAAAATGACCATTGCAACTGATATGACAACATACTTTGCAACAATTGAGTGACTCATTTTTATGGAATTTTTTCCACTAGACATTTCATGTAGAAAAAAGCAAAAACGAAGGATACTGGTTTTCAAAAATTTCAATTCTATCCATGATTGTCTTCTATATAAATTATTTTTACTTAATTACAACTCAGTGAATATATTTTAACAAGAAAGGCTTGGGAATTTCTGAGAACTTGACTAGCATTTTCTACAAATGGCAAAGAGAGCAGTGAAGATTATGTGATTTTAGGTTTTCCTCACTTTTACACATCAAAATAAGGACTAGAAATTGATGTTGACATGAATATAGTTATTTCCAAGGGAAATGTCCTTATTTATCTTGGAACAAAAGCTAAAGGAGTATATATTATTTTTATATGGCAATAACTTCAATGTGTTATTATTAATTCAGGGTTATAATAAACTCTAGTTGTGTTTTCACTCTATAATTGTAATTAGTTAAAAAGTATATCCTCTCATCATTATGTCCGTGATGCTTACATGATGCTCATCATGTCAACATTCAATACATTAGCTCAGTGTCATCCCTTCCCTCCAGTGTTCTTCCAGCTGGCAGTCCTGTACATCCATTTGTCAATGGCAGCTCCTTTTCCTTCTTCATTGGCAATCAGTCTAGCTCTAGTTTGAGAAAAAAAATGATGCAATTGCCATATGATTAAGACCAGAGTTCAAAATTCAAACTCAGCACAGCTTTCCAAAGATCTGGTACTTAAGTTCCATTCCTATAGAAGCAACTCAACACAAAGCCCACTGCCCTGATCTAAATGTAACCAAAACTTAATGCAAGCTTTCATTTACCTCTCATTTTAAACCATGTCTTGTAGGTTTTGATAAACTATATGTGTTACGAAGCAACTGGAAAAGCTAGGGCACTGTATAATCACTGTCGATGTAAAACAAATGTAGTAACTGTCTAAATTGTAAGAGCACATGTTGAACATAGAATCATTTCAAGCAAGCATTTTCTCATGAGCTATTTGATCTTGAAGGCTCAGCATGTTGACATTCAATACATTAGCTCAGTGTCATCCCTTCCCTCCAGTGTTCTTCCAGCTGGCAGTCCTGTACATCCATTTGTCAATGGCAGCTCCTTTTCCTTCTTCATTGGCAATTAGTCTAGCTCAAAAACGTTGGGGCCTGTACCCGACATCTCAGCCTTCCTCCCTCCTTACTGTCCTTGTTGTTGTCCAGTTATTGTATCTTCTCACATTCCAATGGGCACCAGATTCATTTTCATAAAAGTGGGTAATGTGGAAAATCCTTACATGTACAGCATTTTGTTGAAGTGTGCATTGGTTAGAGTTGAGCAATTAGAAAGATTGTCTAGATTCAAAGGCAGTTTTTCTACCAGATGTCTGCTTCTCCCGAGAAGAAAGTCTGTCTCACACAGTTTCATCCCCAGGTCCCAAGGGGTCCAGTGGGGTGTCTGAGCTTGCTTCTTGGGAACAAAGACATCTGGAGTTCTCCCACACTGCCCGTCTGTGCAGATGTCTGGGAGGCTCTCCTCTGCTGACTTGATGCTTCCATTTCTCATTGTGTCTAGGTCAGTCTGGCTGTTCACTTCGGTATCTCAGCCACCCACCCCTTCTTACTTCCAACAAGCGTTTAAAGTAGATTCCGTATTGGATGCATATACTTTTTTTCACAGTTTTATCAAGAAATCAACAAAGTACCGCAGCATGTTTACTAATGCTGCAAAGACAAGTCCCTCATACAACCCTTTTCCAATCTCCACACTGCCTCGGCTCCTGCCAGTCTCAGAGACCCTACACTTAGACCTTCCTGTTTTCCACAAGGACTCTGCCTCTTTGGCCCAGTCGTCTGGGTCACCTGAGCTCATGGCTCTCCATCCATAACCAAAGACCTATCTGAGTGCCACCCCCTTGGGAGGAACTCCTAGGAAACTCACACAAATTTTATGGATATAAAACTTACTAGATATAAAATATCTAATGGGTGTACATGAATTTATTTCTGCGTATGTTTTTGGTTAACAAAAGAATTTTACATTAACAGCAGCTCCTATCAGGGTACTTAGAAAAAAAGAAAAAAACAACAAATTAGTCATAGACAAAAGGAAGCAGAGAAAGTTGGCAGGAAAGGAATAGAGATATGTGTAATGGAATACTGAAAAGATAAAAGAAGATAGTGTAAAATAACCTAAGGCCTAAGAACCAAAGCATGTGAGGATATATGAGCAAAGAGAAGTACTGAAGAACTGGGATGCTGGGAAGTAGGTGATGGGTGTCAACAACCTGAGTTACAAATTCAGAAAAAGATTTGCAGCAAATATGGCTAGTTATCTATGGGATTCCTTTTTCCTTTTCTTCTGAAATAACAAAATACTTATTTGTTTAAGGCAGAAATTTGATCAGTTCAAAATATTTAAGTTCCTAGATGCCCCCGCTTTGGCTAAGGGGCAGATGTGACACCAATGAGATGCAGGTGAATAGGGTTCTAGAGCCTTTCCTTCCATAGCAGGGGACAAAGCCTCAGAAAGAAAAGCATGTTGCTATTCCCCTCTGCTCTTTCTCCTAATTCCTGCCTGGTGAGTGCTCCTGATGCTGACAGATGCGGTAGCTATCTTGCAGCCACGATGAAGAAAACAGCATGACTAAGGACAGAAGGAGCTGAAAGGGGGATGACACACGATTTCTGATGAAAGCCTTGAGCCACGACATTTTAAAAATGAAACTAGATACCTCTTACTGAAATGATGCAGGGATTTCCAGTTAAATTTCCAGCAAAAGAATGAAAAATGGAAATTAACTATAAATCACTTATTTATGTAAAATAATATTAACATAATTTCTATTTGGGGTTCTGTCTTTGTTGTTGTATTTTAGTAAACCTTAAAATATAAGAGATTTAAAATTTACTTATAAACTGAGTCTGCCAAGTGCTTTCTATTTCTTTGTGTATGGTTTTAAGTTCTTCAGCCTTAAATAGTACTTCACTGGGTGTTTTCAGGAACTTACATCTGTTTGGGGAGGAACTGCTATGTTATAATCCTCTATGACTTTAAGTCCAAGGATATACACACCCCAGCAATCACAGTCTTATAGCCACTAATTCAATTCTTCTTACAGCTCTTGGGGTTTGGGTGTAACCCCTTGGAAGCCAAGTTATTAGCTGAATAAGGAACTAACACCTCCAACAATGCTGTTCACTCAGCAGGTTTCTTAAAAAACTCTTTGTTATCCAAGCAGCTCCTAAGGATATACACCCAAGATGAGTTATGGAGAATTAATTACTGACTCCTGAGAATCTAAGAATGGGCAGCAGCCCAGGTGTTCTCATCCTTGAATCATGCTGTTTCATAGATGCAACTTACCTTAGGTCAACTTAGTGTTTATTTTTGACAGTACAACAAGTATAGACTTCAGACATTTTTCCAGTGACTTCCTTTAGGAAATCTGAGTATATATTTGTTAACATTAATATGCGATACAAATAAGCTTTCTAAAATTTGGACAAGTGGAAAAAAGTGGTATTTCTTTTCTTTGAATAAAAAGCAGATGTATTTAAAACATATGCACAATATATCAGTAGGTAAATTTATCAAAAGGAAAAAATGATCAATCCTATTTAAACTACCCGTTTTACAATTACAATAGTTTCTTATTCAGAAATTTATTAGGTCAACTTAAGTACTATTTATTACATCAGAACTACTGACACCTTTATTACCTTGTTTGGAAGACCGAACATGGATCAGATGTTAGTTCCACCTTAGATACAGTAAATCATTTCTTTCCATTTTAATAGCTGAAATTTAGAAAGCAAACGGACCCAGAGGGGATATGCCCACAAGCAGGAGATGAACGTGTTCCAAATGGCAGTGTATTTCCAAGGAGACTTACAGGCTTTTTATTCCAAGGATTGGCTCAATACTTCATTACTCAGAAAATGTGTTTGATCAGGCGAGACCTTCAGATTTGAGCTCCTCTGCCGTCAGGGGAATGCTAATGACTGTCTGACAGCTTGTCACAGACATTGGATTTTTTTTTTCCCTAGCATCCCTGGCCAGATTTCCTCTTTTCTGGCAGCTGTGCTGGTGCAGACTGCCAAGAGGCACCATACCCACCATCTTGAGAGGATTCTGTTTCCAGCAAGCCTTCTTTTACTGTCATCTATGTATTACATCTCTATTTCAAGTCTCTCTAGAATTTATAGTCATACTGGGGGTTTAGTTTCAATTTGCATTTGTTTGTTATGTGGCTTTACATGACTTTTTGTCTACTTCATGGATCTGTCTGATCTTCCCAGTAGATCAAAGTACCCAGAGGATCTGATTCTCTTTGACATAGAGAAGCTCCCCAGAGACCATGCCTTTGATTTCATTTATAGCCCTTTAGGATAGTGTTTCCCCTTCAAACTCTCTTGCAGACTGGTAAATGTCCTAAATTATTGAGTGGGGAATAGAAGGAAGGGAGTAGGAAGTGAAACCCAAGACAAGTCACAATACCTGTTCATAAAAGGGAGGGGTTGCTAGGCAGGAAATCTTTGCCACTCTGGTCTTATCTCTTAAAGAACACTACCCAGGATTGCTCATCAATCATTGTCAACTATTTACTTTTACCTTAGGGTAAAATGACCTTATATGCAGGTAGTAGTAATTATTAGAGTAATATATGATGCCTAAACAGTATCTGCAGGTGGCAATAACAAATTAGAGTTGTGACAGGGCAGTGCTTCACAAGTGTTCCAACTCAAGGTACAATCTCAAACTTGTTCCAGCTAGTACATGCCCAAGTATAGGGGTTAGGGTCTTTGTCTTCTACAACTTCACCATTCCTAAGGTGTTTAGATCCAAGTCTCTAATAACTTATTACTCTGGTTTTTAAAAAGGACAGTTGTTCACATGAGAATAATTTCAATAGGGCTGAGATTTTTTGGAGCATGGTAGATGGGCATCACTCCTACCAAGGCTTGCAGGCAAAGAGGAAGTCAGACATTGACATTTCTCAGCATGGGTACATGTGCTGCAAGTCACCTATTGGTCAGTTGTGAGAGCAGGTGCAGGAGAGTGTATATACAAGTCAATGCTGGGAGAGGCATGTATAAGAGCTGAGGGCTTATAGAAAAGCTTGGGCAAAGTAAGGGGTATGGTTGAGCCAGGAAGTCTATGAAAATGAAAAGGCTGGGGTTAGAACCTCAGACCTCAGATCTTGGTTAAATCCTAAAAACTGCTCATTGTGCTTCTGTTGCAGACAATACATAGGAGTGAATGAGACAGAAAGTGAGACTATGAGGATGATTAAGAAGAGCAAGTACAACATGGCTGAGACTAAGTGTCCAGGGAGTTGAGAATAAGTGGCCTATTGTCATGTCCTATATAAGTAGAGTATGTGGATGGGAGGCCAAGAACACACCAACAAATAAAATGTTGAATACATCAGTCAAGGGCCTATTGAGATGATCAGGATGCTGGCTATTGGAATGTTTGTCCTCCCACCCCACCCCAGAAGAGGACCTTCTTGGCTTGTTCACTGCTGTTTCCCAGCCTGGCACACAGCAGGTGCACAATGAATATTCATTAAAATCAATGATTAACTAAACTGGCTAGTATTCTATCTCACTTTCATTACTGGAGAACTGAAGAACCACCTAGCCTACAAAAACTCATTCTGGATTTAGAAGCAATAAGAAAACATGCATTCACATAAAATCAGAGAATCCTTCTAATGTTTCTTCATGTGTCTATCTTTTCCCATCCCCAACACCATTTATTTATTTTTCTTGACCTGCAAAGGATCTGTTTTGTCCATGATGAGTCCCAAAAATAGCCCCCAAAGTGGTTCTCCTCACCTACCCCACCCCACCGATGCTGCATCACATGGTAGGGTGTTACCTTGCTCCTCCATGCAGGGAGCTTTTCTCAGTACCACTAAGGTACCAGGGAAGTGGAAACTCGGAACAATTTTTCCCAATATAGATAAAGCCTGGATTAAAAAGTACGGTGATACATAGGTAAGGGGTAGATGGGGCCTTCCTAGAGGACACGATGTCTTCCTGAATTTAATCCATTAATAATCAACAAAGCAGCCCTACTGATTTAATGCCTAGGCTTTGCTGCCTGACTATATTTAACAAAGCTTTCGAATGGCAGGGTGATTTCCTACAGGAATACTGAGTTTTTTCCAGGGACAGATGTAGCCTTGGTACATTGTCTGGTTATGTAGAAGTTTTTTGTTTTTTTTTTTGTTTTTTTTTTAACTGCACTTGTGCTGTTCTCCTTTTTTCAGCTCGTAGCTGGAGACCCTTTGCTGCTACCTCAAAACCTTTTTGAAATTAACCAGTAATAAATAAGATCTTTCTCTATAGACAGCTTTTTCCAAAGGAATAAAGAATTAGAAAATATGGAGGATCCATAGTATGCATGCCTTTGGTTTACTGAGGTCCCTTAGGTGATATGGAATTCTTTAAAAATATAGATAGATTTTGATAACATCATAATCAAGATCCTAACAAATCACTAGCATCCATCAGACTATAAAGTTTCTGAGCAATTCTCTCCCCAACCCCCATCCTGAGCCTAACATTGTGACTTGCTCACAGCCTCACTGGATAGATAATGGTTAGATAAATGAAAGCATTCATTAATCAATGTGATGTGAAGAATTTGGATAAGTGATTCCTATTTCTCTCAGTCTAACAAGGGGAAGTAGTCCAATAAACATATCTGTAAGTTTGATAGAATTTGTAAGTTCTTTTGAATATTTGGAAATCTGATTTCATTTTTAAGACACACAGAGTCTATTATGATAGAGCAGTGAATTGTATTCAGTTAGGTAATTTTGTGCTTATTTTTAACCAGTTTGTTGTTTTTCTTCTTTCTTGTGGTTTTCACTATAGTATTCATGGATCCTATTAACAGTAAAGAAAGTGGCAGATGCCAGGCATGATAGCTCATGCCTGTACCCAGCACACTGGGAGGCTGAAGCAGAATTATTTGAGGCCAGGAGTTCAAGACCAGCCTGGGCAACATAGTGAGACCCTTTTTGTTGGTTTTTTGTTTTGTTTTTTTTTTTAAGGAGAAAGTGGAGATAATAGGTTACTCCATGGTGAGGCTTGGGATGGTGGTGGGAATGGAGTGGAGGAAGGACTCCCTTCCCAATGACTAGATATGTCTTAATTTGTAAGAGGGCTCTCTCCCTTGTGACTTTCTCTCCTTTACCTATGTCAACTTTGTGTTGGGAGTGTTCAGTACAATATGTGAATGGAAAATTCAGAAATGAATGTACCAATAGAAATAAAGATACATGTGGGTGTTGCTTTTTTACTTTTTCAATGAAGATCTGATCCTTTGGTGCTTTACTTGGTCCTAATCCCACTTTTCTGTGAGTTGTGGCTGAGGACTTGTCCTTAATTATAAGATTCTGGTTGTTGAAGCTGTTGTTTACGCATGAAGGACTACTCAGAATATCACTGTAATTACACATCTGCCCCTCTGAGTTCTTCAAAAATAGGAACATGACTGATATGTTTGGAAAAGGTTAAAAATATGCTTAGTGCTAAAAGGAAAATGAGCTAAAAATTTCCTGGTATTTTATTATAGTTCTATATTTTATGATGATCTTTATTGCAATAGTAATATCTTGACTTTATAAAATTCTTTCATGTTTTAACCCTTGGTGTCCATACTTTTGCTTCTGGGAATATCATGCAGGCTTGATGTAACCATTTTGCTTATAAGAAAAGCAAATTGGGTCAGGCACAGTGGCTCACACCTTTAATCCAAGCACTTTGGGAGGCCAAAGGGGACAGAACACTTGAGTCCAGGAGTTCGAGACCAGCCTGGGCAACATGGTAAAAACCTTGTCTCTACTGAAAATACGAAAATTTGCCAAGTGTGGTGACACACGCTTATAATCCTAGCTACTCAGGAGGCTGAGGCATGATCTTTTGTCAATTTAGTTTACAGGGCCCCAGCCACAGAACCTAGAAGGGTAAAAGAAAAGATCTCCCCTGCAATGCAATAGAAGAGTTTAAAGGATGTGACTCAGGGTAGGTCAGAGATCCACAAGTGGTTCATTTCTGTTGTCAAAATAAGTACAGTGAAAATACCTGTGAAAAGTAATAATTTAGAGACTGTTAGTAAATAGTTCTTTGGCATAAGGTCATTTGTCATATTATTTGGCTGGGGAAGGAACTTAGGTCATCCTCAGCTCTGGGATGCCTACACGGCAGGCAGATTGGTGCTTTTTGTAGCCTCACATAAGACAGAAACAAGCAGAGGGCAAAAGATAGAACTCAGCAGGAGAAAGTCTAGTTGACAGAGCAGGAGCATCGCCATCTTGGACAAGCACTGCCATTTTAAAGTTCACCTTGATCCCAAACTGCCTAAATCCAAGGGCATCAGCCTAATGGCTAAGGTCAGCATGACCATAAGCCACAAATGACATCTCTGACCACAAACATTCCAACCATAAGATAAACCCCTCCCGAACCAGAGACATGCCAGCCCCAAGATAACCTCCCCTCCAACCAGAGACATTCCAACCCTGCAATAAACTTCTCCCCCACACAGAAACATTCCAAGCCTGTGGTAAGTTCTTTCACCCTGAACCCTGAAATACTCTTAGACTGTATTTCTTTCCTCTTTAACTCTTACATTTCATGCCAAAACCCATGATGGGTGTCAGAAGTAGAGGTTCTCTTGCAACCCAGGAAACAATGGACAGCAGCTGCTCATCCTGCTGGATCCTGAGAGTCTCTGGCCGCCCACCCTGTCTTGTCTCTCACTTCACTTTTCAAGCCATTTGCATGAGAAGGACAACTAACCTGAAGGGGACTGCAAGGCTCGGGCTGCGGCTACTCTCCAGTGAGCCCTCAAAACCCTCAGGTCTCAGGAATCCATCTCCAACCACCTGCAACAAGTATTTCGTTCTCTCTTCTCTCCCTCTGTCTTTCCCTTTTTCCCTCTCTCCCTCCCTCTCCCACACACATGCACAGCTCCACTCCAAGAGGCCCTTTGCTGATTCCAACCAGAACATCCAACATCACACACTAATCCAGCTGACTGGTAAGGGCTGCCCTCCCCTGGCTTTCTCATGGTACCTGGGAACTCAGGTCTGCTGTCCCGGCTCAGAGGACCAGTGTGACTAAGCTAGAAGAAATCTTGGGGATGCCTAGTTTCTTCTTAGCTTGACCATCCTCTTTAGAAAGAGGATTCTGGGTCTCTGTCTTTTGTCTGGGGATGCCTAGAACCAAAACAGACATCATCGGCCTCTTCTCACCAGTTCACATAGGTGCCAAACAATCCCACATTCCTACATCCTCTACACTGGGCTGTCTCCTTCATAAACTCCCCAGACTTGCCTTACAGGGAAGCATAAAGCCAAAGCATTTAGCCTTTTCTTGCAACACTGCCTGGTCCCAATACAAATTTTCTTTTTTTTTTTTTTTAAGTATACTTTAAGTTCTAGGGTACATGTGCACAACGTGCAGGTTTGTTACATATGTATACATGTGCCATGTTGGTGTGCTGCACCCATTAATTTGTCATTTACATTAGGTATATCTCCTAATGCTATCCCTTCCCCCACCCCATGACAGGTCCTGGTATGTGATGTTCCCCTTCCTGTGTCCAAGTGTTCTCATTGTTCAATTCCCACCTATGAGTGAGAACATGTGGTGTTTGGTTTTCTGTTCTTGTGATAGTTTGCTGAGAATGATGGTTTCTAGCTGCATCCATGTCCCTACAAAGGACACGAACTCATCCTTTTTTATGGCTGCATAGTATTCCATGGTGTATATGTGCCACATTTTCTTAATCCAGTCTGTCACTGATGGACATTTGGGTTGGTTCCAAGTCTTCGCTATTGTGAATAGTGCCGCAATAAACATACATGTGCATGTATCTTTATAGTAGCATGATTTATAATCCTTTGGGTGTATACCCAGTAATGGGATGGCTGGGTCAAATGGTATTTCTAGTTCTAGATCCTTGAGGAATCGCCACACTGTCTTCCACAATGGTTGAACTAGTTTACAGTCCCACCAACAGTGTAAAAGTGTTCCTATTTCTCTACATCCTCTCCAGTACCGGTTGTTTTCTGACTTTTTAATGATCACCATTCTAACTGGTGTGAGATGGTATTTCATTGTGGTTTTCATTTGCATTTCTCTGATGGCCATTGATGATGAGCATTTTTTCCTGTGTCTGTTGGCTGCATAAATGTCTTCTTTTGAGAAGTGTCTGTTCATATCCTTTGCCCACTTTTTGATGGGGTTGTTTTTTTCTTGTAAATTTGTTTGAGTTCTTTGTAGGTTCTGGATATTAGCCCTTTGTCAGATGAGTAGATTGCAAGACTTAGGATTGTCTTGGCAATGCAGGCTCTTTTTTGGTTCCATATGAACTTTATTTATTTATTTATTTATTTATTTATTTTTTGAGACAGAGTCTCGCTCTGTCGCCCAGGCTGGAGTGCAGTGGCGCGATCTCGGCTCACTGCAAGCTCCGCCTCCCGGGTTCACGCCATTCTCCTGCCTCAGCCTCCCGAGTAGCTGGGACTACAGGCGCCCACAACCGCGCCCGGCTAGTTTTTTGTATTTTTAGTAGAGACGGGGTTTCACCGTGGTCTCGATCTCCTGACCTTGTGATCGGCCCGCCTCGGCCTCCCAAAGTGCTGGGATTACAGGCGTGAGCCACCGCGCCCGGCCTCCATATGAACTTTAAAGTAGTTTTTTCCAATTCTGTGAAGAAACTCATTGGTAGCTTAATGGGGATGGCATTGAATCTATAAATTACCTTGGGCAGTATGGCCATTTTTACAATGATGAACATTGATGTAAAAATCCTCAATAAAATACTGGCAAACCGAATCCAGCAGCACATCAAAAAGCTTATCCACCATGATCAAGTGGGCTTCATCCCTGGGATGCAAGGCTGGTTCAACATATGCAAATCAATAAACATAATCCAGCGTATAAACAGAACCAAAGACAAAAACCACATGATTATCTCAATAGATGCAGAAAAGGCCTTTGACAAAATTCAACAGCCCTTCATGCTAAAATCTCTGAATAAATTCGGTATTGATGGAATGTATCTCAAAATAATAAGAGCTATTTATGACAAACCCACAGCCAATATCATACTGAATGGGCAAAAACTGGAAGCATTCCCTTTGAAAACTGGCACAAGACAGGGATGCCCTCTCTCACCACTCCTATTCAACACAGTGTTGGAAGTTCTGGCTAGGGCAATCAGACAGGAGAAAGAAATAAAGGGTATTCAATTAGTAAAAGAGGAAGTCAAATTGTCCCTGTTTGCAGATGACATGATTGTATATTTAGAAAACCCCACTGTCTCAGCCCAAAATCTTCTTAAGCTGATAAGCAACTTCAGCTATGTCTCAGGATACAAAATCAATGTGCAAAAATCACAAGCATTCTTATACACCAGTAACAGACAAACAGAGAGCCAAATCATGAGTGAAGTCCCATTCACAATTGCTTCAAAGAGAATAAAATACCTAGGAATCCAACTTACAAGGGATGTGAAGGACCTCTTCAAGGAGAGCTACAAACCACTGCTCCATGAACTAAAAGAGGACACAAACAAATGGAAGAACATTCCATGCTCATGGATAGGAGGAACCAATACAAATTAGATAACGACAGCCGATGGCCCAAAAATTGAACCTTTGACTTTCAAATTCTCAAGGACCTTGACAACTTTATAACTAGGAACAGTGATTGGCAAGAGGTTCTCTATGTTCTGACTTTCTCCGACCCTCCCTATGTCAAGCTTACACTCCTTATGAAATCCTTCTTAATGAAAACCCTCCCCGGGTCTCTTCCTCCAAATTCCTTCCCCTGTAACCCCCCTTCCTCCAAAACCCCTTTTCACCCTGAAGATGAACCCCCTCCATATTTCTCATGCCCCTGCATTCACTCCTCACCCATCTGAACCCTCCACCCCAGTGGCCCCTCCTGACCCCAAGCCTTCAGCCCAAATCCTGCTCCTCCTCCTTCTCCACCTCAAACTACTCCAACCAGTCAAACCACCTCTGCCATTCTCCCTCTCCAGGAAGTGGTTGGGGTTGAAGGCATTGCTCGTATTCATGTCCCATTCTCCATATCTGATTTGTTGCAGATCAAACAGTATCTGGGATCTTTCTCTGAAAATCCCTCTCATTATCACAGGAAATTCCTACACATAACCCAAACCTTTAATGTAACTTGGCCTGATGTTTGTAAAATTTTAACCTCCACCCTCGCTCCTGGTGAAAAAGAACACATCTGGCATTCAGCTGAAGTCCACAGAGATGAACTCCATAACCAAGCCCCTATACAAAATCCAGTGGCCAATGATGCAGTCTCCCATAGAGACCCAGATTGGACTTACCAACAGAGAGACAATGGCATCATGCGAAGAGACCACATGATTACCTATCTCCTCGTGGGCATGGACAAAAATGCCCAAAGGCAGTTAGTTAATTATGAGAAACTTGGAGGAAGTACACAGGAGCCCAAGGAGAATCCTGCCCTTTTCTTATCACGCCTCACTGAAGCTATGCTAAAATATACCAATCTGGACCCAGAATCTAGAGAAAGGCAAACTTTTCTCCACCTCCAATTTATTTCCCAGCCTGCCCCAGATATCCGGAAAAAAAAATTACAAAAATTAGAGAAGGGTCCCCAGACATCTCAGCAGGACCTCCTAAATGTAGCCGTCCGTGTCTTTGAGATGAGGAACAAAAAATTCAAAAAGACAAATATCTCTGTCCAAAATACCAGATGCTCGCCTCTGCTGTCCAAAAATCAGTTACACAAAAGCCTCCCAATAACCCAAAGGGAAACTGCCTCACCTCTCCAGAAGTCTGTTTCCAATGTGGCAACCTTGGACACTGGGCAAAGTCTTGTCCTGGCCCCTTGCCAAGCCATGTTCAACTTGTGGTCTTTAGGGACACTGGAAAATGGACTGCTCTCAATGGGGACACCCTCCCTATTTGGTGTGGCCCATAATGAGGCCTCCTGACCATCACAGGAGGAATTCTCTTCACTGCTGGCACTAACAATGGAAGACTGAGGGTGCCCAGGATCCTTTGTCCCCACATCCAGTTAGTCCATGGAACCCAGGGTAATTGGGACGGTATCTGATAAGATTATTTCTTTTGGATACTGGGGTGAGCCTATCAATATTAGCCAAATATCAATGCCCATCATAACATTCATCCATTTCTGTTGTTGTCATGAAGGCCATACAAGAAACCCCATGCAAAACACTGCCACATTGTATTCAACATACCATCAGGCTTTTACACTTTTTCACTGAATGTGGGTAACAGATATCCGAAAGGAAGGCCTGATTAACCTCTTCAAAAATCTCATACCTAGGATTAATTGTAACTCTAAATACTTGAGAAATTCCACCAGCACGAAAGCAAGGTGCTCAACAAATGCTTTTTCCTAAAACAAAAAGGGACTTACTTTCTTTCCTTGGATTAGCGAGATATTTCTGATTATGGATAGCAAATTTTGCCATTATCGCTAAACCTCATTATGACCACACAAAAGGAAATCTTAACCAAACACTCGTTCTCACTCCAGACCTTTATCGTGCTTCCTGTCACCTAAAACGTGCCTTATTACCGGCTCCTGCTTTAGGCCTTCCAACTCCCTGAGACCCTTTATTCTATATTTACATAGTTCTCATAATCAGGCCCTTGGACTCTTAGCCCAACCCATGGGAGATTCCCTCCAAATTGTGGCATATTTTTCAAAACAACTAGACTCCATTTACAAAAGCTGGCCCCTTTGCTTAAAAATTTTGGCCACAGCCTCTCTGATTATCCCTGAGGCACAAAAACTCACATTCTATGAACACCTTCAGGTATTTTCTTCTCATAGTCTGCAAAATATGCTCAGCCATAAGGCACTCACCTCCATCTCATTCTCTCACATGCAAGCCTTACATTCAACTCTCCTTCAACAATTCTATCTCTTCATTAGATGCTCCCCACCAATCCCACCACTCTTTTGCCTTCAACACCAATTTTGGACCCCAACCAACACTCAAGCTCTGATTTAATTGAAAGTTCTTTCATCATGTTTCACCACCTTACTTCTACTCACATAAAGGGAGCCCCAGACAGGTTTACAGATGGCAGCGCATCAAAAAAACCCTCCCATCCAAGCAGGATTTGCCGTCATTGAGGGATATCATGATGATACTCACTCTCTCCCACCTAGAAAAGTCATAGAGCCTGCCCCCTTGCCTTTGGGCACATCCTCCCAACAAGCAGAATTAGTTGCCCTAATAAGAGCACTAACCCTAGCAAAAAACACACAAGTTAATAGATACACCAATTCTAAATGTGCCTATAACATCACCCATTCCAGTGCCTAAATTTGGAGTGAGCAAGTCTATCTCACGGCTAAGGGAACTCCTATCATTAATGAAAAACTAATCTATTATTTACTAAAGGCAGCTTTACTTCCAGAAAAGGTTGCAGTTACCCATTGCAGAGGACATCAATCAGATAAAAGCCACATTTTGGTAGGAAACCATGACGCTGACTATCGGGCAAAATACACCTCAACCAATTATCCAATGCCCCAGTACCTATTTCCCCTCATACAACATATCCCCTCCTTTTATCCAGAACACCAAATACAACAACTAGTCATGATGGGAGCACAATTCAAACCCCCATACTGGTTCATACAAAACAAATTAGTCCTACCTGACCTTGAAAAAAACAACCCTTTTATGGGACATTCACAACCTCTTCCAGACTAGCCGTTCCCCTCTACAACATTTCTTAAGTTCCCATACAGGAACAACTGAAAGCCATTCCCCATCAATGTTCTATTTGCCAAAAAGCTTCACCCCACTCCCACACCAGACCCCCTTCTTTCCTAACCCATCAAGCCAGGGACACCTTCCAGGACAGGATTGGCAAATTGATTTTACCCATATGCCCCCAGTTAAAAAGGTTCAATTTCCTCTAATTCTGCTCAATACCTTTTCAGGATGGGTCAAGGCTTTTCCCATGACCAAAAACAGGCTTCTACTGTCACCTCAAAATTAATAGCAGAAAGCATACCCAGGTTCAGGGTGCCTCTTTCTTTTCAATTCAACAATGGTCCTGAATTCATCTCTCAAATTACTCAAACACTTGCACAAACTCTACAAATCACCTGGAAGCTACACATCCCCTGTCAACCTCAAATCTTCAGGAAAGGTTGAAAAAATGAATGGCATTCTAAAAAACACCCTCACCAGGTACTCCAAACACATAAAGAGTGGGTTACACTTTTACCTTTGGCCCTCTTAAAAATTGGGGCACTCCCAGGTAAACCCGTAATGCTCAGCCCCTTTGAACTCATGTATGGAAGACCACTCGCCCCCTTTGTTCCACCTCAGGGTCAAGCGCCAATTCTACCAAATCTTCTCATTTCCCCTCTTCTACATACCATCCACCATTTCATTTGGGAATATGCTGACAAATACCTGCCACAATCCATTGCCAACTCCTCTAATCCCTTCCTACAGTCAGGAGATTGGGTTCTGATAAAAGATCCCAGTCCTACCCCCAATTCCCCCTCGCACTTAAATGGAAGGGACTTTACCAAATCATCCTTATGACGCCCATGGCAGCAAAACTCCAGGGACTCCCCAACTGAATTCATTATATTTCTCTCAAGAAAACAGATTTCCCTTCCCCACATACCCAAACAACCAAATCTAAAACCCCTTCAGCCTTCTCTTGTGTCTCCGTAAGACCCACTTCCCTTTGCCTCACTTGAATCCTGTAAGAAAAGGAAGAGAAATCCACATAAGCCACTTATGTCTCTTTCTCTCCCAAACTTTCATCACTTCTTAACCAACCTTGTTACAGACCTTCAGTAGTACCCTTATGAAACTCCCATTATACATCCTGATCAGCTCCTTACTGTTCTATGGGACCTATGGCTTCAAGGAACTTTCTAGGACTTTACTCCTATCCAAATAACCTTTTTCTCTTTTTGCTTTTTTTTTTTTAAATATAAATTCCCTGAGTATATGAACCTTACCAATGCAACCAATCCTCATTGCTCTCAAGCTAGAATGCTCTATAAACCGTACACAATCTCTTGCTGCAAGCTAACTCCTCCTTTGCTCTGGAATCCTGGATGTGCTTATCACTGTCTTCCTCAGCTTACACAGCCCTTCCTGTACCCCTTTATGACCTTTTAAGAGGAAGCATAACCCTAATTTATAAACTCCAAAGAGCTTCCTTTTCTGAAAGAGCTGACACCCTGGTCAGTAATTATCCCACTTCCAGGGCCAGTCAGGCTAACAAATTATTTCAAACCTATTACAACTCCCTACAATGCTTCAAGCCCCAAGGCCCTCCCATTGAAGTCCCTATAACTAAATATACCCCCTTTTACAAGAAGCTTCACTTTGCTTTTCAGCCTCTGAGGGAAATCTCCCTGTAAGATCCTTAACACCTAACCAACGCAATCGCACCATCATTATTAAACACCTCTGTGACCATCAGGCTAACTGATTTGACTACCAAGTATCACCTGAAGCAAACGGAACATTTCTGCATTTGACTTGTTTTTTGTTTTTTTTTTTTTTGAGACGGAGTCTCGCTCTGTCACCCGGGCTGGAGTGCAGTGGCCGGATCTCAGCTCACTGCAAGCTCCGCCTCCCGGGTTCACGCCATTCTCCTGCCTCAGCCTCCCGAGTAGCTGGGACTACAGGCGCCCGCCACCTCGCCCGGCTAGCTTTTTGTATTTTTTAGTAGAGACGGGGTTTCACCGTGTTAGCCAGGATGGTCTCGATCTCCTGACCTTGTGATCCGCCCGTCTCAGCCTCCCAAAGTGCTGGGATTACAGGCTTGAGCCACCGCGCCCGGCTGCATTTGACTTGTTTTATGGCCTCTCCCTTAAGCAATGCCTCCAGCCTAACTTGTGCTGTCCCTGGTGCCCATCTTTTTCCATGGCTTAATGTCAATGGTACAACATCGATCACATTAAATGTGTAAAAAATAACTCTTCCTATATTTCTACTACAATAAGTGTCTCTCTGGCCTCCTCCTTGTCCATCTGGAGTAATGAACCACAGGAAAGAAAAAACACTCCATCTTTAATTCACTTATTCTCTTTCCATATCTCTGCCTATATTTAAGACAAAGGTTTGTTCTTTTTGTGTGGCACCAACACATATCTTTGTCTCCCCACCAACTGGACTGGAACCTGTACCTTAGTTTATCTATCTCCCCCACACTAGACTAGTTCCCCCAATTAACCTTTGCCCATCCCATCCATTCAATATGTTACGAAAAGAAGGGCCATCCACATCCTTCCCTTAATGGCTGCTTTGGGTATAACCTCTGGACTTGGATGGGAACAGGCAGATTAGTCATCTCCTTAACATACTTTAAGGCTCTTTCAACAGAACTACAGGCCTCTTTAGAAGATATAGCCCGAAGCCTTCTAAGAGTCCAAGACTAACTAGACTACTCGACTCTGGTACGGTCCTCCAAAACAGGTGGGGACTAGATCCTATAACCGTTGAAAAAGAGGCCTCTGCCTCTCATTGGGTGAAGAATGTTGTTTCTGTATCTATCAATCAGGCCTAGTACCACTGCTGAAAAACTTAAAGGGCTAAAAAGCTAAGGGTATAACAAAACAACCAAATAGATTATTGGTTTGAGAACAAAATCATAGCATGGGTCATCCCACCTCTGGGCCCTCTCCTAATGATACGTCTAGGCCTAATGTTCTTAGGCTGCCTAATTACCCTTTTTCAAAGATTTTTAACCGACAGGATCATGGCCATTTCACAATTACCCCAAAACATCTACATCCTGCAGTCAATCTGAGACCAAAAAACTCTCCATCCCCTCGTCAACAGGAAGTAGCCAGAAAGAACACACCACCCCTCATCCTTTTTATAACTATAGAGTCTGGATTGACAGAGCAGGAAGATTGCCATCTTGGACAAGCATCACCATTTTAAGTTCACCTTGATCAAAAACCACCTAAATCCAAAGGGCATCAGCCTAATGGCTAAGGTCAGCGTGACCATAAACCACAAATGTCACTTCTGACCAGAAACATTCCAACCATAAGATAAACCCTTCCCCGATCAGAGTCATGCCAGCCCCAAGATAACCTCCCCTCCAACCAGAGACATTCCAACCCTGCAAATAAACTTCTCCCCCACACAGAAACATTCCAAGCCTGTGATAAGTTCTCTCACCCTGAATTAAATACTCTTAGTCTGTAAGAGAGAAGTCTCCTGACCAAAAGCGGTCTGAAGTCCCTCTCAGGTTTATTCTCCAAAATAAACCTGTCTTTGATGGTTGAGCTGCTTTTCATGTTTCTTTCCTCTTTAGCTCTTACACTAGTGCTCTAGTGCTACTTCACTATTTTTTTCTAGAACAGCTGGAATTCTCTTTTTAGATAGAATGGGACTCAGGGAGATTTGATCACTTCATAAATTTTTTTTCAAAGCAGGTCCCAATTCTTTCCATCCCTTTCAACAATCTTCAGTGCCTTATAATAGATTAAATGACGGTTTCTAATAAATGACAATATTCTAGCTTAGTAGACAATATACAAAATGGAGAGGGAGAGTTTTGCATAGTCTTAAAGTAATAATAGCTAAATAAAATATAATCATCAACTTAAAGATAACTCTAATTACCACACAATATGAACAATTTCCATATAATTAACTGTTGTTTAGGCTATAGAGTAACAAAGACAGCTCTCTGGTTTTCTTGTAGGTAGAATACATATTGGTTTGGCAGATGTTTTACTTACTATCAATTGCTTTTCAATAGATAGTTGCCTTTCCTTTGCAGTGAATTCAACACAATCCACTTTAAAACAACAAATGTTTATTGAGTAATCACTATATACAAGGGAATATGTTAGGCCTGAGAAGAAAAACAAAAATAAGCCTCAATACTTTCTCTTGAGATAGTAATAAAAAGGAATAAAATGTATGTGTAAATTATGATGATCTGTGGCAGCAGAAGATAAGTGAATAAATGTATTTCATCTGGGTGGAAAAGTTTTGTCTTACATTTGTGATGATACTAGAAGGTAGGCAAGATTTAAAGGACTGAGACAAAGGAAGGAGTTTCCAAGAAAAGGGAACACTGCCTATGAAAATATGAGGCAGATAATCTTGGAGTGTCTTAGATTTTTCAAGTTTCTATAACAAAATATAAACCACAAGGCTTATAAACAACAGCAATTTATTTCTCACTGTTCTAGATGCTGGTCCAAGATCAAGGCACCAGCAGATACAGTGTCTGGTAAGAGCCCATTTCCTGGCTCATAGCTGACACCTTTCTTGCTGTGTCCTTACGTGGTAAAAGGGGCTAGCTAGCTAGCTCTCTGGAGTATCTCTTACAAGCATACTAATACCTGTCATGAGGGTGGAGCCTTGATTATCTAACACCTCATAAAGGCCTCACCTCCTATTACCATCACCTTGGACATTAGGATTTTACCATATAAATTTGGGGAAGACATAAACAATCAGACTATAGCAGTGTGTTTTCAGGGAAGAATGAGAGATGTGGTTGACAGAAATTTAAGGTTATCACAATAGATTGGGACTAGTTTGTGCTTTTTTTTTTTTGGACACGGAGTCTCGCTCTGTCACCCAGGCTGGAGTGCAGTGGTGCAATCGCAACTCACTACAAGCTCCGCCTCCTGGGTTCACGCCATTCTCCTGCCTCAGCCTCCTAAGTAGCTGGGACTACAGGTGCCCATCACCATGTCTGGCTAATTTTTTGTATTTTTAGTAGAGACAGGGTTTCACTGTGTTAGCCAGGATGGTCACGATCTCCTGACCTTGTGATCCGCCCGACTCGGCCTCCCAAAGTGCTGGGATTACAGGAGTGGACCACCGCACCCGGCCTTGTTTGTGCTTTCTAATACAGTAGCCATTAGCTACATGTGGCTACTCAGCACTTGAAATATGGCTAAAGAGAAATTTTCTGTAAATGTAAAATACATACCAGATTTTGGACACTTAATTTTAAAAAGTAAAATATCACATGTTTTTATATTGATTACACATTACCAGATATTTTCAATAAAATACGTTACTAGAATTAACTTCATCTGTGCCTTTCTACTTTAATGTGCGCACTAGAAAATTTTAAGTTACATATGTTGCTCATATTATTTTTCTATAGGATAACATTGGGCTGAATTATGCCAAAACTTGAGTATCAGACAAAGCTCCCCAATAACCTTTGCTGCCACTGCAGACTCCCACAGCCTAGGCCACCAAGGTTTCCCACAGTCTTCACAGATGGTGACCTCAGTTGACAGAGCTACATGGAGACTGCACCACTGCACCCTGCCAGCCAGCACCCTAACACATACTTGCAAGTGAAAGGCTTTCTCCACTGAAGCCAGTCCATAAAATCTGGAAACATTTACTGCTCCCTCAAATGTACAGACATCTCTGGAAGGCCACAAGAAACATGAAAAAGCAAAGAAACATGACAACACCAAAGGAACAAAATAATTGTCCAATTACTAACCACCTCAAAATGGAGATCTAGGAATTGTCTGAAAATGGATTAAAAATAATTATTTTAAGGTAGCTCATTGAGATGCAAGATAACGCAGATACCTCAACAAAATCAGAAAAGTAAGACATAAAATAGAAAGTTCAACAAAGAGAAATCACAGATGAGCCAAATAGAAATCCTGGAGCTGAAGAATACAAGTAATAAAGTGAAAAAAAATACAACAGAGAACTTCAACAGCAGATGAGATCAATCAGGAGAAAGAATTGGTGAACTCAAAGACAAGGCTTTTGAAATTATTCACTCTGAGGAGAACAAAGAAAAAGAAGAATGAAAAAGAGTAAACAAACCCTGCAGGACTCATGGGCCACCATTAAGTGAACAAATATACACCTTATAGGAGTTTTAGAAGGAGAAGAGAGAAAGAGAAAGATACTTATTCAAAGAATTAATGATTGCAAACTTCCCAAATCTTGGAAGATAAATAAACGTCCAAAGTCCATGAAGCTCAGAAGTTCCCAAATAGGCTTTACCCAATGAAGACTTCACCATGACACATTATAATCAAATTGTCAAAATTCAGAGAATTTTGAAAGCAGCAAGAAAGAAGTGACTTTCCACATATGGTGGAACCTCAAAGGTTATCCGCAGATTTATCTTGCAGATCAGGAGAGAATGGGAAGATACATTCAAAACTATTAAAGAAAAAAATTTGTTAATGGAGAATATTTTAACTGGCAAAGTTGTTCAGAAATAAAGGAGAGATACTTTCTCAGATTAAAAAAAAAAAAAAAAAAAAGCTCAGCAAGTTCATTCCTAGACCTGCCTTATAAGAAATGCTAAGGAGAATTTTTCAAGCCAATGAAGTGAAAGAATGCTAGTTTGTAACATAAACACATAAAAATATAAAATTCACTGGTAAGGTAAATGTATAGTCAAATTTGGAATTCTTTAATACTGTTAACGATCTTGTGTAAATCACTTTTAAACTCTAGTATGTAAGTTAAAAGACAAAAGATTTAAAAATAATTGTAGCTATAAAATTTTGTTAACAAATACATAATATACAACAATGTAAGTTGAGATAACAAACACATAAAATATAGAGTGTAAAGAAGTAAAGGTTGAGACCTCTTGTGTGCTATTTAAGTTTTATGATCTTTAAATAGACTGTTACACTATAAGATGTTTCATGTAAAACCCATGGTAATCACAAGGCAGAATCCTATAGTAGATACACAAGAGATAAAGAGAAATAACCAAAGCATACCAATATAAAAAATCATGAAATCACAACGACAGGAATAAGAGAGAAACAAAGGAACTATAGCACAGTCAGAAACATTTAACATAATGGCAATAGTAAGTCCCTACCTATAAACAATTACTTTAAATGTAAGTAAATTCTCCAATCAAAAGACATAGAGCAGCTTAATAGATTTTAAAAATAATAATAATAATTATATGCTGCTCTCAACAGACTCACTTTAGCTTTAAGGCCATTCATAGTCTGAAAGTGGAGGTATAGAAAAAGATATTCCATGCTAATATTAACCAAAAGAGAGCAAAGTGGTTACACTTAACATCAGACAAAATAGACTAAGTCAAAAACTGTCATAAGAGACAAAAAGAGTCATTGCATAATGATAAAGGTGTCAGTTCATCAAAAGGACATAACTATAAATATATATGCACATAATGTCAGAGCACCTAAATATATGAAACAAATATTAACAGATCCCAAGGGAAATATACATAACAATTCAATAATAGTAGGGGACTTCAATACCCTACTTTCAACAATGGACAGATCATCCTAACAGAAAAGATAACATAAAAGCATTGGAGCACCGGACTTAAAGTTCATTTTACACCAGCCAGACTTAACAGACATGTACAGAACATTCTATCCCAAAGTAGCAGGGTACACATCCTTCTCAGGCATACACAGAACATTCTCCAGGACAGATCAAATGTTAGGCCACAAAACAAATCCCAAATTTAAGAAGATTGAAATCATATCCAGTAGTTTTTTAAATCACAGTTATATGAAATTAGAAATTTATAACAGGAGAAAAACTGGAAGGATCCAAAATATGTGGTAATTAAATACATTCCTGAATAATCACTAGACCAAAAAAGAAGTCAAAATGGAAATTTAAAATATCTGAGACAAATGAAAATGCAAACTCAACATACCAAAACTTAGGTAATGCAGCAAAAGTAGTTATAAAAGGGAAATTAATAGCAGTAAGTGCCTGCATGAAAAGAAAAAATCTTAAATAAACCTTACACTCCAAAGAACTACAAAAAAAGAACAAACTATATGCAAAGTTTTCAGAAGGAAAGATTAAAACAAAAATAAATGAAATAAGGACTAGATAAACCATAGAAAAGATCAAAACTAAAAATTTGTTTTTTGAAAAGATAAAATTGGCAATAGTTAAGAAAAAGACTGAAAATCAAAAATGAAACAGGACACATTACAACTGATGTCACAGAAATAAAAAGGATCATAAGAGACTACTATGAACAATTAAGTGCCAACAAATTGGATAACCTAGAAAAAAATGAACAAGTTCCTAGAAACATACAACCTACCTGAATCATGAAGAAATAGAAAATCTGAACAGATTAATAATGAGTAAGGAGATTGTATCAGCAATCAAAAATCTCCCAATAAAAAGGCTCAGGACAGATTGGCTTCATTGGTCAATTCTACTAAACATTAAAAAAAAAATACCAATCTGCCTTAAACTCTTCAAAAATATTAAAGATGAGGGAATCAAACTTATTTTATGAGGCCAGCATTACCTTTGTATCAAAAACGGACAAGGACACTACAAGAAAAGAAAACTACAGGCTAATAACCCTAATGAATATAGATGCAAAAATCCTCAATGAAATACTAGCAAGCCAAATTCAACAGAACATTAAAAGAATCACACAGCATGTTCAAGTTGGATTTATCCTGAGGATACAAAGATGTTGTAATATATGCAAATCTATAAATGTGATACATCACATTAACAGAATGAAGAAAACCAAATGATCATCTCAAGAAATGCAGGAAAAGCATTTTTAAAAATTTATTATTTTATGATTAAAACTCTCAATGAATTAGGTATAGAAGAAATGTACCTCAAAATAATAAATGCTATATACTATAAGCTTACAGCAAACATCGTATTCAATGGTGAAATGCTGAAAGCTTTCCCTCTAAGATCAGGAATAAGACAACAACACCTAATTCTCCAGAATTTCCATTTAATATAGTAATGAAAGTCCTATCCAGAATAATTAGGTAAGGAAAATAAATAAGGGCATCCAAATCAGAAAGGAAGAAGTAAAATTGTCTGTTTGCAGATAATATAATCCTGTATGTAGAAGCCCTAAAGGCTCCACCAAAAAAACTGTTTGAACTATACAATTTCAGTAAAGTAGCAGGATACAAAATCAACATACAAAATTAGGTAACATTCTCATTCTCTCTCGCTTTATTGCCCAAGCTAGTCTTGAACTCTTGGCCTCAAGTGATCCTCCCCTCTTGGCCTCCCAAAGCACTGGGATATAGCTGTGAGCCATTGCAGCCTGTCAGTGGTTTCTATACACTAACAATGAATGATCTAGGGGGAAAAGGTCAAGAAAATAATCCCATTTGGAATAGCATCAAAAAGCATTAAACTTAGGAATACATTTAACCAAGGAGGTGAAAGATTTGAACACTGAAAACTATACAACATTGACAAAAGAAATTGAAGATGACACAAATAAATAGAAAGATATCCTATGTTCATGGATTGGAAGAATTAATGTTAAAATGTTCATATTACCCAAAGTGATCAATACAATCCATATAAGAATTCCAATCGCATGTTTCCATAGAAACAAAAAAAATCCTAAAGTGTGTACGTAACTACAAAGACACCAAAGGTGGGGGGGAAGCTAGAGGCATCACATTACCTGATTTCAAATTATATCACAAAACTATAGCAATCAAAACAATATGGTACTGGCATAAAACCAGACACACAGAAAAATAGAACAGAACAGGGAACACAGAAATAATCTCACATGTATAGTCACTAATCTTTGACAAAAGCATCAACAATACACAATAGGTTAAGAATAACCTCTTCAGAAAATATGGTGCCAAGAAAACTGGGTATCTACATGCAAAAGAATGAAATTGTCCCCTTATCTTACATATGTGAAAATTCAATTCAAAATGCATTAAAGTCTCAAACATAAGACCTTAACTATAAAGCTACTAGAAGAAAACCTAGGGGAAATCCTCCTTGATGTTGTACTTGGCAGTGATTTTTTGAATATCACACCAAAGGCACAGGCAATGAAAGCAAAAATAAACAAGTGGGCCTACACCAAAGTAAAAAGTTTCTGCACAGTGAAAGAATCAACCAACAAAATGCAAAGGCAACCCATGGAATGGGAGAAAATATTTGCAAACTATATATGTGGTAAGGGGCTAATATCCAAAATATAAAAGGAACTCATACAACTCAAGAGCAAAATAAATAAATAAATAAATAATAAAAATGGGCAGAGGGTCTGAATAGACATTTTTTTTCAAATAAAACATACAAATGGTCAACAGCTATATGAAAAAGTGGTCAGCATCCACTAATCATCACAACCACAAGGAGACATCACTTCACACATGTTAGAGTGGCTATTATCAAAAAGTCAAAAATTTCAAATGTCGGCAAGGATGTAGAGAAAAGGGAATTCTGTACACTATTGGTTGGAGTGTAAATTATTACAGCCATTATGGAAAACAGTATGCAGTTCCTCAAGAAACCTAAAAATAAAACCTAAAATAAAAATTGTATAATCCAACAATTTCACTTCTGAGAATATATCCAAAGGAAATAAAATCAGCATCTCAAAGGGATATCTACACATCCATGTTCATTGCACCATTATTCACCATAGTCAATGGAATAGGATATGGAAATAACCTAAGTATTTGTCAGTGGATAAATGGGTAAGGAAAATGTGGTATATAATGAATTATTATTCTGCCTTTAAAAAGAAGGAAATCCTGCCATTTGTAAAAACATTAATAAACCTAGAGGGCATTAAGCTAAGTGAAATAAGCCAGACACAGAAAGATAAATGCTGCATGATCTCACTTAAATAAAAATCTATAAGATGGAATCTAAAAAAGTTGAACCCATAGAAACAGTAGAATTGAGGTTGTCAGGATCTGGGAATCTAAAATTCTAAAATCTAAAAAAGTCAAACTTATAGAATGTGGGATCTAAAAATGTTGAACTTACAGAGACAGAGTAGAATAGTGGTTGCCCCCAGGGAGGCAGGTGAGCGATGGCAAAATGTGGGTCAAAGGGTACAAGCTCTCAGAAAGTTCTAGAGAGCTAATGTCCAACATAGTGGTTACAGTTAATAACAACGTATTGTGTACTTGAAACTTGCTAAGATAGATCTTAAGTAGATCTTGCACACACCCCTCATCTCCCCTCAAAAAAACAAGGTAACTATGTGAAGGAATAGGTTGTTAATTAGGTGGGGGAATCGTTTCATAATGTATATGTTTATCAAAACATCACATTGTATATCTTAAATATATACAGTTTTTGTCAGTTATACCTCAATAAGGATGGGGGGAGAATTTTATAGCTATGTCCACTATTAAAGAAAACACTTTACATAGAAATTTCTGTAGGAAAAAATTTGTTATTACGAATCTGAATTTCTCTAGCCTGTAACTTCCATTTTCCTTTTGAAATGATAGTTCTTTAATGGAATTGTTTAAAACTGAAGGTTGGTTGCTTGGAAACCCAGTTATCGAGTTTTTTTATGCTGTCTGAAATTTAAAGTACTTCAGCATAGATAATGTGATTTGTAGGTGTCTGTTTAAATTAGCGTTAATCTGTACCCAAGAAGATGCTTAACACTCGATGTACTCTAATCATAAACTCATACCTGAAAGGTGGGCTGCATATGAAAGATGCTGTACTCTGGATAATTCTGCCAGAGCTTCAAAACTTGCTATCTGAATCTGCACTTAAAGAGTTTCAGAAGAGATTATATAAGACCATTTTCAATAGAGAAATGAATGATATGCCTCTACTCTTGGATGAACAGAAGTATGAGAAATGAAGAGCCTGGCAGCTTAACACTTTGGGAAAAGACTCCTAAAATGTAGAACCCTATCTTGCATGCCTCCCCCTAATGAAGGGTTCTTTTGTCTGACACAATTAGAAAGTTAGCTGATCTTTCAGTCAGAACACTTTCTCATTTTTCCTGGGAATGAGCCTTTCAGGCAAAGTGGTTACTAGAGTTCCTAAATGATCAGAGTTATCAGGACTACACCGAGCTTACAGAGCAAGTGGTATGACTGGGAGTCTGCTTGTAACAGGTATTTGTACACCTCTTGATCTGAGACTTACTTTCATGAGAGGTTGAAGATGTATACCTCAGTGACTATACAGCCTGTTTTGCTCAGGAGGGTCCCAGTTTGCACTTACTGTCCAGTCTTGGTTTTTAATAACACCATTTTTCACTTCTAAAAGTGTCCAAGTTTGAACGATAAATTATAAGGATACTCTTTTGTGGTATTTTAAAAAATATGTCCACAAATTCTTTGCTGTTTGTCCCTCAAGAGAAGGAGCCTAATTCCTTACCTCTTGAGTACAGGCTGGACATAGTGACCAGCTTCTAAGGAATCAAGTAAGGCAGAAGTGATGCTGTGTGACTTTGGCCCATGTCCTAAAAGATCCCCTTGATTTTTTGTATTTTTAGTAGAGATGGGGTTTCACCGTCTTAGCCAGGATGGTCTTGATCTCCTGACCTCGTAATACACCTGCCTCAGCCTCCCAAAACACTGGGATTACAGGCATGAGCCACCACGCCTGGCCTAAGATCCCCTGCTTTTTTTAGGGGAGACCACTCACTGGGGAGAAACCAGCTTCCATGTTGTGAGAACACCCAAGTAGGCCTAAGAAGAGGCCCACATGGCAAGGACCTGAGGTCTCCTGCCAACAGCCAAGTCAAGCAGGCCATTTTGGATGTGGATCCTCCAGCCCCAGTCAAACCTTCAGAGACAACAGCCCCAACTGACAGCTTGACTCCAGCTTCATGAGAGACCCTGAGCTAGAACCACCTAACTAAGCCATTCTCAGATTCCTAATTTTCAGAAAGAATGTAAATATTTGCTCAGCACTGCTAAGTTCTGAAGAATTTTTTATGCAGCAAAATAGAATACAACTACCTATAGTTCTCACACAGTTCTCATCCTTAGACTTTATTGATAACCTGATAAATGAAAATGACCAAATTGTCATAGGTCTGATTGAGCCCCAAACCCTCTCAGTATGTTCATATTTCAGCATAGCAAAAGAAAAATTAACCATTAAATTACACTTAGTAGTAATAGCTATCACTTTTTGGGCATTTAGAGTTTCTTAGAAACTCTGCTAGAATTTTGTGTAGATTTACCTGGTATACTTCTCACAATAAGCCCTAAGAAGGGTATCCCCAACTTCATTTTGTAAGCAAGAAATCTGAGATTCAGGTAAGGCAGGCTACATAAGTTCCCATAGCCATTCATTGGTGGAACCAGCTCTCCACCCAGGTCTATCTGACTCCAAAGTTCACACTCTTCACCAAACTTAAAAATACACTCTACTATCTTTCAACAAAGAATCCAAAAAAAAAAAAAAAATTTTAGTGAAAGACAATGAACAAATGCAGAGAAACTTTGTCTGAAAGAGAAAATATGTAAGGTTTTATATGCTGTTTTTAAACCACATTTTTTTTCAAAGTAAATAATACATTCATATGGTTCAAAAGACACAAAATATATTTTGACAAGATAGTGCTCACCTTTGCCCCCAGCCACCTGGTGACCCCTCCCTGAAGGCAATGAACATTGTTTCTTGCACATCTTTCCAAAAATATTCTATGTGTATAGAAGACCATGCCTACATGTACTCCCCACCACTACCATTCCTTCTTACACCAGTGATAGTATAGACCGTACATTGTTTGGCACCTTTTTTTAACCTAACAATGAATTTTGGATGTCATTAAGAATCAGTGAATAACAAAGTATCCTCACTTTTTTTTTTTTTACAGCTGCATTATATTCTATTGAATTGTATAACATAATTTATGTCATGACTACCCTTTTAATGATTTTAGTTATTTGCAATCCTGTTATTTCAAAACAATATGCTGTGATAACTTTGCCCACACATCATTTCTAAATGCAAGTTCTCAGCCCCATAGCCTACAGTGACTTGCTGAAGGTTCAGTCCTAAGGCATTATGGACTAAATTGTTTACTAGCTTAATGTTAAAACTGTAAGTACTGTGTTGTGATTTTTGTAGTTTCTAATTTGGTCTCGAGGTCTCTGTGGAGAATGGCCATAAACCAAGATAGCCACTCGCTAGGAGAGCCCTGGTTCAAGTGTGATGGTCATGTGAGACACAATGAGGAGGTGAAACCAAATTGCATGAAACAGAAGAAATGTATGACTTACATATCCCAGAGAGGTTAGGGGTCCCAACGGGAGGCCCACAGGAAGTCTGGAGGCAACAGGGAGCTCAACCACCAAGTAGGAAGCGAGAGAGGAGAGAGCACATGTGGGACGAGGCTTTCATTAAGGCCCATTAGGCTTCCTGAGGGGGTTGTGAATTGTCTGGTTTAAAGAAAACACAGACGAAGGGGGGAACTTATTAACATGACTCTGGTGTGGGCCATTAGGTTTTATCATGGCCAGCAGCTGTGGGATGAGGAACACGTGGGCTATATTGTAAACAACCACACAGGGAGAGGAAGTTTTCACCTGGTCAAATGCGACGGGGTACTACCGGGTTCCAGTAACTTCTGTTAGGTCTAAAATGGATGCCCAGGCAGCAACTCCATTAAATAAATTTGTGACAGTACTGAAACTACTGGCTTCTACTATTCTGAGAGTGGGGTGAGGGCAAAAGAACACAATTATTTTAATATTTCTTCTCTTAAACAAGTTAATAGGCATTTGTCTTCTAACCCACTTTATCAGAAAATAGCTGATGAAATTATTTGAATTTGGCAGGCTTATCAGTTTAGTTTTCAACACATTCTCATTTGTCTGTGCAACCAAGGAAATGGTGGCTGCTTTTTAATATAAATACCTTTGTCTTTTCCTCAAACTTCTCCCATCTTCTCTTCTTGGAATTCCTACCTGCTCCCGTCCTGCTCCTCCTTTAGATATGCAATTATTTAGGCCTGAAAGCTGGAATTCACCTGTTTCCTCTTTTTTTTTTCCTCTCCCCCATATTGTGAGGCAATCCATCAGAAGAGCCAGAAGTGACCTCAAAATTCTCATTCTTGGTTGCCAGGACAATCGGCCAGCTGGGATGGGAGGCTCCTTCTCACAGTATGAGAGGCTGCACTCACACCAGCTGCTCGAGTGACCAGCCCCCTTTCCAACCAGTCCCTCCAGCCCCACGCAATCTCCCATAAGCTCAAAGTTGCCATATGCTGGATGACTAGCATTCCTAGACAAAGTCTGTAAACCTCAGCCTCCAGCAGCATGTCTCTCCCTGCAACAGGCTGCTTTCTCACATGTGCCCTATAAAAACGATATCAAGGGGTTAGTTTCCACTATTGGAATATAGACCCACACTGCACATCCAGCAGGGCACCCTGCTCCAGCATACTTCTCTGTGGGATGATGGGAGAATGGTGACCTGCTGTCTCTTCCCTTGATAATTCTTCCAATTACCTTCCCAATAATTTAGCCCAATAATTCGTCCCTTTTTCCAGTAAAGTCTCTTCCTAAACACATGCTGTGTGGCATTGTGGAACTTGTCCTGCCCCTGAAATGAGATAAGTGAGATAAAAAGAGACCCATCTTGCATAGCATATGACCGATTAGTCTCCAAATACTCCTAATCCTGGAGCGGCTGGTTTACCCAATGATGGACTTTGTAGGTAAGGCAAAGTACAGCATTTTTGTTTCTCACCGCTCGGCCTTAAACCTGCCCTGCAGATCCATTCTAAACCAACCCTGGAAGAACTCTCAGGCAAGGAATGTAACCTTTCTGGTCACTGTCACACAATAAACAGTCCAGTCTAGCTGACCTGGCTGTGGGGATGAGGAATTACAAGAGCAGTCAATGTCACTAGAGTCAGAGCCACCGCTGCCAACCACCCTCCTGAGGCATACATAGGGGAACTTCCAGTAGCACCACATCTTGGAACAAAGAGTAGATGTCCAACTTACCAGAGGGCAACATCCTACCAAAATCCCAAGGATAACAGAAAGATACAAGGGGTGAGAAGCAGCCTCCTTTATTGGATAAAACCAAGCTTCTCATGCCAGACCATGTCAACATGAGTAACTAATCAAAATAATTAGAAGGTGCTTACAGCTGAATGCTGATCAAGCTTCTTCCTGTTGGTGAGCAGAAGCAGTATGGTGAGCATTTCCACACTGGTTTCCAAGGTGTATAAAAATGAGAAGAATGAAGATAGATTCCTGTAAATAGTATATGACTCTCCGGAGACACTTGGAATGAAATTTCTATTTAAGACTGGCAAGACACATCTATTCTAGAATTTTTAAAATGCTTAACATGGAAGAAAAGGGATGCTACCAGCTGAGACGGATCAGTTCATCCAATCACAGGTCGTCAAAACAGTAGCGTTTCCACCTAGGAGTTTTAGAAGAGCAGAAATGCTGAGCTCCAGATGAGTACATTCAGCTTTGGAAAACCGTATCCCTTAACCTACGCTTTAGAAATTTAAAACAAAATACTTTGCATTTGAAGTTGCCAGTAAGAGAGACTTTCAAGTTACTTTAATGTTTTTTTCCCCCAATATGAATTTGCAATTCAAGCAGTAACTTAAAATCATTCAGAGAGACTTTTTCTCTTTAGTTTCACAGAATCTGCCAACTTGTTTTAAAACCAGAGAAATCTCCATAAGAGGACCTTTAGGCATAAGTTGTCAAGAATAGCACCCCCAAAACTCATTTGCCATAACAGTTAGTGCAAAGCAGGATACTTGGGGGTATATTTAATAAAGAACAAAACAAAACAAAAACAAAGAAAACCTGACTCTGAATTGCTGTTGAAGATTTCTGATTTTTTATGGGAAGTATACCAAAGGTCAACTTTCTTGCAGTGTTAACAAGTTTTTACGTGGTTTGCTTCGAGACCATTACACATAGGGAAATAACAAAACCAAACCACTGCTTAACAGGAAACTTGAATAATTTGTAGTTTTGGTCTAGCTTCTAAAATGGTCCCAGGGGGATTTTTTAAAAAGTGGCGTTTCTTTTATTTTGGATTTCCTCCAATCTAGGAATTCAAACTATTCCTGATTTGGTAAGTAAAGAAGCAGTTGTGGTCGGCTACATTCTTTGGAACAGTGGTAGAAGCTATAGAATATAAAAACTAAAAGCATGACAATTCAAATGCACTCCCTTCTACCTTTTGGCTTAAAGCTGTACATGATTCATGTTACACGTTAGGTTTAATAAAAGATCTTATTAAAAATTTCTCACGTTTTTAAGAGTACTTCAGTTATCACTGTTACGTGAAACAAGTCATCACAGTTTCCCCACTCTAAGTGCACGTCAGTTGTGAAGAAAATGTAGCCTATGGAGACATATGTTCTTTACAAATATAAGGTTGAAAGTTAAGCATCTTCAAAGTTCAATCTAGAATAAATGACTTGATGCTTCTTGCTACTTACGTGGAAGTTGCATGGGGTTTACTCTTTATGATTTCCTGGAAGTATCAGATAGACCACAGTTATGTCATTGTAGACTGTAGAGGTAGCAGGTCAAAGTTCATCCTTCTGTATTTGAATGTGTGTGAAATACCTGTATCTGTTAGTAAAAGTTATTTACTCTAATGGAGAGAAAAAGTCAGTTTCACTGCATATGGACCCTCCACTGATTATAACAGGATCCCTAGCTTCTGTCACCGACTCTTCCTGCTGCATGCATCTTGTCCACAGGGCTAATTTTTAATGTGCATGTTTTTACATTATGTAAATTCTTTCAGCCTGTCTAGTTTAGATTGTATGCATCATTACATTTGGCATTCTTACCACTCCTGTGTGATCAATAAGATTCTTATAAGAAATACTGCCTTACAAAAAACACCATGCTTTACAAAAAATGCCATGCTTTACAAAAATCACACATTAGTGGGTGGTCACTTTATTTATAGAATCATTAAGGCAAGTGTTTTTAAATGAACGATATCACATATTAGTGGGCAGTCATTTTATTTATAGAATCGTTAAAGCAAGTGCCTTTTTAAATTAACTAAGGTGAATAAGACACACTAAAAACAGTAGTTTTAAAGAGTAAAAAATTTTAAAAACTAAAGTGCAGTCCAGTTTTAAAAACTAAAGTTTTGGGTGAAACTCAAAAGTCTCATTAAATTTATAACTTTTCCTCTTCCCTAGGTCAGGCCTACTTCAGGCTGAGAAATGGGTGGCAAAATATTCTTTAGTTTTAGAATCCTGTTTTTAGTATTGTTCTACCTCCTCTCTTCTATTTGGATACTGCTTTGGGCCCCTGCAAAGATACAGCAACAGAAGACTGGCAGTTAGAAAGAATGGGCATAAAATATTTAACTTTCTTGAAAGGTATAGCTATAATCTTTGTTGATATTCCTGGGGTATGATGAAAGCAACAGCCTCCTTGGTACTCTGAGACACCTGTGGTGTGATGGTAGCATGAAGAGAAACTTGGCCCTCTTGGCCAAGGTGAAATCTACACACAGGGCACCATCAAACATGCCACAAAGCATCTCTTCCCTTATTTCCTGGCCTCCAAGTCATTCTGCACGTTGTCACACAGTAGTCTTTTAAAAATCAGATCTCACCTTAATATCACTCTCCGAAGTTCTAAACATACAGGCTATTTTTACAATTTCCCTGAAACTTCAAGATACCATTCTCTGAAGCCTCAACTCTGAGGTAATTGCTTCTCCTAAAATAAATATAATGCATGTTTTTTTTTCATTATAGAATCATTAATTGTTTATTATAGAAAATTAGGAAAATATAGAAAAGTAGAAAAAACTCATATTGCCACCATTGTTTCATGTTTTGGTGTATTTCTGTCCAGATTTGAAAAAGCAGCTTTATTTTTGTTTGCTTAGGTTTGCTACTTTAAAGAGGACTATGAAACAGACAGAGTAATATATTTGTAATTTTGCATCTGGCTTTTTTGACAAAATGTTTTAACATAAATATTTTCCTACATTAATACAAAGTCTTTGTGCATATTTACTGGGTGATATTTAACTTTTTTGTATTTCAAGCCCAGAATGCCCTTTTATATATATACATATATACTTTTAGTTTTGGGAATCTTGTGCAGAATGTGCAGGTTTGTTACATAGGTATACATGTGCCATGGTGGTTTGCTGCACCCATTAACCCATCATCGATGTTAGGTATTTCTCCTAATGCTATCCCTCCCCTAGCCCCCAACCCTGACAGGCCCCAGTGTGTGATGTTTCCCTCCCTGTGTCCATGTGTTCTCATTGTTCAACTCCCATTTTTGAGTGAGAACATGTGGTGTTTGGTTTTCTGTTCCTGTGTTAGTTTGCTAAGAATGATGGTTTCCAGCTTCATCCATGTCCCTGCAAAGGACATTAACTCATCCTTTTTTATGACTGCATAGTATCCCATGGTGTATATGTGCCACATTTTCTTTATCCAGTCTATCATTGATGGGCATTTGGGTTGGTTCCAAGTCTTTGCTGTTGTGAACAGAGCTGCAATAAATATATGTGTGAATGTGTCTTTATAGTAGAATGATTTATAATCCTTTGGGTATAATACCTAGTAATGGGGTTGCTGGGTCAAATGGTATTACTGGTTCTAGATCCTTGAGGAATCGCCACACTGTCTTCCACATGGTTGAACTAATTTATGCTCCCACCAACAGTGTAAAAGCATTCCTATTTCTCCACATCCTCTCCAGCATCTATAGTTTTGTGACTTTTTAATGATTGCCATTCTAACTGGCATGAGATGGTATCTCGTTGTGGTTTTGATTTGCATTTCTCTAATGACCAGTGATGATAAGCTTTTTTTCATATGTTTGTTGGCCACATAAATGTCTTCTTTTGAGAAGTGTCTGTTTATATCCTTTGCCCACTTTTTGATGGTTTTTTTTTTCTTGTAAATTTGTTTAAGTTCCTTGTAGATTCTGGATATTAGCTCTTTGTCAGATGGATAGATTGCAATTTTTTTCTCCCATTCTGTAGGTTGCCTGTTCACTCTGATGATAGTTTCTTTTGCTGTGCAGAAGCTCTTTAGTTTAATTAGACCCCATTTGTCAATTTTGGCTTTTGTTGCCTTTGCTTTTGGTGTTTTAGTCATAAAGACTTTGCCCATGCCTATGTCCTGAATAGTATTGCCTAGGTTTTCTTCTAGGGTTTTTATGGTTTTAGGTCTTACATTTAAGTCTTTAATCAATCTTGAGTTAATTTTTGTATAATGTGTAAGGAAGGGGTCCATTTCAGTTTTCTCCATATGGCTAGCCAGTTTTCCCAGCACCATTTATTAAATCAGGAATCCTTTCCTCATTGCTTGTTTTTGTCAGGTTTGTCAAAAATCAGATAGTTGTAGATGTGTGCTGTTATTTCTGAGGCCTCTGTTCTGTTCCATTGGTCTATATATCTGTTTTGGAACCAGTACTGTGCTGTTTGGGTTACTGTAGCCTTGTAGTAGTTTGAAGTCAGGTAGTGTGATGCCTCCAGCTATGTTCTTTTTGTGTAAGGGCTCTTTTTTGGTTCCATATGAAATTTAAAGTAGTTTTTTTCTAATTATATCTGTTTTGGTACCAGTACCATGCTGTTTGGGTTATTGTAGCCTTGTAGTGGAGTTTGAAGTCAGATAGTGTGATGCCCCTAGCTTTGTTCTTTTTGCTATACAGGCTCTTTTTTGGTTCCACATATGAAATTTAAAGTAGTTTTTTTTCTAATTCTGTGAAGAAAGTCAGTGGTAGCTTGATGGGGATAGCATTGAATCTATAAATTACTTTGGGCAGTATGGCCATTTTCACAATATTGATTCTTCCTAACCATAAGCATGGAATGTTTTTCCATTTGTTTGTGTCCTCTCTTATTTCCTTGAGCAGTGGTTTTTAGTTCTTCTTGAAGAGGTCCTTCACATCCCTTGTAAATTGTATTCCTAGGTATTTTATTCACTTTGTAGCAATTGTGAATGGGAGTTCATTCATGATATGGCTCTCTGTTTGGCTATTATTGGCGCATAGGAATGCTTGTGATTTTTGCACATTGATTTTGTATCCTGAGACTTTGTTGAAGTTGCTTATCAACTTAAGATTTGGGGCTTAGACAATGGTGTTTTCTAAATATACAACTATGCCATCTACAAACAGAGACAATTTGGCTTCCTCTCTTCCTATTTGAATACCTTTATTTCTTTCTCTTGCCTGATTGTCCTGGCCAGAACTTCTAATACCATGTTGAATAGGAGTGGTAAGAGAAGGCATCCTTGTCTTGTGCTGATTTTCAAAGGGAATACTTCCAGTTTTTTCCCATTCAGTATGATATTGGCTGTAAGTTTGTTAAAAATGGCTATTATTATTTTGAGATACATTCCATCAATACCTAGTTTACTGAGAGTTTTTAGCATGAAGGGGTGTTGAATTTTATCAAAGGCCTTTTCTGCATCTATTGAGATAATCATGTGGTTTTTGTCATTGGTTCTGTTTATGTGATAAATTACCTTTATTGATTTCTGTATGTTGAACCAGCCTTGCATCACAGGGATGAAGCCAACTTAATCGTGGTGGATAAGCTTTTTGATGTGCTGCTGGATTCAGTTTGCCAGTATTTTATTGAGGATTTTCCCATAGATGTTCATCAGGGATGTTGGCCTGAAATTTTCTTTTTTGTTGTGTCTCTGCCATATTTTAGTATCAGGATGATGCTGGCCTCATAAAATGAGTTAGGAAGGAGTCCCTCTTTTTCTATTGTTTGGAATAGTTTTAGAAGGAATGGTACCAACTCCTGTCTGTACCTCTGGTAGAATTCAGCTGTGAATCCATCTGGCCCTGGGCCTTTTTTTGGTTGGTAGGCTATTCATTACTGCCTCAAGTTGAGAACTTGTTACTTATCTATTCAGGGATTCAACTTCTTCTTGGTTTAGTCTTGGGTGGGTGTATGTGTCCAGGAATTTATCCATTTCTTTTAGATTTTCTAGTTTATTTGCATAGAGGTGTTTATATTATTTTCTGATAGTAGTTTGTATTTCTTTGGGATCAGTGCCATATTTCTTGGAGGCTTTGTTCATTCCTTTTCATTCTTTTTTTCTCTAATTTTGTCTTCATACTTTATTTCATTAATTTGATCTTCAATCTCTGGTATCCTTTCTTCCACTTGATCGCCTCGGCTATTGATACTTGTTTATGCTTCATGAAGTTCTTGTGTGCTGTTTTTCAGCTCCATCAGGTCCTTTATGTTCTTCTCTAAACTGGTTATTCTAGTTTGCAATTCCTCTAACCTTTTTTCAATGTTCTTAGCTTCCTTGCATTGGGTTAGAACACGCTCCTTTGGCTCAGAGGAGTTTGTTATTACCCACCTTCTGAAGCCTACTTCTGTCAGTTCACCAAACTCATTCTCTGTCCAGTTTTGTTCCCTTGCTGGCGAGGAATTGTGATTCTTTGAAGAAGACACGTTCTGGTTTTTGGAATTATCAGCCTTTTCGTGCTGGTTTTTCCTCATCTTCATTCTTCATGGATTTATCTACCTTTGGTCTTTGACACTGGTGACCTTCAGATGGGTTCTGTGTGGACGTTCTTTTTGTTGATGTTGATGCTATTCCTTTCTGTTAGTTTTCCTTCTAACAGGTCCCTCTGCTGGAGTTTGCTGGAGGTCCACTACAGACTCTGTTTGCTTGGGCATCACCAATGGAGTCTGTAGAATAGCAAAGACTGCTGCCTATTCCTTCCTCTGGAAGCTTTGTTCCAGAGGGGCACCCATCAGATACCAGCCGGAGCTATCCTGTATGAGGTGTCTGTCGGCCCCTGCAGGGAGGTGTCTCCCAGTCAGAAGGCACGGGGATCAGGGACCCACTTGAGGAGGCCGTCTGTCCCTTAGGAGTGCTCGAGTGCTGTGTTGGGAGATCTGCTGCTCTCTTCAGAGCTGACAGCCAGGAACGCTTGAGTCTGCTGAAGCTGTGCCCACAGCTGCCCTTTCCCCCAGATGCTCTGTCCCAGGGAGATGGGAGTTTTATCTATAAGCCTCTGACTGGGGCTGCTGCCTTTCTTTCAGAGATGCCTTGCCAAGAGAGGAGAAATCTAGAGAGGCAGTCTGGCTACAGCAGCTTTGCCAAGCTGCAGTGAGCTCTGCCCAGTTTGAACTTCCTGGTAGCTTTGTTTACACTGTGAGGGAAAAACCACCTACTCCAGCCTCAGTAATGGTGGATGCCTCTCCCCACACCACGCTCAAGCATCCAAGGTTGACTTCAGACTACTGTGCTGGCAGCGAGAATTTCAGGCCAGTGGATCTTAGGTTGCTGGGCTCTGTGGGGGTGGGATCCACTGAGCAAGACCACTTGGCTCCCTGGCTTCAGCCCCCTTTCGAGGGGAGTGTATGCTTCTGTCTTGCTGGCGTTCCAGATGCCACTGGGGTATGAAAAAAACTCCTTCGGCTAGCTTGGTGTCTGCCCAAATGGCTGCACAGTTTTATGCTTGAAATCCAGGGTCCTGGTGTCATAGGCACCCAAGGGAATCTCCTGGTCTGCGGGTTGTGAAGACCATGGGAAAAGCGCAGTATCTGGGCCAGAGTGCACCATCCCTCAAGGCACAGTCCCTCACAGCTTCCCTTGGCTAGGGGAAGGAGTTCCTCGACCCCTTGCACTTCCCAGGTGAGGCAACACCCCACCCTGCTTCTGCTCACCCTCTGGGGCTGCACCCACTGTCTAACCAGTCCCAATGAGATGAACCAGGTACCTCAGTTGTAAATGCAGAATCACCCACCTTCTTCATTGATCTCACTGGGAGCTGCAAACCAGAGCTGTTCCTACTCGGCCATCTTGCCCAAGTCCAGACCCTTTACCTTAAGTTTGTGAGAGTCCTTATGTGTTAAGTGACTCTCTTGAAGGCAGCAGATGATTGGTGAATTCTTATCCATTCTGCCATTCATTATCTTTTAAGTGGAGCATTTAGGGCATTTACATTAAATGTTAGTATCAAGATGTGTGGTACCATTCTATCCATCAAGGTATTTTTTGCCTGTATAACTTGTTTTTTGAAAATTATATTCTTGTTTTATAGGTCCTGTGAAATTTATGCTTTAAAGAGTTTCTGTTTTGATGTGTTTCCAGGATTTATTTCAAGATTCACAGCTCCTTTTGGTAATTCTTATAGAGCTGGGTTGGTAGTGGCCAACTCTCTCAGCATTTGTTTGACTGTATCTTTCCTTCATTAACAAAGCTTAGTTTCACTGAATAAAAAATTCTTTGCTGACAATTGTTTTGTTTAAGGAGGCTGAAGATAGGGCCCCAATCCCTTTTTGTAGGATTTCTGCTGAGACATGTGCTGTTAATCTGATAGATCTTCCTTTATAAGTTACCTGGCGATTTTGCCTCACAGCTGTTAAGATTCTTTCCTTCATCTCAACATTAGGTAACCTGATGACATTGTGCCTAGGTGGTAACTTTTTTGTGATGAATTTCCCAGGTGTTCTTTGAGCTTCTTATATTTGCATATCTAGGTATCTAGCAAAGCCTGGGAAGTTTTTCTTGATTATTCCCCCAAATATGTTTTCCAAATATTAGATTTCTCTTCTTCCTCAGGAATGTTGATTATTCTTAGGTTTGGTCATTTAACAGAATCCCAGAACTTCTTGGAGGCTTTGCTCATATTTTCTAAATTTTTTTTGTCTTTGTTGGATTGGGTTAATTTTAAGACCTTGTCTTCAAGCTCTGAAGTTCTTTATTCTGCTTGTTTGTTCTATTGCTGAGACTTTCCAGAGCATTTTGCATTTCTATAAGTCCATTCATTGTTTCCTGAGGTTTTGATTGTTTTTTATTTATGTTATCTATTTAATTGAAAATTTCTCCTCTCATTTCTTGTATCCTTTTTTTTTTTTTTTGACTTCCTTAAATTGGGCTTCGCCTTTCCCTGGTGCCTCCCTGATTAGTTCAATGACTAACCTCCTGAATTCTTTTGTATGTAAATCAGGAATTTCTTCTTGGTTTGAATCCATTGCCGGTGAGCTAATGTGATTTTTGGTGGTGGGGGGGCTGTTAAAGAAGCTTGTTTTGTCACATTACCAGAGTTGGTTTTCTGGCTCTTTCTCATTTGGGTAGCCTCTGTCAGAGGGAAGATCTGGGGTTCAAGGCTGTTGTTCAGATTCTTTTGTCCCATGGGGTGCTCCTATGATGTAGTACTCCCCTCCTTTTCTTAAGGATGTGGCTTCCTGAGAGCTGAGCTGTATTGATTGTTATGGCTCTTCTGGACCTAGCTACCCAGCAAGTCCACCAGGCTCCAGGCTGGTACTAAGATTTGTCTGCACAGAGTCCTGTGATGTGAATCATCTGTGGGTCTCTCAGCCATGGATACCAGCACCTTCTCTGGTGGAAGTGGCAAGGGAGTGAAATGGACTCTGTGAGTATCCTTAACTTTGGTTGCTTAACGCACTATTTTTGTTCTGATTGGCCTCCTGCTGGGAGGTGGTGCTTTCAAGACAGCATCAGCCATGATAGTACAGGGAGGAACAGGTGGTGGGTGAGGCCCTAGAACTCCCAAGAGTATATGCCCTTTGTCTTCAGCTACCAGGGTGTGTGGGGAAGGACCATTAGGTGGGTGCAGGGCTAGGCGTGGCTGCCTCTGCTGTATCATGCAGGTTGTCAGGGAAGTGGGGGAAAGCTGGCAGTCACAGGCCTCACCTAGCTCCCACTCAACCCAAAGGGTTAGTCTCACTCCCACCATGTGCCTGCCCCCAACCCCCAATAGCAACAAGTCTGTTTCCAGGCAATAGGCAAGCAGGGCTGAGAACTTGCCCAGGGATACCTGCCTCTCAGCTGCAAAAGCAAGTAGGGCTTTTGTGCGTCCCCCACCCGTGGATTCTGCACACCAAATTCATGCCCTCCCCCAAGTTCTGGCCAGAAGACTTCTCAATGGCTTCAAATTGTTACAAAGTTCAGCTGGAGGTTTCCTTCTTCCTGTTCCCTTTTCCCAGTGCCTCTGGCAGCCTGCCCCAAGGACCCTTGTGAGGCAAGGCAGAAATGACTTGCTAGGGCACCCAGCGAGCCCAAAGGGCTTTTCCCGCTGCTTCCTCTACCGCTCTATTTTGCTCAGCTCTCTAAATTCACTCAGCTCCAGGTAAGGTCAGAATCTTCTCCCATGATCTAGACCTTCAGGTTTCCCAGTGAGGGTGTGTGTTTGGGGTGGATGATCCCCCTTTCCTACTTTCACAATTTGGGCACTCACAGTATTTGGGCTGTCTCCCGGGTCCTGCAGGAGCAATTCGCTTCCTTCAGAGGGTCTGTGGGTTCTCTCGGCTTTCCTGATTTATTCCTGCAGTCGTTCTGGAGCAGAAGTTCACAGTGCGAGCCTCCACACTCTGCTCTGTCCATCTGAGTGGTAACTGCAATTCCTACTTCCACATTCTCACTTGTCAGATCAAAACTTTTCTTGGCGATCCATGGTTTAGCAGAGCAACAGAATTGGAAACCACTTCTCTGACTTCCAAACTGGATTTCTCCTCTTTCTTGGTATTCGAGCTTAAAATAAAATTAATTTTTCAGTCATTCATTCACATTTGAGCACTTTATAAGAAAGTTCTTAATAAGCATCTATTGTATTATCCCTAGAAGGACACACTGTTTTATGCTTACACAAAACTTTTTTTTAGAGATGGCAGAATGTGGGGAACAGGTGATAGTAGAGTATAATCCCGGAATAAATCTCCCTGCCCCTTTTTTTCTGGGACTCTGATCATTGGGTTTCCACTAGTAGTGGAAAATGATTAAATGATCTGTTCTATGCCAGCTTGGGGAAAGACAGACTCCGGGGAATCCTAGTCTAAAAAGTGAAAAGGGCAGTTCTTGACTAAGTCCTTTGGCCTATGCCAGGTCCCATGCCAGCTTCCCTTCTATACGTATGTGAGATTGATGGAGTAGGCAAACAGCCATCATCATACCCTAACTTGCATGTCTACTTAGGATTTGGCCTGGAATCCAGGAATCACAGAAGAAAGGTAGCTATTGTACCACTCTGTGCCTCCTAGGCAGGCCTGGGCGTGTGCCCGGTGGCCTGCGGTAATTATTACTCTTTCAGGGAGGTGCTAATGGAAACCCTTCTCATTACCTGGCAGTCAGGCATTCCTTGGAATCCAGTGGTCAGGAGGAACTGACACTCATGGAAGATGGCCACACTGGGAGGTGGCACACTGAATTGGAGTCACTGCATTCTCAGGGCCTTCATTTCCTTACTTCTAGAAAGAAGATTCTCCTCAGACTCTTAGCTCATGTAGTCACGAGGAACAAATTTCTAAAGCAGTTATCTTAAGAAGAGGCTTAATATACAGCTAGACAGAAACTGAAGGTAGAAAGTCACAGAGTGTGGCGCAACTTCAGGAACCATCCGCAACATCTTTGGCTCTGTCTCCCTCTCCATCGCTGCTTTGGTCTCCTCTCTCTCCTCCAGCTTCCAGGGCTGCCCCCTGCTGCGCTCAAATAACTCCTGCTTGAACATGGCTTTCAGTTGTCATGGCCCTGATTCCAGTACATTGCTTTGTTTTACTTTGAACTCCACTCACCAACTGATTAGTTCTCTGTGTGTTTCTTAATTCCTATTTCCAAGAAAAATCTTTGACCCAATGCCGGGGGTTGAATTGCATCCTTCAAGAAGATACGTTTAAGTCCTAACCCACAGCACTTGTATGTGTGACCTTGTTTGGAAACAGGATATTTGCAGATATAATTAAGATCGGGTCATACCAGATAGATTAGAGTGGGCCCTAAATCTAATAAAACTGATGTCCTTATAAGAACAGGTGAAATTTTGACACAGAAAAAAAGATGCATAAGGAAAATGCCATGTGACAGCAGAAACAGAGATTGGAGCGACACATTTAAAAGCCAAGGAACAAGAATGATTGTTGGCAACCACCAGACACTGAAAGAGGCAAGGAAAGAATCTTCCCTAGAGTGTTTTGAGACAGCATGCTCCCGCTAATACCTTGATTTCAGACTCTGGCTTCCAGAACTGTAAGAGAATAAATTTCTGTCATTCTAAGCCCCCCAGTTTGTGGTCATTTGTTACATCAGTCCTAGGAAATTAATACATGCAGCTTATGTTTTGGTGTCAGATCAGCCTGGGAACTTGGTCACATAGGGTTGGACACTCACTCTTTACCCACTCAGACATGGCCAAGAGCGTTAGGGCAGCGTTTTCCAATCAGGGCCACTTAGGCAGCAAGGCTGTAAACAGAGCAGTTTCCTTAGAAGGAGGCATGAGTGTGAGTCGGTGTTTGTTGGTGTCATCTCTCCATTAGCAACAAGGTGGCTTTTGAGTTAACTTCCATTTCTGCCCAGGACTGTATGCCATCTCTGGCTGTTTCCCATCCCAAGGAATATTTTTGTTACTGTTTCTGTTTGCCAAAGCACTGTTTTAAATATTAATTATTTTCCCACCTTTGATTCCTCAGAGATAGTTTCTTGGAATAAAAGACTTGTTGGCTACTGTCCAGACCTATTCTAGTCCACGGGGGAGCCCATTGACAGTGCCACCCACACCAGGCAGTCTTCACATGAGGAAGAATAGTTCTGAGCCAGGCTTGGAGGCATGTTCACCTGGCACAGCCAGAGACAACTACATCTTAAGGAGAAATAATGATTTTACACAGAAAATTAAATAGGGCCAACATTCATGCCAGTGATGAAAAGAAGAAGGTCCATGGCCTAAGGGTCTGAGAGCTTGATGGACCCAGGTGTCAAGAATGGGGAAGAAAACAGTTTAAAACCAAGACTGTAAATTATGAGAGTATGCATTATTTTCTCTTTCTGCCTAAGTGGTGTGTGATTCCAGGGTGGATCTTGTGTATCTCAGCACAGAGTAGAAAGCCTAAGACTCTATTCCTATGGATGCTTTTTTTGGTGGGATTTAACTTTTTCTTAACGAATAAATCATTTTGGTATATTAGAACTCTATATTTATGATGGTAGTCCTGAATATTTGTAGCTATTTTTTAATCGATACATAATAATTGTACCTATTTATGGGGTACATGTGATATTTTGATACATGGAAACTATATACAATGATCAAATCAGGATAATTAGGATATGTATTCCCTCAAACATTTGTGATTTCTTTGTGTTAGGAATATTTCAAATCCATAATAATAATTAATAATAAATTATTGTTAACTATAGTCGTGCTACTGTGCAATAGAACACCTGACCTTATTCCTCCTATCTAACTGTAACTTTGTACCTGTTGACCAACCTCTCCTCGTCCTCCCTGCCCCCATCCTCCTCAGCCTCTGGTAGCCACTACTGTATTCTCTACTTCTATGACATCAGCTTTTTTTAGATTCCACATATGAGTGAGGACTTTCAATATTTATCTTTCTGTACCTGGCATATTTTACATAATGACCTCCAGTTCCATCCTTGTTGCTCCAAATGACAGGATTTTATTCATTTTTTGTGGCTCAATAGTATTCCACTGTGTATATATACCATATTTTCTTTATCTATTCTTCTATTGATGGACACAAGTTGATTCCATATCTTAGCTATTGTGAATACTGCTGCAACAAACATGTAGTTTTGAATATATATTCAAAAAAACTATTAATTTAGAAACAGAATCATAGACTATAAGTAATTGGCAAGGTTTCCTAGGGTTTAATTTTACCACTTATCTAGATATATGCTTTCTTGTGAGTTTAAATAATTTGTTTTCATCAATGTGAAAGTAACCTATTTAGTGTAGAGATTTAGGATGAAATCTTATTTTAAAGATTTTCTAGGATCTGATGCCAATAGTGATTTAGAATTGGATTTTTTTCAACCAAATCTCTGCTGAATTTCTGTCCCCGTTAGTGCATTTTTTTTTTCTTTCCCAGAAACTCTAGCTTTGCTAAGACCTTAGAATTGTCACTTCTTCAGGAAAGCATTGTTTCTACTCACCCTGGTTCCTCTATTTAAGCAACACTCTGTGAAAGCTGTCAAATTACAGGAATATCTTCCATTGCCTGCTCATACACTCATGAGAAAACCTTGGGAAAGTCCTATGTAGAGTCTTTTTCCTTGGCACTCACTTTCAGTGACAATTTATTTCTCTGGGAAGCAGGTGGCGTTAACCCACCTCTAATTACTGTCTGTGATTCTTAAGCAGGTACCACAAGATCTACCACGTCTTAGAGATAGCTGCATATCTACAAAAGATGAGAGATGGTAGATCTGCAAATTTCCTGTTAAGTCCATCTATTTAGAAAGAGTCCTTGCTTCCTTTCAATGTTTTCACTTTTAAAATATGGGAAAACTGGCTATATGGTGCCTGATAAGAGACTTGCATGATTATGGCCCTGGGGAAGGTAATAAAAATCATTGCAGCATTTTTCTTTCTGCCCTCACCTCCCATGTAAACAGTCACTTGGTTATACCCACAGAGATTTGACTGTGAGTGGAGGACAACTGTGGCACTTGGGGTTATGAAAATCCATTGTTGACTGTTAAGCTTGAACTGCATGTATGAGCCCATGTCTAGGCTCTGGCCCATCAGTGCACTGACTATAATTCTGCCTCCAGTCTACAGAACCTGAGGATGGCAGATGATAGCAGGTGTGTTCCATCATTGGACACCCACACCTCACACCCTCCACAGGCTCTGCACCCATGTCAGTCAGTACTCTAGCTTAACTGTGACTATTTTCTCCAAGGGCTTTTGAGACCAGTGACCCACAATACTAGTGAGCCCTTCTGATGGAGGTCCTCTCTTGTCTTTGATTGATGTGGTCATCATACTCTTTTGGATTGATTAAATGAGCAAAGGACATTCCTTTCATGGATGAAACTGGTCCTCTAGCTTTGCCCATGGGTTCTTCTCCTATCCTCCTTATTAGTGGTGGCATGTGTAAAGAAAAGGTGTAGTCAACATTGAATGAGATCATATTCTAGAAACATAGCAATTACAGCTCAAAGAGTTCTAGAGAAGACATGATGGGAAGACATGTTGTTCTACATTTATGGTATAAAAATTCCAAAGAATAAATTTAATATGACCAGAAAATGAGTTTTCATTCACATTTTTTTCTGCATAATATGGGTAAGACTTGTACTCGTGGTCATTATCAACAAAGCATGATAACAACCTTTAAGAGAGACTTTCAAAGCCAATATTCATGGGCAGCATGATGGATGATGCTGTGGTATCAGGAAACTGCAGGAGCAAGAATATCTATGAATCTGCATTTACTTCAAAATAAACAAGTTCTGAAGAGCCATAGCATTGTAAGAAATTAGCCAATAGTGGTGCATGTGATAGTAAAGAACCCAAAGAGATAGTTCCTGGACATGAACAGGGAGAGACATTACAATAAATATTTTTGTGTGCTGATTGGACAATAAACAAATATGATAGTATCTCTTTTCTACCTATTATTTTAAATTTTCATTGATAGACAACTATCTCGCATGGGTCTATGAATTTTATAATATATTTTTAATCAAATTGTTTATATAGACTGGACCTTGGAAAAAAAATTTTGCCTAGGGCCTCACACACCCTGTCTTCATTTTTCCTGAGAGAAAGAAGTGAAAAACATCTGCTTTCCAGGAATAATTCTTTGGGCTATGACCTTGACCTCATACTATCCCTTTACTCATTCTTTGCGTGTGTGTGTGTGTGTATGTGTGTATTTGTGTGTGTGTGTGTGTGTATGTATGCTTGGTCTTTCCCTCTCTATTGTTTCTTTTCCTCTTCCATTTATGCAAATTCTCCTTTTTTTCTTGGCCTTCCTATTCCAGTGAGCCACCATAACATGCTCTTTTTTTTCACCATCACACTTATTAAAAGAATAATCCACAGCTTCTTCACCCATCTGTATTAAGTTCCTGTAATCACAGGTTCTACCCCCATTAATGACCCCATTTTCCCTTTCCCTCTTTAGGCTCTGTTCATGTGTGTTCTTTATTTATACTTAACTCAGCATTGACCTCTTTTCTGAACACATTCTGAAGATATGCATTTCCACCTGCTGCCAGCTTGACAGCTCTACCCTTATGATCTCATGATTTATTCAAGCTAAACAAACTTAAAATTAAGTCTACCATTGAGCTCCATTTCTTATTACTCCCATCTCCCACCCTCACCTAAAATGCTACTTCTGGTTTTCTTATTTTGATGGTGGTTATGGATTTCTTGGGAGCATTTTTCCACCTCCCTTTTGAGAGCTTTTTTTGTATCTGTTTTAGTACTCATTTACTACTCTTCTTTTGCTCTGTTCTTCACCAAGATGGCTGGCTGATAATATTGATCATACATTAATTATCATTTCTTCTTCCTGTATTAGAGATAACTGTGATACAGGAAAAGTCTCCATTGAATTCCGAGATATGTCTTAAGGAAAACTCATTTTAAAAAAACAACAACAACAAAAAAATCACACCCTTTAATGCATGTCTCTGTAGTTCAAAATTAACACAGGATTGAAAGTTGAGGAAATTAAGGAAATCCCCAGAAAATGGGAGGAAAAGACAAAGACATAAAAATAGGATGAAAAAGTTGAGGAAAGTGAGAGAATAATCTAGGAGTCCATGGTATCTCTAACAAGAGAAAAGAGCAGAGGAAACAAAGGGAGGGATACTTAAACGAGGAGATGCAAGACCCTCCTAGGCTAGGAGGTGACCTCAGGCTTGGGACTATTACCAACAGCTACCTCAGTGTTGTTGAGCTTTACGTGCCACCTAAATCAATTTGATCACTTGGCAGATGTCAGTCTCTTTTTAGAGATTATCTGTAGAATTAAGTAGAGGCAGTTCAGAGTCATTAAGTCAACCATTAAGTCAGAAAACTGACTATGAAACAGTAAAAGAATGAAGACAAATCTCAGACTAAATCTCTAAATTTAATGCTATATAATGGCCAAGCAGGAACAAATCGTTCTGAAACAACTTGTTGGAGTTTGAGAGAGGACTTGCTCCTAAGCCTTGAAGAGCACTGACAGCATGGCTAATGAAAGACTCTGAGCCAATGGGACCTTGCAGGATGAGAGGCCTGGTAGGCGACTCAGATGTATAGTGTGGGGAGGTCATGGGGGACAATGCAGGCTGCATCTCGCTGGAATCTTCCATTTGGAGCCCATGGGCACAATGCCTCAAATTATGCTCCAATACCATATTATAATGAAATTCATAAGTTGTAGTAAATTTATACACTTGTGCGATCATCACAATTGAGCTTTTGAATATTTCCATCACCTCCAAAATTTCCCTCATGCTCATTTACTGTCAATCCCCATTCCCATCTGCTTTCTGTCTTTATAATTTTGCTTTTTCTAAAAATTTTAGGCAAACGGAACCACACACAATATGTGGTTGTGTCTGGCTTCTTTCACTTAGCAAAATGTTTTTGAAGTTCATCCATGTTGCTACAAGTATCAGTAGTTTGGTCTTTCTTATTGCTGAGTAGTAGTTATTTATTTATATAATTTATCATTTTTTTTTCTTTAATAGATCTTAGTTTTTGTATCCTAAGAAATCTTTGTCTATCCTAAGACCATAAAGATTTTTCCTATGTTATCTTCTGGAAGCTTTCTAGCCCAAGCTCTTACATTAGGCCTTTAGTGCACAGTGAGTTAATTTTTACTGTATAGTGTGAGGTAACAGTCTAAGGTTTGTTTGTTTGCATATGTATGTCATATTGTGCTGCACAAAAGATTGAAAATATTTTTCAACATTGAATTACCTTGGTACCTTTGTCAAGTACCCATTCAACATAAATTTATTTCTAAGCTCTTTATTCTGTTCAGTTTATCTACATGTTTATCCTTATGACAGTACCACATTGTCTTGACTATTGTGACTTTACAATAAGTTTGAAATTTAAAAATATTTTGGCTATTCTATGTCTTTTGCATTTCCATATACATTTTTGGATCAACTTGTCATTTCCTATTTTTAAAAAAGCCTACTGAGATTTTGATTGGGATTGTCTTAAATATATAGATCAATTTGGTGAGAAATGCAGCCTTAACAAGACAGAGTCTTCCATTCCATGAGCATAATATAACTTTTCATTTATATAAGTGTTTTAATTTTTTCCACAATATTATACTGTTTTCTTGTATAGTGCTTGCAGGTTTTTTGTTAAATTTATTTCTAAGTATTTTATTCTTTTTGATGCTATTATGAATATATTTATTTTCTTAATTTTATTTTCAGATTGTTGATTGATCGTTTATAGAAATACAATTCATTTTTGTACAGTGAGCTTGTATTCTGTAACATTGCTGAACTCAGCAGTTACAATAGGTTTTATAGATTCTGTAGGATTTTCTTTACATGAGATTATGTCATCTGTGAATACATACAAGTTTACCTCTTCTTTTCCAATCTATATGGCTTTACATTCCAATCAGCATGCCTTTACATTCTTTTCCCCTCTTTTTGCACTAGCTAGAATCTCCAGTACAGTGTTGAATAAAAGTTGTTAGAGTGGATATCTTTGCCTTTTTCCTGATCTTACAGGAAAAGTAGTCTTTCACATTAAGTATGATGTTAGCTGTAGGCGTTTTGTAGATGTCCTGTGTCAGATTGAGGTAGTTTCCTCTATTCCTAGTATGTTAATTGTCCGATGCTTTTTTCTGCTACTATTGGAATGATCATATTTTTAATCTTTATTCTATTCGTATACTGTATTCATTGATTTTTGAATGTTGGCTTACCTTGTCCTCTGGGATACATCTGTTCGTTTATAATGTATAGTTCTTTTTGTATTTTGCTGGGTATGTTTTGCTAATTGTTTTTAATTAAAGATTTTTGTACCTATGTTCATGAGCCTGGTTTTCTTTTCTTATGATGTCTTTATCTGTCTTTGGGATCAGGCTAATACTAACCTCATAAAAAATGAATATAGAAGCATACGCGGCCGGACGCGGTGGCTCAAGCCTGTAATCCCAGCACTTTGGGAGGCCGAGACGGGTGGATCACAAGGTCAGGAGATCGAGACCATCCTGACTAACACGGTGAACCCCCGTCTCTACTAAAAAAAATACAAAAAACTAGCCGGGCGAGGTGGCAGGTGCCTGTAGTCCCAGTTACTCAGGAGAATGGCGTAAACCCGGGAGGCGGAGCTTGCAGTGAGCTGAGATCTGGCCACTGCACTCCAGCTTGGGCGACAGAGCGAGACTCGTCTCAAAAAAAAAAAAAGAAGCAGCATTCTCTCCTCTATTTTCAAAAATAATTTGTTTAGTACTGGTATTGTTTCTTCCTTAAATGTTTGATAGAATTCATGAGCATAGCTCTCTGGGCCAATGCATTTCTTTTTGGAAAAAATTTGTAATTACCAAATATTTTGGTTGTTATAGATCTATTCAGATTTTCGGTCTTTTCTTGGTTCAGACTGGGTAATTTGTATCTCTCCATGAATTTGTCCATTCCATCTAAGAGATGAGATATTAAATTGCTATGCATAATAATTTGGTGGATTCTCTTAAAGAGGACAGAGTTGAACTGTTGGAGATTTCGTCTTGATAGTGGGGTTTGGCAATAGGCAGGACATGGTCAATGTCCCTTTTCTTGGTGGAAGATCAAGTTGCTACTTTGACATTGGAGGAAGCTAAGCAGAGAGACTGTCATTAGGGATCCACCTCTTGTGGAGAGGTGTGTGGTCTCACACTTAGGAGCAGCTGTGGCCAATATAGCTTTAAGTTTTGATTCTTTACTATTGTTCTCCAGTGTTCAGTAAAGTTTTTGAAAGCCTCCACCTGCTTTTAGCTGTATTTTTGGAAGTTAACAAAGAGGCCTCACAGGGAGGAAAGTGATTTAAAAACATAGCAGTAACCAACAGAAGCCAACTACAAGATGTCAAGAGGTAACTTCCAAGCCTTGGTGCGCAGCAGCTCAGAGTATGGCGGAGGTGACAAATAACTGCCAGGAAGAACCTATGGACCAGGTAAACATTACTCAATGATTTTCAGAGATTTCTTTGAGTAGGTAAACCAAGTAGAAAAACGGTTTTTCATCTAAGGAATGAAGATTCTGTGTCATTGAATTATGGATACTTTTTTAAAAAGATGGTCTTATTTGCTAGCCACAAGCATATCAAGACCACGATTGTATTAGTTACACAGCATTTTCCCAGTAGTCATTGTCAACATCCCCCAAGGCTTTAGGAGAGTCAGGGCATTAGCAGCTTCTTTCAAATTCAAAGCAATCACATAAAATCACATTACATAAAAGTGGTCTCTTTCCCAAGAACAGTATGTGCATTTTTAAACGGACACCTTAGCTATCCCAGAAGCATTGTATATTACAAAGAAAATAAATGTAAACTAGTAGAATTTCAGATCGCAACCAAAGATAGAGAAGATATTTTGTTCTTTGGGGTAAAACTTTTGAACTCCTTAGTTCACACAAATAGATGATGCTGTAACCTGCCTATTTATACATAAGTCTCACCCTGAATCAAGAATGGCAGCTAGTCAGGCAAGCCAGAAGGAGAATGTAAAAGGAACATTTAAACCCCATTACCTGTGCGCTTAGACAATCTACTCATGTCCAATTATTCTACTATTAAATGACTGTGCATCCAACCAAAGAGAAAGCTTCAAAGTAGATAAATAGGTTAATTCACAGACTTCAAGGGTAAAGAAGCTTGTTTGAAATGGGGTTTTCTTACTTCTCACCATCCTGTTTGGAGTCTTATTCACACTGAGATTGACATATAAGGGAACCATTTATGAAACTGCACACCAGCAGACCATATGTCTTAGGAAACTTGCCGGATGTCACATTGTGAGGGGTCTTCCACATGTCTGGTGACATAAGCACTGAGAAAACAGAGCCCAAGAACAAGACTTGGTTGGAAATAGTTTGGCGTATTAATTGTATAATTCTTTTTTTTTTTTTTTTTTTTTGAGAAAGGATTTCACTCTGTCACCCAGGCTGGAGTGTAGTGGTACGATCTCAGCCCACTGCAACCTCCGCCTCCTGGGTTCAAGTGCTTCTCCTGCCTCAGCCTCCTGAGTAGCTGGGACTAAAGGCACCTGCCACCACACCCGGCTAATTTTTTTGTGTTTTTAGTAGAGATGGCGTTTCACTGTGTTAGTCAGGATGGTCTCAATCTCCTGACCTCATGATCCGCCTGCCTCAGCCTCCCAAAGTGCTGGGATTACAGGTGTGAGCCACTGAGCCCCACCACTTGTATAATTCTTATTCTCTCCATATTTTTGTTTCTTCTTAACTCCTCCACCTCCCATTCCTGCTCATGGTATTCTCTGTGTGTCATTGTTTCAGAGAAGGTATGTGGAATGTTGGAGACCTTATGCGCTTCCTAGAAACTGAAGTCAACTGAGTAGATTAGGATATGAGGGAAAGAGGCATTGTGGGGAGACAGACTGAGAAGATCAAGGTAAGGAAAAGATACCCCTTGGCTTGAAGAGAGGAGAGACCTATGGTCTTGGACGAGCAGAGCCATGTTTCTGCTTCAGAACATTGCCCTGAGGAGGTGATGAGGTCTCAGGGACTTACTGCTCTTTGCCAAGTCCAGGGGGAAGAAGTCACAGTTCCTTGGATTTTGAGCCACAGCACCAAAAGATTGCTATGGTCTAAGAGTAGAATGGAAGTAAATCCAATGAAGCTGCCATACCCCCAGGGACAATGGATAGCATTTTCTTGGACATAAAATTGATAAACCAAAGTTTATGCAGCTCCCTCTGCACTAAGTCAGCACTGGAAACTGGTATTATCCAGGCAGTAGGACTTGGAGGTGCCTCAAGTAAGGGTGAGGTAGAATTTACTGCCAGGTTAGCTTCATGGGAACTCAGAATAAAAGCCAAATGAATATATTTTAAAAACAGATGGGGTTTGTTGTCTACTTGACTTTGTGAGCTAAGGTTTATTTCAATGGGCGGGTACATTCTTCTCTGGACACAAACTGCAAAGCTTGAGGCTTTGGGGGTACAGTGGGTTTCTCACTGGAAACAATTTTGATACAGACAAGGAAAGGAGGCAGTCTACAATCAGGGTATACTTTTAAGGCTACTGGCCAGTCAATTAAAAGAGCAGTTCCATCTTAAGGTTTTGCTACCTTTGGAGTAGGTAGTGGTTGGGCTGCTGTGATGGAAAGGATGCATGGAGAGCCTTCTCATACTTTCACCACCTCCTGTCCTAGTCCCTCAAAACCGCTCACAAGTAGCTCATACATTTGGTTGTTGCTTTTAAGATTTTTTAAAAGACACTTATAAATCCAGATCCTGTACAATTTTAAGTTTCTTTTTTTTTTCTTTCCAGACGGAGTCTCGCTCTGTCACCCAGTCTGGAGTGCAGTGGTGCAATCTCAGCTCACTGCAAGCTCTGACTCCAGAGTTCATGCCATTCTCCTGCCTCAGCCTCCTGAGTAGCTGGTACTACAGGTACCCACCACCACACCCGGCTAATTTTTTGTATTTTTAGTAGAGACAGAGTTTCACTGTGTTAGCCAGGATGGTCTCGATCTCCTGACCTCGTGATCTGCCTGCCTCGACCTCCCAAAATGCTGGGATTACAGGCGTGAGCCACCGCGCCTGGCCAGTTTTAAGCTTTCCCCTAAGATTCAAAATATAAATCATTACAAAGATCTTAACCATAGCGGGTAGTGCTTTCTAACCTCCCATCCCACCATAAGAATGTTCCCTTGGAATGGGGAGGGGAGGGAGCAGAGGAAAGCCTCAACAGAAAGGACAGGTGGGGTAGACCTAGCATCACTGAGGCTGACGTGGGGATGTCAGGTGAGGGGACAAGGAAGAGGTCAGGCCTTAGCCAGAGCTCCCAGAGCTGTGACTCTGTAGAAGAAGCCCCTGACAGAAACCTCCCTAGAAGAAACAAATGACCAGTGCCCTGGAAAACTGGCTTCGGCCATCTCCCCTGTGGAAACCAAGACCAATCTGTGTTAAAGAGAGAAGTGATGACAACCAAGAGAATCTGCCTGGCAGAAGCATTCCCCCCTGCTCCTTACCAGTCACAGAGCAGAAAAAGGGGTGTAGGCCATTCCCAGTCACCAAGCCAGCCTGTGCTGGAGGGGGATGGGGGGGAATGTGATGTTATGATGTTGAAGTTTCATAAATTAAGGTTTTCATCAAATAGGAGATTAAAATTTCATAAATGAACAAGACTGAAATATAAGAATGTGAATAGGATTGTCTTAACTAAATACTTGTGGAGGTAGTTTGAGATATTAAGTTATCTGACTGTTAACAGCTGTAGATGGGGAACAGAGAGGGGGAGGGTGGGCCGAGAGACCACAGTTAACAGCAACTTTTAGAAAAATGAAAATTAGATTTTGCATATATACCCATGAGTTCAGCTTCTTCATTCAAAATTATTATGTTTACAAGCAATTTAATTTCTTTTCTGCCCTTGTCTGTTTTTTTTCTTGGCATGTTATTTGTATCTATTGATTATTAAGGGTCTTTACAGACTTAGGAAATTAGCACTTGGTCATATATTGGTAAAATATTTTTCCCAGTTTGTCATTGTGTGTCCTCTATTTGTCATTAATGAATTTTTTCCTGAAGTATTTTTTATGTAATTAACTTGTCATTATTTTTACCTGTGGATTCTGGAGTTTGTATCTGATCCAGCAAAGAACATTCCTTACCCTAAAATAATAGTAAAAACAGTTGTTAATTATAATACTTTCTTCCCATGTTTGTCAATGCTGTTTTGAGAAACCTGAACACACCTTTAAGACAGAGCATCCTCTGTTGCTTTAACAGCAATGACTCTTTAGTAACTTTTTCTTCCAGCACTTTTCCACTCATACATGGGTATTTTTCTCCCTGTCACTGATGTCCTGACTTGCTATGGATCACTGACATTTTAAGGTCTTCTTGAACCACTGTCATCTGGCTAATTGCTCCTATTTCTCACTTTGCCATTTGAATACACTGGTTCATACTCTATGCATGAACCCTTCTCACAATCACCCTAAGTCTCTGTTCAGGAAGTGGCTTGGTCAGAAAGTCTATCCTATCTTCATTCCACCTGCAAGATTTGGTTTGATGTGAAGAACTCGGTCTGTTCCTAAAATTCAAGATCAGCAGCAGCTTCGGTGAACATAATGTTTTCTCATGTTTCTTGGGCTTAGACTTGCATTATATTTTCAATGCCATTTTGAAGATGAACAATGCCTTTCCATTCTACTTTCCAGAATTTTCATCTCCTGCTGGATAGGGATTATATTGTTGAAAGTCAGCAGTACTTATTGTAAGATGTGAGGAATTAGCATTAACATAAATAGGGCATGTTATGTCTTTCGTCAGAGGATTTCTATTACAGTATTGCCAGCTTGCTCCACCTGTCTCTTGGGATTTCCCTGTGGGCTAAAGAATAATGTTCTAAAGCACTATATAAGCCTCTCTAAGAAAGACTCAAAAACCATGTCATAATTACTGTCTCCTAAAGGTTTTTTTTCCTCTATTATGAATTCACTCATTAATTCAACAGATCTTTTTTGAGCACCTACTATACAAGAGGCACTGGGGATAAAGTGTTATACAAAACTAAATCCCTGCTTTCATTGAGTGTACAGTTAACCAATATGTGCCACAGTGTTAGACAGTGATAGGTGCTATGAAAATAAAATCATGCTGAGTCAGGGGGTGAAGAACAGTAGGCATCAGGTCAGCAGGGACCACTTTTCTGAAGAAACAACATTGGAGGTGAGACCTGAATCAACTGAGGGAAAGAGCAATGTGGAGATCACAGGGCAAAACATTCCAGGAATAGGAAACAGCAATACAAAGTTCTTAGCAGGAATATGCCTGGTATATTTAAGAAACAGCAAGTAGGCCAGTGTCATTGGAGAAGTATGAACAAGCGAAAGAATGGAGACACAGAGAGGATAGGGAAGATCCTATAAGCCAGGTGCCAGCCTTCAAGAGGACTATTTTGTATGATTAAATAAAGAGATGATTAAAGTATGACTTCACAAATCACATTGATTGTTATACAAAGAGTTTTTTTTTTTAGCACAAATCTCACAGGGAATGCTCTCAATAGATGAGGTATGTTAACCCCATAATGAATGAGTTCCAGTTTCATTTAGGGTCTAATTCTCATAGTGTAGTTGCTCAGTTAGGATGGAAGCAGGCCTTTGTGGATGTAAAGTCTAATCAGTTTTGAGGCCTCCCTTTCTCTAAGAGGTTCTTGGGAGACCCAGCCTGACCAACACAGGGGAGATTCATGAAACATGCAAGGTTCCTAAATGCTAGAGAGCAGTGACAGCATAGATGGGCGTAGCTTCAGGGCGTGGCTCAGAGGCTGACAGAGATTAGCCCTCCCACAGCCTGAACTGTCAAAGTTCTGTCAAAACTTTGGGTATATATGTGTTTTGGAATCTAGTAATTAAGGCCAATAACTCACATATGTGGTCTGATAAGGTGTGACACATAACATTCTTGCAGGGAATGGGATTACACTCCATTCTTTTTTCTTTTTAAAAGTATTCCTCAGAGATCCTTGTTCTGATTGACTTCCATTTTAGAAGGCTCACTCTGGCTGCAGTGTGAGGAATTGACTATAGAAGGGCAGGAATGGAAACAAGGAAACCAGTTAGGAGGGGTAGGCCTGGCAAGAGATGATATGATAGTGGCTTGGGCCAGGAATGCAGTACTGGACGGAGTGAGAGGTGGTCGGATTCTGGAGACAGTTTGAAGGGCTTGCATTGGGATGAGAGAAAACAAAAGAAGTCGAGGATGACACAGGCTTTTGGCATGAACCTATAAATAGTAATCATATCATGGAGATGGAGAACAGTCGGGGAGGAATCCGTTTGGGGGCTAAATTAAAAATTTGGCTTTAAACACGTTAGTATTGAGAGGCTGATTAAACATCTAAGTAGAAATTTAAGGCAGACAGCAAAATGAGACTAGAAGGTTGAAGACATGGGTAGAGATAAAAATTGGGGCATATAAGAAGTATATAGGCTGGGCGCAGTGGCTCACGCCTATAATCCTAGCACTTTGGGAGGCCGAGGTGGGTGGATCACAAGGTCATGAGTTCAAGACCAGCCTGGCCAAGATGGTGAAACCTTATCTCTACTAAATATACAAAAATTAGCCAGGTGTGGTGGTGGGTGCCTGTAATCCCAGTTACTTGGGAGGCTAAGGCAGCGAATTGCTTAAACCTGGGAGGCAGAGGTTGCAGTGAGCCAAGATTGTGCCCCTGTACTCCAGCCTGGGTGACAGAGGGAGACTCCATCTCAAAAAAAAAAAAAAAAAGCATATAAAGCCGTGGGGCTGGATGAGAGCTCCAGGAAGAAAACATAGATTGAGAAGCCATCTGAGACCTACATCCTAGGTTTCTCTGGTGCTAGAGGTCAGGAAGGGAAAGAGGATGTAGCCAGGACTGGGAAGAAATAGGCAGTACTGCAGGGGAAAACCAGATGATTTCCTGGAAACCAAGGAAAAAATAGGCACTTAAGGAGGAGGGAGGGGCCAGGCACAGTGGCTCATGCCTGTAATCTCAGCTTTGGGAGGTTGAGATGGGCGGATCACCTGAGGTCAGGAGTTTGAGATCAGCCTGGCCCAAATGGTGAAACACCGCCTCTACTAAAAATACAAAAATTAGCTGGGCGTGGTGGCACACAGCTGTAATCCCAGTTACTCAGGAAGCTGAGACTAGAGAATCACTTGAACCTGGGATACAGAGGCTACAGTGAGCTAAGATCATGCCACTGCTCTCCAACCTGGGTGGCAGAGTGAGACTCCATCTCAAAAAAAAAAAAAAAAAGAAAGGGGGGGGGATAAACTGTTTGAAAGGCTGCCAAGCAAGTAAGTAGAATTAAACCTAAGGATTTTCCACTGCATTTGGCTCCTCTCCTCCCTGTTTCCTCCCATTTGATAGAATAGATTTATCCCTAGTGGCTCCTAGGGCCAGTCTTCCCCAGTTTCGGGAGACTACTATTGCCTATAGAATATTTTTTCCCTCTTCCCTACTCATAGACCCTACTTTTATCCAGAGTGCTCACGTATCCACCTCCTCTGAAGCTAGAAATAACCATATGGCACTGGCCTAGCCAGTGAGAAGTAAACAGAAGGCATAGAGTGCGGAATTTGGAAAGTTCTTTAAAAGGGACTCAGTGGGAATGAGAACTTGCTTCCCTTAGCTCACCCTTTTTGTTCTGCCTGGAACATGGATGTGACAACTGGAAATACATCCTGACAACAGGAAGACTATGGATACTTCCTAATGAAGGTGAGCAGGGAAGCTAGAAGGAACCTGAATTACTCCATCATGCTGTGGAGCCTCCAGGACAGTCTTGAACCATTTACCTTTTGATTCTTTTTTCATGGAAAAAAATACATATCCCTAATTTGTTTAAAATACTGTGATGCGTTTCCTGTTTTGTGACAACTGAACATAATCCCAAGTGACAATGCTAGTTGTGTAGTCTTTACCCATGGCTCTCCTGGCCAAAGCACCCCTGTCATCCCACACAGGAGAAATAAGGTGGCGTTGGAGATGGCAGGCCATGATTCCTGGGCCATCTCTGCTAGTCCTATACCGTGGTATGCCTTGGTCATGTTGCTTGAACAGTCTTTAACTTGGCTTTCTTTGTCTGTAAAATGGCTGTGTTAGAAGGGCCAACCTTTGACTTTCTTTTATGACTTTACATTTTTTCCTTACAATTAATTCTTTTGTTGGTTATCAATGAATTGTTCCGGTCATGCTGCTTGAGCCTGGATGAAATCAAGACTGTAAAAAAATTAAAAAAAAATCATGAACTACAATAAAAATAAGGTCCTACAAAACTTGATCTCCTAAAATGGAAAGCTTCATTCCTATTAGTGACTGCCTGGTAAAGCAAGAAAACACAAAAGCAAAATTTTTTATCGTAAGTGAAAAGTAGGCTTGACACACTTAAAGGCCTAAATTTGAATTACAAAGTCAAAAACTATTTCAACATTCTGGGTAACTTGCACAAGTGTGGGTTCGAATAAGACTTTAGCCATAATTGCTGGAGACCCTGGTGGAAATCCCCAGTCCCCTAGACAGTGGGCTGGCAGAATCATGCAGGTCAACATGGATGAGAACCGACTGCCTGGCTAAAGACTGATGTCTCAGGTCAGTGAGGCTAGCTTTGGAACGCAGGCAGAGGGTGTGTGTGTGTGTGTGTGTTGTAGAGGGTTAAAGGTAGGCAAAGGAGAAATGAAAAGTCTAAGAGGAGGAAAGAAAGGGGAAAGTGTTGCCTCTCAAAGAGAATGACTTTCAAAGTGTCATCTACAAACACTGATAGTTACATCTAAAATGCCAGCACAGAATGTGCTGGTTAAGAGTAGTGTCAATTCAGGGTCCAGTGATTTTCCTGCTGGAAACCCTCCAAAGTAATTTGAGACACAGAGGAAGAACAGTCCTGGCCCGGGCAGAACTGCTTATGTCAATGTCAATGTTTGTATTTGCATGACCAAAAACACACGTAAGGCAGGTTAGTCATGCTCAGGGCTGTGATCTGATCCAGCCCTGTTATTCTCACACTGTGAAAGAGAAGCCTTCCAGAACAAGTTTGTTGGGGTGAAACACTTAAAGTTGGTTGACAGCTTCAGTGGGGCCACTTGTGTAGGAGCCCAGTCAGTTTGATCAATGTAGCTGAGTTGGCTCTGGGCTCTGTCATAGCCCCAGCTGGGTTCTGTTTACCATTTACTTTTGTGGGATATCAGCAAATGCCTCCCAAAAATATGAAGGAATGTTGAGCTGAAGGCCATTAACAAGAAATGGATACAGGCACACTCTCTGCCTTTCCTCTTTTTTCCTAAAAGCAGAACATAGATTTACGAAGATATGTATATATGAAATATACATGTTAATGAACTTCTGTTTGTTTTTCTCTTCTTAATTTGTCTTTTGTAACAGGGATCAGTTTCAATAAGAACCTATTAGGGGTTATTATTTTTACCCTACAGTTCACACACTTTGGTTTTTTGAAACAACGATGTTGTACCTTACTGGGCTTTTTCTTATCTTAGGGTAGGAATGGTGGGCTCTTGGGTCTTCCTATATCTGATAAAGGAGAGCCACGTGGTTATGGTTCAGTCCCAAGCAATATCATGGAGTCCCCGGGACAGGGCAGCTTGCAGGCATGCTCTGTGGGTTCATGGTTGGGAGCCTGTGACAGCTTTTCTTGTCAAACCCTGCCCAGAGCTCTTTCCACTTGGAAAAAGAGGCCCCAGGAGGCAGTGTCTTAGCTCAAAGGCATAACTGGTCAATCTATTGGAAGGACTTCAGATAAGTGGCAAGTAGATGGAATAGATATTTTAAGGTCACAGAGGACTTGCCAATTCCTTTATATCAGAGAACTGATGGGGTTTGGGACATGCTACCCCCCCAAAATATGACACCTTGTGCCAGTTTACCATTAGATCATGCCACTCCTTCATCCGATCACATTTCCTCACCACTATCTACTCTTCCTCAAACCTACCATAAAATACACTCAGATTTAATAAAACTTATACTCAGCTTTAGTAAAACTCACATTAAATAAATGTGTATGCTTTTTTCTTGGTATAGGGGTCTCAGCCATGAACCTAGGGTGAGCAGAGAAAAAGGTACTTTTCTTCTCCTATAGAACCTGGAACCTGCTTCATTTCTATGCCTGAACTTCGTACCAGCCACTGATGTCTACCCTGGGCTCAGATAAATAGGTAAAGGGACTAGAGACAATAGGAGAGAGGGAAAGGATGGCCCTACTGGGAGAAGAATGAGGCAGTAATGTTTCAGATCACTGCCATCAAACATAGAGCTGAAGATCCTACCCTTCTCCCATCCTATCCCCCACTGCTAACTGAGAATTTTTTCATTCACCCATTCAACTGATACAGATTCGTTGGAGCATCTGTTATACACAAGACACCATACTAAATTCTGGGATATAGTGAGCAAGACATATAAGGCACTTGCTCTCAGAAGAGATAGTAAAAAGTAAATAAACATTGTGGTAAAGAGTCACTGCAGGGAGTGTAAATCTTACCTTTTTTTGAGACAGGGCCTTGCTCTGTTGCCTAGGCTGGAGTGCAGTAGCACAATTATAGCTCACTGCAGCCTTGACCTTCCAGGTTCAAGCAATCTTCCCACATCAGCCACCCAAGTAGCTGGGGCCACAGGCGTGCACCACCATGCCCAGCTAATTTTTGTATTTTTACTAGAGACAGGGTCCCCCTATGTTGCCCAGGCTGGTCTCAAACTCCTGGGTTCAAGTGATTCTCCCACCTCACCCTCCTAAAGTGCTGGAATTGTAGGTGTGAGCCCCCGTGCCCAACCAGGGGAGCTAATCTAGATAGGGAGGTAAGGAAAGCTCATCACATTTGAGCTGAGACCTGAGAGGTGAAGACTGAACCAGTCATGCAAAGAGCTGTGGAAGGGCTTTCCAGGGTGAGGCAAGAGCAAGTACAAACACTTCGAGGTGAGAAAGAGCCTTGACTGTGGAGGGAGAGAAAGGTTGCCAGTGTGGCTGGAGTTCATGGGAGCTGAGCAGGAGGCATATGAAAGATTCAGGTAGGCGGCAGGAGCCAGGTCACACCTGAACCTTGCCTTGGAGGTTTTATGAGAGGCCATGGAATGATTGATTGTAGGAGAGGGACTCAATATAATTTAGATGAACAAAGGCCACAGTGGTAGCTGTGGGAGAATATATTGTGTATTGGTCCTGGAGGGAGGAGACTGGAGCATAATGTTGGAAATTGAGGAATTCCTCCCTCAGCCTTGCTCTGTGGGGCTTCAACAGCTGAGGAGAAAATCAAAGATTGGGGAAGCATACATTCTTTTCTTCCCCACCCAGAATTCTCTCCCTAGTTCCCAAAGATCTTGAAGGCATTTGATTTTCCTCAGTGGTTATTGTGTCTTTTCTGCTGGGGAGATGTGCCCACATTCTTGTCATTGTCTGTTGACCACCATCTGCTGCTGTCTGGACACTCATAACTCCCCTCCTTCCATGGCTGCTACTTTCTGTCCAACTGCTACCAAGACTCTCTAGGGATGGGAGTGCTGGGATGGATCTTACCTCATGATTGGAGAGATTTCCCTTGACAAGACTGTCTCAGACTCAGGCCAGAGGGTTCTTTAAGGTCATTACTAGTTGCCATATGGAACACCTCTTTCAGTGTTCTGCTGTTCGGTTGTCCTGTCTCCAGTTCTTTGAGTGGCTCCAACCCAAGCCACCTTCTACCTCCTTCTAACAACCAACACCCTGCAGTAACCTCAGCAAGTATCATATTCCGCTCACTTATTCCCATCCTGCTGTCAACCTGATCCAGTGTGATGCTGATCTGAGACCCTGTGGACTTGACTTTTATCCTTGGAAATGACCATTTGTGAAGGGTGTTTCTGCTGTTTGAACATCAGCTTTTCCCACTGACCCCTGACTTGGTCTGTCCCTCCCATCTCTGACACTAAAAGAGCTTACAGCTGATTCCTCTAATTGGCCCCTGATTCCCTGTGAGAAAGGCTTGACGACTGCCTTGGATGCATCCTCTGCCCTGGTGAGTGACCCCACCCTCCTGGAATCTGACCATCTAATCTAAAGTTGCTTTTGCCTTTTCTCCCAGGAGTCTGAGAATGTCCTCAAACCAACTGGACTCGCAGCCGGCCCTGATATTCTAGAATTTCCGGGCAGAAATGAAAATTAGATCTAAGCTGTAACCTTCATTTCACACATATAAAAAGAAAGTGTGAGGACCTGTGACTTGTGAAAGCAGCATCATTTCTTCACAGTCATTTTCCAAATACCACTAATTGCCCTACGCTTTCAACACAAACACAGAGTATTACTCAAACTGCCACAGAAATGAATGAGTAGAGAGTACCACACCTGGGTCACTAGCACATCTTGAATGACAAGGTTTCTGTTCTGCTCTCTTGACATGCTACCCTTGGAAGTGACAAAATTGGAGTAGACACTGGCTCAGGGATTGTTCCCTCCCTATCTGCCCTCTACATGGAGCCTATCTTCTAAATGTCCAGCACTTTCCTCCTTGCTACCTGAAAGAATGTAACCAATAATATGAGTAAAAAGAACCAGACCCAGTAGAAGCAAACATGACTATCTTGCTCTTTACAAAGCCAAATGGTTGATAGACTTCCCTGCATGTGGGAGAGAGAAAGGAAATTCTGACCCAAATAAGTTAGACCTTTTCTGTAGGATGGCAGAAGCAGCTGAGATTCCAAGCACATAGTTTTTTGTTTTTGATTTTGGAAAGTTAAAGAAGAGTCAGTTAATAATTGGAAGGGAACATAAGGAAATTGAGAATAGAAAACCACATGGATAAAGTTAAAACAAATCCCAAATCCATCCCCAAAAAACCCCACAATATCCTGTTGCCATGAGAAAATGAATGTAATGAGTGTTTCAGTATATTGTCTATGTATGATGTTGTTGTAAAGATGTTTTAATATGTTAGGAGGCATTTTACTCTCTTCTTGTTTGGGTCACTGAAGTAACTGTGAATGGCAACGTGGTGCATAAAGGCAGTGTGGACAGGGCACTGAGCCCACAGCAAGAAGATGGGGATTGTGTACCGTGTGAGGACAAAAGGCCACATTGGTCTCTAACCAATAATATAAGTTAGATATTATGTAGGAGGAAGACAAAGACCTAGAGACTGTGCTGTGTTCTGAGCAGTGGGCAACTGAAGATGTGCCCCACTCCAGAGATAACACTGATACATTTGTGACATTCTGGGGACTAGAACTGGTCTTATGCCATGGCAATCCTTGTCTTTTACAGGGCATTCCTTCTCAGGGAAGATCCAACCTACTCCCACACAAAGACGGCTTTTGGCCCCTCACTCTGCATCCAGGTGGAAGGGGCAAAAAACACTTGGTGGGCCACCCATGCCCACTGTCACCAATTACATTAATTCTTACAAAGGCACTTGAGTTCTATCAGTTTTTTTCCTAATATATTAATGTACTGTCATCTCTAACCTAATTCTTAAGGGGTCTGAAATAACTGATGAATTAGAAGAAATTACATTGTGAAAATAACAGATGAGATTCAGTATTAACATAAAGAAGAAATGGTGTTTTACAAGAAACAGTCAACGATAATTGCAAAACAATTCTTACATCATGCATGGAAATGGGTATAAATCCTAGTGAAACTTATCTTGGATACCTCTACAGTTACAGTCTGCAACTTAGAACACAGTACTGAAGAGGGCTTATTTGGGTCTTAAGAATGTGGAAAAGAAAGTTAAGATTTTGATGAAGTGTAGATTTAAAATTCTAAGCCACTTGGTTCTAGTTCATATTTAAGGTCTAGGTTACACATTCAAGAGACTCCTTGAACAACTCTTGAATTTCAACTCTACTTTAAAGGACTCTCTGTTAAACAGTCCAAAAGCAAAAGCAGTATTGCAAGTAGCTACTGCTATCTGATGCATATTTCTAAAATATTTCCTATATGAAAAGAAGTTGAGTTTCTGTTTCAGTAATTTGGCTGGCCGGCGTCAACCAAACCCACAGGTTTGACTAATAGCTGATCTACCTTTCTGGATACCTGTATCCCAGGAATGAACTGGAGCCAAAGAGGCTGGAAGTTATTGTTTCTTCACTATTAGACTCTGAGGATTTAACAAACCGCAGAATGGTCAGCACCCTAAGACTGGACCAGAACTGACAAGCCTTTGGGAGTGGGCTCTGTGTGAAGGATCCTACCTGGTCAGTTACCCCATTCCCAGCCACCCTGACCAATAACCTTGGCAGTTAAAACAACAGCAACCTATTTATTGAAGTTAGAACTGGTTTGGGGTAGTTACTTTACTATATAATTAGCTGTGTGACTAGTTAGATTAACTCACTAACATGACTAGCTAAAAATGACTATGAGCAAATCATTTTAACTTCAGGAACTAAGTTCTGATATTTGTAAAATAAAAGCCTTGGACTCAGTAACAATTAATAAACTATAAACTTCTATTAAGATTTATGGTAAGAAACATAAACCTTATACAATGTAGGATATTAACCATTAGGGGAAAAAGTCTAGGTCTTATTCATCTAAAACTCCCTATTTCTTAAGTGATTCTACTAAGTCAATCCTGGAGTTATAAAGACACCTAACTAACTGATAGAGCAACTTTTTTGGATTTCCTTAATAATAGGGAATACACCCACTTCATGAAAACCCCCAATATTGTTTACATTAGAATAAAATTTAAGTATTGAACAAAAGAGTTTAGATTACAAGAAGAATTCATTTAAATAGCACCTGACGTTCCCTAACAACAGTGGTTTTATGAAATATTGTAATTGATTTGCCACCTATGTGTGGATCTATCCTAAATTGACTCCTTTGGTATGCAGGTTCGTTGGGGATGCAACGTCTTTTACTTCTTTTTCAGTCCCAACAACAGCTAATTCAGTACTCTAAATATAGTCAGCCTTCAATACAAATTTAATTATTGACTGAATCTAGGCTGTCAGGGGGAAAAAAGATTTGCTACTTGTTTGGACATGTCCTTCTGATTAAATGCCACTTTTGCCTTAGCAGCTAATCAGTCAGTAGACCAAGTGTGGTGCATTTTTGATCTTCCCAATTAAAGAAGGTCAGCAGCTGAAAATGAGATCCGGAGTGATTACATTGGAAGGATTTTCATGTGTACTCCATCAGGGAGATTAAATGTCCAGGTGCCTCCCACATTTCCTTTTAGGACTTGTTCTTTTGTTCTTAGTCTTGATACTTCAAGGGCTCAACAGCAGCACTGACACCCAAAACGTTCATTGTCAATTCCCCATTACATTCTCAAAAGGTAACTGTTACATATTGCATTAGAGTTCTCCAGCTAAACAGAACTAGTAGGATGGAGAGAAAGGGGGAGTGAGAGGAGGAGGGAGAGAGGGGAGAGGGAGAAGGAAGGCAAGCAGGAAAGGGAAGCTGGTAAATCTAAAATTTGTAGGGCAGGTGGGCAGACTGGAGACCCAGAGAAGAGCTGATATTGCAACTTAAGTGGGAAGGAAGATAGGAGGCAGAATTCCTTCTTCCTCAGGGGACTTCAGTTGTTTCTCTTAAGGCCTTCAATTGTTTAGATGAGGCCCACCCACACCACAAAATGTAATCGGCTTTACTCAAAGTCTGCTGATTGAAATATCCCTCAGATCTAAAAAACATCTTTACAGCAACATCTAGACCAATGTTTGACCAAACATCTGGGCACTGAAATCTGGGTAAGATGACACGAGGAATTAACCATCATACCTATCAAAATGGGACATTTTCATCATTCCAGTTACCTTCTGAAAGTTCTGTGATTTCTTTCATTATTTAAAATATTCTCCAAGTAACAAATAGTTCACCATTGCTGATAATTCTTTTCTTTTCTTTTTTTTTCTCTTTTTTAAGACAGGGTCTTACTTTGTCACCCAGGCTAGAGTGCAGTGATGTGATCATAGCTCACTGCTGTCTTGAACTCCTGAGTGCAAAGGATCCTCCCACCTCAGTCTCCCAAGTAGTTGGGACTGTAGGAGTGTGCCCCATGCCCAGCTTATTTAAAAGACATTTTTTTTGTAAAGACAAGGTCTCACCATCTTGCCCAGGCTGGTCTCAAACTCCAGAGGTCAGCAATCCTCCCAAAGTGTTAGGATGTTAGGATTATAGGCATGAGCCACTGCACCTGGCCATGATTTTCTAATTACAGAAAGAAACTTTCTGTGGTCTTTCACTGCCTCCTTCCACCGAATCCTACTTCAGATTTTGTTCATTTTCTCCATAAGTATTATACATTGGTGCTTAGGAGACATAGAAGAAGAGACATGGGTTTCCACTCTCAAAAAGCCTAGCGGGAGAAGAATATACAGAGGGTTGCAGTGGTATGGGGTTGCTGCTCAGGTGTTTGATAGAACAGTAGAGGAAGTAAAATTTAATAAGCTTATTAGCATATAGGTGGTGCTTGCATACCCAAGCCCTGTTTGTTTTCTCCATGGGCTACATATACCCTCATTGTATGATAGTTAGAAATATGATTTCCCCAGGAGCTGAGTCTAAGGGCATCTGACCATAAAGGTTTATAAACAAACTTATTATCTCAACCCTGTCACCCCAATATACACTCAGCTGAATTAGTTTAGTCTCTCAGTAACACATGTTGCCCAAAGAGATGAAATTTACCTCAATGTCAACTTCTCTTTACTTCCGCTTACAACTTTACATTTCTCTTCTAACATTTTGTTCATTGAACTCCAGATTTTAAAATAGACTCTATAGCTACATCTGTAGTTGATGGAGCTGAGTCTGAGGATGGAGTGGACAAGAGTGCTGACCTGTGTCACTGAGACCAAAGCAAAGCCTCTTTTCTCACAGCACAATGGGGATGTGATTAGACAGCTCTGGCACTAGCTCCTCAGAGGCAGCAAGGTATTAAACAAGCCCAGACTTTTCACTAAGCCTTTGTCCCCCAGGCACCGCTGAGAAACCACTGCCAACAGGAATTGAATTCTAGGAACCAGCATGCCAAGAAACACACCTCCTGGAATTTTGAGCATTTGACAGAGGTTCTGGCAAGCCCTCCTTCTTCTTATTGATATTAGTAGTAGGGAGGGGCCAGAGGGGCTCATGGATAGAGACTGGAAATTTTCAAAATGTCCAGTTCTAGACCACAGATAGCACCTTCTGTTTTCTAGACCTGAGAGCTAATACCATCAATGGAATAAGGAAAGTTATCATTGGTTTTGCCCCTTCCAGATTTAAGAGGGTCCTGTCCTGTTCCAACCCAAAAACCTCCTGCCACTTCTCTTTCCGTGTTTTTTTTCTTTACTCCCCAGGTATGAGCCCTATCTATTGTCTCAGACCAAGATACAAAGGTGGAGAAATCCTGCATTCTGCCCAAAGGGTGAAGGGCTCTGGGTTGTAGATGGTGCTGTGGTCAGTGGGCTGCTTCATGTTCTTGACTCACATGAAAGAATTTGAGAGTGAGTCCAAAGTAAGAGCAGGCAAAGACATTTATTGGAAAGTGAAAGGACACTGTGCAAGCTAGGTCAAACTGGGTTCCTTGAGAATAAGACAGCCCCCTCTGACATTAGGAAATCCCCTTTATGGGTTCCTTGAGAAGAAGACAGCCCCCTCTGACATTAGGAAATCCCCTTTATGGGAAGCTTATGTGATTACTCAAAAAGGGTGGGAATGAGCCTGGCTGTTGGCTTAAGCATGTTGCAGGTGGTCTCCTGGGTGTGCATGTGCAATTGCTGTTACATGCTATGACATATATGGCATGTCTTATTAGCATCTTAATTCTCTACCCAGGGGTGTGTTTTTTACTATTATAATGAGCACAGGTCAACCCAAGGACACTAATCATGGTTTTCTGTGCTTGTGAAAATTTGGGGATTTTTTCCCTTCTGCTCTTCATCTTCTCTGCTGCAGGATGTTCTAACCAAAACTACAGATGCAGTTTGTGCACTCTCAAACAGTTTATTTTCTCCACCTGTTTGGCAAGTTTGTTTCCCTTCAAGTGGGGTTATGGCCATCTTTTCTAACCTATCTCTGTGCCAGATATGTCTGTAATTCCTTTCTGAAGTATTGGAGGAAGGAAACAAAACTAAGTCTCTTGATTATCCACATCACATGCTTAAAATTCCAGTGCGCCATTAGATCCTAGAATAGGTCAGAGTGAGAGTTCCTAGGAAAATGGAATAATTAAGCAGCAAAGCCCAGGCATATGCCATTTAATAAAGCTACAAAAAATCCTAAGATTCTGAAAGTAGAAGAAAAATGGTTGGCATAAGACTTACTCTCTTGCTTTTTAAAATGATCCTCACATTTTTAATATATTCTGAAATTAAATGTTTCAATGACTTCTGCATATTAACCATCAGTCTGGGGCAAATTTTGTGCTTCTTTCCCCATGTTTTGTCTTCCCAGCTCCTGAGAGCAATTACATTGGCTCAAGTATTTGAAAAATCACTGAAATTAAGAAATGTCAGTCCCTCCTATTCTTCAGTAGGCAAATAAGAAATATAGGATCAGATCCATCTCTCCCCATAGGCACATCTCATGAGAATCATAATCAGCAGGATGCTTCCAGAGTCTTTAATCTGAGCAAGGGGTCCTAGTAGGGTGATGGAAGTGTCCACTGGTGTCGGTCTGTGACAGCCTGATGTCTCTGTCCACAGCAGGGATGAATCTGGACACCAGATGGGGCTGTGACCTGGTATGCCCCATCCTCCTCCGCCAGAACAGGATGGGTGCCACCATATGCAGTTTTAAAGTAAATTGAAAACCAGTTAGTTTTACAAATATTTGAGAATTGTGGACTATCTCTTGAATCAACATAATTTTGCAAAGCCATAGTTAACAGGATTGAGTTGCTGTACAAGTGCTTCTCACTGGTCCAGAATCAATTTGTGTCCAAAATGCTGCTTGATGTTGATGCAGGAGACAGCATTTCATTAGGCCAGAAGGAAATGCTGCAGGTGGTATCATGTATATGTAGATTTAAATCATAAGAATTAGAGAAAGATGAAATAGGAAAAATTGATATGGGAAAAAAATAGAATTAGAAGGAGGTGACAGGCAAGAGAGGGAAGCAAATATGTTTTTTAAGAGGATCTGGTTTTGTTGGAGGTATAAATAGCCTCCCAAAACTATGCCTGTGACCACAGGTTCCTGACAACCGGTTAGACAACACACGCATCTGAGTGGAGAAACAAGCCATGTATCCTAATCTGAGATTAACTGAACAGTAATGCCTTGGGCAAGTTACTTACTTTCTGTGTATTTTTCATCCATAATCCCAAGATAACAAATATTTGCAATGTAGAATGAAAATAAAGTTCTAGATTTTGTGACTCACCATGATGGTATCTAGCCAAAATTAATAGTTGTGATTTTCTCAGCTCTGTTCTTTCTTCTCCTTTTTTCTTTCCCATTAGGCTTTGAAAACTACCCATTTATTTTTCTTAGTAACACCAAAAACTTAATTTCAAATTGGAGTCAACCCCTAAAGCAAGCCAACCAATAACCAACGAAATATACCAGAATTGTTCAGAATATGTCATAACATTCATTTATGAATTTCTTCAGGCTCAAGCATTTTGGTCAAAGAATTCGGACGCAAATTATATTAATAAGTACTATGCCCTAGGTTATATATCCACAGCCTGACTTGGGTTTAGTCCAACCTTGCTAGATAGGTGTTATTTATCTCATTTCACAGATAAAGAAAGCATTTTGGTGGGCTTAATGGCCTGCATTCTTACTGCTAGTACGTGTTGGAATTGTGATCCAAACCCACATCTGTCTAACTTGAACCTTCTTTCTGTGTCAAACTTTCTTCCCTTAATCCCTGATACCACTTCCCAATGGGAAGGAGTATTCTTCGAAGAATTGATTTGGGAACTTCCTGAGAAAAATGTAATAACTTCCGGTAAACTTGCTCTTAAGAGACATGTATTATATGATTAACAGGTTGGACTTACTAGTTATGTGATCTAGGGCAAATTTCTTCTGCACCTAAGTTTCCTCATCTGTAAAATTAGGTTAATAATGGTAACCTCACAACAAAAAATGAAGCAATAAAACAGAATAGAACATTCAGGAATATACTACCCATGTCTGCTCACATCTTTTGGGACAGTCACTTCAATAAATGGGACTCAGTTAACTGGATAGCAATACGGAAAAAAATCACTTAATCTCTACTTTACACCATACCTCAAAGTCAATTCCAAATGGATTGAAGATTTAAATATGAAATACAAAGCAGTAAAGTTTTTAACAAGAATATTTAATACCTTAGAATAAGCAAATATTTCTGATTTCTTATTTTTTTTTTTATTTTATATTCAGGAGGTACATGTGCTTGCTTGTTACATGAGAATGTTGTGTACTGTTGGGGATTGGGCTTCTAATATACCCATTAGCCAAATAGCGAACATTGTACCCAATAGGTAATTTTTCAACCCTCATTTACCTCCCACACTCCCCACTTTTGGAGTCATTAGGTCTATTGTTTTCATCTTTATGTCCATGTGTACCCACTATTTAGCTCTCATTTATACGTGAGACCCTGTGGTATTTGGTTTTCTGTTTGAGTTATGATAATCGCCTTAAACTCACCATCTTACTGCAAAGGACGTGATTCCATTCTTTGTATGGCTGCAGAGTATTCCATGGTGTATATCTAGCACATGTTCTTTACCCAGTCAGCTATCGATGGACACTTAAGTTGATTCCATGACTTTGCTATTGTGAGTAATGCAATGATGAACATATGAGTACAGGTGTCTTTTTGATATAATAATTTCTTTTCCTTTGGGTAGATACCCAGTAGTGGATTTTTAGTTCTTTGAGAAATCTCCATACTTTTTCCCATGGGGATGAACTAATTTATATTCCCACCAACAATGTATAAGCATTTCCTCTTCTCTGCATCTGTGCCAGCATCTGTTGTTTTTTGACTTTTTAGTAATAGCCATTCTGACTGGTATAGGATGATATCTCATTGTGGTTTTCATTTGCATTTCTCTGATGGTTAGTGATGTTGAGCACTTTTTCATATTTGTTGGCTTCCTTTAAGTAAACATTTCTTTTTTTTCCAACTTTTATTTCAGGTTCTGGGGTACATGTGCAGGTGTGTTACATGGATAAATTGCATGTCTCTGGGATTTCGTGTACAAATGATCCTGTCATGCAGGTAGTGAGCATACTACCCAATAGTTTTCCAACCCTTGCCCTGCTCCCTACCTCCTCACTCTAGTATTCCACTGTGTCTGTTGTTCTCATCTTTGCATCTGTGTGTTTTCAATCTGTACTCAATCTGTAGCTCCCACTTAGAAGTAAGAACATGTGGTATTTGGTTTTCTGTTCCTGTGTTAATTCACTAAGAGGATGGCCTCCATCTGCATCCACGTTTCTATAAACAATAAGGTTTCATTCTTTTTTATGACCGCATAGTATTCATGGTATACATGTATCACATTTTCTTTATCCAGTCCATCATTGATTCCACCTAAGTTGATTCCTTCTTTGCTATTGTGAATAGTGCTGTGATGAACTTGCAAGTGCACGTGTCTTTTTGGTAGAACAATTTTTTAAATATATGCCCAGTAATGGGGTTGCTGGGTTGAATGGTAGTTCTAAGTTCTTTGAGAAATCTCCAAACTGCTTTCTATAGTGGTTGAACTAATTTACATTACCATCAATAGTGTATAAGCACTCCCTCTTCTCTGCAACCTCACTAATGTCTGCTATTTTTTTACTTTTTCATAATAGTCATTCTGACTAGCTATTGGTGTGAGATGGTATCTCATTGAGGTTTTGCTTTTAAGCAAAGATTTCTTATCCTTAAACAGAAGAGGAAAGTGCTATAATACAGGAAAAAACTGACAAATAGCTCTATAACATAAATAAGACTATAAGATTAAGATCATGAAAGGCATTGTTAGCAGACTGAACAGGTAATCCACAGAATAGAAGAGGATTTTTGCAATATATATATAACTGTTTCAAATCCAAAGTCTATCGCACTGTTTAAAAGCATACTGTTATGAAAATTAAATAAATTAAGGCAAGTTTAGAGTAGCATTTGGCACATAATATGCATTCACTCTATATGTGCTATTATTATTAACACTAATCAGAACAAAGGTCTAGGACCCTCCTGTTTTGAATTTCTGTTATATTGCCAGCCTTTGTGTGTCAGGTTTTTGGTTTGGAAAACATAATCCTATAGTAACAAGACACTAGGAAGGCAAATCTATAGACTAGAATTCAAAATACAGGATTGATTTAACAACAGGATTTGTTTTCCTGATTTAACAACAGGAAAAATAACATGTTTTTGCAATATTTCAGTATTTATTATTGCTACCTACCTCTATGTGCTGACAAGGTGTAAAGTAAGGAGTTATGTTAAAATCTGAATTCAGCTCAAAGAGCAAAGCATAAGGACCTCATGCCTACTCCTGCCTCCTTTCCACTGGCATCACGACCATCTCCCAGATCTCTCGGTCCTATAGGACCTCCAAGCCCCACAGAGCCTGCCATCCAGGAGGCTCTTCCATGAGGCCTCAACCTCAAGCCAGTCTGAAACTGACTGCTTTCAGAGGCACCAGAGTCTCCCCCATACACTTTATATTTGACATATCCTAAGTATCTCTGGAAGGAGGACCTCTAAGTTCTCATATCCACCAAAGGTCTTCGAGGACTGATTCTCTTATAGTCTTGTTCTAGTCCTGCAGTCCTCATAAGCCATCTGCTATTATCAGCACCCTCTGCTCCAAGTACTTCCTTAACTCAAATGACTTCCATTTCTATGTGAAAACTCCTCCAGAATGCTACCTTCTTGAGCTCATGATCACTCTTTCCTCTTCAACTACCCACTCTCATGGCCTTGTCTTAAATTTTGTCATCACCTGATGAGCAACTGTTCCTCTGAAGTAATAAATTTAGGCATCCCATTCTTAAACCACAAGCTCACATTCTTCCAATTGTCTATTACTCATCCATCCAAAATTTATATATTAAAGTCCTAAGTTCTAGTACCTCAGAATATGACTATATTTGGAGATAAGGCCTTTAAAGGTGTAAATTAAGATAAAATAAGGTCACACTGGTAGGTCCTAATCCAATATGATGGGCGTCCTTATAAGAAGAGGACATTAGGAGATAGACATGTGTGTGTACAGAGACTGTGTGAGGACACAGTGATAAGGCAGCCCTGCCAGCCAGAGGGGCACCTTAGAAGAAGGTAAACCTGCTGACCTTTGATCTTGAACTTCTGGCATCCAGAATTTTGAGAAAATAAATTTCTGTTGTTTAAGCCACCCACCCTGTAGTATTTGTTATAGCAGATTTAGCAAACTAATAAAACCACCTTCCATAGTTCCTTCTCTTTCAGTCTGATTTGTGTTCCATGATGCATGCACCACTCTTTCTGCTTTCTTGTTCCGTCATCCTTCCAGTTTGCTGGCTGGGCAAAATCTCAACCTCACATGGACATAACATTTGATCTTGTCTAGGCCTGCATTTAAGCAGCTGAATGTGGTTGGAGAAGTTCACAACAGCACGTTAACTGATGAAACGTTAAAGTCATATCTGAAATCTCAACCAGACATGCTACTTCCCTGGTTAGGTTTCTTTCCCCATCCATAGACATCCTACCCTTCCTCCTCTTCTCTTGCTCTTGACAAATTATCTTGCCTCCTTCTTCTCAATGAAAAAGGAGCCATCATACAACAATTTACTCAACCTCCTCCCATCAAATCAACGCATGGCTCTGCTCTACACCCATCTTCTCTTCCTTCCCACATGTAACAAAAGCGGTATTTCAGGCTAACCCTTCCACTTCTGCTGTAGATCACATGCTTTCCCTCTACCTCAGGAACTTGCTTCTTTTGATGATCCCCTCTCTGTCATATCTTCAACCTCTTCCTCTATGCAACTCCTTCTGAGCATCATTTAAATATGAGCAAGTCTATTTCAATAAAATCAAATCTAAAATCTAACCTTCATTCCATGTGGTACATTGATTGCAAAAAATGGCCCCAATTTTTAAAAAAAAAATAATTTCAACTTTTTTTTAATTTTTAATTTTCATGGGGACATAGTAGGTATATATATTAATGGGGTACATCAGATATTTTGATACAGGCATACAATGTGTAATAATTACACCAGGGTAAATAGGGTATCCTCAACTTTTATTTTGGACTCAGGGGGTACATGCACAGGTTTGTTAGATGAGTATATTGTGTGATGCTGAGGTTTGGCATATGAATGATTCTGTCACTCAAGTAGTGAGCATAGTACCCAGTAGTAGTATTTTACCACTTGGCCCCTCCCCATCCACACTAGTAGTCCCCAGTGTCCATTGTTCCCATCTTTATTTCCATGTGTACCCAAATGTTTAGCTCCTATTTCCAAGGAAGAACATGCAGTATTTGGTTTTCCGTTCCTACATTAATTTGCTTAGGGTGATGGCCTCCAGCTGCATCCATGCTTCTGCCAAGGACATGATTTCGTTCTTTTTATGGCTTCATTGTATTCTGTGGTATATATGTACCACATTTTCTTGATTATCCAGTCCACTGTAGATGGACACCTAATAGATTCCATGTCTTTGCTATTGTGAATAGTGCTGCAATGAACATATGAGTGTGTGTGCCTTTTTTATACAGTGATTTATTTGCCTTTGGATATATACTGAGTAATGGAATTGCCAAGCCAAATGGTAGTTCTGTTTTAGTTCCTTGAGAAATCACAGTGGTTGAACTGATTTACATTTCCACAAGCAGTGTATAAGCATTCCCTTTTCTCCATAGCTTCACCAGCATCTGTTGTTTTTTGTCATTTTAATAATAGTTACTCTGACTTTGTGAGATGGTATCTCATTAGTTTTGATTTGCATTTCTCTAATAAGTGATGTTGAGCATTTTTTCAAATGTTTGTTGACCACGTGTATGCCTTCTTTTGAGAAGTGTCTGTTCATTTCCTTTGCCCATTTTTTAACTTGTTTTTTGCTTTTTAAGTTCCTTATAGATTCTGGATATTAGAACTTTGTTAGATGCCTAGTTTGCAAGTATTTTCTCCCATTCTGTAGGTTTCTGTTTACTCTGGTAATAGTTTATTTTGCTGGGCAGAAGCTCTTTAATTAGGTCCCGCTTGTCAATTTTCATTTTTGTTGTAATTGCTTTTGAGGACTTAGTCATAAACTCTTTGCCAAGGCCAATGTCCAGAATGGTCTTTCCTTGGTTTTCTTCTAGGATTTTTATAGTTTGACGTCTTACATTTAAATCTATCTTGAATTAATTTTTATATATGGTGAAAGGTAAGGGTCCAGTTTTATTCTTCTGCATATTCTTCAGTTTTATCCTTCTGGCTAACCAGTTATTCAAGCATCATTTATTGAATATGGAGTCCTTTCCCCATAGCTTATTTTTGTTGATTTTGTTGAAGATCAGATGGTTGTAGGTGTGTGGCTTTATTTCTAGATTCTGTACTCTGTTCCATTGGTCTGTGTATCTGTTTTTGTATGAGTACCATTACTGTAGCCTTATAGTAGTTTCAAGTCTGGTAATGTGATGCCTCCAGCTTTGTTCTTCTTGCTTAGGATTGCTATGGCTATTCAGGCTCTCTTTTTGTTTGTTTGTTTCATATGAATTTTAGAATAGTTTTTTCTAATTATGTGAAAAGTGATGTTGGTAGTTTGGTGGCAATCTGTAGATTGCTTTGGGCAGTATGGCTGTTTTAGCAATATTAATTCTTTTAATCCAATAGCATGGAATATTTTTCCATTTCTTTGTGCCATCTCTGCTTTCTGTCAGCACTGTTTTGTAGTAATCCTTGTGAAGATCTTTCTACCCCTTTGTTAGATGTATTCCTAGGTATTTTACTTTGTAGTTATTACAAATAGGATTGTGTTCTTAATTTGGCTCTCAGCTTGAATGTTATTGGTGTATAGAAATGCTACTGATTTTTGCACATTGATTTTGTATCCTGAAACTTTGCCAAAGTTGTTTATCAGGTCTAAGAGCCTTTTGGTGGAGTCTTTAGGGTTTTCTAGGTATCATATCATCAGTGAAGAAAGATAATTTGACTTCTTTTCTCATTTGGATGCCTTTTACTTCTTTCTCTTGCCTGACTGCTCTAGCTAGGACTTTCCTTATTCTTTACATCTACGTATGTGCTTTACAATAAGACTGTGAGTTTCTCCTACCAAGAGGTCAATCCCCTTCTCTTTAAGCTGAATTTTGGCTGACTTTGTGACTTGCTTTGGACAGCAGGCTATGACAGGGTGATGTGCCAATTCATGATGAGGCCTCAAGAGTTATTGCAGACTTCTGCTCTCTTCTAGAACCCTGCCATTGCCTTGTGAACTAGCTTGCTGGATTATGAGAGAAACATGGCCCAGTTACCTCAAACAGCCAAGCCAATAAAAAAATCAACTTCCAAAACTCTGAGTAGGCTCATCCTAGATTAGCCAGTTCTTAGCTGACTCCAAATGCATGAATGAGCATAGCCAGGCCCAGATTAACTGAAACAACCAGCTCATTCATAGACATTTGAGGGATAATAAATGCTGATTGTTTCAAACCACTGAGTTTTGAAGCCATTTGTTATACAGCAATAGCTGATACAATGGATGTCTATTTTCATCTAATCCAATCTTTTGCCTCTTAATTCCCAGCTAAATTAATTGAAATAACATACTACTCTTTGCTTTCTTCACTTCTTTACTTCCTATTCACTCCCTTAAGTATCTTAGTCTTGCACCAGCCCTAACACTCCTCTAAGACTGTTTTTGCTAAGGTCTCTGTATCTGTCCTGTTGTTCAATTAAGTAGACACTTTTGATATAAATCTTACCAAACCTTTTATTAGCATTATCGCGATTGACTCTCCCGCTTTGGCTTTCGTGCGGAGGCAGAATACTGTTCTGACTCTCAAGTCACTCCCTCTGGGGATCCTCGACAGACTTCTCTTTGATTTTCAATACGCTGCCATTACTTTACTATTAATTGGGAAATGTGCCCTAGGGTTCTCTTTCCACTTTACACACCTTTCCTGGGAGATCTCATTCATTCATTTTCTTTCATAAAACTTCTATCTCTTTTACAATTTGATTTCTATTAAAAAAGAAAAAAGGCACATTATTTAATGACCACATGAGAATCACCATGCTGTGTTGTCCACCAAATTTGACTACTTCATAGGTAGTTAAGAAATAGTACATATTAAACAAGAAAATGTGAGAAAATTAAATAAATTTTCCTTGGCTTGTTAAAATTAGGTACACTTTTAGGTCACACAAATTGTTTCTACATGATGATCATGACTAGAAATAACATTTGTTTATTTCATGAAAGTCTGAATGTGGTTAAGAGAAATAACTTGAAAATCCTGCCCAAATGTTGATTTGATAGTCCTTACATTATTGTTGTTTTTGTTTTCATTGAGACAGGGTCTCGCTCTGTTGCCCAGGCTGGAGCGCAATGGTGTGATCTCAGCTCACTCCAACCTCCGCCTCCCGGGTACAAGCAGTTCTCCTGCCTCAGCCTCCAGAGTAGCTGGAATTACAGGTGCACACCACCACGCCCAGCTAATTTTTTGTATTTTTAGTAGAGACAGGTTTCACCATGGTAGCATGAGCTACCATGCCCGGCCCATTATTATTTTTTGGTAATAAAAGTTTAAAAAATTATCCATCCCAATATTTTTGAAAACCATTATCAAACAAACTCTTGTTTGAACTTTCCAGTGTTCCTGGTGAAGTAAATTGTGCTAGAGTACATAGGAAAACCTGCTAACCTGGCCCAGGTCAGGAGTGTGCTCTGACCTAAATGAAATTCTTGGGACTGCTTGATATTGTTATTATTGATATCTAAACTTTCCAGCTCACTGTGTCAAGATTTTCTTGATCCTTTCCCATATACAACAGCCTCTTCAGTGAGCTCCTTGGCTTTCCTGAAAATATAACCTCTTAGCAGGGAATGATGGGGCCATAGCAATCAGCTCAGTGACTCCTCATTGGCTGCCTTATTACTGATTTGCACTTAGACCAAGTACTTTGTACTAGTAATTGCAACTTCCCATCTTTTTTTTCCCCCTAAGCGAGATCCTGATTGATCTCTAATCTGTGTTTTTTATACTTATACCTGCATTACTGCCGGGTACTTTCAGGCTCACCTTGACACACAGATGACATATCCGTTCTCTGAGGCCATCCATAATCATTTGCAAACTCTGGGGAAGGGAAAAAATGTAGACTTGCACACCATCTGGGAATAACCTCTTACCTTGGTAAATATACCTTTATAATGACTAGGAAGACTTGGTTTGAATTTAGAATTCTTAGACTCTTAAGAATTAGAGTTCCATCCAAATGTAGTCACATGGGGAGAGATGACCCCAGCTCCAGGCTAAGGTCCAAGCCCTTCTCTTTTCTACTGTATTCTGTACTTACCCATACAGAGCCATGCGCATGCATAGGTAGACAGTCATCACCTCTGTGTGTGCTATCCACAGTCCTTGCAACACTGCCATTTGGCCACTTAAGGCCAGAACAGGCTCTGGAAACAAGCTTCAAGCCATTTGAACAGAAAATTCTAAGATTCCAGACACCCAGTGTGTGATGTAGAAGGAGGATATAATAATTATTTGTGCCCTCTTTTTCTCCTCTGCTCAGCTTCACCAGAGATGTGTCAATTTTATTAGTCTTTTCAAAGAATCAGCTTTGCTGATCATATCTATTCGTGTTTTCTACTTCATTGAATTATGTTCTTTATTTTCTTCATTTTGCTTTTTTAGAATTATTCTTGCTGATGCTTTTCTAATCTCATTATTTTCTTTTTTAAAATTTATTTTCCTTTTAAAATTTTTTAGAGATAAGGTCATGCTCTGTTACCCAGGCTGGAGTGCACTGGCATGATCATGGCTCACTGCAGCCTCAGCCTCGAACTTGTAGGCTCAAGCAATCCTCCCACCTTAGCCTCCAGGGTAGCCAGGACTACAAGTGTGTGCCACCACACCTGACTTCTTATTAATTTTCAGCCTTTTCTATTATACACATTTACAACTTAAACTATCCTTTTAAGCACTCCTTCAATTATCTCTCTCTAGGTATATAGTATTTTCTAATTTGTATTTGAATTTTTAATGACTCATGAATATTTTAGAAATGTGTTTCTTCATTTATATATGAGGATATTTTAATGAACTTTTCATTGATTTCTAGTTTAACTACATTGTTATCAGAGAAAATCCTTTGCCTTTGAAATTTGTTGAAACTTTGCTTTTTATGGCCCAGTATGTGGTCACATTTTGTAAATATTTCATTTATACATGAAGAGAATATATATTCTGCAGCTGTTAGGCACAGTGTTCAATATACTTCCATTTCATCAAATTACTTAATCATGTTATCCAAATATTCTATTGCCTTAAAGATTTGTGTGTGTAATTCTTTCAGTTACAAAGAGAGAAATCTCCCACTGTGATTTTGGCTCCATCCATTTCTCCTTATAGTTCAGTCCATTTCGCTTTATATCTTTTGAGGTTATATTATTAGGTACATACAAGTTTAAATTATTATATCTTCTTGGTGTATCAAGTCTTTTATCATTATGAAGTGAAATCTTTATCTCCAATAATGCTCTTTTGCCTTCATATCACTTTGTCTGACTTTAACATAACTACACCAACATTTATTTGGTTAGTATTAGCATGTTGTATTTTGTCCATATTTTTATTTTTACTCTTCCTGCTTGTTTTAGATTTTCTCTGGTAAAAGAATGTATAGTTAGATATTTTTATCCAATCTATTACTCTTTGCTTCTTAATTGCAATGCTTGGTCTGAATACATTTAATATAATTATGAATATGTTTTGGTTTAAATCCAACACTTTGTGTTGGGCTTTTTATTTATCTGATAGGACTAACATTTTGTTTTACTTTCTTTTTTTGGACTAATTAAATACTTTTATCTTTTTCCTTTTTTTTTTTTTCCATCTACTAGATTTGAAGCTATGTCCTCTGTTTCTATTCTTGTACTGATTTTCCTAGAAAATTCCACATGCATATTTCACATATCAAAGTCTAAAGTTAATCAACATCTTCATCCTCAGACCAGAACATTAGAATATCTTACCTCCTTTTACTCACTTTGGATTTATATATTACCATTGTTTTGCATTTTAATTCTTTTTAAAACATCATATTATTATTAATATTATTCTATTTGGGCAATGTTCATTTATTTTTACCTACATATTTATCAATTTATTTGCCCCTTATTCTTTCAGGTTTTCCACTGGGGATCATTTTCCTTCTGCCTAAATAACTTTTTTTTATAACTTATTTAGAGTTTTCTAGAGTTGACCTCACTCTTTTTCATCAGTAAATGTCTATTTTCACCCTCATGCCATGAAATACAATTCTAGGTTGGCAATTACTTTCTTCCAAAACATGAAAGACATTCCTTCACTGTCCTTTAGTTTCCACTGATTTTATTAAGAAGCCAGTTGTACATCTAACTGCTCCTGCTTAGAGGTAATCTCTGTCTGATTTTAAACTTTGGTCTTGTCTTTAGTATTCTGTAGTTTCATATTATATATATAAGTGTAGGTTTTTTAATTTTATCCTCCTTAAGATTCACTGGGATTCTTGAACTTTTAAACTGGTAACTTGCATCAGTTCTGAAAAATTTCACATGGTATCACCTTTTTAAAATTGTCTATGCCTCATGCCTCTTTCTTTCCTTCTCAATCTAAAATTCCAATTAATCTTAGACTGCTCACTTTAACTTCCATGTCTCTTAACTTTTCCTTTTTATTTTTAATCTCTTCATCCTTTCTCATGCTGCATGCTAGGGAAGGTCTTCTGAATGATCTTCCAGTTTTCTGTCTTCTACTACACATAATCGGCTGTTAATCTATGTGTTACTTATTTTAAAATCAACTTCATGAGGTATAATGTACACATAAAAAATGCACTCACTTCAAGTACGTAGTTTTATATAAGTTTTGGCAAATACAGATGCAGAATATTATAATATATATGAGTACGTCCATTCCAGCATTATTATGCTTATTCTTTGCCTTGTATATTTTTCTCATCTTTTTACTCTGAACATATTTCTCTTTCTATATTTAAAGTGCATTTGTGGGCCAACTGCTGTGATTCATGCCTATAATCCCAGCATTTTGGAAAGCCAAGGAGAGAGTATAGCTTGAGGCCAGGAGTTTGAGACTAGCCTGAGCAACATAATGCAACTTGATCTCTACAAAAAAATTAAAAATTAGTTGGACATGGTTGTACATGCCTGTAGTTTCAGTTACTTGGGAGGCTGAGGTGGGAGGATTGCTTGAGCCCAGGAGTTTGGAGGCTGCAATGTGCTATATTGTACTACTGCACTCCAGTTGAGTGACAGAGTGAGACCCTACCTTAAAACACACACACACACACACATACACAGTAAAAATAAAGGTGCAGGTGCATTTCTTAATTTCTTACATTCATGACATTCATGTTTCTTAATTACATATAGTTTAGTCTTGCTTTTTAAAATCTAGCCTGACATTCTTTGTCTTATGAGTATTTAGTCTACTTGTATTTAATGTAATTATCTGTTAGTTTGATGTATGGCTGTCCTTTTACTATTTATGTTCTCATTATTCTTATTTTGTAGAGACAGGGTCTGGATTGTAAGTGAGAGCCACTGCACCTGGCCTATTGTCTCATTATTTGTCTTGTCTGGCTTTTATTCATATTTTTTCTTCTTTTCCTGCCTCCTTTTGTATTAATGAAATAATTTTTAGTACGCCAGGGTAATCCTCTAACGACTTTTTAGTTCTATTTCTTTGTATTATTTTTTAATAGTTGTTCTAGTGATTATAATATGCATTTTTAGTTTATCTCAATCTACTTATAGTTAATATTGAATTATTTCAGATAAAATACAGAAAATTTGCAATAATATAGTTTCATTTACCTCCATCCACCTTCTTTGTGCTATTTTGTCATATATATTACAACTATGTAGATCTAAATTCCAAAATTACAGAGAAATAATTTTTGTATTGTTTCCCATCATCTGTTTTTTAAATGCATTAAGAAAAGTAATAGAATTTTTTTCCAAAATGTGAGAAATTAGCATCTAGTGGATGTTAAACATCTATAATACACAAGACATTTCCCCCAATGACAAAGAATTATGCAGCCAAAATGTCAACAGTAACAAGGCTAAGAAACCCTGCATTAAACTGTTGCAATCTGCTGGAAGGTTAAACAGTTTTTCTTACAAACCTGTCAATGTATCTTACATATGCTGCTTTTCATTTTTAGTCAAGTATAATGAGATTAGGCAAATTGAGTTATTACAGTGCAAGATCAAATTGCAGGTGCACAACCAAAAGAAAATGGGCAGGAGAAATGAGTTTGGCCAAGAAATACACACACACACACACACACCCCTTTTGCCTGAAGAGCTGTATGTGTGTTGGCGAGGGGTGTTCTCTTTTGTGTGATATACTTGCTGAATTTGCAAAAGCAGCACATTATGCTATTTTATTAAGAACCCCTTAATGAAGTAACTAGAAACAGCAAAATAAAATAAAATGTGAGAAATTAGAAAATACAGATGCCCTACCTATTAAAAGTTATATGATGTTGTTTGTATTGAGAGAAGAATAAAAGTTTCTCATGATGGAAGTAGAAACTTAAAAAAAGGCATACAGAATATAATGGAAACCTACTCAAGGCTTTTAATATGTTCATTATTATCTTGTGTTTGGTGGCTCAGGAAATCAAATTATAAAATCCAAGATCCTGTACTAATTAATTTGTATATTACTTTTACCTACATAGTTACCATTTCTGGTGTTCTTCGTTCCTTCCAGTAGATCTAAATTACCATCTGGTATAATTTTCCTTTAGGTAAAAAATTTCCTATACCATTTTTTATAGTACATATCTACTGGAAAATAATTATCTTCAGTTTTTGTTTTTTGTGTCTCTTTTTAAATCTTCATTTTAAAAGAAGAGTTTTATTCATTTGTATCCAATTCCATTTTGGCAGATATTTGTCATTCAGCATTTTGAAAACGTGAAAATGTCTTCTGGCCTCCATTGTTTTTTACAGGAAGTCAGCTGGTAATCACATTTGTTGGTCCCCTGAATGTAATGTGTCATTTTTCTTTTTGTTGCTTCTCAGATTTTCCATTCATTCTTGGGTTTTAGCAGTTTGACAATGATGTGGCTATGTATGTTTTGGTTTTTTGGTTTTTGTTTACTTAGCATTCACCCTGCTTGAGATTCTTAGTTCCTTGGATGACTTAATGTTTTTCATCTAACTTGAGATTATCTCTATGTTTTCAAATATAGACTATTTTTCATCATCCACAAGCTCCTTCATGTCGCTTTGCAGTCATTGTTTTTTTGGTAGAAGGGTCTCCTATTAAACTCCTCATTTCGTGTGATCCTGAGCTTTAAATTTTGCCTTTTTTATATTCAGAAGCTATTAAAACTAAAGTTTAAGACATTCTGAAATAACAAGTATTTGGTGGCAAAATCAGCTCTAGTGTCCCACTACTTGTTCTAATTTCCCATTTTCCCTTAGATTTTAGCCTTGGAGCCCCTTAATATCTCATTCGCTAGCTTTAATAATTTTTTTAAGATTTCAGAGATCTTTTAAGAAATGTATTCAATTTTCTTCAAGAAATTAGTTGTTTTCATCATAAGGATTTGCCCAAATAAAGTAGTTCTGCGTATCGCTAGGAATGGAAGTCTCTAATTTTAAACTGATTCAAAATTTTTTATTAATAAGAATCTATATTTACTAAAGTACTCATTCTAAACACTCTTTCTTAAATGAAGAGAATCTAGAGAATTACAAAAGCCCTCTCTCTTAAAGGTGATACAGTGTTGTTTGAATTAGAATGAAAATAAAGATTTCTTCCATTGTGGAAGTAGAAACTAAAGAAAACATACAGAAAATACCAGAAAATGACTCAAGCCCTTTAATATGTTCTCGTCTATTTTATATTATAGTTGATGGTTCAGGAAATCAAATGATACCATTGAATTTCCTATAGTATTGATTTGAGAGATCTTTCTCAAAATAAAATAATGAAAAATTCACTCATTTTGGAAACTCATTTAAGCTCTAGGTTAAACAAAAATAAACTGAAGGGGGGCAGTATTTGTACTGGGAAAAGGGCTTCGGAGAGATATTCATTAATTTGAACTAACAGTTCTGGGAAAAGGCAGATAGCAAATATATCACGAGAAAAACTTTCCCAATTGTTATACCAACATTCCACTTAAAAATTATTTGCCAGAGCCTTTTGATACTGGAAGTATAAGTATTATCTATAGGGTCAAGTTTTAAAGCTTTATCTTAAGATATTTAAAATTATTTTTCTTTATCAAACAAATCAGATAAATGAGTTGCAAGATGATTTTAGCAGACATGAATTAAGAAACCTGACTTTCACTTCTTAATACCAGAGTGCTTTTTTCCATGTAGTGATGGATCTTGATTCAAATGAATTATAATGTCCACACTAGCAAAAAACAATGTATATGAGCTTTCAGTTAGTATTTGGCCATACCAGGCAGTGTAGGGAAGTGACTGATCTCCTTCTTGTCCCTGGTGCATGAACCCTGACTTAAAATACCTGTTACAGTCTCCTTTGAATGACACAGCTCCCTTTGTCATTAAGCAAATCAATTCTTTCCCAGTGGGTGGGTTAATAATTGCAAGCCTCTCAATACCCAGAACATAGCTCTTTTTCTTATGTCTATTCTAAGAAAAATGGCTGTTCGTATTTTATTGCTATATTTCTGAAAACGTTCTCAGTCTCTAAGTGGCTCCAAGAAAGGGGAATACTGTAGGGTCCAACCTAAGCAGTTCCTCTCTCTTCTGGCTACCTCCTTTTTACACCAGCATTTCAGTCATTGCTCTCAGCCCAACTTCACTGCCCCAGGTTGCAGTTAGTTAACATCTTATTTGTGCTGTTAGTAAATACCACTGGAGCAAAACCATTTGGGAGTCAAACAAAAGGGGGCCGTTTCTGGGGCAAAGATGAAGAAGACTTTATTAAAGATATGATATTTTAACTAAATCTTATATAGTATGTAGGAGACTGCCATGTGGAGAAGAGATAGAGGAAACAGCAGGTGCAAAGACACAAAGGCAAAAATACCAAAAACAAGCTCAACCTAATATGTTTGGGATTATTAAGCATATTAACCTAACATGTTTGGAATTATTCAGCTCCAGTTTCAGCTGGAGCTGAAACATAAAGTGTGGAGGGGATGCTGAAACAGGATGAAGGCTGGATTGTGAAAGGCATTATCAGCCCTGGTAAGGAAGTTGAGCCTCATCATGTAGGCAATGGGGGACAGCGGTAATACTTTAAAATAATCTGATATGTATCTTAGGAAGAATATTTCTAATCATTCTATGAGGCATTAATTGGCATGGCAACTAATAAAAATAAGGAGAACATTTAAAAATAGCAGAAGTCAACATACAGAGGAGGAAACAGATGTGAGAGATTTCTGAGGTCTAATTGACAGGACTCAGTGAGTTACAGAAAGGGAGAGGATGGTAACGGCTGAAGGTAAGCTTGGGAAACTGGATACGTTGTGATGCCATTGACTAAGACAAGGACAATGAGAGTAAAGTTGGGGTTCAGAAGGACTTGGAATTATCATTGGAGTGATTCCAGCTGCTCTATGAGTTAAGTAGTATAAGGGGGAGGTGAAGATCTCCATCCATCTCTCAAAACCCCAGCTTCTCCCCTTAAGATTAGGAGATGCAAATATGATAATCAGATTCAGGTCACCAAAGGAGACACATTCACCTCTAGGTAGGGGCAGTGTAAATTAAAATGCCAAGCTCATAAGAGATCTCCAGTCTCTGGTGAGTTCTAGCACACTCTTACTCACTCACTCTCTCTCTCCTCCTACAAGATACTTTAAAAAACATTTAAAAGCTTTATTGAGATATAAATGACATATAATAAACTGCATATATTTAAAACATACAATTTAAGAAGTTTTGACATGCATATATCTATTTATTTTCCGCTTTCTATTTCATTCATTTCTGCTCTGTTTTTTATTACTTATTTGCTCTTCTTTTCTCATTTCTTAAGGTGGACGCTTAAGTCATTGATTCGAGACCTTTCTTCTTTTCTAGTAGACATTTGGTGCTATAAATTTCCTTCTAAGTACTGCTTTAGCAGCATCCCACAATATTTTTTAAGGCACAATCATAGTTCACTGCAACCTTGAACTCCTGGGCTCCAGTGAGCCTTCTGTCTCAGCTTCTCCAGTAGCTAGAACTACAGGCACCTGCCACCACACCCAGACAATTTTTTAAATTACTTTTTTAGAGATGGCATCTCACTATGTTGCCCAGGCTGCTCTTGAGCTCCTGGTCTCAAGCAATCCTCCCTCCTCAGACTCCTAAATAGCTGAGATTATAGGCATGAGCCACAGTACCCAGCTACTAATTTTGATATGTTGTGTCCTTTTCAATCAATTCAAAACATTTTAAAAATTCCTTTATGGTTTATTTTTTGACATATGGACCTTAAAGTATTCTATATGGTTTAGAAATATTTCAGAGTTTTCCAAATATATTGTTTATAATTGATTTCCATTTTAAATCCATTGTGATAAGAGAACATACTTTGTATGATTTGAGTTCTTTTAAGTTTATTAGCACTTATTTATGGCCCAGAATATGTAGTCTATCCAATACTTCATGAATCTTGAGGTTTTCCAGTCTGGCTGGTGTGACAAGCACTATTTCCAGCCCAGTATTAGCACCTGCTCCCTCTAATCCTTTCAGTTGGTTCTGTTAGTGGCTTTGGATAGTTTCCTCACTTGCATTCACCCCTCAGTACTTAACCAAATGCTCAAGGCGAACCCTCTGCAGATCTCCTAAGTTTTCTTTCTGTGAAATTCCTTTCTTTACAGTACTCTTCCCTCAGAATTCTAGCTGCCTTAGTCTTCCTGGACTCCAGTATTTCCCCCTCCATTCTGGGAAACTACGAGGCTCTGACTTGGTGTCCCCTCTCTGTGTGATGGCCTGGAAACTCTCTCAAAGCAGTAAGCTGGGGCCATTGTAGGGCTCACCTCACTTTCTTTCCTGCCTCTCAGGGATCACTGCTCTTCCTTGCCTGATTTACTATGTCTTGCAAAGCATCTTTTCATATATTTTATCTGTTTTTGGTTGTTTCAGGCATGAGAGAGAATTTGGTCCCTGTTACTTCATCTTGGTAAGTAAGGAAGTAAAGAAGAGAAAGAAAAAGGGAGAGAGGGAGAGAGTAAGGGAGGGAGTGAAGAAGGGAAAATTCCAAAGGGAAATGAATAATGCTCTCAAAAAGAAGCAAATAGTTCAGTATAGCTGAATTGAAGAACACGTTTAAGGACATGGAGAGAGATAACCTGGAAATATAAATGACAGAGAGGTCCTGAAAAACCTTGAATATGATGCTAAAAGGTTTGCCGTTTCTCTTAAAGAATATGAAGGGCCCTTAACACACTTGAAGGAGGAAAATAATTGAATCAGAATTACTGTAACTCCACAGTGCTGGGCAGATAAAGACGAGAGAAGAGGAAGTCAATTTGGAAGCCAGGTGCAATGACAGTCTCAGGGTGGAGAGGAACAGGAAGAAGAAAGATAGAACAGACCCACTGAGCAAGAGTTGTTTTTATTTTGTTTTATTTTCCAGCAGGGAGATATTCTGTTTTTTGTTTTTTTTTAAACAAACAAACAAACAAAAAACAGCTGAAGGCAAGTCTGAGCAGTGATTTATTCTTAATGGAATCAGTTTGAGAAAAATCCCAAGTTGCAGATACTGGCAAACCATAGCACTCCTCATTAAGATGTACAGAAGAAAAGTATCCAAATGATACATTTAACATAATACCAACTGATATGCCAAGAAGGAAATAGCTGGAGCATTCCATTAGCATTGACAAATGATGTCAAGAAACTGAGTGTGAAGTTTAAGGGCAAATCTGAAGGGTGGTGAAAATAAAATTTAAGCCTCTAGTCAATTTCAGAGAAAAACAGAGAAAGTCTTTGCTGTCTATGCAATCCACAAGTCCCAGTTTACTTGTTAATTTAGAATTCTGACTATGTAATTTCTCAGTTTTGTTCTGCTGCCAAACTAGAGGGACATTTTGTCTTTTATTGATGTGGCAGCCATCCGAGGTAGAATCCATAAGAATATAAGAATTAGAACAAGGAACATGGTGGTTTGTTCTTCTCCCCCACTTTAGTCACCAAGAACATCCTTACAAGCCAGAGGGCATGCTCAGAATTAGAGGATAGGATGGTAAAAGAGCCATGGAAACAGGAGAAGCTGCAGCAGCAGCCAGAATGAGAGAGGATATATTGACTGTCTTAAAATACTAACACAATTATTATGATTGGCTTCACAAGGTCAGAGTAGGAGGCCAGAAGCCACAGAAGACATCCAGCTCCGATTACAGCAGTGGGAGTCAGTGTTCTCTAAGAATGAGCTGCCCTTGGAAGAGACAATAACCTTCCTGAAACCCCAAGAATGCCCAGTTGCTTGGGGTATTTGTCTAAAGGTTACAATAGGAACAGAGGGGACATAGGATTGGAAGACTCTAAAATTGCTTGGTAATTCTAAGAGCCCATATTTTCTTAACTTGATTAAAACAGGCTTTAAGGATTCCTAATTTTTACAGTCTGGTGTGACTTTAAATGAATTAGTTCTGTAATGACTTTCATAAAATGAGTTCAATTTTTTAATTTATTGAATTCTTCTTAAATGTAAGGAACTAGGGATACAAAGATAAACAAGGCATGTCTTCGCTGGTAAGTAACTCAGAGAGCAGGCAGAGGACACAGCTGCTGTGGTAGATAGAATAATGGCCCCAAAGATGTCTGCTCCCTAAACTCTCCTGTATATATGCTACGTTACATGGCAAATGGGACTTTGTAGATGTAACTAAACTGAAGGACTTTGAGGTGGCAAGATTATTCTAGATTATTCAGGTGGGCCTAATCTAATCACATGAGTCCTTAAAAGCAGAAAATCTTTCCCAACTCTACTCAGAAAACCAGAAGGATGGCAGAATGTGAAGGGCCCAACCTGCTGTTGCTGGCTTTAAAAATAGAGGAACTATGAGCCAGGGAATGTGGGTGGCCTTTAGATGTTGGGAAAGACAAGGAAATGAATTCTCCCTCAGATCCTCCAGGAGAAACACAGTCCTAGGAACACCTTGATTTTAGCCCAGTGAGACCTTCATCAGACTTCTGACCTACAAAATCATAACATAACACACTGTTGTTGTTTAAGCCATCAAATCTGTAGTAATGTGTTATAGCAGAGAAAGGAAATGAATGCAGATGTGCCTCAACTAAGAGCAAAGTAGCTCAGCCTGACGTCAGTGTGCAGAATGGAGGCATAAGCCAAGGGCTTTGGGTCCTCAGTGTTGGGAGTGAGTGAACCACGTAAGGGAAAGGAAAAAAATCTCGGGACCTCCTCAAATTCTTATGCAAAAGAAAAGGTTAAGCCTGGGGCTGAGTCATTGCACTACTCTTCTTCCAAATGAATAGCTGTTACTAACATTGTGCATCAGCCAGATCCCCACGGAAAGGTAAAAGGCATTAGGCATCCGGAAAGCACTGCCCCCAACATATCATTCATAGATAAATTCTTTCCTGGCCTCCCACAAGCAAGGACATGCCAATTGTAACTATAGGTCTACAATCCAAGTCTAGTTCCTAAACTGAAGTCTGTTCAATTCCACGCTGATAATATTGATTACAAGTTTATCTTCCCAGGTGCACAACAAAGACAAGAGATCAATCTTTTCTCCACCTGCCCAGAGATATCTACATAATTGGCTCTTGCTTCACTCTCTTTTTCTCTTCAGACTTTCAACTTGTCTTGTGTAAAATGTAGATCTGGGCACTAATGAAGGACACACGGGAAAATAACTATTTGCCTTACTGGCTAGCTGCCCCTCTTCCTACATGCCTTCCCCACTTTGCAGAAATGTATAAATACTAAACTTTCTGAAACCTCCTTCAAATGGGTGTTTTCCCTGGATTTGCCCTAAAGCTGGCTTAATAAACCTCGATCATTGAGACCCGTGCTTCAGCCACTCATTTTGGTTGCCACTCAATTGGTAGAGACGAGAGGGTACCACAAAGGAAGAGGTCTTCAGGTTGTCCTTGCAGTATTAAGATGTGGTCATTCAGGAAAGGAGGAAAAGGACATTGCAGACAAAGGGACAAACACCCAAGTCAACATTTACAACATGCTTCCATATCAGTTTTCTATGTGGGCAAAGTTGTGAAAAGCTTGAACAAGAAATGTAAGTACTTTTTCTCCTGTCAAAATAGCAGCCTAGATACTCTAAAGGGTTCTTCTACTTTCCAACAACAATATGGTGACCAATACCTATGTTTTAATGCACTGTGGGCATCCAGGAAATGAGAAAATACCCATAGCTCTCCATCCTACAACAAAAAATATGGTAAAGGCTATTTCTATAACTCATACCCATTTTCATGCTAAGGACAACTAAAGAAGATAAAGGGAAAACAATTTTTTTTTTTGAGATGGGGTCTTGGTGTCACTCTGACTGCAACCTTGACCTCCTGAACTCAAGTGATCCTCCCACCTCAGCCTCCCAAGTAGCTGGGACTACCGGCACCCATCATGATGTCTGGCTAATTTTTAATTTTTTTTTGTAGAGATGGAGCTTTCCCATGTTGCCCAGGCTGGTCTGAAACTTCTGGGCTCAAGCGATCTGCCCACCTTAGTCTCCCAAAGCGCTGCGATTACAGGCATGAGCCATGGCAACTGGCCAAAAAAAAATTTTTTTTAAGCACCTAGAAATCACCAATGTTACTGGAAAAGGGGTGTCAACCCAGACCACAAGAGCTGGTTCATGGATTGCATGCAGTAAATAATTCAGGGCAAGTATCAAAGTATAGTGAAATTAAGATAGTTTATTAGAGATTACTCTTATTACAGAGTGGGGTGTCCTCAAAAAGCAAGAGGAGGAATGCCCCTACCTAAACCTAATACTTGCTTATATAGGGTATTAGAGCTAAAAACAATGTGCTTTATTATAAAGACTTGTGATCAGCTTGTGACAGGCTATTAGTATTGTTATTCTCTTCAATACTAAATTGATTTCAGCAAGAATCTATGAGTATATTGTTATTTCTAAAGTGAAACTCTAAAACTAAGAATGCTTTTTGTTCTTAAAATATTGGGATACTTCCATAACTTCTGAGTCTTACTTAATTAGTTAGCACCATTAACTTATTCCCTTAACCATAAATATCTTGTGACCAAGACTACCTAACTTCCTGGGAATGTTACCCAGCAGGTTTGGCTTTACGCAGCTTTTATTCAAGGTGGAGTCACTCTGGTTTGGATGCCTCTGACACCAAAGAGCTAACAGGCTCCTAAGAAGTTACCTTGCATGAAGATGATTATCTAGTGAGGTGGAGCCAGCACTCAGAGTCATTTTTGTCCTAGGGAAGTTTCTCACCTGAGAAAAATGGCTGAGAGGCTGACAGGCTAAGTGGCGTAAAGAAGGAACAAAAGTTCCAGCCACAAAACGAAAGATGGGTAAATTGGACTGCATTAAAATTGAGTTTTTTAAAGCAAGAAAAAAGTAAAAAGACACACTATGAAGGTATTAGCAACACAAATAATTAGCAAAGATTTAGATTTCACATATATAGGAATTCCAAGAACTCAATAAGGAAAAGACAAACAATCCAATAAAGAAAATCTTTCCTAATTATAAACAGGTATTTCGCAGAAGCAGCAGCATAGAAGGTAAATAAACTGGTAAGGTGTCACCAGAGAAAGGCAAATAAAAATAATATACTGGCCAGACGCAGTGACTCACACGTATAATCCAAACACTTTGGGAGGCTGAGGCTCATGGATCACTTGAGGCCAGGAGTTCGAGACCAGCCTGGACAACAAGGCAAAACCCCACCTCTACTAAAAATACAAAAGTTAGCTTGGCATGGTGGCAGGCAGCTGTAGTCCTAGCTACTCAGGAGGCTGAGGTGAGAGGATCACCTGAGTCCAGGAGGTGTAGGTTGCAGTGAGCTGAAATTGTACCACTGTAACACTGGGCAACAGAGCAACACTCCATCTCAAAAACAAATATAAAATAAAATAAGATACCATTTTACACCTATACTAGCAAAATCAAGAAATCTGATAATACTAAGTGCTGATAAGAATATCAAGCAATGGGAACTTTTATAGGCAACTGCTGGGAATTTATAATAAATTGGCTCAGACACTTCAGGAAACAAATGGGTATGATACACTAGTTTTGAACGCTTACATACTCTGCAACCCAGAAATCCTACTTTTGGGGAATATACTCCAGAAAAACACTGGTGTATGTGTACTCAGAGACACGAATAAGAACATTCACAGCAACAGTGGCAGAATACTGAGGAAAATGAAATAGAAGAACTTAACTGATCACAGATGAGGCATATTGTGGTATATTCACATAAATATACAACCGTGGAAGTAAATGAACATCTATGAATTATAATGTAATAATCTAGTGAGTTGTAGAGAATTGCATATTATGATGCAAGTTTTCAAAAGCTCAAAAAAGCTAAATAAGAAATTATTTAGGAGTACATTTATGTATCATAAAATATATGGATTAGTTATAATATTGAATGAAGATGGTAAGTTGCGGAAGACTAGTGTATGACGCCATTGACACCATTTCTGTAAAACTCTAAAATAAGCAAGGCTAAATATTTATTGTTTAGTGACACATAGAGATATATAGAATTTTACATATAAAATTGCCTATAAAAGTCAACAGCACATTGACGTGGTAAACACGAAGTTCAAAATGGGATATCCCTGGCATGGAACAGAGGGCCGGGATGGCGGAGGGCCACACGGGAAGCTTCGGTAGAATTTGTGATGTTTGCTTCATTCTCTAGTTGATGTGTTCACTGGTGTTCATCTTATTGTGTTTTTAAAATGACAAGCATGATACATTATCTTCTTTTGTAGTATCAAATATTACCTAACACAATTTTAATTAAATAAAAAAATTATATATATCATTATTTCTGCTAAGATGGCTATTCTTCCATCTCCTTCTTGAGTGCTCCTTTTTGCACTGTTGAATTGAATGAGGGTAGACCTGATAGAAGGAGAAAGTGTTTTTGTTTTTGTTTTTGTTTTTGTTTTGAGACAGAGTCTCGCTCTGTCACCCAGGCTGGAGTGCAGTGGCGCGATCTTGGCTCTCTGCAACCTCTGCCTCCCAGGTTCAAGCGATTCTCCTGCTTCAGCCTCCTGGGTAGCTGAGATTACAGGCACGCACCACCAGGCCCAGCTAATTTTTGTGTTCTTAGTAGAGATGGGGTTTTATCATGTTGGCCAGGCTGTTCTCAAACTCCTGACCTCAGGTGATCTGCCCGCCTCAGCCTCCCAAAGTGCTGGGATTACAGGCGTGAGCCACAGTGCCCAGCCTAGAAAGAGTTTTGTAAGATGAAATATGCGGCTGGGCGGGGTGGCTCACGCCTGTAATCTCAGCACTTTGGGAGGCCAAGGCGGGTGGATCCCGACGTCAAGCTGGGCATGATGGTGCGTGCCTGTAATCCCAGCTACCCAGGAGGTTGAGGCAGGAGAATCACTTGAACCCAGGACGGGGAGGTTGCAGTGACCCGAGATTGCGCCACTGCACTCCAGCCTGGGTGACAGTGCAAGACTCAGTCTGGGAAAAAGAAAAGAAATATGCAAGTGCAGTCTGAACTCAGATCAGAACTAATGCTCTTCCCAGACAGGATCTTGCAAAAGTATTATAAAATGACAGAGTCAATTCTCCGTTACTCTCCATTATTCGCGTTTCAATTTGGTGGCTCACTTTTCAGTGTGAGTCCTATCTTTAATACTGTTTAATACATGCTGTTCAAGAGTGGATGGCAACTTCAAGTGGTTCCTGGCTGTCAAGAGCCTTCCAATTCCACTCCATAAAATGGAAGGGCCCATTGACATATCTTAATGGAAGGGTATAAAAGGGTATATTGTTTTAACATACATTAAACACTTTGTTACCAAACATGTTGGAGGAATACAAAGTGACAGTTTGTGATACATTTAAGTAATTTTAATTCGGATTGGTTTCTTCCTGTTACCACTTTCAGGGCAAGTGAGGCAAACATCTAACTACCTTCACCATCCCTACTCCTATCCCAGCACTCCTGCATGAACATTCACATCATTTCTAATTCCCACACCAAAGTCCTTCCTATCACGTATGTCTTGCTACTGTCAGGGACATAAGGAGGTTGGGGAGGGAGTGGGTGGAGGTATGGGCAGGGGCAGGGGTAGGGGCTTGAGCTGACATAGTACATACAACAGGAATTAAAGGAATCAGAATCACATTGCAGGTTGTGAAGTAGATAGAGCCTGTGTATTGAAGTTACACAGCTCTAAGTCTAAATCCTCAGCTCTGACACTTTTTAGTTGGGTGTCAGTTGACAAGTTACTAAACTTCTCAGAGACTCAGCTTCCTTACCTATATAAGTGGTTAATAATACCTACATCCTAGGGCTGTAGTGAGATTTCAATTGCATTTATAAGGTGTAAATACTCAGTATACACTCAAATATAGTCTATATTTGTATTGGGTGAATATGTGGAAATTAGAGAGTTCTAGGCTTTTGATAGAGACAGGCCAATTTACTTGCTTATCCTTGAATGCAGGTTTCTTGACATTCCTTTTCACTGTTGAATCTATTTCCTGAGCCATTACAGCCACTGAACCAAAATCGGGCACAAGAGTTGACCTGTTTGTCATAATACCATCGAACCACATATTCACCACAGTTTCCAGGTTTCAAGGCTTCCAAACATCTAGGATCTAGAGTGAGAAAAGGAAAATGTGTTATGGATTTTTCTTATACTGAAGACATGAAAAATAAAAACCTTATAAAGTTATATAAATAAACTTTATTCTTCATGCACACTAATGAACCAACTAAGAAAATGTGGTTCTAAGCCCAAAATATTTCCCTCACCACCTGAAACTCTGCTACTAGATATTAATTCTTTTGAAAACATGAAAGTTTTTGATCCTCATGAAACCACATTAAAAATGCTTATTTCTCTGAGGGCCTATGTGAGACTTCATTGGCTAATACTTTTGTGGGGATTAGAAAGACAGGACTTCTTTCATTTACATTGGATTTGATTTACAATCAAATGAAAATATGGAATAACATTTCCACTTTCTGTACACATTTCCTCCCACTCTGTTCACAGAAAGCACCACTATGATCGCATGCAATTGCCCACTATGAAAGGAAAACTCTTTCAGTTACAAAAAAAAAAGTAAAATGCGGGACTGTCTTTATATTACAATTATTTTTAAAAAGAACAGCTCTTGCAGGACACTAAAAACATGCTATGACCTTCTAATGTCATATTGTCTTATCGTAGAAATACACCTACTATAAGAAAGCATAGGATAGCTGTAACAATAAAACCACATTGTCCTGATAAGGTTCCTTTAATTATGGAACTCCTCATTTGTTAAATCCCTTTTTATTGTGTGGCACTCGTGCCTTGATTAGTATTTCCTACTTGAGGAAGTGATTCCAAGGTAGGAGAAGCCAAAAAACAAACAAAAAACCCCAAATAGATAATTGCTCTCTGGGATTTATATGTCAGAAGCGTTATTTTGCAATAGCTAAACCAGTACTCTCTCTATCTTCCTTAAACATTTTCCCAGATTTGGGGTATGTCTTGATTCATTTATTTTCTTTTTTTTTTTTTTTTTTTTTTGAGACGGAGTCTCTGTCGCCCAGGCTGGAGTGCAGTGGCCCGATCTCAGCTCACTGCAAGCTCCACCTCCCGGGTTTACGCCATTCTCCTGCCTCAGCCTCCGGAGTAGCTGGGACTACAGGCGCCTGCCACCTCGCCCGGCTAGTTTTTTGTATTTTTTAGTAGAGACGGGGTTTCACCGTGTTAGCCAGGATGGTCTCGATCTCCTGACCTCGTGATCCGCCCGTCTCGGCCTCCCAAAATGCTGGGATTACAGGCTTGAGCCACCGCGCCCGGCCCGATTCATTTATTTTCTAAAACTTACCTCTAAATCTACCTCTACTATGCAGACTCCCTAGACCAAATGGAAAAAGAGTCATGTATTTCTACTACCTTTGCCCTTAAAAACAAAACCAAATAATGTATATGTTTAATTCATTTTAAAGCTAATCTAAACTTTTGAGCACAAAAATTGTCTCTCATATTCTGCAGAAAATATGTACATAATAATACAATTTTCTATAGATGTGAACTCTATAGAAAATATGTTAATGAATCAGAATCTAGATTTTAGCTTCTCTTTCCTATGCAATAAAAGGTTCAAAAATTCAAATGTCTACATGTGTGAAGGGCACATGTAAGACAATAGGGAGCAGTATGGACTACGGCAAATAGGAGAACATAATCCCCTCTAAAAGCATTCAAATTAAAATAATAAATACTATAAGAACTTTGAAATTCTTTATAGACCAAATTTACTCCACAACCAGCCAGTTTTCAAATTCTGCATATAGTCCAGTGAAAACTATATTTTGTCCTGCTTATTTAGAATCATAACATTTTCTCTCTGGGTAACCCTGTGCCTTCCGCACATTGTAGATACAGTAGCAGGTTGGCAGATCTCTCTTACCTTTGTGCACCAAATCTGTGCACGATACTGTAGAATCAAAATGGGACTTGGAGTTCTGGTTTACCTACCCTCTGCCCCACCCACAGGGGTGCTGAGCAGTGGCCTGGGGGTGGTGGTGGCCTCAGATGAGGTAGTGGCAGGCAGATCATCAGCCCAGGTTGGCTCTGGAGCCTTATCATTTTCATCCTGGTCTCTGGTGACACTCAACTACACACAAAAAAATTCACATTTTGTGTTTCTAATAATATCAAGTAAAAAAAGTACTAGTTTGCTTTTGGGAACATATAAGGACAAGTTCAGCCATGCTGTGTTTCCCTAGCTCTCTGATATTAACAATTTCAAATAAAACTCAGGAAATAATGCCCCTCCTCTGTGTCATGCATCCTGAATCCCCAAGTTGTAGATTTTCCCACCACTTGGTGTGGGTGTATTTGTGTGTATACACACACACACACAGCCCACCTCCAGGCACAGATTTTTGGGTGCTGGGACATCCAAAGCAAGTGTGAAAGATGTGAAGTTGAGAGGAGTTCATTTCATTCTTAGCCACTGCTATGAGAAAATAACACTAATTTCTTTAATATTTTTATGGCCTTTCTCCATTTCCTAACACTAGACAGCTTAACAATATATTCCAAAATATTTACCATGAACTCAATCAATTTTGAGATTGGGAATTAGGGTAGCAGAAAACAATAATACAGCTGAAATAAAAGCAACAGTCATCACTTTTTGATTGCTTACCAAAATCTTAGCTGCAGACACCTCTGCCTGCTCTTTCTATTATTACACCCCAGCTAAGGCCAAATGTTGCAGAATGCTTAACATCTAAGATGCTCTAAGAAATGTTTGGTATCTAAAGAACAAAGGGTTTTTGTTTCAAAAGCAAATTTTCTGGACTAAAACATCGAAATTTCATCCAAATTCATGATATATAATGAAACAAGAAAGAAAGGTGTTTTACTTTTTTAAAAAAATCATGTCTTTATACTAGAATGATTTGTAATCCTTTGGGTATAGACCCAGTAATGGGATTGCTGGGTCAAATGGTATTTCTGGTTCGAGATCCTTGAGGAATTGCCACACTTCCACAATGGTTGAATTAATTTACACTCCACCAACTGTGTAAAAGTGTTCCTATTTCTCCACGTCCTCTCCGGCATCTAATGTTTCCTGACATTTTAATGATCACCATTCTAACTGGCATTAGATGGTATCTCATTGTGGTTTTGATTTACATTTCTCTAATGACCAGTGATGATGAGCTTTTTTTCGTATGTTTGTTGGCTGCATAAATGTCTTCTCTTGAGAAGTGTCTGTTCATATCCTTCACCGACTTTTTGATGGGGTTGTTTTATTCTTGTAAATTTGTTTAAGTTCTAGTATAAAGACACATGCACACGTATGTTTATTGCAGCACTATTCACAATAGCAAAGGCTTGGAACCAACCCAAATGCTCATCAATGATAGACTGAATAAAGAAAATGTGGCACATATACACCATGGAATACTATGCAGCCATTAAAAAGGATGAGTTCGGAGGGTGCACCAAAGATGGCCGAATAGGAACAGCTCCAGCCTCCAGCTCCCAGTGTGAGTGACACAGAAGACAGGTGATTTCTGCATTTTCAACTGAGGTACTGGGTTCATCTCACTGGGGCGTGTCAGACAGTTGGTGCTGGTCCGTGGGTGCAGCCTGACCAGCGAAAGCTGAAGCAGGGCGATGCATCGCCTCACCTGGGAAGTGCAAGGGGGAAGGGAATTCCTTTTCCTAGCCAAAGGAAATCGAGACACACAACACCTGGAAAATTGGGTAACTCCCACACTAATACTGCGCTTTACCAAGGGTCTTAGCAAATGGCACACCAGGAGATTATATCCCACACCTGGCCCAGAGGTCCCACACCCGTGGAGCCTCCCTCATTGTTAGCACAGCAGTCTGAGATCTAACTGCAAGGTGGCAGTGAGGCTGGGGGAGGGGCGCCCACCATTGCTGAGGCTTAAGTAGGTAAACAAAGCTGCTGGGAAGCTCGAATTGGGTGGAGACCACCACAGCTCAAGGAGGCCGGCCTGACTCTGTAGACTCCTCCTCTGGGGACAGGGCATAGCTAAACAAAAAGCAGCAGAAACCTCGGCAGAGGTAAATGCCCCTGTCTGACAGCTCTGAAGAGAGCAGTGGATCTCCCAGCATGGAGGCTGAGATCTGAGAACGGACAGACTGCCTGCTCAAGTGGGTCCCTGACCCCTGAGTAGCCTAACTGGGAGACATCCCCCACTAGGTGCAGACTGACACCCCACACCTCACACGGCAGGGTACACCCCTGAGACGAAGCTTCCAGAGAAAGAATCAGACAGCAACACTCGCTGTTCAGCAACATTCTATATTCTGCAGCCTCTGCTGCTGATACCCAGGCAAACAGGGTCTGGAGTGGACCTCAAGCAAACTCCAACAGACCTACAGCTGAGGGTCCTGACTGTTAGAAGGAAAACTAACAAACAGAAAGGACACCCACACCAAAACCCTATCAGTACGTAACCATCATCAAAGACCAAAGGCAGATAAAACCACAAAGATGGGGAAAAAGCAGTGCAGAAAAGCTGGAAATTCAAAACATCAGAGCATATCTCCCCTTCCAAAGGAACGCAGCTCATCGACACCAATGGAACAAAGCTGGATGGAGAATGACTTTGACGAGTTGAGAGAAGAAAGCTTCAGTTGATCAACTTCTCAGAGCTAAAGGAGGAACTACGTAACTAGCGCAAAGAAACTAAAAACCTTGAAAAAAGACGGGATGAATGGATAACTAGAATAATCAATGCAGAGAAGACCTTAAAAGAACTGATAGAGATGAAAACCATAACATGAGAACTACGTGACAAATGCAGACGCTTCAGTAACTGACTCGATCAACTGGAAGAAAGAGTATCAGCGATTGAAGATCAAATGAATGAAATGAAGCAAGAAGAGAAGTGTAGAGAAAAAAGAGTAAAAAGAAATGAACAAGGCCTCCAAGAAATATGGGATTATGTGAAAAGACCAAATCTATGTCTGATTGCTGTGCCTGAAAGTGACAGGGAAAATGGAACCAAGTTAGAAAACACTCTGCAGGATATCATCCAGGAGAACTTCCCCAACCTAGTAGGGCAGGCCAACATTCAAATTCAGGAAACACAGAGAATGCCACAAAGATACTCCTCAAGAAGAGCAACTCCAAGACACACCATTGTCAGATTCACCAAAGTTGAAACGAAGGAAAAAATGTTAAGGGCAGCCAGAGAGAAAGGTCAGGCTACACACAAAGGGAAGCCCATCAGACTAACAGCAGATCTCTTGGCAGAAACTCTCCAAGCCAGAAGAGAGTGGGGGCCAATATTCAACATTCTTAAAGAAAAGAATTTTCGACCCAGAATTTCATATCCAGCCAAACTAAGTTTCATAAGTGAAGGAGATTTTGTCACCACCAGGCCTGCCCTACAAGAGATCCTGAAGGAAGCACTAAACATGGAAAGGAACAACAGGTGCCAGCCATTGCAAAAACATGTCAAAATGTAAAGTCCATCGATCCTAGGAAGAAACTGCATCAACTAGCGAGCAAAATAACCAGCTAATATCATGACAGGATCAAGTTCACACATAACGATATTAATCTTAAATGTAAATGGACTAAATGGTCTAATTAAAAGACACAGACTGGCAAATTGGATAGAGTCAAGACCCATCAGTTTGCTGTATTCAGGAGACCCATCTCACACGCAGAGACACACATAGGCTCAAAATAAAAGGATGGAGAAAGATCTACCAAGCAAATGGAAAACAAAAAAAAAGCAGGAATTGCAATCCTAGTCTCTGATAAAACAGACTTTAAACCATCAAAGACCAAAAGAGACAAAGAAGGCCATTACATAAAGGTAAAGGGATCAATTCATCAGGAAGAGCTAACTATCCTAAATATATATGCACCCAATACAGGAGCACCCAGATTCATAAAGCAAGTCCTTAGAGACTTACAAAGAGACTTAGACTCCCATACAATAATAATGGGAGACTTTAACACCCCACTGTCAACATTAGACAGATCAACGAGACAGAAAGTTAACAAGGATATCCAGGAATTGAACACAACTCTGCACCAAGCGGACCTAATAGACATTTACAGAACTCTCCACCCCAAATTAACAGAATATACATTCTTCTCAGCACCACATTGCACTTATTCCAAAATTGACCACATAGTTGGAAGTAAAGCACTCCTCAGCAAATGTAAAAGAACAGAAATTATAACAAACTGTCTCTCAGACCACAGTGCAATCAAGCTAGAACTCAGGACTAAGAAACTCAATCAAAACTGCTCAACTACATGGAAACTGAACAACCTGCTCCTGAATGACTACTGGGTACATAACAAAATGAAGGCAGAAATAAAGATGTTCTTTGAAACCAATGAGAACAAAGATATGGCATACCAGAATCTCTGGGACATATTTAAAGCAGTGTGTAGAGGGAAATTTATAGAACTAAATGCCTACAAGAGAAAGCAGGAAAGATCTAAAATTGACACCCTAACATCACAATTAAAAGAACTAGAGAAGCAAGAGCAAACACATTCAAAAGCTAGCAGAAGGCAAGAAATAACTAAGATCAGAGCAGAACTGAAGGAGATAGAGACACAAAAAACCCTCCAAAAAATCAATGAATCCAGGAGCTGGTTTTTTGAAAAGATCAACAAAATTGATAGACCGCTAGCAAGACTAATAAAGAAGAAAAGAGAGAAGAATCAAATAGATGCAATAAAAAATAATAAAGGGGATATCACCACCAACCCCACAGAAATACAAAATACCATCAGAGAATACTATAAACACCTCTATGCAAATAAACTAGAAAACCTAGAAGAAATAGATAATTTCCTGAACACTTACACTCTCCCAAGACTAAACCAGGAAGAAGTCGAATCCCTGAATAGACCAATAGCAGGCTCTGAAATTGAGGCAATAATTAATAGCCTACCAACCAAAAAAAGTCCAGGACCAGACATATTCACAGCCAAATTCTACCAGAGGTACAATGAGGAGTTCGTGCCACTCCTTCTGAAACTATTCCAATCAACAGAAAAAGAGGGAATCCTCCCTAACTCATTTTACAAGGCCAACATCATCCTGATAGCAAAGCCTGGTAGAGATATAACAAAAAAAGAGAATTTTAGACCAATATCCCTGATGAACATTGATGCAAAAATCCTCAATAAAATACTGGCAAACCGAATCCAGCAGCACATCAAAAAGCTTACCCACCATGACGAAGTGGGCTTTATCCCTGGGATGCAAGGTTGGTTCAACACACGCAAATCAATAAACGTAATCCAGCATATAAACAGAACCAAAGACAAAAACCACATGATTATCTCAATAGATGCAGAAAAGGCCTTTGACAAAATTCAACAGCCTTTCATGCTAGAAACTCTCAATAAATCCGGTATTGATGGAACGTATCTCAAAATAATAAGAGCTATGTATGACAAACCCACAGCCAATATCATACTGAATGGACAAACACTGGAAGCATTCCCTTTGAAAACTGGCACAAGACAGGGATGCCCTCTCTCACCACTCCTATTCAACATAGGGTTGGAAGTTCTGGCTAGGGCAATCAGGCAAGAGAAAGAAATAAAGGGTATTCAGTTAGGAAAAGAAGAAGTCAAATTGTCCCTCTTTGCAGATGACATGATTGTATATTTAGAAAACCCCATTGTCTCAGCCCAAAATCTCCTTAAGCTGGTAAGCAACTTTAGCAAAGTCTCAGGATACAAAATCAATGTGCAAAAATCACAAGCATTCTTATACACCAGTAACAGACAAACAGAGACCCAAATCATGAATGAACTTCCATTCACAATAGCTTCAAAGAGAATAAAATACCTAGGAATCCAACTTACAAGGGATGTAAAGGACCTCTTCAAGCAGAACTACAAGCCACTGCTCAGTGAAATAAAAGAGGACACAAACGAATGGAAGAACATACCATGCTCATGGATAGGAAGAATCAATATTGTGAAAATGGCCACACTGCCCAAGGTAATTTATAGATTCAATGCCATCTCCATTAAGCTACCAATGACTTTCTTCACAGAATTCAAAAAAACTGCTTTAAAGTTCATATGGAACCAAAAAAGAGCCTGCATTGCCAAGACAATCCTAAGCCAAAAGAACAAAGCTGGAGGCATCACGCTACCTGACTTCAAACTATACTACAAGGCTACAGTAACCAAAACAGCATGGTACTGGTACCAAAACAGAGATATAGACCAATGGAACAGAACAGAGCCCTCAGAAATAATACCACACATCTACAGCCATCTGATCTTTGACAAACCTGACAAAAACAAGAAATGGGGAAAGGATTCCCTATTTAATAAATGGTGCTGGGAAAATTGGATAGCCATAAGTAGAAAGCTGAAACTGGATCCTTTCCTTACTCCTTATACGAAAATTAATTCAAGATGGATTAGAGACTTAAATGTTAGACCTAAAACCATAAAAACCCTAGAAGAAAACCTAGGCAATACCATTCAGGACATAGGCATGGGCAAGGACTTCATGTCTAAAACACCAAAAGCAAAGGCAACAAAAGCCAAAATTGACAAATGGGATCTCATTAAACTAAAGAGCTTCTGCACAGCAAAAGAAACTACCATCAGAGTGAACAGGCAACCTACAGAATGGGAAAAAATTTTTGCAATCTAATCATCTGACAAAGGGCTAATATCCAGAACCTATAATGAACTCAAACAAATTTACAAGAGAAAAACAAACAACCCCATCAAAAAGTGGGCAAAGGATATGAACAGACACTTCTCAAAAGAAGACATTCATACAGCCAACAGACACATGAAAAAAATGCTCATCATCACTGGCCATCAGAGAAATGCAAATCAAAACCACAATGAGATACCATCTCACACCAGTTAGAATGGCAATCATTAAAATGTCAGGAAACAACAGGTGCTGGAGAGGATGCGGAGAAATAGGAACACTTTTACACTGTTGGTGGGATTGTAAACTAGTTCAACCATTGTGGAAAACAGTGTGGCGATTCCTCAAGGATCTAGAACTAGAAATACCATTTGACCCAGCCATCCCATTACTGGGTATATACCCAAAGGATTATAAGTCATGCTGCTATAAAGACACATGCACACATATGTGTGTTGCGGCACTATTCACAATAGCAAAGATTTGGAATCAACCCAAATATCCATCAGTGACTGACTGGATTAAGAAAATGTGGCATATATACACCATGGAACACTATGCAGCCATAAAAAAGGATGAGTGTGTGTCCTTTGTAGGGACATGGATGCAGCTGGAAACCATAATTCTCAGCAAAGTATCACAAGAACAGAAAACCAAATACCGCATGTTCTTACTCATAGGTTGGAACTGAACAATGAGATCACTTGGACACAGGAAGGGGAACATCACACACCAGGTCCTGTTGTGGGGAGGGGGAAGTGGAGAGGGATAGCATTAGGAGATATACCTAATGTAAATGATGAGTTAATGGGTGCAGCACACCAACATGGCACATGTATACATACGTAACAAACCTGCACATTGTGCACATGTACCCTGGAACTTAAAGTACAATTCAAAAAAAAAAAAAGGATGAGTTCATGTCCTTTCAGGGACATGGATGATGCTAGAAACCATCATTCTTAGCAAACACAGGAACAGAAAACCAAACTCCACATGTTCTCACTCATTAGTGGGAGTTCAACAATGAAAACACATGGACACAGGGAGGGGAACATCACACACCGGGGCCTGTTGGGGGGTGGGGATCTAGGGGAGGGATTGCATTAGGAGAAATACCTAATGTAGATGACAGGTTGATGGGTGCGGCAAACCATCACGGTACATGTATACCTATGTAACCAACCTGCACATTCTGCACATGTATCCCAGAACTTAAAGTATAATAATAAAATTCATGTCAGTTATTCTTGACAAGTACCAGGAGCTAGACAAATCTTTTATGGGAATAATTATATTCTTTTTTCATTTTCAAATTTTTCCTTGGATTCCAGCTCTATGCAATTGAATCAGTCATTCACCTGAGTCCTGACACTTGGTTATTTATCCTTGCAACGGTTTCTCTTGTTTATTTGTTTGTTTGCTTTATTTATTTAAATAGTCAAATCTGTGACCAATATAGTTTTTTATGCTTTTTTACGCAGGGATCCTGGCATGCTGTCATCATTAGCTGCCCTCTGCCAGCTAAGCTGTTCTACTGCTTTTGACTTGTGTGTGTGCATGCACACATACACGCACAAGAGGGAAAAACTAATGATTACCATTACTCATGTATGTGTATTTTTTACAGTGATTTATTATCAGGTGACACAGAGCAAAGACTTCCATTTGGATTGGTTGTTAGCCCTATATAAAGAGCACACAATTCAAATACAATAGGAACTTTTCACTGTCCCCTGAACACAACTTTTGGTACAAGTGGAGACAAAACCGGAAATTACTTGAGGTTCCTCTTTCTTTCGGAATGATCCTGTATGCACATACAGCAATTTGAATGTGAACTTTTTAAAATAATCATTATATTAGAGAGTTTAAAGCTAGAGGAAAACTTTCTTGGTCCCTTATTTTCTTTTTTATTTTTCATAGAGATAGAGTCTCACTGTGTTGCCCAGGCTGGTCTCAAACTCCTGACTTCAAATGATCCTTCCACCTTGGCCTCCTTGAGCCCAGCACTGAGTCCCTTATTTTCTACTGGAGGGAATACAAAGCTATAAATGATTAAGAAACTTTCCAAAAGTTATTGGTAAGCTAGTGACAAATCTTCAGGAAAAAAAAAGCCTGTTGTTTTTTGCTTGGATGTATTTAATTTTAAGCAAGAAATAAGAGTTTGAGGAGTTTATCAAACATAAAAGTCAACTGACATTAGTCTACACTTCAGATATACGGTCTAGAAGATGAGACTGTTCCATTGAAGAGGCGGGCTAAGCAGCACAGTTTTCTTCAAGGAATTAACTCAGCCTTTAAATATTTACCTTGTTCAAGTCTGGAGTCCTCAAAAGCTATATTTTACCTCTTCTAAGCTTAGGAATGTGTGTTTTCATTCTCAATCACATAATCATTTGGAAATTTTGACATCTGTTAACATTATACCACAGATTCCAAGACAAGCAAAATTAACTTTAGTAGGTGAAAATAATTTCATTAATTTTCTGGCTCAGTGAGATGTCAGATTATTTCAACAAATGCATAATTATTATGGCTTGCAATTTTTATAATTTCCTTACCACAAAAGCAAGCATGTTAATTGAAGGGAATTTTAGAAAATGTGGATATCAAAAAAAGAAAATAGAAATCAGAAGTAATTCTGCCTCCTAAAGATAGTCATTGTTGGTATTCAGGTATATTTTTCCCCAGTCTTTTTTCTATGTGCGTATCCATTTTTTTTTTTTTACAAAAAAATACTGTGTGTTTGGTTTTCTATGCTCTATGCTATTTTAAAAAAATATATTATATTATGACATAATATACTATATTATGATACTATATTTCACCATGACTCTATAACATTTATTTTATTATTATTATTATTATTTTGAAGACAGAGTCTTGTTCTGTTGCCCAACACGATTTTGGCTCACTGCAACCTCCACCTCCCAGGTTCAAGCAGTTCTCATGCCTCAGCCTCCCAAGTAGCTGGTATTACAGATGTGAGCCACCACGCCCAGCCTCCTCCACATTTTTGTAACCTTGCCTTCCACTACTCCCAGAATATCTGGTCAGGATCTTTCATTCCTTCTTCCTTTCTACTCTGCCTCAGGCTCTCAATATCAACCCTTCCACCACAGCCTAGGAGAAGTTGGTCTCCATGAGCAAAATCTTCTCCAATAACCCACTCAGTACTGATTCTCCCCTTCTAGATGATGCACAATACCTTCTGACTCTTCTATACTTGACGCTGATTGTGTGTAATTTAACCTTTAGTCCTATCCTATTGAAGAGTAACAGAATATGCCTCCCAAAATATGCCCCTGTGGCACACTGATTATTTTGAACTGAAGGCAATTGAGAATCAGATACAAGCTCATTTGTCTCAATGCAGGACATACATTCATAAAGGCATCCGTCCTCAGAAAATCAGGGTTAATGACTCAAGAGGAGTCTAGACCCTTAGTTAGCCCAGAGATACACCAGAGGACTCTACATAACAAACTATTTACTAATCTTTATCTTCCATTAGTTCACCCATATGTTTATCTTCCCATCATCTGCTGCTGTAGAAAGTCCTTTCCCATTGTCTTGTCACTCCTCTAAGCTCTATTGTTCTTTCATTAAGATGCTATATAAGACCAAGTGCTAACCACCTCTTTGAGCTACTCATCTCCATGCTCCTATGTGTATATGCTGCATGTTAATAACTTCTGGGTGTTTTCCTATTGTTAATCTGTCTTTTGTCAGTCTAATTTACAAGGCCCTAGCTAATAACCCTAAGATGGGTAGAGGGAAAAAAAATGTTTTCCTCCCCTCCACTATCTTGTATAATTTCTTGTTTTCTAAAGAAATACCACTTTCCTGATAAGAGAAATTATGCCATATCTTTTTTCTTTCTTTTCTTCTTTCTCTATCTCTTTTTTTTCTATCTCCATAGCATAAAATAGGCAAAAAGTATCCACTGAATAAATTCACAATGGGTTAATCTTTCTGTTATACTCATCTTTAGGTTGAAGGATATGCAAAGAGCAAAAGAGAAAGAGATAAATTTGCATTATTTAATTCCTCTAGACTTTAATGTCATCATTTTTCAAATAAAAAAGATTAGGCCCTAACCTGCCTTCCAACTCTAAAAGTTGGATTTAACCAACACAAACGACTGGCAGAACACACACCCAATTCATGATAGTGATTGCCTCTGGAGAGATGAGGAAAAAGAGCTCTGGAGGGAAAAAGTTAGGACTTTATCTGAAGCAAGAATGAATGAACAAATGGAAACACTGGTTACTTCTGGGTGGTGAGAATGCAGCCAAATGTTTGTTGTATTTCTGTTCTTTTTAATACATCTTAAATCTAAAAACACAAGCTTGCCTGTAAGCTCTGCACATTTCTACTCCAGCCACACTGGCCTGCCTTAGAAAAGAAGGCTGGCTCCAGCTCCAAGCAGGGACACCATAGTCAAAGGCACAAACGAGGAGTCTAGGGGCACCTGAGAGCCGAACCTGGAGTCCAGGGCTGCTCCGTGTAGCTGGAGAAGCAGACGTGTTATCACCATTCTCTTTCAGCCTTTGAGCTGATCTTTAAGGAGAGGAAAACGGACTCTAAGGAGGATTGCTGACCAGGTGCCACATGCAAAAGGTCTTTTGCTTTCTGATTTCCAAACATTTTCCTCATAATTTATTGCCCAGAATTTTGCATATATTACAAAGTCTTCAAATCTGAATGCATGTCTGCTCTGGATGAATGCTAATGATCATCTGCATTAGTGTTTGTGTTAAGACTTAGCATTTTCCCAGAAGTGTGGGTCAAAATTTCTCCAATTCGGCTCTGGGGATTCTACTGCCAGTGGGCTCCGCAGCCAGGATCTTCAAATTGTCTGGCTTCTCAGGAGTCCTTCTTGGTTGATTCTCCCCAAGAATCAAACACACTTCCTTGTCAGGTCTCTCTGCACTCAAATACTTAATCTGAAGGTGATTTATTTGCATTTTAAAGTTCCCGGGGGCCTTTAGGAACACCTTGAATTTGGGCTGCACCTCTCTGGATTAACTGTGGCTTTCATAAAGGGTGGAATGCAAGATTTTGTTCTGTTTAAACCTCTCATACATTAAAATGCAGTAAAATAGCCTGCATTCTGGCTTGACCCAGTAAATATTTTTGACAGCTGTAATCATATACTTTTAGAACAGGAAGAATATTCTAGTAACAATCTTTTATTTTACAGATGAGAGAACTGAGACCTCAGGAAAATAGGTGATTCCCCTAATGTCAGGCAGCTATCAGATTTCATTTCTAAGATGTCATTCATCATGAGATGTACTATACATTTTAAAATAGTTTTGAAAAAAGACCACACACATTAAATAGATGCATCCCAATTTCAGAAATAATAAAATAGAAAAAATACAGGCTTTGGAGTCAAGAGAATAGTTCTTAGCTTCAGCTCTGAGACCACAAGCCAGGTTTCCTGACTTCTCGGTCTGGAATATTTCTTCTAGATCAGTTAGCAATATGTTTATTATTTTTTGTTTTTTCCTCCTCCATAACACAGGTGCAAGTTATATTCTGAGGGTAACAAGTCTATTATAAGCAATAAATAATACTTATACAGCAACCTTTTGCAGTGATACTAATAATTAGTTGTTATGCAGGGTTTTATGAAGAATTTGAATGTTTTTCATGATCACAGTGAGAGAATGTTAATTTTATTTTTCCCTAAGAACGTATTTTGGTAGAAAGAAGAGGAGGAAGGAAGGACAGAGTTAGGTGTCTTAAGGGAGTGACAGAAGGGACAACAGTGAAAAGGAAGAGACAACAAAAGGGAAATGGTACTTCTGACATGATTGTTTACTAGCTTTGCAGTATCGCCTAGGGTAGGCTCAGGAATGATCTGAGAACAGAAAGGTTGTAACAGATTCATTTAATTTTAGATGTTTGGATACTGTAACTATACTTATTAGATAAAGGTGGGTGTGCATGCACAGAGGCATAAATATGTTTTTGTATATGTGTATGTGTATACTATGTGCGGGTGCATGTGTGTGCAGTCAAGTGCTGCATAACGACGTTTTGGTCAACCACACCACATACACAACAGTGGTCCCATCGGATTATAATACTATATTTTTACCCTTTTCTATGGTTAGATATGCTCAGATATACAAATACTTACCATTGTGTTACAATTACCTACAGTAGTTAGTACAGTAACATGCTCTGCAGGTTTCTAACCTAGAAGCAATAGGTTATACTATCTAGCCCAGGTGTATAGCAGGCTATACTATCTAGATTTGTATGAGTACACTCTATGATGTTCACACAAAAACAAAATTGCCTCACGAAACATTTCTCAGAAAGTGTCCCTGTCACTAAACAATGCATGACTCTATGTCAAAGATTTAAATGTGAACATAAATGCACATGTTTGTTCAAACTAAATATCTATAATGAAATAGTTGTTTAAAAATTCAGTTTTGCATTGGTGCTTCTTTTAAAAGAGCCAGAATGAGAAAGCCTAGAGACAAGAGGTGTGATGTGAGAAGGTCAAGTTCACTGCGAGGTCCCGCTATCTGGGTCAAAGTTCCCCTAGAGAGACCTAGCTGATGTTCAGCTTCCCTTCATGTGGCTCTTGGTGTTATAAATCCAGAGTATTTTGGTTGTATTTTTTCTTATTTCCTCCCCTCCCCAGCTACTAGAAAGCTTCATCTGTCCTAGTCTGTTAATGTCATTTGTCTCTCAAGGCCATCAAGCTTCCTGGGACTTGATACAGAGGCATCCGTTCTTACTTTTCCTCATTATGTATCATAACTGCCTTGGATGTCCCTCAGGCACCTCCACTTTACATGATGCAAACTAAACTCACTATTTTCCTTAAAAAACAAAACAAAACAAAAACCACCCTGCCTTTTATATTCTCCATCTCAGTATATAGTGTTTCAATCTATCTCATCTCCATGGTAGAAACCCGATAGTCCTACCCAAACCCCTCCCTCTCCCTAACTTCCAATCCTTTCAATCACTATATCCTGTTAATTCTACCCTAGAAATGGCTTTTCAATCTGTGCCTCCTGTTTATTCCCACTGCCCCTGCCTTCTTTCAGGGCCTCATTATCATTTCCCTGGACTATCACGCCTCGTATCTCAGCCTCCAGTCTCCTCACCTCCTCCTAGGTATGTTTCACACAGCAATCAAGGTTATTCTTTCTGTGAACCAAATACGAGTATATGACTCTTACTTTTAAAACTCCTCTGCTGTCTCTGTCTGCCTGGCCTATAGATGAAGTTCAAGCTCCTTGCCTTAATACATTAAGACATTTATAATCAGTCCTTAAATTACCTGTCCAGTTTTAACTCTAATCACTCTACCACCCACACCCTAGGCTACAATTAGACTGAACTTGTTCAACTTTCTTGAAATGCCATGGCACTTTAAAGTCTCCCTTTGCCTACTGTTTTTCTAGTTGTTGTTGTTTTGTTTTTGTTTTTGCTAGGAATACCCTTCCCCCTGCTCTTCTCTTGAAAAACTCCTCGTTATTCTTAAAACTTGACTCAATGAATGTCACCTCCTCTGTGATGCCCCATGTTATGAACTAAATGTTTGTGTCCCTCCAAAAATCATACATTGAAACCTGAATCCCCAATGTGATGGTATTTGAAGGTGGGTCCTTTGGGAGGTGATTAGGTCATGAGGGTGGAGCCTTTATGTATGGGATCAATGCCCTTATAAGAAGTGATATGAGAGATGAGCTGTCTCTCGGTCATGTGAAGACATAACAAGAAGGTGGCTGTTTACAAGCCAGAAAGCAAGCCCTCACCAAACACCAGATTTTAGACTTCCCAACCTCCAGAGTGTGAAAAATAAATGTTTGTTGTTTAAGCCACTCAGTCTATGGTATTTTTGTTATGGCAGCCCCAACAGACTAAGACACTTTCCCATTTCTCTTTCCTGAAATTAATTGCATCATCTCTGTGTTTCCTTCATAGCTTTGCTAAAATTTGTAATGCATCTTGTACTTACCTATCTCCCTGAAAGAGTGTGAGCTTCTCTCAGGCAGAAGCCATGTCTTAAGAGTCACACCATCTATCATAGCAGTTAATAATCAATACATGCTATTGGAATTCACTGGTATTAATATAGCAAAAATGTGATTCAGTGATTATAAGGAGGGCTCAGTTTAAGCATCAATTCATGGATGAAACCTGAGCTTGCTCTTGTTTAGGAAGACTTTAGAAAGGGATGTCAATTGACTAGAGAGGGACAAAGTGGTAAGTCACACAAACAGGAGAGGCCCCAGTAGCGGTCCATGCTCAGGAGGAGATAGACTGTGTCCATTATTGTCTGGAATTTACTTTAAAATGCACAATATAGATCATGGTTGGCAACACTGTGGGCCAAATCTGAGTCACTATCTGTTCTTGTGAATAAATTTCATCAGAACTCAGCCACACTCATTCATTTAAGTATTATCTATGGCTGTGTTTCTACTTTAAAGGCACAGTTGAGTAATTAGAACAGAAATCAAATGACCTGAAAATCCAAAACTATTCAGTATATGGCCCTTTACAGAGTTTGCTGACCCCTGGTATAGACCATGGAGTATAAATGTTTGTGTTAATTTCAATCTGCAATTTAGTAGAATCTGTTGCCCTGACTGGAATTACCCATTTTGCAATTGGTTACTATTTAATCAAATAGAAATATGTTAGAGGCCTTTCTGCCCTTTTGTGAACAGGATGTGAGAATCTAGTAAGTTCTATAGTCTGTGCCCTTAGGAATGGTATCGCAGGTCTGATTCCTGAATGGCCCTGAGTTCAACTACTGATCTGAATGTTCCTTAGGGCCTTAGTCTAAGTAGACTGTTAGCTGAATCCTGATGTTGGAACACTGTTGCACAGGCTCATGGTCACTCTTTCATGTACATGAAGGCTTCAGAAAAGGGCAGTGCAAGGACTTCACTGAGCTTACACAACAGGGCCATGACTGCTGTGTGCCTGCTTGCCAGAGGATGTCCATGGGGGTAATAGAAATTGGTCTAGACTTGCCCAAGTTGCAATTTGGTGGAGAAGAGACTATAGCACTCATTAGTAACTATAAAAGGCTCCCCCATTTTCTCCTTAAAAAACTAATCTTTGCCCATAATCTGATTGGCTGAAGTCAGTTCCCAGAAGCTTGCTAGGAGGACAGTCACATTTGTCTCAATTGATTCAGGAGGTGGCTCTTCACATGCTATGTGATTGAGGAGCTCTGAAACAGAGCATCTACTTTGCACCATATGCATATATAGCCTCCCTCACAGTCCTCACTCAGAGCACAGGAGGTGGAAGCCAAATGAGCAAACGCATGGCTTAGAGTGTGGGAGAGTGGCCAGTTGGGCATATGCATATTTAGAAAAAACATGAGAGGGTACAAAGTGGGAAGAAGATGCACAGACGAAGAGGGAGAGTTGTGGCCTGGTATGAAAGGCATTGCACAGCATGGCAAGTAGGTGAATTCAGAGTGTCGTGTTAATCTGTCATAGCACACATGGTTACTTTGATGGTGATAGGAGTATAATATAAAAATGTTATCTGCAACGTTTAATAAATACGTATAAAATACATAAGTTTTTAAAAATACCCTACAAAACCTAATGCTATTTCAGAACTAGAAGTCTAAAGTCAAGATACTAACACTTAGAGCCAAGGACCTAAAAATACACATGCCTCAGCTGATTCTTGACAATGCAGGGCAGAATGATCTTTGATATCAAACAGAGAGAATACACCATTTTAAGCTCACAGAGTAAGTGAGACAGTTACTTACTGACTCAGAAATTTCTTTTTGAGGCTCTGGAGTAGATTCACTGAGTTCTTCCCCTGACATCCCAAATCCAGGTGGAAGTGATGATGAACCAAAGATTTGAACGAGATAGGAATCAAAATCCTCACAAATTTTTTGAAACAATTTTTGCTTCAGGGTGTCTTTTAAAAAAGAAGTAGAAAAGAGAGATAGTAGAAGCAATGAAACAATACTTAAAACTCATTTAAATAGATCTGCACTCTCCTTAAAATATGTAATTTCCCATTACTTGAAATCAACAGCTAAGTTAACTAACTTATAAAAGCATTTTTACATCCTGTGTAAGAGGTCATCTAAAATAACTTGATTTAATATATATGACACAAAGAGGCAAAAGAATCACTTTAATGTATGTTCATCCAAAGTGTCTCTGTTCACCGTGAATCACTCCTTGTCAAGAGCTAGCCTCACCCATAGTAAGTTGAATTGGCAACTACCTCTGGTTTTAAGGATAGCAAATGGCCAGCCAGTTGAAAATATTCCTTACAGGCTGTAACAAATTACTAACTCCAGATAGAATGATGAAGCTCTCCAAGGATTAAATATAAGTTGGCTCTGAAATGTCTCTGGCTATTCTAACACATTCACAGCCCAGTGAGATTGAATATACCAGATAAACAAACCCACCAGTCAGCCAGCAGGGTATTGAGGAAGTAGAACCCCAGGTTAGAAAGCTCTGGAGAAGGTGAGAAATAACAAATGGAAAGTTTCTGAGAACGGTATGCTCTCCTTAAGGCCAGTGTGCTGGTACACGGAGTAGGCAGGGCATGAGGCACTGATGGGCGGTGCCCAGCCACATCAGACCCCACTCCCAGGTGGGTAAAGGAAGAAGGATGAAGCCAAACTGAAGCCTTTCTCTTACTTCACAAACTTGCCAGGTGCAGGTCTGCCAGAGTGAATCATCAGTTTCCAAAGAATTGGTATACATTTTATCATAAAGTCATACTGACCATGATTTAATCATAGATTAAATTAGATCAATGTCCTAGGATGGCTCATTAGTAAATATCAGTTAATGTGAAAGGATAAACTTAGCATAGAGAAGCCCATCAGATTAGCATTGACTGTACAATACATTTTATTATTTATTATTTATTTATTTTTTGAGACAGAGTCTTGCCTGTCACTCAGGCTGGAGTGCAGTGGCGCAATCTCGGCTCACTGCAACTTCCGCCTCCTGGGTTCAAGCAGTTCTCCTGTCTCAGCTGCCCGAGTAGCTGGGAATACAGGCACACGCCACCATGCCCAGCTAATTTTTGGATTTTTAGTAGAGACAAGGTTTCACCACACTGGCCAGGCTGTTCTCTAACTCCTGACCTTGTGATCCACTGTGCCCGGCACTGTACAATAAATTTTAAAATGTTGTTCTTTGAGATAAATTCCTGATATCAACCTGTTTACTCATCATTATCTGCTTTCATAAAAACAGAGACTAGAACATGTCCTCTAATTCATCCCAGTTACTTGCATTTCTCATCTCTTTAGATGATCATAACTTTTTTTTCATTCAGCATGTTCTTCTTAATTCATTTTTATTTCCTGACTGTTTTCTGCCTTGCTGTTGGCTTGCTCAATCCCTTATTTTAGTTAGGTAACTTTCTGAACATTACCCAATGTTAGCAATATCCCCAAGTCCTATTCTTTCTCTCCATTCCTGTCTGTTGACCATGGACTCTAGTTAACTCCAAGGCCAACTCAGCATTTATTAACCCTGATTAAAGACAAGGGATTGTACCCTCCAAACTAAATGACACTAAGTATTTTTAATCTTCTGGAGTTTACGTGTTACCATTTAATGTTGGCATAAGCCTTATTAGCCTCCAAATTTTTCTATTTGGTCAGGACAAACCAGTGATATGGTACTTGGAGAAACAACGTAAATGCCTTTCCCCTGGGCCAGACAGCCTTCCTTACCTTGCAGGGTAAAGAAATCATCAAACTGGTAAACATGCTCTGGGTCAGTAGCAATTAGATTCATTTCTTTGTGGAATATTTCAAAGTTGGGATCATTTTTCTTCACCACCCCTATCACAAATATCTCCACATTGGTGTCACTGGCATTCTTCACCACCTCTATCAGTTTCTCTTTATCACGAGAATCTGTCTGCCCATCGGTGATGACCAAGGCCACTTTTTTTACACCCGGCCTTGCATCTTCGAACATGTCGTTGGCTGCTTGGAGAGCGGTGGCTGTGTATGTGCCTTCCCCCAGATACTGCATGTTGTCCACAGCCAACTTGAAGTCATCCTTGCTGGAGAACTGCTTCAAATTAGCCACCTTCTCCACCTTATGGCTATAGTTGATAATGCCTATGCGGGCCGTGGCAAGGTCCAGAGCAACCCGGTCAGCCATAGTCTTCACAAAATTTTTGATGATCTGGAAGTTCTCTGGCCCCACGCTTTCTGAGCTGTCAATCACAAACACCAGCTCTAGCGGAGTCTCTTTGCATTTGGGCCCACAACCTAAAAGATGAATGTCGAGATAGAAACATTGTGGGAATGATTGACATCAGATTGTTGAGGGGAGGGGAGACAAAGGCAATGATGAACCTGAGACCTGAATTATTCTCTTCCTTTTCTGTGATTGTGAAAATACCTAACAGCTCTCTCCCTTCTGGTTTCTATACTTGACTCTTTTAAAATATACATAATATATAATATAATATATGTGTGGGGAAAAACACTGTAGTGGATAATAATAAATACTTATGTGCTTGTTTCTTGGATTTTAAAATAAAATATTTTTAAAAGAGTTAGCATGCCCTGTGGATGCCGTCCCAATAACATTCCTCTTCCTCTCCCAGAGAGGTAACCACCATCCAACATTTGCTGTTTATCATCCCACCATTGTATTTAATCTGAATCTGAAAGCTGATATTTCAGTCTTCAACCATAGCCATATATGAAAATTGAAATTTGCTCACCAGGCTGGCCAGTGGATGAAGTAATGGGATGAAAAATTGTCATTGTGGTGGAAGGATTAGGATCTTAAATGTACACAGGAACAGCTATCCCTAACTACTCTAGTTTATGTCTCCAGTCACCCACAATGACAACTATGGCAGCTTTCACGTTACCAAGGAGGCCAGCAGTACATCCATGCTATGAAAGCTTTTGAGGGGAGTAATCCCCGAGAACACTAGTCAGTTAAAAAAAACCTTCTATTTAAGTTGATAACAACCATGTAAAGCAGTTGCCAGAGTCACCAGGAAATTTATCAGGGTTCTGTTTCTTTATTCATATCTTTGTGTTGTTCAATAAGCCTACTGCAGAAAACCATCAGGAAATCATGTGCTATTTTTATAGGCCTTCTAGAACCCAGAAGCCATGTCTAGATTGCTCTCTCACTAGAGAGACTCCCAGGCTGATTCTTAGGCCCAGCAGTCTTCTAGGAAATAAGCTGGTTCTGGGATTCTCTGTATAGAAGGACAACAATATGCCTGCCTCTGACTACTTTAAACCCAGAAGATTCTCCCATCATTATTCCATTAGTCTCTTGCCTTTTGGCTAATTTCTTTTCTTTACTTCCTCTTTCTGGTAACTCTAAGTTTGGAAGCCATGGAAGGATTTAGTAGTTGTGAAGCAAGGTGAACACGTGACTCTGTCCTCCCACCTTTGGGACTGAGTACAACTCAAAACTCTACTCAGAAAGAATTCATGGCTTCAGGAAAAACACAGACATTCTAATCACCAGCTAGGCTGGACTCAAATACCAGTTTGGCTCTTGTAGTCATATTTCCTTTGTTGAGTTTTTCTTCTCAGCTCAGGTAAATGTCACAGAATACAAACGAGTACTGTGCTAACAAAAGGCCCGGCTGCCTACGTACTCTAGGCTGGCACCCTCACATGCCTTAACCAGTCTGGGAAGATGATTTTATTTTCTTACATCAGGATTTCCACAGTCTCTCTTACTGCTTCCTTTCAGTATCCATTGACTTCAAATAAGCTTTACATTTTCCTACTAGCTATATAATATATATCTGGACAAACACATTCTCTCACCAACCCAGTACATAGTGGGGCTAACACTTTAAAGTGATGGTTTTTTCTTGAGAGTCAAATCTTACCACATATTTCTGTAATAAGTTTGATAATTTCTTCTTTCTAGGGGATAAAAAGAAAAATGTATCACTATATGAATGACTATAATATTTTTCCTATAGCTATAAATGATATCTTATTACAATCAGCATTGACCATTTGATTTAATCCTTTCAATGCAGAAAATAAAATAACACAGAAGTCAAAAGTTGACTATAATATACCATAACTAAAATGCATTTGAGCTGTGAAACTTAATAGCTGAGACTTTCGGAATTCAAATTGCAACTGCAGCATTTATCAGCTGTGTGACCTCAGGCATTTGGTGCCCTAATAGTATCTGTGTCTCAGGGCTATGGTATGGATTAACCAATGGTAATGCACACATCAACACAGGGTCTGGCAACTTTAACATACCTACAGTGGTGTGGCGCTATATATACATTCAGTTACACAATTTAAACCACATGTGCTGAGCAACCAAGACAAGCCCCAATGCCTGCAGAGAATTCATCCTGTGCTGTGTTTTCTCTTCTTTTTCTGTGCTAGTTCCTGATTTTTCAAGTCCTCTCTTCAGCTTCTTAACACTCTTGCTTTGGCTCCTCTGTGACATTTCCCCATGTTCCTGAATGCCCTTTCCTTGTCCTGCTGCCCATGAGCTCCATCAGAAGGGCCTGAAATGAGCTGTGTACTAGAAATAAAGCTGCCAACGCTCTTCCCTGTGCAGTGTGTTTATAAGTAAGTACGATGAGAGTAGAGAAGGCAGGATTCCACATTTGTCCAACACTTGAAGCTAAAAGAGATGATTAACAGAAGCCTAGATCTCAACAGGAGGACCAGTGGACCCAATCTAAGAAAATAAATTTTAACAGGTGCAAAAGTAAAACTTTTAAGAACAAATCTATAATGACATAATCAAGGTGGAGGTGATGTAGCCGGTAACATGGCTTAAAAGTAGAATATATAGGGAATATTCATAATATTTTAATTTAACTTTTTAAACTGTACGTAAAAGCTAATGATTCCAAGTGGCTATTTAAAAAGAACAACTACCGCAATGCTGAGTTATATAATGCAGTTCTACAAAATGAGAGTCAACAGTCATCTTTTTTTCTAGGCTTTGTCATGCTTTCCCACACTTAAAAAGACATTTTAAAAAATCTGAAACAAGAACATATATAGAAAGGTAAAATGTACGTATTTATATATTTATATTAAAAATATCTAGAAAGGGGAAATGTATGTATTTATATATTTATGTTTAATTTTTTATAAATGGAGAAAATACTATACATCAAGTTTTATGGTTATAATTTGCCACAATACTATATTATAATTCATTTTCCACATTATTAAGGATTCTGAAAGACTTGATTACTGAAATGGAATGTACGGCCACTTAAAGGCTCTGTGATACACACTCTCATACTGTACTTTAGAAAAGTTGTAGTAACTGACACCTCCAACAGCAGTAGATAAGAAAATCTGTTTTATTTTAGCCACACAATACTGGCTGTTATTATTATATCATCTTTGTCAATTGATAGATCAAAATCATTGTTTCAAATTACATTAATTAAAATATTCGTGAGGCTACATTTCTTTTCTTATGCATGTTTCCAAGTTGTTTTCTCTTGTGCATATCTGTGTATGTTCTTTGTCCTACCTTTTTCTATGGGAATATTTGCTTTTTATTCCCTTAAAAGAGCAATGCATGTATTAAGGTTGGATTTTAATTTTGCAACATGTTTTGTAGCATAATCAGGTTTAAAATGCTTGAAGTCACCATATATATAAATGTTTTCTTCATGTTCTTTGCATTTAAGTGACTGGAAGAGTTCATTCCTTCCCCTAAAATCACTGAACAACTACCTTGGTTACTTGGTGCCAATGATGAAGGCATCATATTTATATCGCTCAAAGGATTCACAATCTAGGAAGAAGTAGACAGACGAAGGCTTTCATAAGTGCTATGGACAGCCGAGGAACCATCTCGATCTGCTGGGAATTCCTGGGGCAGGAGAATGGGGATGCGACTGTGGTCCAGGGAGGCAGACTCTGATCAGGTTGGGACAGGGAAGGGGAGCATTCAGGCAAGGGGGTCGGCCTTCTCTCAGAGCATACTGCATTAGAGTACTCGAGTAAACTTATGAATCAGGGCACATAGCAGAAACAACGACAAGAAATGTTGGAGACAGATGGACTCTTGAGAACCTTTGTGTCATGTTGAAGAGTATGAACTTTATCCTGGACAGTGGGACTCACATGATCCCTAGGCAGAGAAGAGCTCTGGTGGAACTTTTATTTAAGAGAAATGATCATAGCAGCCAGTGGAGGGGTCTGAGGTTCCTAAATAATTCAGGCAAAAAAAAAAAAAAAAAAAAAAAAATGACATCGGAAGGCTGTGGTAGTAGTAATGGATGAGGAGGACAGGCCTGGAGGGACATTCCAGGGGAAGAATGAGGGGCTTGGTGAGTAACTGGAAGAAAGGATGAGGGAAAGAAGGAGTCTAAGAGGAGGCAAATGATGGTGGGGCCATACTCTGAGAGAGGCAGGAGTGGGATGGGGGCAGGTTGGGAGCTCATGAAGATGACGGAGCCCAGCTTGAGTCTGGCTAAGTCTCATGTGTCTATGAAACATCCAACTAGATATGTCCATGGGCAGCCTAGGATGTAAGATCTGGTGCTCAGGAGAATTGTCCAAGTAGGGGGTAGATTTAAGAAATGCCAGTATACACTTGGCTGTTCAAACAGGGACTAAAAATAAGATTGCCTGGAGCAGGGTTTCTCAGCCTTTTTAAAACCAGTGTGTTTCCCCTTCCCCACATTCGATAAATATATTCTTTCTGTTTAAAATAAAAACACTATTTTTTCATTCATGATATGCCATCACTGTGCTATTGAATTAGCCTTTTCAAACTGTATGTCCCCTGCCTTTAGTGGCTGCATTCCCTGAGAGTTTGAAGACAGGGAAGACTGAGGCCAGACACTGGGAAATGCTAACACCAAAGTGACAGGTGGAGAAACAGAGTCTTTTTAAATAATTTTATGGGATGTATTAAAACATTTAATGCCATCAATGGCATTTGCCTCTTAAAAGAGGAGTTTGTTAGTCTAAAATGGATCTGCACAATTGATAGCTATTGGGGGATACATTTGATCACAGAAAGGATGAGAGAGAGAGAGAGAGGAAAGAGGCCTTTTGAGAACAGCTTTCATAGGGGAGTAGCCTGAATTTGGTTTCAGACAGGCCACCTCTAGCTATAAGGGCTCTGCTATGTGCCAGCTAGATGACTTTGGGTGTAATGTTCAACCAACTTGTATGTCTCCATTTGATGTAGAGATACTATCTACCTCATGGAGCTGTCATGCAGATTAAAGGTGGGATCTTAGGTAAGAGAAGGTTATTGCCACCAGCCTGTCACCATCTTCTTGTACCACAACCCACTAGTCCTACACTGCATGGGGGTTTGGCCAGCATTCATGCCGTGAACCAGTGCTCACTTCCAAGCTCTGTCCAAATCCCCTGAAACCACCTGCTGTTTGGCCACCTCTTGGCTGGACCTGTGCAGCCAGGCCAGTGCTTCAGCTCTCCAAACCTGTGGCCATTTGAACCAAGAATTCTGGAATTCCATGCCTCCAGTGTGTGGCACAGAGGGACATACGTGCATGCGCTTTGGCCCCAAGGACTTCTCACCTGGAGGAAGGAGTGCAGCTGGAAAAGGACCAGGGTTCCAGAGCAGGGGCCTCTAAAACACCCTGCAGTACTAGGTAAGGAGCCTAACATGTACTGATGTAGAGGAGCCTAACACAGAGCCTGTCACACACTAAATTCTCACTGAATGCAAATTCTCTTTTCCTTCACTCTTCTTGTCTTGCTAGTCTCTTCTTCCAGAATCTGGAAAGCCAAAGTCAGCAGAATGATGTCCCTACTTCTAAGGTCTCTGCCTCTTGGTTGAAAAGCTTCCACTCAAGAGATAAAGCCCATCCTGCCCTCAAACACCATCATACGCCATTTTGTCTGCTCTGGACCCCCAGATCACTTCTTCTATCATAGCATTTATCACTCTGTAGGTGAACACCCTTTGTTGTCTTTCTCTCCACCAGGCTGTGAGCTCCTTCAGTTCTGAGAGGTAGCCTCACTCTCCACTATTTCCCCAGTGCCTATTTTGGAGCCTGACTCAGAGTAAGGTTTACTGGATATGTCCAATAAATGTTGGTGAAATGAATGAATAAACGAATGGAGAAAGGAAACCAGTCCCTCTCCCCATGTTGGGACAGTAGGGCAGGTATAAACCTACAGGAAACGTTCCTCTGCTCATTTACATATACTCTCCCCTGCTACTTTTGGGGAGAAATTGTGTATATGTAGCTACTTCATCTACTATGGGCATCTTTGGGGGGTCTGACTTATGGTGGGGAACAGCAAAGAGAAAAAGGCAGACAGCCCACAGAACACATGTGCAGTTCTGTTGGTCACATGCCCAGCTCTCAGCTCTTGCCTTCACCAACTGAACTGTCACTCCCTCACACTTGGATGTTCCTAGTACAGTACATCGAGTCAGCCCCTCTAGACCACAACCCCTGGAAAAGTCCAACAGGAAAAAAGGAAAAGGTATCTGTTTTTCCTCAACCCCAGAAGATGGATTGCCTTCAAATCAGAAAGGAAGAATGAGACTTTGCCTTCCACTCATGAGACTTTAAAGAGTCCGTTTTCTGTTCTTAATGGTGTGGGGAGAAGAACAGGAAAACGTTTGTAGATGCTCAAAAAATACTTATTGAATAATTGAATCAATACATAAATGTAATCCCAATTTTGTGATTGCTGCTCTCCTCAGAGCACTTCTAAAGGAACTAGTTCAGGAAAAAAAGAGTCCTCATTTTAAAATGAGATGAACCACATAAATTAAAGTCATTTGGTAATCTGGCTTTTTTGAAACAGCCACCTCCTTCTTGGCCAGTAATAGCAGTGTGATCATTTCTACCAAGCATCTGAGTGGAGTAGTCACACACACCCACCATAAGGCAGGACAAAGTTTTATTTCTCCCCTCACAGTCAGATTCAATTACCTCATGCATCTAAGTCAACACTGGGCTGGTAGTAGTTGCTCTCATTTAAATAGAAACTGGAATTCTGCATCCAAAAATTCATAATTATAAAGCTAAAGTATGAATGCAAAAATTTTGGAAGCACAAAACCCTCAATTATCCTCTAGAATGGATACTCACTGTAAGTCCTAGGTCTCCTTTGGGTCCTTGCAAACCCTACTTAGTAGAAGAAGAGTAAAAGTCAATATAGGTTGGAACCAGTTAGAGTATAAAATCACAGTGAGACATTAAAAACTACTTCTTGCCTGTTTTCCTGGAGATCCAGGCTCTCCAATTTCTCCTTTATCACCTTTCTTTCCCACATCGCCCCGTTCTCCATGCTCTCCCTTTACACAATAGGGTAAAATGATAGGTTCAGAATGTGAATATAAAAGCCAGATAAGAAAAGCTCTATACTTTGGTTTATCTGCAACTGGCATCTCTTGAAGACCTTCAGTTCTTGTTTATACAAATGCAGTATTTGAAAAAAAAATTGGGGGTAACTTATTTACATCCCATCAGATACCGTAATCTAATTCATGATGAACCAGAGGTCTCAGAGTGAAGAGACCTTGAGATATAATAATACCACCTAATCAGTTCACCTTTCAGGACATACAACTATTACACAATTTACCAAGTTCCTGAGTTATCTGGTATCTCCTACATGGTATGTTGTAAGTATGTTGTAAGATAACTAATAAATCTTTTATTAGTTATCTTCTGAGAATAAAGAAAATGATATTTTTTTTTAAACATAGAGATGGGATCTCACTATATTGCTTAAGCTGGTCTTGAACTCCTGGCCTCAAGCAATCCCCCTGCCTCAACCTCTCGAAGAAAAGGACATTTTATAAAGTAAACCTATTTATAGGTAGAAAAAGCAATGCACAAGGATTTAATTTCAAGTGGATTTTTTTTTCTTCTGAGAGTTGTAAGGGGACGCGTGACACATATATGAGAGTTCTTCCAAAGTTAAAGTGAAGCTATTGAGATCCTAAGCCTAAGCATTTCTCTAAGATCCTGAGACACTTACCTTCTGGCCTGGGAGGCCACGGCCCATTGTGCCCTTTGGGCCTGGAAAGCCTTGTGGTCCTTGTTCCCCCTACATAGGATATGAGAAAGAGATGTTCTATTAATTTCCCAGGATAGCTTGGATATTCTTTAGGTCAGAAAAACACTTACAGTTTAAAACTGCATTATAGTATTATCTAAATATTGGGGGGAAATATATATCTAAACATTTGTATATAAATACATTCACGTATGTGTGTATGTGTATGGCTCAATGGTTTGCTAGTAAGTGTTTAACAACTAAGACTAGGATAGAAGTGAAGGCTCTGATTTATGCCATTTGCCTGTTTCTGTGGTGTAAATACTTTCACTGTGGCTAATTTCAAGCTATGAACACATCAGCCAGTTCACACATAACAGATAGCTGCTATTTCAGCTATGGTAGTAAAGGTGGGTTGCATCTTCTTTACATTTTTCCATGTTTTCTGGTATGTTAAAAAACACAAGTTATTGGTTGGGCGCGGTGGCTCACGCCTGTAATCCTAGCACTTTGGGAGGCCGAGGTGGGTGGATCACCTGAGGTCAGGAGTTTGAGACCAGCCTAGCCAACATGGCAAAATCCTGTCTCTACTGAAAACACAAAAATTAGCTGGGCATGGTGGGTGTGCACTTGCAGTCCCAGCTACACAGGAGGCTGAGGCAGGAGAATTGCTTGAAACCAGGAGGTTGTAGTGAGCTGAGACTGCACCACTGCACTCTAGCCTGGGCAACAAGAGTAAAACTCCATCTCAAAAAAAAAAAAAATTCATTTTGGTAACGGGGGAAAAGAGTATATAACAGCATCCATCCACAATTAATGCCAAGTTACTGTTTATGTAATTCCCCTTGCACTGTTCGTTTCATCTCTGATAATTTGTAGCAACATTCAGGACTTGTTTCCAGCTTTCTCCATCACATTTTAACATTATTTCTTGCCCCACCAAAACCACACAGGTTCCAAGGGGTTTCATGGTGTTGAGCATGACACAGAAACAATCACTAGCAAGTATAGAAAGTCATAGTTCTGATGCTCCTTGGATCTTATACTCAATCCTTATATGACTCTGGATAATTATTAGTGATGAGTCTCTGGCAAAGACTTGAAGGACCATGGGCTCCTGGGGATTGATCTGTGTTTTTCAAAAGTATCCTGATGCTTCCCACCAAGATCAATGGCATGCTTGATAAAAATTGCATCTCCCAGGCCCAACCTCAAACCAACTAAATGAGAATCACAGGTGAAGGTAAAGGCAAAGTATGCATTTCGCCATAAGCCTGCTACAGCTCGAGAGCCACTACTCCAGGAGTCATGATGGGACTTATGAGGCGCTCCTGGAAGGGGCCACAGAGGTATGCGTGGTGACCATTGTAACTTTGGGCATCTCAACATCCCTGAGCCTCCTTTACCTTGTTCATTGGCTGTCAAGCTTTTTTAAATCAAAAGGGTTCATTCTTTTTAAAATTGTTATAATGCAATATTTCAGAAGAAAAATTATATAGAATAAAGTAAACACTTATCTACCACCATGTTAAAAAATAAAATAGATACAATTCAAACCTCTTAGGTACTCATCCCCAACCCTATTTCTCTGAGACAGAAAATCTCTACCTGAAATTCATATTTATCATTTGTATCCGTGTTTTTATGCTTTAACTACATTTCAAAATAATACATCATTTTTTTTGTTTGTGTGATTTTTGTTTTGTTTTTGTTTTGAGACAGAGTCTCACTCTGTCACCCAGGCTGGAGTGCAGTGGTATGATCTCAGCTCATTGCAACCCCCACCTCTCAAGTTCAAGTGATTCTCCTGCCTCAGCCTCCTGAGTAGCTGGGATTACAGGTGCGTGCCACTATGCCTGGCTAATTTTTGTATTTTTAGTAGAGTGGGGGTTTCACCATGTTGGCCAGACTGGTCTCAAACTCCTGACCTCAGGTGATCTGCCTGCCTTGGCCTCCTGAAGTGCTGGGATTACAGGCGTGAGCCACCGTACCTGGCTGATGTTTTTAATATTTTAAATTTCCAATAAATGATATATTTATGCATCCATTTTTTTAAAAAAACCTCAACGTTATCTATTTGGAATTTATTTATGTATATATATATATATGAGGTTCTAATTTATTGATTTTCTCTCTGCTATACAGTATTTTATTTCATTAAATAACTGAATACAACTTATCCATTAGCCTTTTGATGGACATTTAGGTTATCTCCAATATTTCTGTTTTAAAAAATTTTAAGAATATTCTTTTATATACCTTTGCCTACTTGTATACATTCCTAGGAGGAAACTCTTACATCAAAACAAATATTGTATAAAGTGGTACAAAATAAAGTGAATACAAGTACAGATTCTCTAAAGTTGAACTAAAGGGCTCAATTTTTCACACACCCATCCCTAACCTCTCACAGCACATCGGCTTGAGTGAACTCTAAGGTTATTTTTATTCTCTTACATGTATTTCTAAAGTGGTTGTAGGTATGGGGTTATGGTATTGCCTCCCCAATTCAACACCAGAGGACTTAAAACAAGTTCTTTACAGCGGTGAGACTACAGAGAACTTAATTCACTGAATGTCTTTTTACTTTGTTATCTCTTGAGCCAAGCCCAATGCAGTGACATACGGGGCCCCCTGGGAATGGGTATGCAGTGTTGCGCTACAATGTCTTGGGCCCCCCAAGGAAGCTCACCCAGAAGAAGGAGTGCTTCCTCTGTTAGTTGCTTAGAGGGAACAAGTAGGGGGATGATTGGTCTTCTTTAATCAGTTTAAAGTCAGGAGAGAATACAGTAGTCCCCCTTTATCTGTACTTTCACTTCCCATGGTTTCACTTACCCACAGTCAACTGTGGTTGAAAAATAAGTGAGTATAGTACAATAAGATATTTTGAGAGAGACCACGTTCACATAACTTTGATGACCGCTTATAGTTGTTCTATTTTATTATGTGCTTATTAATCTCCTACTGTGCCTAATTTTAAATTAAACCTTATTATAGGTATGTGTATATAGAAAAAACATAGTATATTTAGGGTTTGGTACTATCCAAGGTTTCAAGCACCCACTGGGAATATTGGAACATATCTCCTGAGGATAAGGAGGGACTACTGTAATCTTTTCCCATCAGGAAACTTGATGTCTTGGGAGCCCCAGAACCCTGGATTGGAATTTGTGCCAGTTAAACAAGCCCTAAACATTAAACTGACACTGGAATTCCAAGATGAAAATTCAAGCAAAAAAAGGAGAGGAGAAAAATTTGTCCTGTTTCCAAAGATGGCACTCCCAACACAGGTGTTATGAAGATGAACAGGCGGGAATGTGTAGATAACACAGACCAACCTCAGTACGCTCACTGCAAAACATGCTCTAATAGGAGTGGATCTGCAGTCTGCTTCTGAACATGAAGGTTAGTGCGGTCTGCCTACATACAGACTAGCAGCCAGCCCCCAGAGTGATATGCAGGACTGCAGGTTATACCTGCAGTCACCTGCCTGAGGTTATACCATCTTCTTCTGTTCAAATCAAAAGGAAAACAAACACAAATATTATAGGAAAGATATCCTCTTAAGAAAGATGTCTTGGTAAAGTACACTTTGGTATAAATTTGTTTTCTCAGATTTTTTGTGGAGGTGAATGAGGACATTTTCATTCAGTGAGGTACCTGGTAGAAGGTTTGGGTTGCAGGGGAGATGCATCAGAACACTGTAGCTGAGTTAGGTCTCCAGTTGGCCAGGGATAAGAGAGACTAAAGGTTCACGGGAGAACACTAAGAGGAAATCCATGGTTGGCTTTGTCTCAACCTCAAAGGACAGAACAGTATGATAAACAGTGGAGCTGGGACTGTGGTGTGATGGTGAATATCCCTGGGAGTTGTATGTTAGACAAAGTGGATCCAGAAAGAATGCCATACCTTTCTGACAATTACTCAGAATAATTATTTCTTTTGCAATATTTCAGGTTCCTCCAGTAGCTAATACAGAAGATGTCCAATAAATGTTCATGAGTAACTAGCTGCCTTTAAGAAATGACACAGTTTCCTAATATAGCTAAAACCTATTGCTGTAAGGGGAAGCATGGCACATGCCCTGAGGGAAAAAAACGTTAGAGTAGCAAATTACCGTGTTAGGATAATATTCAGGAATTTCTTTTGCATTATCTCACAATATAAATATTTTCTGTATAACTGTTAACACTATAGATATTCCAGGCAGCTAGATTTCCCTATAATAAAGGCAATTCATTTTCTTTTTAATCGCTAGTTTCCCTTCAAAATACTTAAAGGCTTCCTATAACTTTCAGAGTAGACTATCTAGCTAAAAGCCTTTAGCAAGTAAATCCATGTCTGAGCTTGGCAGAGGTGAATGCTATCCAATTAAACTTTTAAATGTGTAAGTCTCAGGAAAATAATAAATAATGATTTGAGTGTGGGTCAGAAGCAACTGCAGGAAACAACCTATTGGAAGCTATAATTAAATCTAAATTTCAAACCATGGTTAATCACTATATCATCACATTAGATGTGTGTCCTGATAAAGATGTGATCATTTTCATTTTTCAGATGACTGCTTGTTCTCTGGGAAAGAAATTTCTAAGAATAATGCATATCTACCTGAATGTTTCCACTGATTTATTTTTGCATTACTGATACGTCAGGAAACAATGATTTTTCTTTTGAAATGTTTTCTCAGTAAGGTGTGGTAAGAAAAAATCAAATTCATAGATGATCATAAAATGTAAAGTGGACATCTGGCTTCTGCCAGTATGTAGAAAAGTAGAAAAAATGCTACTCTTATTCTTAAAACCCCAACAACAAAAAATGAAAACTAATCTGTGAAGTCACAGCTTTTCTTGAATCCATCATAGAGCTGTGGTTGCAGGGCAACCAGCCAATTCAGCATCTAAGGAAAGTCAAGATCCTTCAAGGAGACACAGGCTTGGATATTCACTTACCTGGCAGAGGTGCCACATGTTATACAAGCTGGTAAGAATTCAGCTAAAATTTTTAACAGGTCGCTAAAGGCTGAGTGTGTGACAGCATGAGGGGATAGGACCCCTGGGAGCTTCAGGCACATGGGAAAATCACACCTACCCACAAACTTTTCTCAGGGACTTTGCTGGTGCTCAAGAGAAAGACTGGGGCCAGGAGTAGGCTTCCCTTGTGTTGCCAGCCTTGGGAGGGAAGCAGCAGTCCCACAGGTCTCAGTCTGTTTGTGCTGCTATAACAAAATACCATAGACTGGGTGGCTTATAAACAACAGCAGATTATTTCTCACAGTTCTGGAGGCTAGAAAACCCAAGATCAAGGAATTAGCAAATTCAGGGTTTGGTGAGGGTCTATTTCCTGGTTCATAGGTGGTACCTTCTTGCTGTGTCCTCACATGGTGGAAGGGATAAGAGAGCACCCCGGGGACTCCTTTATAAGGGTGCTAATCCCATTCCTGAGGGCAGAGGTGACCTAATCACCACCCCAAGGCCCCACTTCCTAACACCATCGCCTTGGGGATTAAAATTTCAACATATGAATGTGGGGACTATATGCAATTTCAGACCACATTCTGTTTCCTTTTGAAGGAAACAGAATAAACCTTGCAAGAATGAATCCTGGGCCCAGATCTTTAGAGAAGCCCTACTACTTGGGGAGGGTCAGGAAACCATGCCCAGACCATTAGAGGCCTCCTCCCATGGGTTTGCTGGAACACATAAAACTACAAACTAAAAAGGGTAAATTTTACTGCATATAAATAATCCTTTACTAAAGAATAAAACAATTCTTTAAAAAATTAAAAAGAATTAGATGAACACTTGGCAAAATTTAAATGAGTTCTATAAATAGTATTATATCAATAATTTTCTGATGTTTATTATTGTACTGTGTTATATAAGAGAATGTGCTTGTTTGTAGCAAAAATACTGATGTATTAGGGGTAAATAGGTACCATATCTGAATTTTACTCTCATGTGTTTCAGAAAAATAACATGACATATACATATATATATATATGTACACACAAAGTGTTTGATACAGCAAACGTGGTAATATTAACATTTAGAGAATCTGGGTAAAGGATATATAAAAATTCTTTGTATTATCTTTGCAACTTTTTTTGAAAGTCTGAAATTATTTCAAAATAAAAGTTAAACATTAATATATAAAATGAATGAATGAATGAATGTACCAAATGGTTGCAAAAAGATGTCAGCTATCACTGCTGCAGCGGTTAAAGCATATGAGTATACAGGTACTTTGCCTACTCAAAGTTTGGGAGCCCAAAGGCTAAAAGAACATCAGAAGACCTAAAACAACCCAGCCATCCCATTACTGGGTATATACCCAAAGGATTATAAATCATGCTGCTATAAAGACACATGCACATGTATGTTTATTGCGGCACTATTCGCAATAGCAAAGACTTGGAACCAACCCAAATGTCCATCACTGACAGACTGGATTAAGAAATGTGTCACATATACACCATGGAATACTATGCAGTCATAAAAAAGGATGAGTTCATGTCCTTCGTAGGGACATGGATGCAGCTAGAAACCACCATTCTCAGCAAACTATCACAAGAACAGAAAACCGAACACCGCATGTTCTCACTCATAGGTGGGAATTGAACAATGAGAACACTTGGACACAGGAAGGGGAACATCACACACTGGGGCCTGTTGTGAGGTGGGGGGAGGGGGGAGGGATAGCATTAGGAGATATACCTAATGTAAATGACGAGTTAATGGGTGCAGCACACCAACATGGCACATGTATACATATGTAACAAACCTGCACGTTGTGCACATGTACCCTAGAACATAAAATATAATAAAATAAATAAATAAATAAACAAATAAATAAAATAATCATAAAAAAAGACCTAAAACAAAGCTACGGGTGTGGATTTCTTCCTATGCAGAAACAGCTTCTGCTCTTTGAATTCAGGAGGCTTCTACTGTTATCAGAAGCCTCTATGTTTCCCTAGGATTTATATTTATACCAATTTCAGTTCAATTTTTTAAAATTTCTGGGGTACATGTGCAGAACATGGTTTGTTACCTAGGTATGCATGTGTCATGGTGGTTAGCTGAATCCATCAACCCATCATCTACATTAGACATTTCTCCTAATGCTATCCCTCCCCTAGCCCCCTAGCCCCTGACAGGCCTTGGTGTGTGATGTTCCCCTCCCTGTGTCCATGTGTTCTTATTTTTCAACTCCCAGTTTTGAGTGAGAGCATGCGGTGTTCAGTTTCCTGTTCTTGTGTTAGTTTGCTAAGAATCATGGTTTCCAGGTTCATCCATGTCCCTGCAAAGGACAAGAACTCATCCTTTTTTACGGCTGTATAGTATTCCATGGTGTATATTGCCACATTTTCTTTATCCAGTCTATCATTAATGGGCATCTGATTGGCTCCAAGCCTTTGCTATTGTGAACAGTGCTGCAATAAACATGTGGGTGCATGTGTCTTTATAGAATGATTTGATTGCTAGGTCAAATGGTATTTCTGGTTCTAGATCCTTGAGGAATCACCACACTGTCTTCCACATGGTTGAATTAATTCACACTCCCACCAACAGTGCAAAAGCATTCTTATTTCTCCACATCCTCTCCAGCATCTGTTGTTTTCTGACTTTTTAATGATCACCATTCTAACTGGTGTGAAATGGTATCTCATTGTGGTTTTGATTTGCATTTCTCTAATGACAGTGATGATGAGCTTTTTTCACGTGTTTGCTGACTGCATAAATGTCTTCTTTTGAGAAGGGTCTGTTCATATCCTTTGCCCACTTTTTGATGGGGTTGTTATTTTCTTATAAATTTAAGTTCTTTGTAGATTCTTGATATTAGCCCCTTTGTCAGATGGATAGATCACAAAAATTTTCTCCCATTCTGTAGGTTGCCTCTTCACTCTGATGATAGTTTCTTTTGCTGTGCAGAAGCACTTTAGTTTAATTAGATCCCATTTGTCAGTTTTGGCTTTTGCTGCCATTGCTTTTGGCGTTTTCATCATGAAGTCTTTGCCCATGCCTATGTCCTGAATGGTATTGCCTAGGTATTCTTCTTTTTTTTATGGTTTTAGGTCTTACTTAAGTCTTTAATCCATCTTGAAATAATTTTTGTATAAAGTGTAAGGAAAGGGTCCTGTTTCAGTTTTCTGCATATGGCTAGCCAGTTTTCCCAACACCATTTATTAAATAGGAAATCCTTTCCTCATTGCTTGTTTTTGTCAGGTATGTCAAAGACAAGATGGTTGTGGATGTATAGTGTTATTTCTGAGGCTTCTTTCTGTTCTGTTCCATTGGTCAATATACCTGTTTTGGTACCAGTACCATGCTGTTTGGGTTACTGTAGCCTCATAGTATAGTTTGAAGTCAGGTAGCATAATCCCTCCAGCTTTGTTCTTTTTGCTTAAGATTGTCTTGGCTGTGTGGGCTCTTTTTTGATTCCATATGAAATTTAAAGTAGATTTTTCTAAATCTTTCAAGAAAGTCAATGGTAGCTTGATGGGGATCGCATTGAATCTATAAATTACTTTGGACAGTATGACCGTTTTCACAATATTAATTCTTTCTACCCATGAGCATGGAGTGTTTTTCCATTTGTTTGTGTCTTTTCTTATTTCCTTGACCAGTGGTTTGTAGTTCTCCTTGAAGAGTTCCTTCACATCCCTTGTAAGGTGTATTCCTAGGTATTTTATTCTCTTTGTAGCAATTGTGAATGGGAGTTCACTCATGATTTGGCTATCTGTTTGCCTGTTATTGGTGTGTAAGAATGCTTGTGACTTTTGCACATTGATTTTATATCCTGAGACTTTGCTGAAGTTGCTTATCAGCTTAAGGAGCTTTGGGGCTGAGATGATGGGGTTTCCTAAATATACAATCATGTCATCTGCAGAGACAATTTGATTTCCTCTCTTCCTATTTGAATAACCTTTATTTCTTTCTCTTGCCTGATTGCCTCAGCCAGAACTTCCAACACTATGTTGAATAGGAGTGGTGAGAGATGGCATCCTTGTCTTGTGCCAAATTTCAACGGGAATGCTTCCAGTTTTTGCCCATTCAGTATAATACTGACTGTGGGTTTGTCATAAATAGCTTTTATTATTTTGAGATCTGTTCCATCGATACCTAGTTCATTGAGAGTTTTTAGCATGAAGGGATGCTGAATTTTGTCGAAGGCCTTTTCTGCATCTATTGAGATAATCATGTGGTTTTTGTCATTGGTTCTGTTTAGGTGATGGATTATGTTGATTTACGTATGTTGAACCAGCCTTGCATCCCAGGGATGAAGCTGACTTGATCGTGGTGGTTAAGCTTTTTGATGTGCTGCTGGATTCAGTTTGCCAGTATTTTACTGAGAATTTTCACATTGATGTTCATCAGGAATATTGGCCTGAAATTTTCTCCTTTTGTTGTGTCTCTGCCAGGTTTTGATATCAGGATAATGCTGGTCTCATAAAATGAGTTAGGGAGGAGTCCCTCTTTTTCTGTTGTTTGGAAGTTTCAGAAGAAATGGTACCAGCTCCTCTTTGTACCGCTGTTAGAATTTGGCTGTGAATCCATCAGGTCTTGGGCTTTTTTGCTTGGTAGGCTATTAATTACTGCCTCAATTTCAGAACTTGTTTCAGTCTGTTCAAGGATTCAACTTCTTCCTGGTTTAGACTTGGAAGGGTGTATGTGTCCAGGAACTTATCCATTTCTTCTAGATTTTCTAGTTTATTTGCATAGAGGTATTTATAGTATTCTCTGATGGTAGTCTGTATTTCTGTGGGATCAGTGGTGATATCCCCTTTATCATTTTTTATTGCGTCTATTTGATTCTTCTTTTCTTCTTTATTAGTGCAGCTAGTGGTCTATCTACTTTGTTGATCTTTTCAAGCAGCTCCTGGATTCATTGATTTTTTGAGGAGTTTTTTATGTCTCTATCTCCTTCCGTTCTGCTCTGATCTTAGTTGTTTGTTGTCTTCTACTAGCTTTTGAATCTGTTTGCTCTTGTTTCTCTAGTTCTTTAATTGTGATGTTAGGGTGTTGATTTTAGATCTTTCCCACTTTCTCTTGTGGGCACTGAGCGCTATAAATTTCCCTCTAAACACTGCTTTAGCTCTGCCTCAGAGATTCTGGTACCTTGTATCTTTGTTCTCCTTGGTTTCAAAGAATTTATTTATCTCTGCCTTAATTTTGTTATTTACCCAGTAGTCATTCAGGAGCAGGTTGTTCAGTTTCCACGTAGTTGTGCAGTTGTGAGTTTCTTAATCCTGAGTTCTAATTTCATTTCACTGTGGTCTGAGAGACTGTTTGTTATGATTTCCATTCTTTTGCATTTGCTGAGGAGTGTTTTATTTCCAATTATGTGCTCAATTTTAGAATAAGTGTGATGTAGTGCTGAGAAGAATGTATACTCTATTGATTTGGGGTGGAAGGTTCTGTAGATGTTTATAAGGTCCAGTTGGTCCACAGCTGAGTTCAAGTCCAAAATATCCTTGTTAATTTTTTGTCTCATTAATCTAATATTGACAGTGTGGTGTTAAAGTCTCCCACTATTATTGTGTGGGAGTCTAAGTCTCTTTGTAGGTTTTAAGAAGTTGCTTTATAAATCTGGGTGCTCCTGTATTAGGTGGCTATATGTTTAGGATATTTAGCTCTTCATGTTGCATTAATCCCTTTACCATTATGTAATGCCTTTCTTTGTCCTTTTTTATCTTTGTTGATTTAAAGTCTGTTTTATCAGAGACTAGGATTGCAACTCTTTTTTTTTTTTTTTGCTTTCCATTTGCTTGGTAAATATCCCTCCATCCCTTTATTTTGAGCCTATGTGTGTCATTGTACACGAGATGGGTCTGCTGAATACAGCACACTGATGGGTCTTGACTCGTTATCCAATTTGTCAGTCTGTGTCTTTTAATCGGGGCATTTAGCCCATTTACAGTTAAGGTTAATATTGTTATGTGTGAATTTGATCCTGTCATTATGATGTTAGCTAGTTATTTTGCTCGTTAGTTGATGCAATTTCTTCAGTGTCAATGGTCTTTAGAATTTGGTATGTTTTTGCGTTGGCTAGTGCTGGTTGTTCCTTTCCATGTTTAGTGCTTCCTTCAGGAGCTCTTGTAAAGCAGACCCAGTGGTGACAAAATCTCTCGGCATTTGCTTGTCTATGAAGGATTTTATTTCTGCTTCACTTATGAAGCTTAGTTTGACTGGATAAGAAATTCTGGATATGAAATTCTTTTAAGAATGTTGATTATTGGCTCCCACTCTCTTCTGGCTTGTAGGGTTTCTGCAGAGAAATCTGCTGTTAGTCTGATGTGCTTCACTTTGCGGATAACCTGACCTTTCTCTCTGGCTGCCCTTAACATTTTTTCCTTCATTTCAACCTTGGTGAATCTATTATGTGCCTTGGGGTTGCTCTTCTCAAGGAGTATATTTGTGGTCGTCTCTGTAATTTCTGAATTTGAATGTTGTCCTGTCTTGCTAGGTTGGGGAAGTTCTCCTGGATAACATCCTGAAGAGTGTTTTCCAGCTTGGTTCCATTCTCAATGTCACTTTCAGGTACACCAATCAAACGTAGGTTTGGTCTTTTCACATAGTCCCATATTTCTTGAAGGCTTTGTTCATTCCTTTTCATTCTTTTTTCTCTAATCTTGTCTTCATGCTTTATTTCATTAAATTTATCTTCAATCTCTGATATCCTTTCTTCCACTTGATAGATTTGGCTATTGATACTTGTGTATGCTTCACGAAGTTCTTGTGCTGTGTTTTTCAGCTCCATCAGGTCATTTATGTTCTTCTCTAAACTAGTTATTCTAGTTAGCAATTCCTCTAACCTTTTTTCAAGGTATTTAGCTTTCTTGCATTGGGTCACAACATGTTCCTTTAGCATAGAGGAGTTTGTTATTTCACCTTCTGAAGCCTACTTCTGTCAATTCATTAAATTCATTCTTCATCCAGTTTTGTTCCCTTGCTGGCGAGGAGTTGTGATCCTTTGGAGGAGAAGAGACATTCTGGTTTTTGAAATTGTCCGCATTTTTGTGCTGGTTTTTCCTCATCTTCATGGATTTATCTACCTTTGTTCTTTGATGTTAGTGACTTTCAGATGGGGTTTCTGAGTGGACATCATTTTTGTTGATGTTGATGCTTTCCTTTCTGTTTGTTAGTTTTCCTTCTAACAGTCTGGCCCCTCTGCTGCAGGTCTGCTGGAGTTTGCTGGAGGTCCACTCCAGACCCTGTTTGCCTGGGCATCACCAGTGGAGGCTGCAGAACAGCAAAGACTGCTGCCTGTTCAATCCTCTGGAAGCTTCATCCCAGAGGGGTACCCACCAGATGCCAGCCAGAGCTCTCCTGTATGAGGTGTCTGTTGTGCCCTGCTGGGAGGCCTCTCGGAGTCAGGAGACACAGGGGTCAGGGACCAACTTGAGGAGGCAGTCTGACCCTTAGCAGAGCTTGAACGCTGGGCTGGGAGATGCACTGCTCTCTTCAGAGCCAGCAGGCAGGGACGTTTAAGTCTGCTGAAGCTGCACCCACAGCCACCCCTTCCCCCAGATGCTCTGTCTGAGGGAGATGGGGGTTTTATCTATAAGCTCCTTGCTGGGGCTGCTGCCTCTTTTCAGATATGCCCTGCCCAGAGAGGAGGAATCTAGAGAGGCAGTCAGGTTACAGCAGCGTTGCTGAGCTGTGGAGGATTCCGCCCAATTGGGACTTCCCCACAACTTTCTTTACATTGTGAGGGGAAAACTGCCTACTCAAGTCTCAGTAATGGTGGACCCCTCTCCCTGCACCAAGTTTGAGCATCCCAGGTCGACTTCAGACTGCTGTGCTGGCAGCGAGAATTTCAAGACAGTGGATCTTAGCTTGCTGGGCTCCGTGGGGGTGGGATCCACTAAAGTAGACCACTTGGCTCCCTAGCGTTAGCCCCCTTTCCAGGGGAGTGAACAGTTCTGTCTCGCTGATATTCCAGGTGCCACTGGGGTATTAAAAAAAAAAGTCCTGCAGCTAGCTCGGTGTCTGCCCAAAGGATCTCCCAGTATTGTGCTTGAAACCCAGGACCCTGTTGGCGTAGGCACCCAAGGGACTCTCCTGGTCTATGTGCTGTAAAAACTGTGGGAAAAGCATAGTATCTGGACCAGAGTGCACCATTCCTCACGGCACAGTCCCTCACAGCTTCCCTTGGCTAGGGAAGGGAGTTCCCCGACCCCTTGTGCTTCATGGGTGAGGCAATGCCCCACCCTACTTCAGCTCACCCTCTGTGTGTTGCCCCCACTGTCTAACCAGTCACAGTGAGATGAGCCAGGTCCCTCAGTTGGAAATACAGAAATCACCAGCCTTCTGCACTGATCTCACTGGGAGTTGCAGACCAAAGCTATTCTTATTCAGCCATCTTGCCAGCCTCCAATCCTGTATAAGCTTTCTATAAATTTGATTTTGTAATATGGGAAACTAATGATATTCTGCACTTTGATATTCTTACTTTTCATAAGGTTTATTTAACTGGTTCTTAAATTCATTTGAAAATGTGTCGAAAGCTGTATTTTCTGCTGCAATTGCTGGGGTTGGTCGTGACAATAAGGAAATTCAGGATGCTACAGCTATGGAGGGTCAGTTCAGTCTTTTAAACCAGCAGGATTGTCCACTTGGACACAGCCAGTTTATAGGTCTGATGCTGGTTATCTACCCCCAGACTGTGAATTCTATCTACACAGGGATAATATAAATGCTAATGGAGAAGTAGGACACCAGGGCTGGACAGCAAGAAAAGGAGTATCTTCCCTTCCTGTATGAGTTCATGACTTCCCAACATTCCTCTGTCATCTCAGGTAATAACAGAGGTAATTATTTATAACACACTACTTATTTCTAAGAAGAGATAGGTATTTCATGTTTATGAAACTGTACTAGGAGGATCACCCTTAAGGAAAAAAATAAATGAGCTGTTCTTGGATTTCAGCACTCACTCATTGCCTCAGACTGAAATGTGGATGGTGAGAGGAAAAAACAGCTATGGGCTGGGCATGGTGGCTTAGGCCTGTAATCCCAGCACTTTGGGAGGTTGAGGGGGGAGAATTGCTTGAGGCCAGGAGCTCAAGACCAGCCTGGCCAACATAGCGAAACCCTGTCTCTACTAAAAATACCAAAAATTAGCCAGGTGTGGTGGCGTGCTCCTGTAGTCCCAGCTACTCGGGAGGCTGAGGCAGGAGAATCGCTTGAACTCAGGAGATGGAGTTCTGCAGTGAGCTGAGATCACGTCACTGTACTCCAGCCGGGGCAACAGAGTGAGACTCCGTCTTAAAACAAACAAACAAACCAGCTATGGTACCCGAATGGGATTTTGGCCCAAACCCAGGCTTAATTCAGTGAAAACATTTTACCTTTTAATCTTTCTTCTTTGTACTCTTTTCATTTTACTATGAAGTTGCTTTCTTCCTTATCATTTTCCAACTTTTACAAAAAGAAAAATGGCTAAGGCCAATAATATGGCCAGTATTTCCAGCTCAAACAGAAGCTTGGGTTTCTCCTCCATTAAGATTTGCAGTCCTGTCTGATAAATCACAGAGACCTGGTTACACATTACAAACAAATGAAACTTCTGGCTAACCATCAGTTATAGGTCAATTGGAATGTGCTTGGTTGAGATCACTTGCTGTAAAAGCTCTGAGAAGAGGAAGAATTTTACTTTTGTATAAAATTTTATTTGCTGGGATGCAATCACGCAACCATATTAAAAGTTTAAACCCATCCCCACTACTTTTTCATGACCCCCAAAACAATTTTACCATTCTTTCCTCTACTTCTCTTCTAGTTTGCCTGTCCTTCTTTCTAATTACAGTATTGCTAATTAGGAACCAGGGGAAATGTACACTTTGAAAGTGGGGAGTGAAAGCCTTCTGCTAGGTCAAATAAAAAAGCCAGGATTAAGAGGTTGACTTAGTGAGTTAATTATAATTAACAAGAAGCAGTGACCTACAGGTCAACAAGTATTTGACCTGGAATCCAGGAATTACCTTTGTGTTGAAAGGGATCATTTTCTGCTTTGTGAGTACAGCTAATTCACTTGAAAAGGAAAATGTACTTCTCATTAGCCTTTGTAGTACATAAAATTGTACATATTGACAGAAGGAGCTTATCCAGAGACCCCCTAGAGCAACCCAATGGTCTGCCATTTGTGTATTGACCTCCTTCTCCCTGAAGTTCTGATCCTAATTCTCCTACTGTAATCAGCAACTGCCACTTATTGTGTGCCGACGTGCAAATAATTGAGCTAATATACTCATTTAATTTTTGTGATAACTCTGGGAGCAAGTATATAAATGATAAAACCAAGGCTTCACTAATACTTTCACTCAAATGCAAAGCTGAGAGTCCCTCCGAACAAAGGCTTTGCTGGTTTTCATTTCCTAATACTATCTTGGTGTAGAGTAGAAGTCAGGCAGTTTCCCCTTCTCTAACTTGATAATCGACAGCTTCCAGTTTCTTAAAATCCTTTTCCTTTGTGGAATTCAATCCCTCTAACTCAATGTCCCACTTAGATATGTTAACATTCTCTAATGGGGACTCAGACAGCCTAATGCTTGTTCAATAAAGCACCCTATTTGGTCAGGAACAGAATCAATGAGTAAGTTACTTGTTATCAGGCAAGTCATTTGTTGGATTGTAGCCCTGGCTCATTTGGTACCTGGCCAGAATACAATCCTGATGGGCTTAATGGAACAAAAACATGGCTTCATTATATTTGATTTTCATTTAAATGGTGATCTAGTTCCATTGTGTCTGGTGAAAGGCAGATAAATAGTTGACTTTTGACAGATTCAGGGACTGATTTTGAGTCTGTTCCTAAAAACAGTTTAAAACCTGCACCATTTGTACCTCTTCCCCTCTCTCCATGGCCCTCAATGCAGGGCTTTTGTTAATAACCTAAGCACTGTCAGCCATGTATAGCAAGGGTTTTCAGAAAAGTTCCCATGGAAATGTCCATGTGCTGGATCAAGATGCTGCTGACATTAATACTGATGGCTGTATCTGTTTTTTATTGCTGTTGTAATGAATTGCCATGAGTTTAGTGGTATTCTCTTACAGTTCTAGAAGTCAGAAGTCTGAAATCAGTTTCTCTGGGCTACAGTCAAAGTGTTAACAGGGCTGGTTTCCTCTAGAGGCTGTAAGGAGATAATCTATCTCCTTAATTTTTTCAGCTTTTGGTGGCCACCTGTATTCAACTGTTTTCCTCCATCTTCCCGCACTCCAGTCTGTTTCCATCATCACATTGCATCTTTCATAGTCTCTTCTCCTTCTGCCTCCCTTTTATAAAGGACACTCAGGCCTTATAGTCAAGGCCCACCCAGATAATCCAGGATAATCTCCCCATCTCAAGATTCCTTCTGCCATTTAAGGTAATATGTACTAATTCCAGGGATTCAGATGTGGACATCTTTGAGAACTATTATTCAGCTTACCATGGTGGCTTTTGCTCTATTTATGTAAAAAAGTAAGATAATAATTATATTGTCTGTAATTTACCTTAATACACTTCCATTTAGATCATATCATGAATATGTATACATGCAAGTTAACTTAATTTGAACCCTAGGGATGCTAAGTTAACACTTGAAATAGCATATTCAGTAGTCCGCACTTCTCAGGCATGTGCTTCAACTATTGCTATCTGGATTTGCTCCAGAGGGATAATTAAAACAATCTATCTTTGATGAAATAAGGAGTGTTTAAGACATGTGGTAGCTAGAAATGTTGTACAGGTACCTTACCCCCTGCATAAATTGGGCATAAGAGTGAAGTCCACCCACCAGCCAAATAGAGCACCTAATTCTTGAGCTCCATTCAGAACAAGTGCTTCCTACTCTCATCCCATAATGAAGAATCCCTTCACGTGATGTGACTAAAAGGTTAGTTGGTCCTGTCATGAGAATATTTTTGCATTTGCCTCAGAGTGTTCATTTCATGCAAAGTGCTTTAAAATATATAGAATTGGAACTTTGGCCAATCTTTTAGTAAAAGTGTTTGTGCCTGCTTATAATAAACAGCTGAACACAAGGTAGAATTCTGTCTGAAATTTGTTTTAATTGAAACTTGCCATCTGATAGCAAAGTTGTCTAGGAGGAAGCAGGCACTCCTACTGAATTCTATTCTTCAGAGGCCATTCTTCTGATAGTCATCAAACAGAATCTAACAAATAATAAATATCCAAATTGGCTTAGCTCAGCTCTCAATACTTACAGTCAAATGTTCTCCATTTGGAGATTGTTTCCTGCAATCATTTTCTTAAACTTTTAGTTCTTGCTTCCATTTCTTTCTGTTTATAACCACTAGCAAATGATAAAGTGATTGGACAAGTAGCAAATGAATATTTGCCAATAATCTCAGCAACAGTCAAGCCACTTAACTATGTTGATTGCTTCAAGGATACATGCTTACAATTTTGATTTTCTATCCAATTCACAGAATTTAGTCCTGTTTTCTGACAATAAAATTGTTCTTAGTTTAAGTCCTAGAGTTAAATACATGAATAAGTCAGTGCAAAGGGTGCCATGGCTTTGAGGAGCTTTTCCACTTGAACTCAGTTACATACATTAACTTGTCCTGCCCTCCTGTCTAAACAGCTGTCTGTAAAACCCGCCAAATTTCATGAATGCCTCACATGGCATTTGAATATACTCACACCACAAGTGATAAAAAGAGAGAGACAGGGTTGGCTTTATGACAGTTGACTCTGCTACAGACAAGGATGTCTGGAATGCTCTCTTTGCCGGCCATCTGCACGATGCAGTCTCCTTGTCCTCCTGAGTGTTTAGTGGTTTGTGTGTTCAGATGTCAGTTTGCCTTTAGCTACTCTGATGCCTCTGTTGGTGCTCCCTGTATCCTCAAGGTAGGTTTCTGCCAGGGTCCCTTACTTTTACCTTCATGTTATCCTTAGCAATCTTGTCCACTTCTGACTTTAATGGTGACCCTGGAGGGCTAATCTCCAATTCTCTAGTTCCCAGTGTCAGCCCTGTCTCTTAGATCCAGGCATAACTTCATATCTGCTTTCTACAGTTTTCCATATGCTAGCCATTTCAGAACCAAATCCATCAAATGCAGGTCAGCTACATCTGCTTTTCACTCTTGGCTTTCCCTTCTCCACTCACCCCTTAGGCTCAGGATTCTTTTTGTGTTCTGACCTCTGTTTCCTGAACACTCTCATCCAGTCTGTGGGCAAGTCCCAGCCTCCCAAACACATCCAAGAAGTCTTCCCTGATCTGCCCTCACCCCAGCCAAGACTGGTATCTTCTATATCAACCCACAACTTTCTTAGAGCTCATATCTCATAACAGGCTTGGATGCTCACATCCTATCTGTCCTACTTTTCATAAACTCCCAAAGTGGAGGCATTTCTCCTTATTTCTACCTTCTGAATGCTTATTTCAGGGCCCTGCATATTGTTCTGAGATAGAAAGAATGGATGTGGAGGTTGGCCATCTTGTTGGTAGAAGTTGCCTAGAAATTATGCATCCTAAATTTTGTCTTGTTTAGTCTGGGTTCCTCTCAGGTTGATAGAAAGCAAATTTCATGACAAATTTTTGGAGTTCAATATGGAAAAGAAATAATAAAATAGGGATACATGGAAAAATGCCATCCAAGAATTCATTACATGGTTCAATTGAAACAAGTGTTTACAACCAGATTCTCTGGGCCCAGAATCTGGAGCTGAGTCTAGGGCCACTTTATTAAAAACTTCTGTGGCACTGTCCTCTGAGACAATTAAATAAAGCAGATAAAGGAGTTACCACAAGTTAGAAAAATACTACACTTTATTTAAGCAGCATTCTGCTGACTGCATAGGCCACTTCAGCAGAGCTGCCAGTATGTAGAGCCAGCCAGAACTGCTGACCTGTGTGGCCACAGCTGCTACAACAGCAGCAGGAATGGGGCTTCCAAGCAAAGCATTCAATCCCTCTGTATACTTTTCTGAATGAAAGGATTCCATAAAATGTTGCATGCTTTTCAAATTACTCTTCTCTTTTCCATCTATAATTAACAGACAAGAGTAGTGAAAGGCCTTCCCAGAAGCAGTGAAAGGCCAAAGCACCCTTTGTGCTGATTTAATACTTGAGTAGGCTAAACAATGGCCCCTAGATATCCAGGTCACCAACCCCAGAACCTATGAACTCTACTATCCACAGAAAAAGTTAAGGATTGTGGCATGGGTAGATTATCCTGGATTATCCATGTGAGCCCTAAATGTAACCACAAGTATTCTAAGAGCAAGGCAGAGGGAGATTTGACAGACAGGAGAGAAGAAGGCCATGCAACAGAAAATAGGGTGAAGCAAAGTCAGACAGAAAAGATGGAAACCATTGGCTTTGAAGATGGAAGAAGGAGCCACGAGCCAAGGAATATGAGGAATGTGTCTACAGAAGCTGGAAAAAACTAGGAAATGAATTCTCCCCTAGCAGAGTCTGCATGGCCAGGTGCCCTTCAGAATGTTGTAGAATGCATTCTCATGTTTGGTGGGAGGGGATCTGAAGAAGCCCTTTCTTACTTGAAAAATCAAGCACATCCCATTTGTCAATTTTGGCTTTTGTTGCTGTTGCTTTTGGTGTTTTAGACATGAGGTCCTTGCCCATGCCTATGTCCTGAATGGTATTACCTAGGTTTTCTTCTAGGGTTTTTATGGTTTTAGGTCTAACATTTAAGTCTCTAATCCATCTTGAATTAATTTTCGTATAAGGAGTAAGGAAAGGATCCAGTTTCAGCTTTCTACTTATGGCTAGCCAGTTTTCCCAGCACCATTTATTAAATAGGGAATCCTTTCCCCATTTCTTGTTTTTGTCAGGTTTGTCAAAGATCAGATGGCTGTAGATGTGTGGTATTATTTCTGAGGACTCTGTTCTGTTCCATTGGTCTATATCTCTGTTTTGGTACCAGTACCATGCTGTGCTGTTTTGGTTACTGTAGCCTTGTAGTATAGTTTGAAGTCAGGTAGCATGATGCCTCCAGGTGCTAGAGAGGATGTGGAGAAATAGAAACACTTTTACACTGTTGGTGGGATTGTAAACTAGTTCAACCATTATGGAAAACAGTATGGCGATTCCTCAAAGATCTAGAACTAGAAGTACCACATGACCCAGCCATCCCATTACTAGGTATATACCCAAAGGATTATAAATCATGCTGCTATAAAGACACATGCACACGTATGTTTATTGCAGCACTATTCACAATAGCAAAGACTTGGAGTCAACCCAAATGTCCATCACTGACAGACTGGATTAAGAAAATGTGGCACATATACACCATGGAATACTATGCAGCCATAAAAAAGGATGAGTTTGTGTCCTTTGTAGGGACATGGATGCAGCTGGAAACCATCATTCTCATCAAACTATCACAAGAACAGTAAACCAAACACCGCATGTTCTCACTCATAGGTTGGAACTGAACAATGAGATCACTTGGACTCGGGAAGGGGAACATCACACACCGGGGCCTATTATGGGGAGGGGGGAAGGGGGAGGGATTGCACTGGGAGTTATACCTGATGTAAATGACCAGTTGATGGATGCTGACGAGTTGATGGGTGCAGCACACCAACATGGCACAAGTATACATATGGAACAAACCTGCACGTTATGCATATGTACCCTAGAACTTAAAGTATAATAAAAAAATAAATAAAAAAGAAAAAGAAAAATCAAGCACATGCCTAGCAACTCCTTCCTCTTTGGCATTATGGATTTTTTGTCTGCTGGATTGTTTCCAGCAGCATAAACATACGATAATATCTCACAGCTTAAAAAACAAAAAAAGCCTTCCTTAATCGCACATGTTACTTCTCTATAATTCCATTTCTATACTTCTTTTTCACAAGTGTTGCCTGTATACTTTGTCTTCACTTCTTTCTTATCATTTTCTCTTTTTAAAATTTCTTATTTTAAAATCATTTCAAACTTACAGGAAAAAATTCCAAGAATAATACAAATATTTCCCATATTCCCTTTACCCTAATTCATCAATTAACAATTATTTAACAATTTATAGATGGTATTTAAAGTCTTGAGACTAGATGAGGAAGACCCAGGGCCCAGTAATGGGATTTCTTCTCTTCTATGTATACTCTCACTTTCCACATGTCCTCATTCAGTCTCAAGACTTTAAATACCACTATAAATTGTTAAATAAAACTTATATCTCTTGTCCTGACCTCTCCCCTGAACTCCAGATTTCTATCCCCAAATACCTACTTAGCAGGTCCATTTAAGGATTTAGCTGTATGTGCCCAAGTCTGAATTTCTGATTTCTCAACACCTACCCACCTCCATTCTTCCTATTATATGAAGTCTCCCATTTCAGAAAATGGAAATTTCACCTTTCCAGTTATTCAGGTCAAAAATCTTAGTTATCCTTGACTTCTCTGTCTATATTATACCCCATATTCAGTCCAGAATGCAACCACCCCTTATCACTTCCACCATCACCACCCTGCCCACACCATTTCCTGTCTGTACTTTGGCAATACATTTCTATCTTATCTCTTTTTTTGTTTTTGTCCCCTTATAGCCCATTTGTCACATACTGCCAGAACCATCCTTTTAAATCATGATTTATATCAGGTCACTCCGCTGTGCAAAACCCTTCAAGAACTTCTTATATCACAATGCTCACTGCATTCCAAATTGTCACTGATGTTCCTCAAATATAGCAGGCATGGATTCTTATTCCAATCCCTAATTGATAACCCCCAAAATTTATTCTCTCCATTGCCTGAGCTTCTACCCCACTTCTAAACATGCAGGATTCAATGTTAAGAGCCAGGAATGCAGAGTACAGAAGGACAAATAACAATGCTAATAAGGGAGGCTTTTTGAAAAAAGTAAGCAAAAGCATGTAGTGACGGGGTTCTTCCAATAGGTGAGGAGTTGCCCAAAGTCTTCCTTTAATTCATGCTTTAAAATCTACCATCAATACAGCTGGCTACTGTGGGAAACTGTTCTGCACATTGACTGAGATTATTAGGATTAGTTCCAGCTCAAAATTGTTAAACATCAGAACATTTTGCTTCTTCCTGTCAAGGCTTGTTGCAATGTCATCATCTTATGCAATAAGAAGAGATAAATTATAAATATCTATATGCTATGGCTCAGAAGGAATGGACTTATTTTAGTGTGTGATATATGGGTTCAATCTTACAGTTCCCAATTCCACCTCATATATTAATTACTCTTTGTTCAATCCTTTTTTTTTTTTGTTTTTGTTGGTTTGTTTGTTTGTTTGTTTGTTTTTTGAGAGAGAGTCTTGCTCTGTCGCCCAGGCTGGAGTGCAGTGGCGCGATCTTGGCTCACTGCAAGCTCCACCTCCCAGGTTCATGCCATTCTCCTGCCTCAGCCTGCCGAGTAGGTGGGACCACAGGTGCCTGCCACCATGCCCGGCTAATTTTTTGTATTTTTAGTAGAGACAGGGTTTCACCGTGTTAGCCAGGGTGGTCTTGATCTCCTGACCTTGTGATCCGCCTGCCTCAGCCTCCCAAAGTGCTGGGATTACAGGCTTGAGCCACTGTACCTGGCCAATACTTATATCACAAATACAATTCATTGTTCAATTAGCAAATGAGAGAGTGCGTGTAGTAACTGTCTCATATTTAAGGAAAATTGCTTTGTAAGGTATTTAGAGAATCAAACTAGGGAGATATAGTTCTCACTATGAGCTGAGATGAAAACGTTGACACCAGCTCTATCAGGTACTAAACAAATATCAAGGCAAAACACTAAACAAGACCAACTTATCTTTTATAAAGTAAAGGGACAACAGACTCAATCCATAGGTCCTTATTTTCTCCCCCACTGTATGTTTTGATACTTTCTTGCCAAATGGATTTAAGGGAATGTGGATGGAGACTTTATAGAATCTAATCTCTATGCACAGGGGCTTTAGCTGTGATAGTCCCTTCTATCTTCAGCACTTACCACAGTACCCAGCACATAGATGCTCATTAATATTTGTTGAATAAATGCTCTGGAAGATGGGCAAGATTATAAATACTGAGGAAAACTACAGACAGGACTCATTTTTTTCCTTGGGTAGCTACTGTGTATCCGGGTATATGTTAGGTGCTCAGGATACATAATAAACAAGACATCTACTATCTCACAGTATGGTGGTTAGATAAGAAATGATCACTCATGGTGTGAGAAGTGCTGTGATGTGGACTAGTCACAGTATACCATGGGAGCACAGGCTTCAAGAGACAGCGAAGGCTTCTGGAGGAGAGGCTATCTAATACAAGTCCTGATATATAAGTCAACCCGCTCAAGTGGGGGTGAAAGGGATCTCTCCAAGAAGAGGGAACAGCACGTGAACAAGCACGTGGCCCAGGAAACACAGCTTTCATGGGGAAGCTAAAGACTTTCAGTACAATCAGATCAAAGCTGAGGGGATGAGAAGACTTGAGAACGGGTACGTAGATCATATGTGTACACTAGTTTTTGAAGCTGATCTCTTTGGCTACATGTTATAAACTGAAAGAACCATTTCAATGCCTCTTTTGACTTGTTTTCTTGATAAATAGATAGAATAGATAAAAGATAGATAAAAAATAGATAAAAGGAAATCTTTTAAAATTATAAAATGGATTTTTTATTATATACTCACACTCACATTTTACTGTGGATGAAGTTTTAGCTTATTAAAAAGTACATTCCAGAATGTTTGTTAATGGCAAATAATAGACAGACACTTCCTTACTGGACTTTGGTAAGGAAGTCAGGTAAGGATGAGTGGCACTTTTCTTAAATGTATGTACTAAACCTGGTAATGTGACTTATAATGTCTCAGCACGTAATATTGATAGACTAAGGTGATAGAAAGGATGGATTCCACCATTGTTCTTGCCAAATGTATAATGAAAATATTCATCTAGGGATAGGATTTTTGTTTTATGCTACAGTCCAGATATAAAACGCAGTTTTGTATGGTTTGATAGCTTACAATTTAGTGGGTAGATTTGTAATTAGATTTATATACCTGGCATCAATTTTGTCATAATAAAACCTTTCCATTCCATGTCTCAGCTTTTAGACACAAGCCACTAGATAAAAGTCCTTTCCTAAGAAGTTAAATTTATGTGAACTAGATTTTTGAATGCCATTTGTAATTGCCTGGATGCCTGTAATAGCCTTCTTGGTGCAATCCTGGCCCTGTTGCAGTGTATTCTCAGTCCAAGAGTCACGGTCATTTTTTTTTAATTGCACATCACTCCTTTATTAGACTGATCAGGAAAAAAGATTTAGTAAAGTTGTGCTCAAATGAACACTGGGCCCATGTGGCAGGGCAAAGCAAATAGAACATGATTCAGAAATCAGTCAGTGAAAGACACAAAACAAGGCGGGGGAGGGATTCTAAAACACACAGCAGGAGACACTCCTACCCCTGAGAGGCCAAGGAGCTTATATATGGTCTGACTTACTCTTTGAAAGAGTGACTGCCCCCAGGAGACAGTTACTCTTTCAAAGAGTAAGTCAAACCATATCATGTTGTTGGTCGAATCCCAGGAAATGGCTCCCCATTTCACTCTGAGGGAAAGCCAAGGACCTAAGAAGGCCTATGTGGCTATAGGCCCACTCCAAATTCAGTGCTGTTGCCTCCCTGACCTCATCTGCATCCACACTAGTCTCTTTTCTCCTCTTTGAACATGTCAGCCACCCTCCTGCCTCTATTGCACAAGCTCTTCCCTCTTCCTGAAATGTTCTTCCCCAAGAAATCCACAAGGCTGCCTCCCTCACCTCCTCCGGTCTCTGCTCAGATATTATCTACTCATAAGGCCATTCACTAAAATTACATCACACATCTCTATCCCCCCTATCCTGCTCTTCTTGATTTGCCATAGCAGTTTTCACCTTCCAACATACTATATAACTTTTTTATTTATTATATTTATTGCTAATAGAAGCAATATCCATAAAGTCAGGAATGTTTGTCTCTTTTGCTTATGATACATCCCAAGCACCTAGAAGAGAGCCTGGTGTGCTTACATATGTTCAATAAACATTTATTTACTATTTTATTTTAATTTTTTTTAGACAGAGTATCGATCTGTTGCCCAGGCATGAGTGCAGAGGCATGATCATGACTCACTGCAGTCTCAACCTCCTGTGCTCAAGCAATCCTCTGGCCTCAGCCTCCTGAGTAGCTGAGACTACAGGCATGTACCACCATGCCCAGCTAATTTCAATAATCCTTTATTGAATAAATTTCTGAAATAAAACTTTGTATAACTAGCAAGGATTGACTAGTGGAGCCAGTATCCTTCACTTTAAGCAGAAAGAAGATCTGATTTAAGAACTTGTATATGAACTAATTTTCTTTATATGTAAAACAAAAGCAGATTATATTTTGAAGGATGTATTAGCATTATTCATCTCACAACCCTGGCAAAGAGTGTGTGCACACTGTTATTTAAGTACATACATAGCAGGAAAACATACCAAATATGATTGTTTACAAAATCACCACAGTATGGTAATTTAAGATAGATTGAGGTCTGTGGAAGATTTATTTCTTTCTAAAACTGGCATAATAATCACAATGGGAACTATTAACACATCAAATTTCATTTTTCAAAACCAACAGAAGCCAGTTGGAGAACTTTCAGAAGACTAGTATTCTAATGGATTAAAAATCTATTTTCTGCTTTGAAATTTAAGAGGTACCATTTAAAGGCATAATTGCATATGCCTTTTATGAAGTCTTATAAAAGCTCACTGTCTTTATGCCAACGAAGAGGAATTGTAATGAATGTGTTAGGACTACTCTTTAAATGTCATCTCCTCAAATATGAATTCACAGGAAAAGCTGTCCATTTCCAAGACAAGCTTCCTTGCAGAAACCACAGAATTGTGAAAATCTAACAACTAGAGAGCATCAGGTGTCTCATTTATTTCTAATTTAATTATTAATCTAAGAGGACCATGGAAACTGTAACAATATTGCATAGTGATTGGCCGATCTAGTGACAGGCAACGATGGAGTAAGGTTCCTCCACCTTAACTCTTAATATATTAATATGAGTCTTTAAAAGTAGGACCTAGATAAGATCAATCAAGAATTTACTAAGTATACACCCTCTCATGGGGCAAAACCAAAGCATATAAAAGAACCAACAGACACAACACCCTTAGGTTTATTCATGTCCAATAAGTATATTCACTTTTATTGCATTCATTGTGATCCTGCTGCTTTATAGTGACAGATAACTTGGTCACAAAGGTATCAATTTAAGAAAGTCAAATCCAGCTGTACCAAGTAAGTGCCTACCTGCTAGGCCAACCACGCATACCAACCTGTAAGAGTGAGATATTTCCACTATTGAACACTAGGATTTAGAAAATAATCACTTCACAAGTTTAGGGTTCTCTTTAATAATGGAATCCAATAATTGTTTGTTGAATTAAAGTATATATGAATGAATCATTTTGTGGGTCTAACAGTATGATTGCAGGTGGAGCTTGGTCATCACCCACCTATTCATTCAACAAATATTTATTAAGTTCCTATTATTTGCCAGACACTCTGCTAGGTGCTGGGAATGAGAGGGGGATAAAATAAACACAGCCTCAGTGCTCACAGAATTTCTTTTTACTTTGAGAAGACAGATAATCAACAAAGAAAGAAATATTTTCAGATAATGATAGTGCTGTGAAAACAATAAAACAGGATAACATGATAAAATGATGGAGAATGGGGTAGGCAGGAAATGTGGTCAAGGGTGGTCTCTCTAAGGACATAATACCTGAGCTAATACTGTCATAAAGAGAAGGAAGCAGCCATGTCAAATGCCAAGATAGAAGAAACAACAGTGCAAAGGCTCAAAGGAGTGAATATTGTTTTTGAGGAATAGGATGAAAGCCAATGTGCTCTGATTGTATTGAGTGAGATAAAGTGAGATGCAAGATAAAGTTAACGAGGTGGACAGCATCCAGATTACAAACAAACTTTTAATGGTTTTCTTTCTTTTCTTTATCTTTAAAAAATATTATAGGAATACCTTGGAAGCTTTTTAAGCAAGGAAGTGATATGGACTAAATTCTTTTTCTAAAATAATATTCTACCCATATAGAATGACTATGTGAGTTTTAAAAAATCAAATAGAACTTCTGGAAATGAAAAATGTAACTGAAGCTAAAAACTCAATGGACTGGTTAAATGACAGATTTGATACAGCTGAAGAAAGATTTAATGAACTGGAACATAGAATAGAAAAATAAGCCATAATGTAACTCAGAATGATTAGGTTGAAAATGTATATATAAAAGATACGTAGAGAGGAAAGAACTAAAAGGTTTAACTAATTGAAGTTTCAGAAAGATAGTGGGGCAGAGGGGGAAGACTAGGTAAGAAGCAATCTTTGAAAATATAACACAGAGAATTTTCCAGAAATCATAAAATATACTAGTCTACAGAATCAGGAATTCTAATGAATCTTAAACAAGATAAATAAAAATCAATCTATATCTAAACACATAATAGTAAGAATGCAAAACACTAAATAAAAAGAGAAGGTATCAAAAGCCGCCAAGAAAAGGATAAATTACTGTGAAAGGAATAGTTAGACTGATAACTTCTCGAGAGCAATAATGGAGACTAAGTGACAGAGGAAAATCTTCCATGTACTCAGAGGAAAACTGTACTTGAAATTCTATTCTTAGGAAAATATCTTTTAAGAAGATATTAAGGAGAAAAAAAAGATACTTTCAGGCAAACTAAAATGGAAAAAAAAATTGCTCTAGTAGACTTTTACCTAAAAAAATTCTAAAGAATACAATGCAGGCAGAAAGACAGTGGTTTCAATCTGAGATGCAAGATGGATTAAAGAGAAAGAGAATAGTAAATACATGAATAAATCTAAATAAACAGTGACTATATCCCAAAATAATATTTTGGGGGGTTAAAAACTGATTAAAATGTAAAACAACAACAATAATATCAGGGTAAAGTAAACAGAATTTAAGTGTTAGAGGATTAAAAATAGAACACCAGTGAAATGTAATCAAAGGACAGTAACTACATTAATTTCAGATAATAAAAGACTTTAAGGCCAAAAGCATTACTAAATGCAGGGTCTTAACGAAGTCATTACAACCAATATCCTATTTTCTTTTCTTCTATTTCTTTTTCCATTTTCTTCTTAATTCCATTTCCGTGTTTCTCTGCCTCCAGTTCTCTTCATTTTAATACTGGTTGTTGTTCTTATTTGGCTTAGAGTAGGATAGGCACTAGTTCCTGCATTACAGCCATGCTCATGATTCCCACTCTGACAATGCGAAAAGTTGTTCTGAAGAACTGCTGCTGAAGAATTTTTGCAAGATTAAAGATAGATTGCTCTGGGGATATCTTTACGGACTGCCAATTTGAGCCACAATACTCAAAACTTCATTATCTTTCCTTTGTTAGAGATTCTGTAAGTAACCCTGAGCAAGTAATTTACTTCATTTCCCTTTGCTTCTTATAATTAAAACAGAAAGACTTATCTGCAACTAGGTAAGGAAAGGTGCTGATGACTAAAAAGCCAACAGTTGTAAAGTTCTTAAGGTGTTTGTAAGAGCAATAAAAGTCTGTTTAGATTACATATTGTGCACTAATTTGTCATAGAGGATTGCAGTATAAAAGAACATGTCCTTCAACCAGTCAAACAGGAAAGAACTTGATAAGTCTTTGAAGGTGTGAGAAGTGATTATTACAGCCCCATGCCAGTGCAGCTACACATGCCAGCCCAGATCCTGCTGTTGTTTTTCCTTGTAAAGCTAGCATTGATTTCAAAAGGTCACTAAATCCAACTCCTGGATTCTGAAGAACTGTACTTTGGGAAAAAGAATTGCTCTTTATGTAATATTTCTACCTTATAAAAAAATAGATTATCAGGAAAAAAAGACCTCACTTTATATACCTCACATCTCCATGTGTCAACTTTAAATTTCAAGATGCAAATTAAAATTTTGAGTGACATTTCATTTTTAAGACCTCAAATTGATCAGTTTCCTCTAACATCTACTCTGATTTGATTACTACCTAACGCATGATTAAGTAGGTCATGTGAAGAGCAGCTCTGAGTGATTTGGGAGATGTTATTTAACATCTCCGTGACTTAGTTTTCTATGGCCTACCTCACAGGATGGTGAGGCTTGAATAAAATAATACATCAAATTTACAGAGTATAATATGTCCCTACCTCTCTCCGGGAACCCAAAGTTCTAAGTACTAAAAATACCTTTTATCTTGCTAAAAGGAGATGGAGAAAAATTTATACTAGTAACTTACTTCCGACCAACCAGTGATGGGTAGGAAAAAGAGAAAATGCCTTTTATAAATTTTCAACAGTGAAATTCACAGGCTATAAAGGTGGTAGCAGCAGCTAAGAGTAACTTATTCATGTCCTTCACTTGACTTGGTTTTACATGGACAGAATCTGTTACAAGAATGAAAAAAAATATATGGTATCTACATCTTTATATATTAGACAGATATGAGTAGGTGGGTAGGAGGAAGGGAGAAAGAAAGGAAGAAATGAAGGAAAAGGAGAGAAAAAAGACCAATTTAAACCAGCAGCATGCGTACCATAATTATAAATTATGGACTATTATAGGATGATGAGTAGTTTTAGTATATGACAGTTCAAATGAAATCTTTCACATAATTTTATAACTTTTGGTGATATTTTCAAATCTCCTTTTTAAATATTCAGAACCAGCACATAGTACTGAGCAATGTCTTATCTTTATTACCAAATCAGCAGCCATTTTTATTTTTCTTTTGGAATTTGGAAACTATAGGGCACCCTATTTAATTCAAAAACGTGATTTCAAAATTTGCTTTTCCTTTTTGTTTCATGGCAGATTTCAGCAAATCTGTGATGGTCACTGTCATCACACAGGGCCTTGTTCATAGCAAATAGGCAAGAAATACAAGCCAGTAATAATGATGATTCAAGCTCCACTCAATTGAGAGCCTAAGGTTTTCATTCCAAATCTGATTTGGAGAATTGGATATTAAAAATGAAAATTTAATAATGAGATTGAAAGAGGAAAACAGTCTACTATATCCTCAGATTTTGATTTAGGAATTATTTTTTAAAATTATCCTTTTTCTTAACTGGCTTGAAGGAATGAAAGCAACTTGGCCCAGGAGGTAAATGAAAGCGTGAAAGTGAAAAATACAAATGGTCACAGACCCAGCCTCAGTTAATAAATGCAAATGTGCCCTGATGTGTACCACCCTACAGAGAATACCGTGAGCGCTTTTGATTTTGGTTTATAACCCAGGTAATTGTTTTCAATTTGGTTTTAAAAATAATAAAGGTATAGAGATGCTTTCAATGTCTGTAACTAGGTTTGTAGATTTTGATCACCAGGATAATTTTTAGCCACACCATCAATCCCCTGCCACAATTGACACGGCAGGCATAATCCTAAAACACCAAACTATTTAAAACTTGAAGCCTCTCATGTGGTCTTGACTCCTCCTTTTTATGAAGTGGAGTCATTGTGTGAATTTCAAAATTACAATAAGAGATAAGTCACAGAGGTTAATTCAAAGAAAGTTCCTGGTGCACGCAAACACATCATCTATGCTACGCTGTTAATTGGATAACTGATTGTTTCTATTAATTTCTGAGGTGTGTTCAACTTGAATGCAGTGATTTTACTACCACCAAGATTGGTTTTTTTCTTCCTTTTTTTTTAAATGCTGTTATTTATTTGCAGTCAAGAAGGAGAAAAAAATCTTTAAGTTCAAAAGCTAAAGTCATAATATTAAAATATATGTGCGTTACTCCCTTCATAATTAACACCATTGTACAGCATGGTTATGAGTTTAGAAGATGAAAGAAAAATTCCTCGTATCAATACTTTTTAAGCCTTCTGTAGGTACTTACAACTTAGTGTACTTCAAACCCATCCCTGACTTTTTTTATAAATGGGATTCCTTTTTCCCCCTTAAGTTAAATTTCAATTAATAAATGGTTTCTATTTGGCCTTCAAGCATGGCAATTATCTGTGTTGTAAAAGATTCATTCTAACCACAAATCTAGTCCAGTGGATTCTGGAAACACTTTCAAAGCAATCAGGTCACAGGTAGGAGCCAGGCAGAAGGTTGGCAGGCTCCATGTGAGATTTCCACTACAGAACCGTGACATTCTTTCAAAAGTTAATTTTTCTTGTAAAGGGAAGCCAGAGGTAGCAAAGAAACCTGATTCTATTAAAAGAGCCCCTGGAGTTTACAGAAACACAGTTATTGTGGCACAACTGAGACAAACCAAAAGAAATTTTCCTAAGAAATGACATTAATCTCAAACACAGAGTCAATAATCTTATAATGTTCCACATTATGCCCCAAATTCCTGAATCAGAGAGCTTTGGAGGGAGAAGCAATTTTCTGGCTGTGCCCATTTATGCTACACTCTGCAAGGTGAGCTGACCCACCCATCTTCACACCCCTACTTGGTCTCAAATGCTGCTGGCATCCCAAGCAATCACCCAGGACTCCAAACCTTCCCTTATTCTCCTTCAGGAGCCTAACTGCTGCTCCTCTTTTTCTCCTGAAATCAGGCTCTTTGTGCCAGCTTTGTCCCCCTCCCCTGATCCTCTCCCTGCTCATCTCTCCCCAGCCTTTGAATCATGGTGCTCCTACTAAATCCCAGGTGTCCCTCATTCTCTGGCCCTGGCTTTGCTATGGACATGAACGAGCATTTCCTGTTACTTTCCTGGTCCTACCAAAAACCCTAAGCCCCTCCAGCTCTTTGGCTGATTCTCAGCCTGTCTACTGTCAATTTCTAAGTCATCCATGAGTAATACTGATGCTGTTTGAAGTAAGTAAGAAGATTATCAATGCTCTAAGGTTCTCTTTTTAGGATAGGATAAAATAAATGATGGGCTAAACTCAGTCCTTATAAGCCCAGGTGTCTGTGCCCACAGTATCAGGAGAATGACGGGGCATTCTGGAAGTTGCCATGGAGACCACCAAACTTTCTATTCTCTTCTGGAGGCACCAAAATACTTCAGAGCAACAAATAACTTAAAATTTCCATCTTTCCTAGAAACAAGTTAAATTATGAATGGCAATGATTGTTGACTCTTCACGAAACCTCTGATTCCTTTTCTTCCTGGGCACACAGCGTGACTACCTTTCCCAGCCCCTTTGCAATTAAGTACAGCGATGCAACTAGTTCTCACCAATAAAATGTGAGCAGAGGGGATACATGTCAAATCCTGGCCAAGAGTTTATGAAGCAGGTATACCCCTTCTACATACTCCCTTTTTGCCTGCGGGGTGTAAGTGGTAAAGAGGCCCAGCCAATAGAAGAACCATAAATGGAAGACAAGGTTTTCTAAAATTCTGTGTGGAAGAAAATCACCCACCAACCAGGAACACACACATTGGACTGTTATGTGAGCAAAACCCTCTACTCTGCTTGAACCATTATACATTTGGGTGTCTGTTTGGAATTGGAGCAATGCCTACAATAACAAATGTAACCAACATATTAGGCTTAAGAGCATTAAATCACTTGAGTATTAGAATTGTAGGCCTTCTTCCTGGAAAATTCAAGAGGGACTAGCAGAAAGGGAAGGGAAACAGTAGAAATAATAATGTGAATAGCTACAAACATTTTCCACATATATAACCATGTATTACATGCATTACACGTACTATCTAATTTCAATCATTCCTCACAACAACTTTAGTAAATAGTACTGCATTATCACATTACTCAGATGTGGAAACTGAGGGAGACATGTAATATTCAGGAAGTGGAGGAGCCATGATTCAAATCTGTTGACTCCATAGCCCACATTCTGGTTGAATACCAACTCTGTGTCCTAGATATTTTATACAATTTTTTCTTTTTAACACCGTGTAAAATAAGCCTTATTATCCCCATTTTAAAGATTAGTAAGCTGAGATTCAACAAAGATAAATGATTTGTCTAAGGTTACAACTGGAAAAAATCAAAGCCCAGATTCAGGCCAAGATCTGAGTGACTCTAAAGTCACTGAGAAATGAGTCCCTCATTCTCTTTCCCTTATGCCGTGGAGGTCAGAAGATAGATAGAGGGAGATGTCATGCAGAATGTATTTCACTCTATTTAAGAGCTTCAGATGTCTCAGAGGTTGATCTGTTAGGCCCGTGACTGTGTGACCACTGTAGTCATTGCTATTTGTCAGTTTTGGGGACCCCGGAGTTTCTGTTGGATAGAGGTCACCAAATTACCCAGCATGTAATCGAGGCTATTTTTTAAAACTGATAACAAACTTGTTAGGCTTGAAATAACCCCTCCTTTGCTATAGCCCAACAAGAGGTATCCTCAGCCAGGGGTGGATCAGTCATGTTCAAGCCTACAGGAAAAGCAAAAGCCAGGGGCATGGAAGCTAATTCTCTCAATGAATAAAGCATTTATGCATAGGAACAATTATAGTAGAGCCAGTCCACAAATCTACCTCATAAAGTCTTTAAAGTCAGGAGGGCTACCAGGAATTGTGTTTATATAAGGACTTCCGGGTCCTCTGAATATAAGTACTAAGGGAATGTCAGGGTTGATCAGGACACTGGAACTGACTTAAACAAGGATAGAGAGGGGGAAACTGGCATAACTCCCAATTAGAAATGAAGAATGGGAGAAGCCATCCACGTCTGTCTCTGTGCTTTGTAACCTGGGTGGTCCACCCTCTAATCACATCCCTCCTGGCCTCATATTGGCTACTTGGCATATAAAGGAATTCCTCCAGACCCAGCCCCATTCTTTCTCCCTCCTGACTTAATCTGTGGGACTTCTGATCTATATCTGGGTTAGTTCTGGAGGTTCACAGTGGGACAAAATGGTAGCATCATATAACTTCCTGACCTGTGACATGAACCATTTTTGGATCAAACAGCCACAGTCCCATATTCATCTATCCAAACAACAGACATTTGTGGTTGGGAAAAAGCACCAAGGCCCTGAAGGAGCTGGAGTTCCTCTTCAGTGCAGAGCCAGTTGGACCAGCAGAGGAATGGCAGGAGGCTGCCATGGTACTAAATAAACAGGGGCGAGCCCATCGTGCTCTCAGGGTTTTCCAGGACCAGAGCTACCACAGCAGCAGCCCTGGGTGGTCCCAGAGCCCCAGGAAAGGCAGGGGAAAGAGGTTCCCAGAAGATCATACTCTTCCACATACAGAATCAAGAGAATGGGAAGGGGTATGGAAAGAGAAGCCCTTCTACTCCCATATTCCTTCCAGTCATGTCCTTTCATTTTACAAATGGTAGCCAGAGTGAGTCTCTTCCAAACTGATCAGATCATTCTTCAGTTGCTCCTAGGATTAAGGCCAAACTCATTACTTGGCCTATAGGACCTCACAAGGGGCCTGCCTACTGCTGTAATCTAAATTCACTCCATTGTGCCATCCTCTATACTCTCCAGAACCCAAAGTCTATTTTATAGCCTGTAAATCCCATGAGGACTAAGTTCATATATTTTTACTCACTACTTTATACTAGCACTTGGCTTATATACCTGACATAGGTGGTGCTCAATCAGTATCAGTTGGTTGGTTGAATGAATGAATGACTGGCTGAAGAGCCAATATTCCAGCAACTAAGTTAGGTGAGTGCTGAAGCAAATCACTTGTGATTGCAGCTACAACCCTTATTTCTCCCATAAATGGAAGCGGATAGAGAGACAGAGTACAGTTCAGGCTTCTGTGTTAAAGGTTAACAGCAACAAAGGTTTCCATCAAAGTCTACTAAGCACACACATCAACAGAAGCAGATTTCACTGATTCAAATGCTCTTTGGAAAGGGGTAGGAAATAAGTCAACAAATGAAGGTAAGAAATGAAATTTTACTGTTCCTATATCCTTGAAATGACTCAGAAGAATGCCACCAATTTGGTTTTTCAGTTCCCTCCCTTTTGCAGCGATGGTATTTCGTTGGTGCAATAGTAATTGCGGTTTTTGCCAGGGTCAGGAAAATGAGGTGGAAGTCCTGAGGGACGTACCTCTGCCCTGCTGCCAACTGGATGCCAGGCAATCCAATATGTCTAAAGAGGTTTTCCTGGTTGTTTTTGTTTGTTTGTTTGTTTTTTGGGACAGAGTCCCACTCTGTTGCCCAGGCAGGAGTGCAGTGGTGCGATCTTGGCTCACTGCAACCTCCGCCTCCAGGGTTCAAGTGATTCTCCTGCCTCAGCCTCCTGAGTAGCTGAGATTACAGGCATGCACCACCATGTCTGGCTAATTTTTGTATTTTTAGTAGAGATGGGGTTTCACCATATTGGTCAGGCTGGTCTCAAACTCCTGACCTTGTGATCTGCCCACCTCAGACTCCCAAAGTGCTGGGTGTTTTTTTTTTTTTTTTTTTTTTTTTTTGGAAGACAAGTCTCGCTTTGTCATCCAGTCTGGAGTGCAGTGGCACTATCTGAGCTCACTGCAGCCTCTGTCTCCTGGGTTCAAGCGATTCTTGTGCCTCAGCCTCCTGAGTAGCTGGGACTACAGACATATACCACTACACCAGGCTAAGTTTTGTATTTTTAGTAGACGTGGGGTTTCACCGTGTTGCCCAGGCTGGTCTTGAACTCCTGACCTCAAGTGATCTGCCTGCCTTGGCCTCCCAAAGTGCTGAGATTACCGGCGTGATCCACCGCACCCGGCCTAGAGAAGTTTTATGAGTGAGCCTTAGTCAGAGCTCACTGCTAAGCAGCATCAGGCTACAGACCTAAGTGAAGGAAAAACTTATTTCTGATAAGATGGGGATACGTGGCAGCTTTGATTTTGGTTCTTTCCTATGATGGGAGGCTTCAGGACCTGGTTCCATCCAGGATGGAGTTTGGACACAGCATAACCCTGAGAGCATAAGGATGGGCAGGAAGCCAGATAAGTTATAGTTGGTAAAGATTAATTAAACACAACCCGGGCGAAAATGAGGAAGTATTTCCCAGATAAGAGAGTGGAGAAAACCGGCCCCACGCCTAAAGAGGTGGCAGCAATAAACTGACAGCATGTGTGAATTGAACTTACGTTGGTGACAAGACCTGTGGTTTGGCATAGGTTTACTCCCTAAGCAAACTCATGTCAAACTGTGTGTACAGCACTACCACCTTTTAACCTTAGAATTTAAAGATTAAGTATGAGATTGGTGTTGTTTATGAGAAAGCAGAGTTTTGCTGTTTTCTTTTCAGGGCTTGTACCATATGGGCAACATGCCTATTTGGCCTTTGCTTGGATACTCAGCCCGAGAGATGAACAACCGTTATTTAAAAGACCTGCTATAGAAGCTCTAGACATTGTGTGATAAAACTGGAGATTTAACACACATTCTATGAGTTCTGCTCTTGACTGAGCTCACTCTCTCTACACAGAAGTAGGCGGTTTAATTTCAACACGGGATTTTCACATTTATTATCTTAAGCTCCTACTGTCTCCTACTTACTAAGAAGTTCTGCTGTTTGAAAAGGAGTTTATTTTTAATGTTTCCACATTTTTAGAATCAATCTCAATCATCCGGAGGTGAACAACTCAGTTTCAAAGCTTAAGCACGGTAAATATATATGTAAAACGAAAAACCACCTCATGCGGGGGGCAGCAGTGGAATAGGAAAAAGAGTGAACCGATAAGAACAACAACATCAACATATTAGAAGCAGAAGAGGGAATTTTTTAGAATTACATAGTAACCTTTAGATGCCAAATTTGTCTACTGAGACATGCGAGACCCTGAGAGTCCCGCCATGCTGGATAAGCTTGATGCTGCTGACACAGAAACAAAGTGACATGTAGATGGCTATGAATTCCAGTAACACAGATTTAGGGCCTAGAACAGAGGTTCTCACCCTGGCTGCTCAGGAGAATCCCTTGAAGAGCTTTGAAAACTACAGCACTCACGCTGTACTCCCAGAGATTTGGATTTCGTTCCTCTGGGAAAGGGCATTAGTACTATTCAAAAGCTCCCTAGGTGATGCCACTGTGAACTAAGATTGGGAAGCCCTGGGCTACCATGGAAGATACAGGTGAGGAAGGTGAGGGGGAGAGAGAGAGAGAGAGTGAGCACAAGCGAGAGAGCGAGGCAGCATGAGCGAGAGAGAGAGAGAGAGAGAGAGAGAGAGAGCAGCTGAGTATAAATCATTCAATTCACAAAGAAAGGAGAGCAACAAACCATAGAACAGTTCAGTTTTGCACCAAGCAATTTATATAATGTTTAGCATTTGCTAAAGGATTGTACTCATACCATTTTTACACTTCCAGATGATGTCTCTAAATACTGGATGCCATTTAACTGCTAGGCTCACAATAAATCTATTTCATAATAGCCATTTTTGTGTTATCAACAACCTCTTCTCTCCATCACTGTGGTGAAATCAGAGGTGACTCCAGCACAACCCCATTCACTTACTTTAATTCCTTGTGATCCATAGCCAGGGGGACCAGGAGGGCCCGGCAAGCCTTTCTGCCCAGTATCACCCTGTTAGAAGATGGGGAGAATTTGAAGACAAAATGTAAGAAGATCGAAGAAGAAAGAGCGTTAAGTATTACTACTCTCAGCTTCATTCTTACTTCAGTCTGACCAGGACCTTCATGCTGCCTATAAGCTACTTCTGATTTTACTTCAAGTGCTTCCCCAATATTTTTAAACCACAGAATTCTTTGCAAACAAAACCTTATATATAATCCAAATAAAAATTAAGCAGTAAGCAGAGCTGCTTGGCCTAAGCAGAAATGGAGGCCCAGGGCCTCATCTGCTTGGGCCCCCTTCACTGCCCTACCACCAAGCCCAAGAACACCAGGGCTGCCCTGCACCACGTATGAAAACCACTGACATGTGGCTCCATATAGCTTTAAGATGTTGCTCCATTTCTTTTTTTTTTTTTGAGACGGATTCTCGCTGTGTCTCCCAGACTGGAGTGCAGTGGCGCAATCTCAGCTCACTGCAAGCTCCACCTCCCGGGTTCATGCCATTCTCCTGCCTCAGCCTCCCAAGTAGCTGGGACTACAGGCACCCACTACCACGCCCGGCTAATTTTTTGTATTTTTAGTAGAGACAGGGTTTCACCGTGTCAGCCAGGATGATCTCGATCTCCTGACCTTGTGATCCACACCCCTCGGCCTCCCAAGTGCTGGGATTACAGGTGTGAGCCACCATGCCCGGCCTCCATTTCAATATAAGGTGTGATTTCACTGAGGTTGCAGTTAAAGATTCAGTGGATATCAATGTCCAAATTTTTAGGAAAATATGTAGATGAAGCAATAAGCAAGTGTAGCATTTCCCAGTATCTGTTCATAAACTGAGCCCATGTTTCTTTGGAAACACTTCGTGGTGGAATAAGATTGGAAAATAGCATGTGCTTTCCCTTGGAGATCTCCAGTGCACACTAATATAGTAGATTAATGGCTCTAACAAGTCCCACAATAAAGAAATTAGTGTAAAGTTGCTTATCCCAGAAGTTCCTAAATTAACATTGGGTGGAAGAAACCTTCAGAAATGCTGAGTTAATATAAGTTATTGTATAAGTCAGTCTTTTTCTTTCCAGTATAAAAAAAAAAAAAGCTTGATTTTTTTCTGATTATAAGAGGAATACCTGCCCATTGCAAAAAAAAAAAAAAAAATTAAACAGAAATAAAGATGACATGAACAAGAAAAACAGACCCATCTTCCCATCACCCAGTGATAATGACTACTAACATCTTGAGGGGATTGTCATCTATTTAAAGTGATCTAGAAGGTTCAAAAATAGCACACTGCCAAAATGGAGTTGATGGACAAAACAGAGATAAACTGAGAATCTTGGTAATTCTGGGATGCTCAGTAAAATCTTTGACTCATACAGGCTTTTCCCTCTCTTCTCTGAGAATGGGCTCTAATTCACTTCTGTGCATTTTCGGCATGAATATATCAATTCAAAATTTGAATTTGTGGTAGGTGGTTCTTTGACATCTATTTTCCCTATTGAACATGCTTGCTACTTCTTTACCCTACGTTTGAACAAATCAAATAAATTTGTTGAGCAAGTGAATGAACAATTAAAACTAGATTTCTCAAACTCAGCACTATTGACATTTTTTAGCTGGGTCACTCTTTCTGATGGGAAGCTGTCCTGGGCATTGTAGAATGGTTGGCAGCATCTCTGGACTCAACCTACTACAACCAAAAAATGCCCCTAGGCATTGCCACATGTTCCCTGAGGCCAGGGAGGGGAAACAAAGTCTCCCTCTCTGAGAAACACTGGATTAAAAGAATAAAAGGATGAATAACCACCAAACTGAAGGAGACATAGAAAGGAGGGAATATGGGCCAAAAGAAGTTGCTCTCGTCTTCTCCAGGGACAATCAATCTAGACTCTTGCACTGACGCCCTGCCAGAGTAGCTGTGGCACACAGGGCACAACACATTAGCAGGTGACCTGTTAAAAGGCCACCTGAGGCACCTCTGCCGAAGTAAAGATGTGCTTCTTGACAATGGCACAGCCTCTAAGAAACCTGGAAATGTTCTGAGCACTTTGCAATTAAAAAGAGGCTGACTTGCTCATTTCTTTTGGGGGAAGTAAACGGCTTTATAAATTCAAATGTTCTATTTTACCGAATGTTCACCTAATACGAAAACTAAGACTTTTCATCAGTCATCCAGAAAAAAAAATAAGTCAACACCAAAATGAACACTTCCTATGAAGCTACTGTTCACTTGTTTGTCACTGATGGTATCTAACCCTCACACAGAGCACTGAGCTGAGGACTCACCTTTGGCCCTTGGGTTCCTATGCCCCGAGGCCCAGAAGGACCTGGAGGGCCTCTGACCCCAGGCTCTCCCTGAAAAGACACAATGAATAACAAGTTACTAATTTTTTTAATACTTTATGTTTTTTTTCAATATACGTATTTTAATATAAAAACTTCTTGAATGTGACTAAGGTACTAATTGAACCCCCTTCTCCTAGATCACTTTTATATTACCACTTGGGCAATCTTCAAACCAACAGATCCAGGTCCATTTCAAATTAATCAAGTCAATTAACTTCTTGGCAACATTTACTTTTATCAGAACTCTCTTCTCTAGAATTTGGAAAAGTATTGTGAATAGAGGATGGAAGAAGAGACAAGAATAAAAAACAACCATTAAGAAATATAATCATATCCTGAACTAGTTGCTTTTATCATTGTATGCCACAAAGATTATGCTATTTGAGTTAGAGATTGGCTCTATGATGTTTCTGCCACCTCATTAATTGGAACTGCAGGGTAAACTCTAAAAAGGATTTTCAACTTCACTAAGGCACGACAGCTTCATAGCTGGCAACTATTACCAGAAAATTGGTGGGACCTGAGGAGGGTAGGTGAAGCCCTGTGGCTAGACCTACTAGAGATGCTAATGATGGGAAGAAGGAGAGAAATAAAAATCACTTCATTAGCCACCTTCTGTATTCCCAAGACAATGCTACACATGTTCATATATGTTATTTGATGTAATTTAGTACTCACAATAATCCTGCATTGTAATGATGTCTAGTTTATGTAACTTCTCTGAACCTCAGTAAATTCATCACATATGTAGAAAATCATATCTGCATTTCATAGGGCTCAGAATTAAGTGAGACAAAGCTTATAAGTGTTTCTATCATGATTTTTACCACAGAATAGGCACTTAGTATATGTCAGCTCCACCCCCCTATTTTATGAAAGCGGAAACTAAGGTTTGCCCAAGTCTGCACAGCTATTAAGGTGCAGGGCTAGAAGGATGTAGAAAAACAGGAACCCTCATAATTACTGGTGTAGCCACTTTGGAAAACCGTTTGGTGGTTTAAGGTTCAACATAAATTTGCCATATGATACAGTCATTTCACTCCTACATACACACCCAAAGAAGATAAAAACGTATATCCACACAGAGACTTGCATATGAATGCCCTTAGCAGCATTATTCATAATAGCCCAAAACTAGAAACAGCCTAAATGCCCATCAACTAGTGAATGGACAAAGTCCTGTAAATTCAGCAATAAAAAGGAATAAACTATGAATAAATGCTATAACATAAATGAACCTCAAAAACATTATTACTAATGAAAGAAGCCAGATATCTTATATGATGACATTTACAAAAAATATCCAGAAAATGTACCTCTATAGAAACAAAAAGGAGATTAGTCACTGCCAGGGCCAGGGATAGCAACATGGATTAACCATAAATGGTCTTGAGGGATTTTACTGAGGGGATAAAAATGTCCTAAAACTGATTTATGGTGATGGCTGTATAGCACAGTAGCAAATTTACTTAAAGAACTACTGAATTTTATACCTAAAAAGGATGAATTCTATAATGTGTAAAATATGCCTGAATAAAGTAATAAAGAATAAAAAGAGCCAGGGTCAGGCTTTGAAATATCTCCCAAGACCTTTGCCTTAGGTCCTGTTTTGCCCATATCCTGTTACCAGCTAAACAGCTTCTAGCTTCCAACATTGCAAAAACCATAAATTATAAGAAATGTTGAAGTTGTTTATCCAGAAAAACAGGCCATCTTTTAATTTACTTTCTACTTACAAACTCTAAAATACTTCTAGATAACACAAGCCCTTAAAAGGACAGGGGCCATTTTAAAACTGTACTTTATTACTGACTTAATTCTTTTAATATCTACTTTCATAATTATGTATTTCTCTTTTGCTTACAGGCCACTTTTAGTATACTGTCTCCATCTGTTCCACTGAGTACTCAGCTGCTTTTAAGGCTACAGGTGCTAATTATCTCTTTAACACCTCTCTCCTACTGACTCCCATCTTTGAGGGTCCCCAAGTTCCTGCCAGCTGAAAGGATCACTCCAACATCAAGGGCTCCAAGTAGAGAACATGAAAACCCTGCAGTACATACATTTCCATTATCACTCCTTTCTTGAGTACCTCTGAAGTACCTTCAAAGGGAGTGTAAGTTCACTGCCTGAAGTTCTCCAACTGCACCTGACTGATTCATATACTTTGCTACATCTTAAAAGGGACATGTCTTTTCTCTTCCAAACATTTTGACACCCTCCAACAAAACAAGGAAGCATAGTCAAATAAATCTTACCCAAAATCATTGAATGTTTTATCAAAAATAATACTCCTCTTTGCTCAGTCACCCCAACCTACCCCAGATTTGATGGCTTCCTCTCATTCATTTCTGTTTGCCTGTGCCCTTCCATGATGAGGTGAAAAGGTTAGGAAGGATACAGCCAGGTAGGGCACGGTGGCTCAAGCCTGTAATCCTAGCACTCTGGGAGGCTGAGGCAGGTGGATCACGAGGTCAGGAGTTCGAGATCAGCCTAGCCAATGTAATGAAACCGCATCTCTACTAAAAATACAAAAATTAGCCGGGCGTGGTGGTGGGCACCTGTACTCCCAGCTACTGTGGAGGCTGAGGCAGTAGAATCACCTAAACCCGGGAGGTAGAGGTTGCAGTGCGCCACTGTACTCCAGCCTGGGTGACAGAGTGAGACTCTGTCTCCAAAAAAAAAAAAAAAAAAAAAGGAAGGAAGGATACAACCAGATACCATGTGCCCCCTGCTGTGATGCAGTAGAGAATACACCACCCTACCTATCAACATTCTGGCCTAGAAAAACTGAACCTGGATGTAAACACGCCTCTAGATCTACCAGCTTACAATAATAGACGGAAGATAGAGAAACACATTACACAACACCATGAGGATATCATCAGCAAATCCGTGAGTACAAATAACATATTCACTAACTGCGAGCTAAAAAACAGGGACGAGTCAACTTTGATTAAAAGAGGTTTAAGAGCTATCTCAATCAAATGCAATGTGTGGGCGTGATGTGGATCCCAATCCAAACAAACCAATTGTAGTAAATGGATGAGACAAGCTCGGAAATTTGAATGCCGGATATTTGCTATGTTAAGGAATTGTTCATTTGTTTTAGGTTTGATAATAGTATTACAGTCAAGTTTTTAAAAAGAGTTCTTACATTTGAGTGACAAATACTAAAGCTTTATATGGGTAACGTCTGAGGATTGCTTCAGGCTAATGCAGTGAGGGGAGGAGTGGAGAATATAGCTAAAACAAGATTAACTATGTTTTGATAATTGTTAAGGAAGTGTGATACGTAAATGAGAGTTCATTTCACTAGTCTTTCCACTTTTGTGCATGCTTAATTTTCATAATTTATAATTTAAAATTTATAATTTTTATAACAAATTATCTTAGTACAATTTTTTAAAATCCATAAACAATACCCAGCAAAAGTCTCTCCAGTGAGCATGAGATAGTGTTGCTGTAATAGGCGTCTTTCATAATAATTCATGATTTTAAAGATGTTAAAACTGGGCAAAGGGAAGGAGCACACAGGTAGATTCAACATCATTAGAATTTACATGTGTTGTGTGTATTCTTGGGATGTACCAAATGTTACATAATTTTTTTCAACATAGGGGTATGGAGAAAAGGCAAGTTTTTTTTTAACAAAGTAGTATGTTTTAAGAAAAAATTTGACACTCTAGTATTTAATTCACGATATTTTTCTTGTGAGAATGTTAGCTAAAACCTCCCCTCAACTAGTATTAATCATACTAATACCCCCACATGGGAAAGCAAGTGGGAAAAGCAGTTAAAATAGGTCCATAGTTTACCTCAGGCCAGCCTTGTCAATGCTCTGTGTTGCTATTCATTCTCTCCTTGATAGTCTCCCTTATTCACTTCCCCCTAACCTTCAACCTTTGGGAGTGTCTGATGGCCAACTGCAGTAGGACAGCTGACCCTGTAGATACCTTACTGTTCTCTCTGTCCTGCAGCCTCAGCCAATGAATTTAAGGTATGTTCCCTGTCATCTGTGGTCCTTCAGTGTTCACCTAAAACAAATTGTCCATCCTTATCCATATAATTGTTGACATATAGCTATGTTTCACATATCTAAATAATCTTTTGTATCTTTCAAACTATGGGAAAATAATGACATATAGTAATGCTTTTGTGAATCTAATAGACTTTAAATCAAGTCTTAACATTCTGCAGATATTAGAATTGGTCTGTAACATAGCATGAGAGTTGTTCCTCAGTGTAAATGTACCATACTTCGATAGATGGGAATATTAGGCATTTAATGATCTGAGAATCCACAGAAGTCGCATCTCTCCACTGTGGTGGGGTCTTTGAAGATGATCTTTTGTTGTTCCATGGGCTATGTGTCCATGTTAGGCCACCACACCTGGTGAATGTGAGCAAGAGAATTGCGGGCAGGTCTTACTTGGCCATTTGACGGCACTGGTTTTGTCATAAGGTAGCACCACAGGTACCTAAGAAGTGTGTTGACCTGTGATATTTTCAGATACACAGTTTATTGTCAGTGGATACAGCGACATTCACAAATAAAGGAAATTACAACAGGTTTTTGCATAGCTGGACATAGCTTCCCACGCAACAGCTGAGGGTTGTTGGAGCCTGCAGAGGGAGCCCTTGTATTAGGAGATAATGAACAGACATGCGAGCAAATTCTAGAGTCGCCATTGGCAACGACATCTATCACTTTCCTAAGATGACAGCCTTAGCCTTATCCCTACCCGCTGCACACACTCTCTCAAAAGAAGAATAATGGACTGTTTAGATGGCATACCATTTCCTCTTGGCCCACAAAAGGGATTCTAGATGGGAGATACTGCTTTCATTTTCACAGGAAATGGCCAAATTTAGGTCTGTCTGCAGTACTTGTGCATATGAACTTAACAAATGATTCAGTGAAGACTACCTAGACCATAACCTTGCAGAGTGGATAATTTTAACTCCTTTAAAAATACACACCATCTTACGATAGTTCTAAAACTCATACATTGAAGCTTTCCCTTTTTAAATGAAAGAAGAAAAAGAGGTGAGCAAACACATTCATTTTCTCAGTAAATCTTCACTTTGGTTAATATTAAAACTATTATAATAAATAATAAATAAAAATAATACTTATTAAGTTTATTATGCAGCAGGCACTTTTCATTCATTATCTTACCTGATCTTATCAACATCAACTTATTCCATGTTACAGATAAGGAAACTGAGGCTATAGCAGGATACATGACTTGCCAAAAACCAGGCAGTCTGAAGCAATTCAAACCCAGGTATGACTCCAGAACCCATCTCCCATTTTGATGTTGGCTGGGACTAGATGCAAGTTGCTAACTTTTCCATAGACTTTCTTCCAGCTGCTGTTTAATGCAAAGACCTCAGCTGTTTGGCTGTGAAACTGTGAAAGTCCTTTTCCTATATCGCCAATCACACTCTCTCAAGGAGAAGAACATCCTGGATTATAAGATTCATCCCATATTACATAGGTCCCACACAACCTGCACAAGAACCCAGCCCTCTATGTCTTCCCTTCCCATTTTCCCTCCATTGCTAATCCTCGGTTTTGCAGTTTACTCCAACGTGTTAATTGACTTCATTCCAGATCTCCTACCTATACCAATTCTTAATCTCTCTTCTTATCCATCCTACAATGTGCTTGATTTGGCAGTGTGATGCATAAAATGGTTACTACCACTAATTACATTTTAATATGTTAGAATTCATAAAGATGTTTTATGTACATTATTCTATTAATTTATCAGAATAAACCTGTGATATAGGCTTTATTATCCCAAATCACAGATAAGAATGCTAAGCTTCAGGGAGACTGAATGACTTGCTGCGGTCACACAGCTAGTAAGTGGCAAGGTTTCAAGGTAGAAGAGTGACAAAGAAACAACCCATTATACCTTATGAGTTTTCTAAAAATTTCAACACAATATTTGAGGAAATAATCAGCCCATTAGATTATTTTCCTCCCCCTCACTCCCCCACACACACTAATGAGGCTTTAATCATTCTCTCTCCCTTTGTGCCAGCTAAGTTCCTGCCACTCTTTGAGAAGAAGGTGGAAGCAAGATATACTTGTTCCAAAAGTGATTTCATGCTTTTCTACTTTGGGGACAATAAAAGCAAATTAAATTCACTGTGAAAGAATCAGCCTCTTAAGGATGTTCCAAGGAATGGTACTCTAAAGATTCTGCTAAATGATGAAACTGAGGAATGACTGGGTTTTAAAATAAGGTAGAAGTCAAAGTGATGATAGCAGCTGCCTTATGTTTCTTTCTTTCTGGTTTTTAAATAAAATTAAGATATAACTACTCCAACTACCACAAACATAGCCAGAACTCTGGAATGAATTATGTAATTCCACCTATGTCATGAGTTAGTAGTTCTTGAACACCTCACTCATGGTAGCCAGAAAATCAATGGAAGTTTTAGAGGCTTTTTTCTAAGCATATGCACATATTGGCAATGTGTATTGATTATTGAATGATATGACTCAGTCATTTCTCAATGACACCCTTTAATATGAATAGGAAGATAGTACCAACTGTCAGCATGATCATCATGGGGATGAGAAAAGAATTATACAAATGCTGGAAAACAAAGTTCTCAAATTGCTACATTTCCTCTCAAGTATTTTTTCACCTTTAAATTTCAAAGTATTTAAAGTATTTTCAATTACTTGAATCAATTTCTCTCCTAAAACTTTGATATTCACCCCAAAACAGCTGTATCTCATAGTCCCTGACAATTTTTAAACTTCTTGGTTTTTTTTCCTTTTCTCAAAATCAACTCATCAAAGATACACAAATGATGGCCTTTTGCCAAGAACTTCAGTGGAGAGGAAGAGTCTTATTTAGCTTGGTTAGAAACCTTGAAAACAGAAATATTGATACTGCCTCTTATGACAGGGAGAAGAGCAGGCTGTCCTGTACTAAAACTGACTATAATTTTCCACTGGGAGAAAGTTCCTCCAAGTCCGCATGATGAAAAATAAAAATGTGTTTATTGTGATGTGGGCGATGAATGTTAAGGGGATTTACCGTGTGTCTCTAGGGCTGAAGGAAAAGTATGTACATACTCATAAGAAGAGAAATACAAAGCTAGGAAAACAGCAAGGAGAGATGAAAGCAATACTGAAAGTCATGAGGTGGATTAGAGTGCAACTCAGATTTTAGAGATGAGGCATAGAACTGCATTGGGGAGTAAACTTGAAAAGTTACCTTTTCCTGGTCTTGGATATGACCCTTTCTGAAACCTCTGGGTCAAACTGCCTAGCGTCTAAACTTTGTATGGCTCTGGCTTTAATTAGCTCTGTTTTGGGCTGATTGTCCAGCCTGTAGCAATTTTGCAGTCATATTATAGGGAGGTGGCTTTCTTCAAGTCCACTTTGGAATTACATGCCCTTAACTTCATTATTAAGTCTGTATCCTAGGCCAGCCCTCCTTGTTGGGCACTGTTCAAAATGGAGTTCCTTGTCCAGTCTATGTCTGCTAATGGAATTCACACATTCCTAATGCATCTCTGTGTGAATCGGTCCTCTGTTCCACCAATGCCTGTTGGTGGAGTGTACATATGTGAGCCATTGCAAAGAACAGAAGGGCAATTCAGATGCTGGGAACATTTTTAGAATAATGATACTCAGTGGAATTCCACATAGACTTGCGTTTTATGACTATGGGCCACTTTTGTCAAATAAAGCATGTATTTACGATACTCAAACATTTAAAGTTACTGAAAAATATTTAACTCTTTTGGGTTTTGGGTTTATGCTTCTCTTTAATGTTTACATAATTTAAGTTTTGCCAATAGAAAAGCTAGGCTGAAAGAAGAAACGATCCAACTACACACAAAACAGTGCCTAGATAGAAGATGGACAGCATAGGAGATTGAGTATCTGTAGATCTGGGTAAGTCATGCTTTCTACTCTGATTAATTCATCCATTTAGTTTTTCATTCATTCGTCCATATCCAAAGCCCCTCTCATATACAAAACAAATATAGTATCAAAAATGTTTCTATTGTAAAGAGGCAAGTTGCTCAACCTTCTGGTTGTTCATTTCTTCATCTATAAAACAGGGGTACTGTTCAAAATGTCATAATATTCTGGAAATATTTAGGTAATACATAATCATTATAATAACAATAGTAATTATACCTGTAATAACAACAACAATCCAATAAGTCTTTTCTGCCAACAGACTTATGCCAACAACTTGAGGTTAAGAGTTCCTAACCCCAAATCCAGGTTAGATCTCCTCTGTGCAAAGATTACGCTGAGCTCAACCACTCCAAGGTTTTGGAGAGGATCATAGCTTTTTCTGTGATGATCCAGCTCCCTGAGAGGGTCTGAAAAAAGCTAAGAGAGGGGCATGGTAGGCTGTACCTGCCCTTAGGGAACTCAGGAGAGCCACGTCTTATATTCCTTTTCTATGAGGCCAGAAATAAACTCATACTCAGGGATATCAGGAAATCAGCTCTTAGGCTGCATGTACCTTACAAAGCTTTGTGGGGTGAAAACACAGGAGCAGAGTTATCTGCAGCTTCTCAAAGAGAAATGAGTTGTATGGCATGTTTGTCCCCAGATCACAAGAAGTGCTCTTAATATCCAAGGCCCCAGTGAAGAAAAGCAGGCAGTGATGGGTGGGGCTTGGAGCTTGGCTTCCCCATCAACAAGCCAGGAGATTGGATCCAGGAGTGAGGACACTGGATGAGCACTTCTCACTTGGCAAGAAACCAAATGATCAGTTCCTCTTCCCAGCATGTTTCAAAGGTGAGTTTAAAATCTGTATCTCCTCTCTCCTTCAAAGGTGTAGTTTTTACAATAATTTTGGAAATATCTCAGAAGGTCTTGCCAAATTTGAATTAAATTCAAGGTAATTGTATCTAGAAGGACAATAATCACTGATGTTGTAGGGAATTTTTCCACTTGGAAAAAAGCTATGGGGAACCACAAGGGTGCTAGATGTCAGGGACTGCTTTTTATATGTTTTCAAACACAGAAGCTTTGAGTTTAATGTCTGTGTCATATGTTAAACACATGTGACCTTAACTAAACAGCATCAAAACCCACCATAAATTCATCGTCAACCTTAATGGTTTCCTCATTTCAAAACACATTTGTTTTGTAAGTTAATGCCTTAAGGCCACAATTTTAAGGCGACTACACAAAGCTTAAATGAAAAACATATCAGGATCCATATGGCTATACTACCACACACACATATATACAATTTCTCTGTCACTTTAATTCAAAGGGGGAGAAATTTTGCACACATTTGGGTCCTGTGCTTCTGCTGCCATGGACAATTTTTGGTATTTTCAGAATGTCCCGCACTTTACCAAGCAAGAGGGCAAAGTTAACTGGAATTATCTTCCTTTCTTTGCCAGTTTCTCTCTATGAATCTCTCTCTCTCACACTCACACACACACACACACACACTCTCTCTCTCTCTCTCTCTCTCTCTGTATCTATCTACCTCTGTGCTCTCTGTCTGTGTGTGGGGTGTGTGTGTATGTGTATGTGTTTCCTGAAGTTTTCTTCAGAATAAAAGGCCACTTAGAGATTTTGAGGCCTCTATAAAAAAGGAGAGATGATTTTTAAAGTTATTTAAAAGCTAGTATTTTCTTTTAGACTTTCCTTTATTTTATGATCCAAGTTCCCTTGATCCTAAGACCAGCTCACCCTCCTAACATCTCCTTCTAGGGCTAGAGAAATTCTGAACAACACAATTTTCATGGGAGGAGACAATAGGCAATGGAAGGAAGGAAAAGCAGCTGAGAGGGAGGCAGGCAGACAGGTAGGTCCCAGCTAGTGCTCTTCTGCCCGGGTTCTGCCTGCAGCTGGAAGCAAACCATGGACTGCTGCTTCCACTCAGCCTCCCATGTGGGCTCACACAGACAATGGGAGTTTCACTTAAGATACATCTTCTGGCAGCATATTAGCCATTTCAAAAAACAATAGGCAAGATGAAGTTTTGAACACCTTGTTTCTTACCTTTTTCCCTCTAAAATGTAGATGATGGCAAATACAGGGGACTTTTGGAGGAAAATGGTGTATGCAATCATTTAGTAAATATTTTAGTCTGTATCTTAGATAATCTGACACAGTGAAATATTCACAAAAATTGGGTATTTTCATGTTTTTTGTTTTTTTTGAAATGGAGTTTCGCTCTGTTGCCCAGGCTGGAGTATAGTGGTGCAATCTCAGCTCACTGCAACCTCCGCCTCCTGGGTTCAAGCAATTCTCCTGCCTCAGCCTCCTGAGCAGCTGGGATTATAGGCATGCACCACCACACCCAGCTAATTTTTGTATTTTTAGTAGAGATGGGGTTTCACCATGTTGGCCAGGCTGGTCTCAAACTCCTGACCTCAGGTGATCTGCCCACCTCAGCCTCCCAAAGTGCTGGAATTACAGGCATGAGCCACCACACCTGGCTAGTTTTTTTTAATGTTCTTTATCTGTGCCTAAGTGCCTGTCTTTATTATTATTGCTCAATGTAAAGCACTAACATAATCCTGTAATTGAATATAACATCATGTCTAGTTATATAAAAAATTCATAATAATCTACTCTGTGAAAATGTAAATGATCATCTGTTTCTATTGGAATACACACATTCCAATATATATTTAACATATTTTATTTCATGTCTTATTTTACATAGAAATAAGTTTCTACTTCCCTAAAGAAATATTCAATATACAAGTTTTTACCATTGTTTCACTGACCACATAAAATATGAGGTTTACCTATTGAATTTCTCTTTCTACTTTTTTTTAATTTTAGGATTTTGACAGGTGCTATGGTTTAAAGAAAAAAGAATACATCAGTACCCAAATTCGGTGCAGTTTATTGATACTGTTGAGGCTTATTCAAGGATCTGATGTAGTCCTCAGTCAGACCAAGCCAGATCCTTCATTGAAGCACCTCGGATTTGTCCTCTCTGTACAGTGTACACAGCACTTCCAGATACATCCTCACTGGACTCTCAACATTACCCTCAGAAGCAGAGATGAGGCAGCTATCAAGATTCCCTTTTAAAGATGAAATTTAGTGCCATGGGTCTCCAATCTTTTATTCTACCTGGGAGAGGGCAAAGAGGCACTTCTAAATTTTGTGGCAGGGGCAAATACCAAGAGGAGAAGTTGGCATTAAGCACATACAACATCTTTTCTCTCTAATGGCCTGGAAACATTAAAAAAACTAAGGAGATATATTTCAAAGGAAAAATTCTCCCTTTAGGGTAATATTGATCATTTATTCATTTTCCATTCATTAAACAGGTTATAGAGCTCCTATTGAATGGTACACCTAGTTCTGGTGACACGAAGTTAGGAGGGAACAAAGCAAAAAGCCTGCCTCCAGGAAAACCATCACTCTCATGGAATATGCAGAGGAATAAATGAGCAAGATGATCTCAGAAAGTGATACACGCTATATGGAAAACATACAGAGGGGTTGGGATACTAATGCTTTTTCTATGGGTGGTCAGGGAGGTGAGAATTGAACTAAGCTTTTAACAATCAGTCATCCTGGCAAGTCCCTGATGCAGGAATGAGCTGAAGTAGGGCAGGCCATTTTGGCTGAATGTAGCAGCCGGGGAGAAAAGACAGAAGCTGCGATCCGGGCATGAAGGGCCTTCAAGGCCATGGGAAGTGTTCAAAGTCTGAAAGAGAAGCCACCAGGGTGTTTCTAGGAAGGAATGGTATACACTCTGATTTATGGTTTTAGAAGACCACGCTTCCTGCTAAGTTATTGGAGGACAGAGGTGGAACAGAGAGAAGACCAATGAAGAGGCTATTTTTACAGCCCACATAAGAGATGACATAGTCTGCCTGGCAGAAGCAGAAAGAAAAAAGGGGCCAGAGTTGAGATATATTTTGGTGGTGGCACTGACAGGATTTACCAAAGGACTAGGTGTGGAGGAACGAGAGGGAAAGGAAGGAACAAAGCATGATGCTTAGTCCTTCTGGCTTGAGCTTGGGAGAGCCATTTGCAGGGTTATGGGGTAAAAATCAAGGATTTTATTCTGGGTTATTTTACATTAGAGATATTTGTGAGAAGCCCAAGAGGGGATACATGGTAAGAAATTATATACATGAAACCATATCTTAAGGGAGAAAACACAGGTATTTGGAAGCCATCAGTGTGTGGACAGTGGTTAAAGCCATGGGGTTGGATGAGAGTACCTAGGGAAAGAATATGGCTAGAGGAGAGAGGAGATCTCTGACTTGAACCCTGATCTTGGTATAAGGAGAGGAAGCAGCAAAGGAACGTGAGTTGCTCTCAGAGAAGGAGGAGCCAAACCATAAAGTTAGTCTACATGTTCAGGTTAGTTCCCTGGGAAGTCTATAGATAAGGGCAAATAACTTTATTAATTATTTCAGACACCTCAATTCTTCTAGCTGATAAAAAATTTTATCTTTACCAAAGTCACCTACCTATAGGCACACTCTTAGAAGCTAGTATGTTGCCTACTTTAAAGTCTTACCTTTGCTCCAGTGTCTCCCACTCCACGTAAACCCATCGGCCCAGGGGGTCCTGGTAATCCACGAGGTCCCTGAGATGATATAGTAAGGGAGGAGTGAGCATCCTTGTCGTATGCAACTCTCAAAAAAGAGGGAGGGAGGGAAGAAAAAAATGTCCCACTTACAGGCACACCAGGATAGCCATCACCTTTGAGTCCTGGAGCACCCACTGGTCCCCGAGGGCCTTGGACACCCTGGGTAAATTCCAACATCAGTGATGTCATGAGACTCAACTATAAAACATCTGGTTAAACTTAAGCATAAAACCAACTCAATATGCCAACAGTGGATTTCTAACCCAGGAGTTAGAAAATGACTTGTTGCTAATATTTTAATTTTTAAAATTATAAAGTTTTAGTGCATCATAAATCAAGAAGATGTATAAAAAATAAAATTTATGAAGTACAATGTGAGAAGAGTAGAAAAGAATACATAGCAAAATTTTGAGTGTGGAATAACTACAGATTCCTATTGTTGTGTTAAATCTATTGTCTTCATTAATGGAGACTGAATTATACAGGGAATAAACCCAGATGAAAATAAAAACATATTAATTTTTCTAAAACAAGTTATGAAGGGACAGGGTTTGTGATTCATATCTTGAGACCTAGGAAAAAGTTGTAAATATTGTTTTACAGTGATGACCTTAGGCATCAAAAACTTTTAGTAGCAGCTCCTAGTCTCCTACAGAAAGAGCAGGGAGGGGTGATTATTGTCCTTTGTACAATAGAGTTTTCTAAGACTTATAACTCTCTCACAAACAGAAATCAGAAAGATTTCTGACTAAAGTAAAATGGGGGGAGAGAAAAAAATTAAGAAGGATCTTTTAGAAGATTACCTACAAGTGACCAGGTGCAGTGGCTCACACCTGTAATCCCCAGCACTTTGGGAAGCTGAGGCAGGCAGATCACTAGGTCAGGAGTTCAAGATCAGTCTGGCCAACATGGTGAAACCCCGTCTCTACTAAAAATACAAAAATTAGCTGGGCTTGGTGGCGGGGCGCCTGTAATCCTAGCTACTTGGGAGACTGAGGCAGGAGAATCGCTTGAACCCGGGAGGCTGAGGCTGCAGTGAGCAGAGATTGTGCCACTGTGCTCTAGCCTGCGTGACAGAGCGAGACTCTGTCTCCAAAAAAAACAAAAAGATTACCTGCAAGTCCATTACGCTTATATTTAAAACCTGTACTACTTCTTTTTACAACACATTCCACCTATCTGTTACTGGTTGATAATGCTTACAACAGCCCTTGTCAATATGCAGTCCTTGTTTTGATAAAGAGCTACTCATGTTTTAAAATATTTATGGTTTTTCTTTATATTGGGAGGAAACTCTAACAATAGGCAGACCTTTGTTTTCCAAGAATGGAGAAAGAAAGTAGCAGGACTCTTAAGAACTTTCCTTATATGCAAGCAAACTCGGAGATCAAATTACCATTATTCCAAGTGAAAATACTGCCCAAAGTCCAACTCCCAAAAACTATTCTCAACTATACCCCAATAAATGAGTAATTGATTGGGAACAGGGGAAAAAATTTTACATAAGCAATCAGAAACTTTATTTTAAAAACCATGAATGCAACAGCTGTTATTTCCTATTAAATCTAAAAGGCTGTTTTATGTGGCTAACCTTCTTAAGAATGATTATCTTTAGGAAATATGTGGCCACTTATAAAACTTTAACATACTATTCATTATCAACAAAAACTCAAGGTGATTTTTTAAAGTTGAATGAGAGAAAGGAAGCCCATAGTCTTCAGGATGGTACATTTTGGTGTATTCCAACTACGGGGAACTGGGCACTTCTCAGAACCAATTTTTTATGCTATTCCAATTACATTTAAGGTTGAAGCTCTAAACATTCTCATATGAAACTTGTCCCAAAATAAGTTTTCCACTTATCTCCATGTTTACACAAGGAGAGGCCCAACAACAAAATAAAGCAGTAACTGATCCCTGGTTGAGTTAAAAGGAAAAGAAAATTGGAATCAAAATTTACTTTTCAGTTTTTATTTCTACGGTCCAAACTTACAACAAATTATCAGCAGCTGCTCTTGTTTAAAGTCTGACAACCACAGTGGAGGGGAAAACCATTAAAACACTCACAGTTTACAAACATCCTTTTCATAGAGATCTTTGTCCTCGCTCCTGCAAAAATCTCAGGTAGCTTGTTACTTCTGTTATTAATAGGAAATATCAAGGAGTAAGAGGAGGAGCAGGTTTTTATTTTGGACTCCTTACCATATTTTTATAGATGGAATGTTGCCACTTGGCTTTTCTGCACTGGATTCAAGGAAATGTCCTACAGAGTTATTTACTTCAAAGTGTTTCTCTCATTCATCAGAAATTAGGGCAAAAATGGAAACCTAGTATTTTGAAATCAGCTTTAGGGGGCATCTGGGAGACCCCTGAAGTATTACACAAAATGAAATTAATGTGCTAAAATTTCCATCAGACATTCAAAGTCGTGTATGACCCTCCAAAAACTGAAAAACTAATGAACTAGGGAAGAACGACAGAGAGAGTGTCATTAGAGTCCAGGGGAGTAGCAAAAGGCTTGGGTGAAGAGGCAAATATCTTAAAGTACCATCACCTATAATGCCTAATAATCAGCAGCAGAAAACAGGTGGGGCCTATAAACTCTAGCAGCACATTTAATTGGATTGTATTCCTATTGCAAATAGAAGGATAAGTAGAGAGAGATGTATAAATCATAGATTGTGAATACATAGCTTCAATCTATCAAAATTGTCATGCAAATATAACTGATCAAGGTCATATCTGTAGTTTTCACATTAGAAAATTTGCTATTGTCTCTATGAGCTGTCTATATAGCTTGTGTTTCTAAAGAGAGTGGTCTACATAGTTTGGGTTACCTTGGGATCTGGGGGAAGTAGATGAACAATTCGTCCAAGTTTACCCAAGATTTTCCCAGTTTTAGCCCTGAAAGTCATGTGTTCCAGGACCCCCTTCAATCCTGGGCAAACTAGGGCAACTGTCACTCTAGCAGGGATGACTATTAAAGCAGTAAGAACAGGGGAGGCTCAAGGTTCTGCCTTTGCTTTTAACAAGAAGTGCTACAATTTATGTCAGATTTATACAAGTTTTGCATCATATTTTATTTAAAAAATGACTCCATGTTTTCTTCTTTTAACTTTGAAGGTAATCAGTTTAGTACTTGAACCCTTTTATCTAGATAAGACAACTTAATATGGGAGAATATAAGCAAGTTTCAAAGCTACGTAACAACATGCTGTTGATTTTAAAAGTGCTAATGATGGGGCCCTGAAGCTTGTCCTCACAAACAGCGATCCTGGTTGACACCTAGGAATGTTATAAATGCTAAATTTTGCTGTGGTGCTGGGTATAGTGTGAGGAGGGAAAATGGTGCTTCGTTGCCATGAAAAACCAGATATGATTACAGAAACCTGGTTTCTTATTAATTATTTATATTTCCCTTTGAAATAACTCAAAAGGATAAATAATCAAAGCAGGAAATTTTTATTCAACGAAGCTTCCAAGCACACGTTTTTTTGGACAATGTTTTGCAGAACAGATACTTCAGCAATTAATACGTAAATGAAGAGGCCAGAGGCCATTTAATCCCTTGTATCACAGACAGTGCAAAAGAGCATTTTCAAACAATTGTCTAATCAGCAAAAATTTAACCATAAGAGCTACTTTTCCCCACAAGTATGAAAAATAAACTACGTGATTGCTTGCTTTTTTTAATAAAAGGGAATAGCTATATTCTTACATTTTAGTTCATCAATGTAGAAACTTTGCAAGTTGAAAAATCAACTTATGGATTAAATCTAGCTTTGTTTACTTCAGATACAGAAAAACAAAAAGAACATGAATAAAGCATACCTTTGGTCCTCGAATAGAAAGTCCGGGTTCTCCTTTAAATCCAGGTATCCCAGGTCCTCCTCTATCTCCCTGTACATTTCAAATGACATTTCACAGGCTACAGTTGTGCAAGAAATCACAAGCACACATAGCAAAAAAAAGCATTGGCCACTCTGTAAAGAGTTTAATCTGTCCGTCTCAGACCTTGAGATAGTATATTTAATATTTGAGGGGAATTTCAAATCCTAAGTAAATAACACCTGTCAGCAAAGACTATTACTGTTGTTAGGAGAAAGTCCATTGAAATAATATGTGGCAGTTCAGACTCAAATATTTAGACTTTAAGATTGGCTGGGAATGCTCTTAAAACTGAGTGAAGGCCAGGCTCAGTGGCTCACACCTATAATTTCAACACTTTGGGAGGCCAAGGCAGGCGGGTCACTTGAATCCAGGAGTTCGAGACCAGCCTAGCCAACATGGCAAAACCCCATCTCTACAAAAAGTACAAAAATTAGCCAGGCACGGTGGTATATCTGTAATCCCAGCTATTTGGGGGGCTGAGGCAGGAGAATCACTTGAGCCCAGGAAGTGGAGGTTGCAGTGAGCCAAGACTGCACCACTGCACTCCAACCTGGGGGACTAAGTAAGACTCTGTCTCAAAAAGCAAACCAACCAACCAACCTGAGTGGATATATCTTCTGCTAAACTCTTCAATTATAAATCCTGGTAGATTCTTCTGAATATATGTTCTAAATTCTTGCCTGTACTAGAGTTTAGGGTTTGGAAGACGTAATGAAGGGTAAAGTGACAAGCTTGGGATCAGGAGCACAAAATCTGGTTTCTAGTCCTAACTCTGCTGCTGGCTGTAGTTTGCTTATCTGTGAAGTTTCAGAGTTAAACTGAGTCATTTCTAAGGCTCTTCCAAAACTAAAATTCTAGTTCACTGATATCATGATTTTTTTTCTCCAACTGCCAAAGGGTCAAGAAAAAGAAAATAATTCCCAGGAATATATACCTTTGGCCCAGGTGGTCCGGGAATTGATGTTCCAGGCATTCCAAAAGGGCCCATAATGCCCGGTTCACCCTTAAAAAGAGCAAAATGCTCACTACATTTCAAGCAGAGAAACCACATATAGAGACAATAATAAATGTATAGAAATGTCTGCAGATTTTTAAATTATATTATGACCTCTGTCTGTTTCAAAGACCAATGTGAAAATAATTTGAGCATCCTTTGTAAACCACTGCTAAAGTTATTGACCAGTAAGATTTCAGTGCTTTTAAATAACTATGTTCAATTAATAACTGAATGTTAGGAAAATTTTATCTCTTGTGCATCCTTTTATTAGCTAATAAAAATTATGCAATTCATGGTGCTTCCCTTTTGTGTTGTATGCTGGGAAGCTCAGAGAGAATTTTTTTTTTCAATATAGCAATTATCTTCAGCAAATGTTTTAGGGTGTACTTCTAGGTTATAACTTTTTTCTTTGTTGTTTTATTTTAATGACCAAAGGTATTAGTCTTCCATTCTATGTTATCTCACATCCTTTTTAAGAAGTAGAACCCCTATGGGCTGGGTGTGGTGGCTCACACCTGTAATCCCAACACTTTGGGAGGCCGAGGTTGGGGGATCACTTGAGGTAAGGAGTTTTGAAGCCAGCCTGGCCAACATGACAAAACCCCATTGCTACTAAAAATACAAAAAAAAAAAAAATTAGCTGAAATTAGCCGGACATGGTGGTGTGTGCCTGTAATCCTAGCTACTCAAGAGGCTGAGGCAGGAAAATCACTCAAGGTTGCAGTGAGCTGAGATCGCACCACTGCACTCCAGCCTGAGCAACAGAAAATCACTGTCTCAAAAAAAAAAAAAATAGAAAACAAAAAAAAAGAACCCCTATGATTTTTAAAAATGACATTTTTAATAGAAAATTTTAAACATTTGGCGGGGGGAGATGTCTAATATTTAGAGTCTCAAAGACTCAATCTGGAGCAACTGGTAATTCTTCTGTTCCATCTGGATCTAGACAAGTGATTCTCAAATTTTAGATAGCAAAGGAATTATCAGGAAAGTTTGGTAATGCACAGTTCTGGGTTCAAACTCCAGAGATTCTGATTCAACAGATCTAGAGGTCGGTGCCCAGGATTATGAATTTTCATGAAGCACCCCTGGTAAAAACACTATTCCAGAGCAATTGTCAATGCACACCACAAGGTGTTCCAAATGACCCACTGGGATATAAGAAAATATTACAACTTGTCTCTATGTTTTTATCTCATCTATTAAAATTTCAATTGTTTATATAAATTCAGAATATATTAGTATGATAGCTTATTAATAAAAATTACAAGTAAAAAATTAAAAATCTGTGGCATGTGATCAAAATTTTACTGGAGGGGTTTATAATCAAAACAGTTTGAAAACTACTTCTCTACAGTAGGTGGGCCAAATCCGCCCACCCACTTGTTTGTACAGCCTTGAGCTATGAACAGCTTTCACATTTTCAAGTGGTCATTATACAAGTAACTACATAATATCTTCCATTTTGCCTCTTGGGCCACAGGACCTAAAATATTTACTATCTGGACCTTTACCAAAACAAACAAAGAAACAAAACACTGTGGAGATGAGTCGTGGAGAATGAGCTATTTCTATGCTATGTCTAAACATGACCCTCTAGGTTCTCAGACTGCTGACTAATCCTGCGTCTGCCTGACTCACGTCCTCTGAAAATTCAATCGCATGAGCTTCCTATTCAGTCATCCTGCTTCCTCCAGCAGGGACTCCATCAGTCAGATTCACCAGTGATGACTCCTGCCGGGGGCTGTGTTCATCTTCAGAGCTGAGGCCTCCCGCTGTATTGATTAGCCAATACAACCAACAAGCTGAGCACACTGGCCCACCGAGACCCAATTCATGCCATGGCATGTATGTGCCAGTCCTTAAATGCAAACCTGGAAGGCAATGGCATAGGACACGACAAGAATTTGGAAACACATAAAACCCCCTATCCAAGCCTTTGACAAAGGCACAGAACATGAACCTATTAAAGTTCTTCACTAAAACCAAAGGAAAAGCAAAATTATGTCTCTAGATTTAATTTTATTTCTTTTTTTTTAAAAAAAGAGGTCAATTACTTTTATAATATGAAAGGTATCATGGAAAGTATGCAATTATTTTAAATACCCTGTACTAAGGGGTGATTATGCCTTAACATATGGCAATTCTTCACCTTCATCTTTAAAAACAGCTTTATTTCAAAACACAGAAAAATGCTCACTTTGAAATAGAGTAGGACATAAAGACTAATTTGTTATTAATACTAATACAACACATTTGTTTCATAGTGGCACTTTTCATAATGTGCTTCTTGAACTCCCTGCAGCACGGGGCATTTACTTGAGAAGCACAGATTCCTGGGCCCACTCACCTGCTGAATCCAGATAGCTGAGGATGGTAACAAAAAATCTGGATTTGTAATCATCCCCAGGTGATACCGATGGACACCGAACAGACGCCGAAGTTTAAGAGTCACTGGTGTACAGGTGACGTTTTGTTTTGTATCTGATCTGATCTAGTCAGCACCATTTTTTAAAAATGTGCTTTTTAATCATCTGTTCCTAAAACATACTTCTTGTCTCTTTCTTACAATTAGTATCTTCCTAGACACATGAATTCTCTTAGGTTTGCGGTTTCTGTTTCCTGACACATTCAAATGACCTTAATGGTGGGTCTCTGAGGCTTAGTCAGGACACATACTTAATTGCTCGCCTCACAATCCCCTTCACTTCTTCGTCAGCAGAAGTGAATTTACCAGGACACAGATCCCCTGCTTCCCATTTCACCATATTGATTTTTTTCTCCAAATAATTCGATGTATTCAACACTTACTATATACCAGGAAATGTGCTAAGTGCTTTATTAACTTTTAGTCTTCACAACAACCCCGTGAAATAGAACATATCATTATCTTCTTTCTATAATTGAAGTGACTGGCTCCAAAAGGGTCACGGCACAGCAGGAGGCAATCAGCCTTCTGAAGAAAAGCCTTCATCATCACTGTGCTGCCTGTCAGTCTCAGGCTTTTGGGTTGTTTAGCAAAGCAAGATTATGAAGAAATGATATCTCCTATGGTCCCAATTATATCTCAACTTCTGAATATTTGGTTGTTACTAGAGAGGACTGACAGACAAATTAGAAACATATGTATTTCTATGAGTATTACATATTTTATGCAATCTATTCCATTCTATTGTGGTCTGGGAATAGTATGTTTTCTATGGTTTTTTATTTTGGGGTTTTTCTTTTGTATTTGTTGGGAAGGAAACAAAGAATCCAATTTTCAGTGGAAATCTAATACTCTATTGAAACCAGACACAAATACAAACTCCTCAAAGCATAAGTCAGAATACAAGAAACATACCTTTGGTCCTTCGGGCCCTGGAAGTCCCCTCTGTCCTTGATTTCCTTTGCTCCCTTTCTTGCCTTCATCACCCTAATAAAATAATTATAAAAATATAAATATTGTATTAGCAACCTCCCCTAACCTAGTAAGGACCATAGCGGAGCCAGATTCTCAACTAATACCAATTTTAAAGTGGTGTGCCCTGAGCACAGCTCAGTTGCACAGGATTCGTCAATGTTCTTGAGGAGATCAGATGACTTCAGATTGTTCAGCCTTTACCATTTATTCAATGTGATTTGCTGTTTTTCAAAAATCGAAGTTTTGTATCTTTCTTTTGGAACTTTTATTTGAATTTATAGTTCCTTTGCACCCTTGGTCTACTAACAGGTGGTTCTGAGACATTCACAGTTTCAGAAATGAGAACTATCTATGCTTTTTCATGCTGTTTTTCAATTTTTCTATTTCAGGTTTAAAACATGAAATGAGACATTTTAAAAATCACAGCCCTATTTCTTCCTCACTGGGGAGTCTAATTCTTTCCCCCAAAAGAGACCAATAGTTTTATTGGCAGGAAGATGCTTTAGCATTAACCTGGGGCAGAGCTAGGAACTGACTGCTGGCTGTTCTCCAGCATGATTGTGTAAAACTGTGCTCCCCCAAAAGAATTCCTTTACCTTCAAAACTATCTTTCAACTAGGGTTCAACTGCAAGGCACCATATCCAGGGATGCACATAGCTCAACAAATGAAAAATTCCTCATGGTCTGAGCTGAGGCTATTTAAACATTTATAATATAAATTACTATACCATGGTTTTTAAGGTTGAGCAACAGAATCACCTGGAGGGCTTGTTAGAACACAGATTGCTGGGCCCTCCACCCAGAGTTTCTGATTTCGTACTTCTGCACTGAGGTCCAAGCATTTGCATTTTTAACATTCCCAGGTGATGCTGATGCTGCCGATTCAAGGGACCACACTTTGAGAATCACTGGACTATACTAAGGTCATCAGCAAAGCAGGCACTTTACTAAGAAGAGGTGACCTCCTGTAGAATCCACAAAGGTTTCCATGGTCCACACTAATGGAAAGCAGTGGCACCAGTGTTAAAAAAAAAAAAAAAAAAAAAAAGTTGAATGTCCAAGGATCTTATATCATTATCACCAGTAGAGACAATTCAACCACAACTATGTATTTTCTTCCCTCTGCTACCACTAATTTAGGTTATTGACCTAAATCACCCCAGAAATGAATAGCAGGGACCCAATTACATGTCATAAATCGCCAACACTGAACCATGGTATACCTGGGCTATGTAACATGTCCTCCTACCACTCTTCTCCAATAGCCTTCCATAAGCCACAAGTCACCTCAAGCCACAAATCCAGTAGCCTCTTTTTCCAATGCACATTCTCCTTGCTTTATTGGTGGCATCTGATACCACCCATTGCTTTCATCTTGAAATCCTTTCTTCTCGGTATCCCTAACATGCTACCATTCTGCTTATTCTGTTGAGTGCTCGTTCTCCAGCTACCTCACAATGTGGGGCTTAAACCTCAACTCCCTTCCTTGGAGACACTGTTCATTCTCACGGCTTCAATTATTAACTCCAAGCGACTATTTTCCAAAAGCACATCCTAAAACACCAGTTCTCCTGAATGTTAGCAGATCGGCATTTCTAACAGTGTATTTTGCATGATGATGTTATCCCCTCCACCTCACCCAAAAAGGATCCCTGAGACTGGTAAATCAATAAATGAAAATGTTTAAAAGCCTACAAATAGATTTAAATTTCTTATCTTCACATTTAAGATTAAAGATTCAATTTTAGTGAGTATGTTCACAAGACATCAATTACTATTTTAGTAGAATTATGAATAGAACACTAATATATATACAAATTTTATTTTTACTTGACTTGTATATAATCCATAAGAATCTTTAAATGGGAATTGATAACTGCACATAAAAATAGAAAGAAGGCCAGGTGCAGTGGCTCACGCCCATAATCCCAGCACTTTGGGAGGCTGAGGCAGGAGGATCATGAGGTCAGGAGTTCCAGACCAGCGTGGCCAATATGGTGGAACCCTAGCTCTACTAAAAATACAAAAATTAGCTGGGTGTGGTGGCATATGCCTGTAGTCCCAGCTGCTCAGGAGGCTGAGGCAGGAGAATCACTTGAACCCGGGAGGCAGAAGTTGCAGTAAGCCGAGATTGTGCCACTGCACTCCAGCCTGGGCAACAGAGTGAGACTCCATCTCAAAAAAAAATAAAGAGAAAAAAATTGCAGGAAGACCTGGAACCTTAGACACTATAGGTTATGTCACTAGTGGTCTTATCCTATTGATGAATTTATATAGTCTCATCTTAATATATAAAAATGTTATTCAACTAGCATTTCTACAGAGTTTAAAATAAATTTATGCCAAGTTGTGAAGTGAAATGGCCATTTAATAAAGTGATATTTCTTATTATTGCGTGAGATTTTATAAATAAAGAAAATTTATGGACTGTCAAATCTCAATGATGTATTTCAAGGCTTCTTTTCCTTCCCATGTATTTTTTAAATGTCAATCTGACCATTTATTGAGAAAACGTGTGTTGAACTCCTCTCTATGCTGGGTCTTACAATAGATGTTAGGAAAATAAAAATGAATCATTTATGCTTGCTGTCTTCCAAAATCTTGCAAGATAGTATTCATACTTTTAAGCCAGATATAAACACATTTGACATAGTAAGAATAACAATCAAATTTCTTCTAAGTTGGCTCCTCAGTATGAGGACCAGAACACAGGCTGCTTCCTCCAACACTGTCATTTCCATACCTTGGGGCCAGGCTGTCCTTTTCCAGGTGGTCCCTCTGGGCCTCTTGCTCCTGGAAGCCCTGCTTCTCCCTAGAGAAAATGACACTGATGTCTTAGGTGACCCTCCAGTAGACAGACTGTATGTATCATCCCACCTTGTCTCCTTTTATCACCAGTGGATTCAGCTGAGACTCTCCAAAACACACCATACCTTCACTCTAGTCTCACAATCAATTTGGAAGTTTATAAACTTGAAATAAAGTAACATCAAACTCCAGTTTAACTCAGAGCAGCTGGAGTATCATGAAAAAGTAATTTCTCAGCCAATTTCCAAAGTAATAAGCTCATTTTCCTTTGGCTCTTCATTCGCATTTGGTAGATTTTTTAAAAAACAGGGAAGACCTTCAGCCTTTCCACCTGCTGTTTTTTGCTACTTTTATTGAAAAATGAGTATTTCAAATGTCAACTCAAAATACTTCAGGAAATCTTTACAACGGCCTTATTTCCTGAATGCATTCACAGACTCTCCTCTTGGCGGGGGGCGGGGGGAGTGGCTTTCTCTTAAGTTTAAATTAATGTGCTTTCTAGAAATCCTGAAGAAACTAGGCCATAACCAAAACACCAGAGAGAAGGCAGAGGATGTGAGACACTATCTCAGCCTTTGAGTAGGCCCCTCCTTCTCTCAGGGATAAGTGAAAAGGAACATTTGGGATTGTGAGATATTTTTTCTTAAAGAGACTAAGTTTGTCCTGGATGGCTTGATTTGCACTCCTGCGGGACCAAGATATCAGTTTGGTTTAATAGTTCCTACTCCAGTAATATGAAAAGCTTGGTCTTACCTTCTTCCCAGCAGCTCCATCTTCTCCTGGTACTCCTGGTTGTCCTGGGAGCCCTACTGAGCCTGGCTCCCCCTGGTGGATGAACAAATATTTTATTTCCCAAAAGTTCATGCCTCCATTCTGAGGTACTTGCAATTGGATGTATTTTAGTGTCTGAGAAACGCCTCCGTGAAATCTGATTAGTAATTAATACTAAACCATTTGATCTTTGGAAGTTACTTAACATCCCTAAGCCTTAGTTTTTGATTCTATTTTTATGGGCTGAATTGTGACCCCAAAAAGATATGTTGACGTCCTAACTCTTTGTACCTGTGAATGTAACCTTAATTGGAAACACGGTCTTTGCAGATTTAATCAAGTTAAGATGAAGTCATTACAGGAGGCCCTAATTCAGTATAATAGATGATATAATTTGGCTCTGTGTCCCCACTCAAATCTTATCCGAATTGTAATTCCAAGTGTTGGAGGAGGGGCCTGGTAGGAGGTGATCGAGTTATGGGGGTGGACCTTCCCCTTGCCATTCTCATAATAGAGTTCTCATGAGATCTGGTTGTTTAAAAATGTGTGTGTAGTACGCCCGCCTTCACTCTCTCACTCTCCTGCTGCTCCACGTGAAGATGTACCTGCTTCCCCTTCACCTTCTGCTAGGATTGCAAGTTTCCTGAGGCCTCCCAAAAGCCAAGCAGATGCCAGTATCATGTTTCCTGTGCAGCCTGCAGAACTGTAAATCAACTAAACCTATTTTCTTTATAAATTACCTAGTCTCAGGTAGTTATTTAAAGCAATGACAGAATGGACTAATACAATGGGTATTATAAGAAGAGGAAAATGCCTCCTGAAGACAGACACATAGGGAGAGCACCATGTGACAAGAGAGGCAAAGACTAGAGTGAGCATCTGCTAGGCAAGGCATGCCAAGGATTGACAGGCACCCCCAGAAGCTAAGACGAGACCAGGAAGCATTCTCCCTTACAGGTTTTGGAGGAAGCATAGCCCTGCAGACTGATTTTGGACTTCTAGCCTCTAGGACTGTGAGACAATAAATTTCTGTTGTATTAAGCCACTCAGTTCCTAGTACTTTCTTATGTCAGCTCTAGAAAACTAATATAAAAGTGAAATAACAAATTTGTGCCCTAACACCACTTCCAGCTCTAATATTCAGTAATTCCACTTTCTTTCAAGTTAATTTATGATTAGTAATAAATCCTTTAAAATGTTCAGGAAAAAATATGCTACTTTCAAACAGTTTAAAGTATCTTTATGGCATTTATTAATAGCAACAAAATGGAAAATAATTGGAAGTAACTTCAACTAACCTAAACAAGCCAGTGGAAAAAAGCACCGTAAATCTAACACTAAGTAGATGGAATGATAAAGATGAGAGAAGAAAATAATAAACTTGAAAACAAAAAGTAAGAAGATTCATAAAACTAAAAGGTAATGCCTTTTTTTTTTTCATTTGTTTGAGATGGAGTTTCACTCTTGTTCCCCAGGCTGGAGTTCAATGGTGCGATCTCGGGTCACTACCACCTCCGCCTCCCGGGTTCAAGTGATTCTCCTGCCTTAGCCTCCCGAGTAGCTGGGATTACACGCATGTGTCATCACACCTGGCTAATTTTGTATTTTTAGTAGAGACGGGGTTTCTCCATGTTGGTCAGGCTGTTCTCGAACTCCTGACCTCAGGTGATCTGCCTGCCTCAGCCTCCCAAAGTGCTGGGATTACAAGCGTGAGCCACCATGCCTGGCTGGTAATGCCTTTTTAAAAACGAATAAAAGTGAATACATTTCTAATAGGAATGATTAGGTTTTTTTAAAGATACCAATAAACAATATTAAAAAAGAAAGATATAACTATAAATACAGTAAAATTTTTTTAAGTCATAGAAAATTGGTGATAAATTTTTAAAAATGTATTGAAAAACAATAATCTTTGAGAAAAATATGAATTATATAAATGCTGTAAAAAGAAATGAACAAGCTAGATAAACCAATACTATTAAATAAATTGAGTCAGTGATTAAAAGTCTCTACTTTGTCTCCCTCCAAGATCACAAGCTTAGTTGGTTTTACAGCAAGACTTACCAAACTTCTAAACTTTTGAAGAACAGTTATTCCCTATCTTATATAAACAGTTCTAAAAAAAAAAACAAAACAAACAAACAAACAAAAAAAAAACAGAAAAAGAGGGAAGTCTACCTAATTTATTTTATGAGGCTTATAAAGCCTTTTCAAAAAAATTATACAATGGCAAGACAAGAAAACAAAATTATAGACCAGTCTCCCTATGAGATATAGTGCAATTTAAGCTTCCAATCAAATGCTTTAATTTCCCCCAGTGCCTGTATAAGTTTCCAAGTCATAATGCAGGGATTGAGAAACCAGGGAAAGTTCAGGCATCTCTCTAAGGAGACAAACATGTATCTGGGTGAGCCAAGGTATCAAAAGTTCACAGAGTAGATTACCAGAAGGAGTTACACAGAGAAAACTATCAGTATCTGCTGAGTATCCACTTTGAGTATTCAGTTGGGTACTGTTCAGTACATGTGTATGAAGAAACTACCCAAGGCCAGGAAAATAACCAACTTAAAAGATTAGAGAGAACTGACTTTGAACCAGGAATACTGCCTATTTCTACTTTCAAGAAATAAAACCTCACAATTCTGAGGGCATAAATTGGAGTTCTAAAAAGGGTCTCACCTCAACAGCTGGGAAAAATTAACCCTAGACTAAATGTTGTTGTAGTCTTACCTAATAAAACTTAAATGCAAGACCAAACTGGGTCAATCTGTTTTCAAGTAACTACAAAATATTCAAGAACAAAGCTCAAATTAGAGGAATACAAAAATATCCAACATGCAAAAAGATAAAATTCACAATGTTGGGCATTCAATAAAAAACTACTCAGCCAGGCATAGTGGTACATGCCTGTAATCCCAACTACTCAGGAGGCTAAGGCAAGAAGACAGCTTGAGCCCGAGAATTCAAAGCAAGCCTGGGCAACATAGCAAGACCCCATCTTTAAAAATATTAATATTAATAATAATATTTAATTTAAAAATAGGCATTCAAAAAGGCTGAAAAATATAGCACTTTGTGTTGAGAAAAATCAACCCCATTGAAACTTGCCCACAAATAAAACCAGCATTAGAATTAGTAGGTAAGAACATTAAAAGTTATTATCACTATATTCCATACAGTCAAGAAACCAGAGGAAATTTAAACCATGTTAAATAGAGACATGGAAGATATATGAAGGATACAAATTAAAATTTTAGATTTGAAAATTACAATGTATGAGATAAAAAAACACTGGACAGAATTAAAAGCTTATTAGTGTCATGGAAGAAAAGATTAATGAACTAAAACATGTAGCAATAAAAGCTATCCTAAATTAAACACAGAGAGAAAAGAGACTGAAAAAGAATGAGCAGAGCACCAGTGAACTGTGAAATAACCTGAAACATCCAAATAATAGCCTGGCCAACATTATTAAAACCCATCTCTACTAAAAAATACAAAAATTAGCCAGGAGTAGGGGTGCATGCCTGTAATCCCAGCTATGTGGGAAGCTGAGGCATAGGATCACTTGAATCCAGGAGGCAAAGGTTGCAGTGAGTCAAGAGCATGCCACTGCACTTCAGCCTTGGTGGGAGTGAGACTCTGTCTCAAAACAAGAATAAAGTCCAAATATAAGTAAAACTGGAGTTCCTCAGGTGAGGAAGTGCTATTTCAAGAAATACTGGCCAAATATTTTCCAAATTTGTTGAAAACTATAACCCATAGATCTAAGAATATCAGTAACCAAGAATATCAATTAACTTCAAGCACAAGAAACATATCTAAGGGACATTATAATCACACCACTCAAAACCAGTGATGTAGAGAAAATCTCAAAAGCAGCCAGAGGAAAAAAGACATGTTGCATACAGAAACAAATATAAGGATAACAACAGATTTCTCATCAGAAACAATGCAAGAGAGAAGACAATCGAACAACATCTTAAAAGTACTAAAAGGAAGATAAAGGAACTGCACACTCTAATTCTGTAACCGGAAAAAATAATAAGCAAAGATTTTTTTTTTTTGGAAGTTGATTTGGCAATTTCTTGGAACGCTAAATGAATACCTACCTTCTGACCTAGCCATTTCACTTCTAGGTGTTTACTCAAGAAAAATAAAAACAAATGTCCATACAAACACATATATAAATGTTCATAACAGCTTTATTTATAATATTCAAAATCTGGAAAAAAGCAAAATTTTTATCCACAGGTGAATGGATAAACAAATTGTGGCATATCCATATAATACAATAGTATTCCATAATATGAAGAAATGAACTGTTCATATATATGCTACAACATGGATCTTAAAATGATTTTGCTGAGTTAAAAGAAGCCAGAAAAATATCATAAAGTATATAATTCCATAAAAATCTAGAAAATGCAAACTAATCTATGATGACAAAAAACAGGTCAATGGTTAGTGGATAATTGGAAAGCAGATCTGTGGAAAGCATATTAGTGAACATACAAGAAGTTACAGAGGGATAGAAGGACAGATGGTAACTTCTGAGGGTTATAGAAATACTTATCATCTTGATTGCAGTGATGATTCCAAGGGTATATACATATCTCAAAACATTGCATTTTATACTTTAAACATGTACATTTATTATATGCCAATTAGATAATACATAGTTATTAAAAATAAAAGAAAAATCTTGAATAAAAGATTAGTCAGTTGAATGATCAACATAAAAAGTACACATAATGAATTGAGTTTATCTTAAGAATGCAAGGATGGTTTGACATGTGAAAACTCTGTAACTGTAATGTATCATATTAAGAAGTTAAAAGTGGAAAACAACACAATTATCTTAGTAGACACATAATTTGATAAAATCCAGTAATCATTTATATTTAATAAGTAACATTTGGTACAACCAAAAAAGAAGGGAATTACCTTAACCTAATAAAGGGTATCTATCAAAAACTTTCAGCAAATGTCACACTTAGAAGTGACATTTTAGAAGCACTTCTTTTGAAGTCATTTCTTTTAAACATTGTACAAGTGATCCTAGCAGTACAAAATGACAAAAAAATAATAAAAGGAGAGCTAAAAAAGAATAGGTAAAACTTTATTTTCAGACAATATGATTGTGTACATAGAGACTGAAAAAGCAAGAGATTCCACGGAGATTTCACAGGGTGGCTGGATACAAAATCAACATGCCAAAACAAACAAACAAACAAAGAAAACAAACAACAAAAAAACCCTTCTCCTATAGACCTAGACCTATACTAGTTAGTTAAAAGATGTAGAAAAAAATTCACAATTACAAAAATTTCTGCAAGGTATCTGGAAATAAATTTAACTAAAAAAGTACAAGACATTTATGGAAAAAATTACAAATATTTTCTTGAAAAGTTAGAGCTTTACTCTGTGGTATGAAAGACTTACTATTTAATTTGTAGATTTAGTGCAAACCAAATGTGGTATCCTGTTAAATTTGACAAGCCAACCCTAAAATATGTATCTTAGAGTCAATAATTACCAAGAAAGAAGATGAGAGTATTTTTCCTTTTAGATGACAGAACATTTTATAAATTTATTATAATCAAGACAAGGAGGTAATAGCACTGAGAGATATAAATAGAAAAATCGAGTAGAATAGAGAGCTCAGGCACTGATGCTCAAAATATGGAAGCCTGATATATGAAAGAGGTGGTACTGCAAATCAGTGTTGTAAAGATGGACTATTAAATAACTGATTCTGGGGTACTTGCTTATTTATTGTAATAAAAAATAGATCCCTACATTGACCCACACACAAAAATAAATTCTGTGTGGGTTAAATGCCTAAATTTTTAAAACAAAACAATAAAAATTTCAGAAAAAAATGCATAAGAGTATCTTTATGAATTTGAGGTCAAGAAATGTTTTAAAATAATATTCAAAAATCACAAATCATAAAGGGATACAAATATATCAGAATTTAAAACTTCTGTATACTAAGAAGTACTCTAAGTGAAAAAAATAAGTCACAGCCTAGGAGAAGATATTTGCAGTTTACATAACACAATAAGAGACATTTGTACACATTTCACATTTGCACAGATTTAGAGAAAAGAACACCATTACCTATTGCTAGCAGGAAGGTAAACTGGCACAAGCATTTTGGACAAGATTTTTTACAGTATCAAAATTGAAGACTCGCATGCTCTATGATCTTCCCATTCTACCTCTAGCTGTCTATCTTCTACAAGTCAAGAAACTTGTCCTCTAAATTATACAAAAGGAAATGGAATGTTTGTGGCAGCATTGTTGGCAAAATCAAAAAGAATGAGAAGCAATTTAAATATCCACCAACATGAAGATGAATAAATATAAAATGAGATATTTTCATATAGTGGAATACTATAATGCGATTAGTATCAATGAATTAGTGGCATATAAAAGCACAAATAAAACGTAAGGCTGACTATAAATATATTGCAGAATGATATATCATGTAAAGTTCAAGAACACAAAAAAAGCGATATATATTTTATGGATAAAAATGTGTAGGAAATTATAAAAACTTCAAAATAATGATAAACACCAAATTCATGATAATGATTATGTGTGAGGAGAGAAGGGAGGGCAGTGGGATTGGGGAGTGTCAGCAGGGACCTTCAGCCACACCTACAATGTTTCTTTTAAAAAGTCTAGAGTCAGTGTGGTAAAATGTTAACATTTGATAAAGCTGGGCTGTGGAATACACAGGTGCTCTTCGTATTGTTCTCTATATGGTGAATATATTTGAAACACTTCATTTTTGTTTTTTAAGACTGAGTCTCACTTTGTCGCCAGGCTGGAGTGCAGTGGCGCAATCTCAGCTCACTGCAACCTCCGCCTCCTGGGTTCAAGCGATTCTCCTGCCTCAGCCTCCTAAGTAGCTGGGACTACAGGCACACACCACCATGCCCAGCTAATTTTTTTTTTTTTTTTTTTTTTTGAGACAGAGTCTCGCTCTGCCACCCAGGCTCACTGCAAGCTCCGCCTCCTGGGTTCACGCCATTCTCCTGCCTCAGCCTCCTGAGTAGCTGGGACTACAGGCGCCCGCCACCATGCTCGGCTAATTTTTTTGTATTTTTAGTAGAGATGGGGTTTCACCGTGTTGGCCAGGATGGTCTCGATCTCTTGACCTCGTGATCCACCCACCTCGGCCTCCCAAAGTGCTGGGATTACAGACGTGAGCCACCACCCCCGGCCGAACCATACTTCATTTTTTAAAGTGAGTTTAAGATTGCATATGTCGTAAGTGGTGGAACTGAGATTTGAACTTGGGTAGTCTAACAGCTGAGCCTTACTATATTGTATATTGCCTCTCTGCCATTAACATGTATATAACATAATATGTTTGTATACATACATACACAGAGGCATATATTACATATATGTATAAACATATATGTCAAACTTGGCACTTAGTATACTGTGTAGCACATGGAAACCATGTAAAAATGTCAGCTACTATTACTATATTAATACATTTTTATCCTTTGTAATGATATGCTTATATATGTAACATGTATATTCTTCTTAGACCTGCATCTTACATATTCTTCTAATACTCAAATGCTTGTAAGAATATGACAATAACAACAGAACAATGGTGAAGTTGAGTGCTCAACATGGCTCTCTAGATCCTATATAACTTCAGGATGAGTTATAGAAACTGTGAAGGGCAAACTAAGTATTTGTTCACTTATTCAGCAGTATTTATTGAGAATCTATCATGTCCCCAAAGCTGGGGATTCCATAATAAACCAAGATAAACAAAGTGCCACCCCAGTGGAGTATATATTTTAGAGCAGCACTGTCCAAGAGGAATATAAAGCAAGCCATTCACATAATTATAGCTTTTGCAGTAGTAGTAGCCACACTTAAAAAGTAAAAGGAGCCCGTTAATATAGCATTAGATAACACATGCAGGATCTGTACTGCAATTAAATATAAAGGAAACCTTACATAATATTAAATAAAGTATCATATCACTTCTGAGCAGCAGTCAACTCACCTTTGGACCTTGTACTCCAATTCCCACTGGTCCTCGAGGGCCTGTAGGTCCCATTTGGCCTACTTCTCCCTAGTAAGAAAAGGGAGTATTTTAATACAGCAGCAAAGTGAAAATAATATATTCCTGCTGTTGATCTCCTAAAACCTGTCTTATATCAATAAAGTAAAACAGTTTCATATGCTCAATTCATATATATTGCCTGAAATCCCTTCAGATGGATGGATTTGCACCAGATTTGGAATCTATGTAAATGAAAAATATATATAATATTTGATGTATATATGGTCTGACTTAAAATATAGGCCATATAGCATATTCAGAATTGATTTTTAAGGAGCCCCTTGTGGAGGGTATCTGGAAAAGATAGGCAGCTGCATTCAAGAACAACTAAAATTGGCACAGGAAAAGGCAAGGTAACTGCTGATCAAGAGCAATGTCATAAGCAGAGAACACAACTTGAGCTTTTAAGGACAAGCTCCAAATCAAAACTCTCAAGAATAGTCAGAGTGCTCCATTGAGGGGCTTCTCACACGTACAGCTCTAAGGAGTGAGTTCTAAGGTGAGCAGTCTCAGAGAAGCATTTTATTTATTTAACAATGATTCATGATTCTTAGAAGTAATATTAAGGATAACTAGTTAAATAAGTGCCATGCTCCTCCTCAAGGAAAAAATAATAGTTCCAATCTATGAGATAGTTTGATTCCCAAGTACATAAAACATTTTTATTTGTTAGGTCATTTCTGATCCCATCTCTTTAGCTATGGTTTTAGTAGTTGGACCTACTGTCAGAGTGGTGGTGAGAATGAAAGTTAGCCAACCTAGAAAGACACATAACCACTAGTTGCCTCTGTTAATATTACTGCTTGAGTTGCTAGAATAGGATCTCATAAGTAAAAGTAACAAAGAAAACAACAAATGAAAATTGCATAAGTAAAACTTTCTTAAAGCATAAAGAATACATATTACATTTTCTAAATTGTCAGGAATATCAGTAACATTTTGCATTAAGTAGAGATCTCTGATTAAGTTCATTCTATCTGCTGTCTTCTAAATGCACTGGCACTGATTAGAAAACAGCAATTATACTATAGATATATTAAACTCTGCTCTCATTTACAAAGTTACCTTGGAACCAGGTAAGCCTTGTCCTGGGGGCCCTTGTGGACCAGGTGGACCAATAGGACCTTGGATTCCCTTTAAAATAAAATTTTATAAAATAGTATTAGTGAAATTAAGTAGTTTCAAATCCTCTAAAGTGAAACTTTAGTTCAAACTCCATAATAAGTTACTTATACTCAATAAACATTTGTGGAGTGGGGTGGCAGAGGCTGCTAGTTAAACCACAATTTGCATTCTTCCCTATTTCCATATTAGGAGAAATTTTAGCTGGCCCATATGTCTGCCTAGAATAAAGACCATGTTTCTCAGTCCCTGTTGCAGCCAGGAGTGGCCATGTGGGCTAGATTCTAGCCAATGGGATGTGAATGAAGTGATGTATGTAATTCCTGGTTCATGCTAAAAGAAGAGGTATGCCTTCTCCTTTCCTTTTCCTCTTCTTCAGTAGCTGGAATTAAGAGAGGGTGGCCATCCAGGATCACGCAGATGAGGACAGCACCCACAGTATGGCAGACTAACAAGACTGATTAATACAGTCACTATACCAGCTTGGAGTTTTAAGTAAGGAAAATAAAATTACATCTAGTTAACCTATTTCATATCTCTGTCACATGCAGGCAAACCTATATCCCAGTTGTCCCAATATATATGTATCAGGATAGTAAATTGAAGGTTTGACCTAGGCTCTAAGAAGCAATAGTCAGTAGATTCCAAATTGAAGAATGTTCAAACACTTGACTCTCTCCTTCACACTATAAAGGAGGTTTTTACACGTGGGTATAAAAAGGGATGTGCACATATATGTACATGTGTATATGTGGTTGTTTATATTTCACTCTATTTTGTAAAAGATCTGAGTTGATCAAGCCTCCAAATATTTAACAGAAATCTGTGGGCCATTTAAGAGATATTGTAAACATGTTGCTGGAAACAGAAGTTCCCTTATAAACACATGAGGGAAAACACTTATTTTTATAAAAGAAATAGGAAGATCGAATATAACAAGAATGTAATGGATAAACACATAAAATTAAAGATAAGAACATTGAATAACTGAGGTTAAATTTAAGTAAATGAACAGAGGTTAAATTTAAGTAGAATTTATATCATTTGTCTTAAAAGGTAAATAAATGATTTTCTTGCTCAGATCATTTTACAAATAGAGGTCTCATTTCCAATTGAGATCAGCTCTATAAGGACACATCTACCCAAAATTCTTTTTCTTTTTGAAAAGAAGAAAAGGGGGTGAGAAAATGAAAGACGTACAAGAGTTGTTTCGTTTTGTTTTGTTTTGTTTTGTTTCCCAAGCTGAAGAACAACAACCTCCACCAAGGAACAGCATTAAAGGCAACGAGAAGCTGTAGGTAGGAGGTCCAGAATTCACAGGCCATCTGGACAGACTTGTCTTTGAACCTCACGTTTAGCCCCATAGTAGTGACTCAGCACCAGGAGCACCGCAAGACCCAAGATGTGACAGCATTGTCCAGCCACTTTTGGGATCAGTAAGCCCCTGCTAAAACCAACAAATAAACTACAAGGCTTGAGAATGTCTGCTGGTATCATCAAATCATGATTTGAGTTGCCCAAATATCCAGCTCTTAATTATTATCTAAATATTTATACAGTTATCTTGGCTTCTTCTGTACCTTAAGATTCCTAGGACCTCTGTCAAGGGCAAGGGAATGGAAAAAGGAGTCATACCCAACTTTGCTGTTGTTTGGACTAACAAAAAAAGTAATAACAACAATAAATTAGCAGACAATTAGAAATAAACCCAAAGTTAATCTCAACAATGACATTTGGAATTATCTCATTTTTTAAATTCTTCCATTCTCCCAATACCCTAGATAAAGCATTATTCATTCTCTAAGCAATAGAATAATTCAAACCTTAATCATAAATCTTAATCGTAAATCTTAATCAAACCTAACCTGCCACTTTCTAACCAGGAGATATTTAGCATAAAACTGGATTTGTTGGTCAGTTTGATTATGAGACTGCATAAGTATACGGTAAACAACAAAGCATACGGTAAACAAAAAACTACATGGTTAACAACAGTAGAGAGTACTGTTATACTATCTTCACATTATTTAGATTTATCACAATACCCAGATTTTCCAAAAGTTATCAGAAGATTTTGGAAGTGGTTCTAATCACGAACGTAGACATTCTTACAGATCTTTCTTTTCTTCTCACCAACGGGCCAGGTGTCATTTATAAATTTTCTCTGTGGTTTGCTTCTATTCAAGAAGGGTGCCCCTTAAACTAAGTGGTTACTTCTGATCCTGGTCCAAGTTTTAACTATAATACTTTTTTAAAAATTGGTATGTAGCTTGTTGGAGTGGTTGGTGGGGGGATACTACTCTACTCCTTTGGGAGAGAGTGGGGTTCAATTTTCACAAAGCTTCAAGGAGAAAAAAAATATACAAACCAGCAGGTAAGTAAACTGTTGTTCCCAAGGGGAACTAAAAATATTGCACCAAAACCTTTACCTTGTTAATTAGGTTTTAATGTTAAAAGTCACAGCCTCATGAAACACACTACCTATTTTTTAAGCCTTTGGAAGTTCTAAAAAATAATATCTTCTTATGAAACCATCTTATCCTTCCCTATATTCATTTCTGGACTTATACTCCATTGCAATTAACTGTCAAACACACTCATAGCTGTTTGCAGGACTGGCCTTCAATGAAGACCAAGATGGGGCTAGAATGTTCTGCACTGAAGGGAAAGGAAGAATGCATTAATTACCTGTTCCCCTTGACTCCCGATTCCAGGGATCCCCATTGGTCCTTGGGGTCCCACAGGTCCCATATCCCCCTGCACAGAAATATAACATTAAAACAAAATCTTATTATTTCATACTTTGCTAACCTGGAATTAGGCTATGTTAAAATCTATCTTTATACCATAAAAAAAGTTCAACATGGAAAATTATAAAACTTTATTTTATTCCTTTTAAACAGTTTATAGTTCAAATTCTCCAAAATAGTAAATGACATTTTGCTATTCGGTCTAAGTTGGTGAGCATTTGTATAGGCTTATATTTATCAATCATTTTTCTCACAAACAAAAATTCCTAAATAGTTGTTATAACACAAACATTTTCTGCTAAGATTATAACAGAAATATTTAAAAGTAGAAAATTCATAGGATATAATAAAAATAGAATTTGAGAGATAAATTGAAGAAAAATATTTTTAAATTTTCTAAATACCCTTTCCCTCCAAATCTTATTTAAAATGCATTTTGAAAATTAAGAAATGATCTCAAGTGAATGCAGCAAAATTAAAGAGCCCTATTTTTCTTCTTCCATGAAATTGAGAAAAGAAAAAGTACCAACAAGAAGAACATCATTCATTCTTTCTGTGTCTTTATACAGATGTTTGTTGAGTGCCCATTATATGCCAGAAAGTGTTCCAAACACTCGGAAAACAACAGTGACCAAAACAGCTCAAAATCTCTGTCCTACGTTGAGCTTAGATTTTAGTAGGGGAAACAAGATAGTAATCAAGACAGGTAGATAAAATAACTAGTCTGTTGAATAATAAGTGTGAAGGAGAAAAATTAATCAGGGAAGAGAGGAGGCAGCGATGATTTTGGTTAAGATGTCCAGAGATGATGTCACTGATGAGAGGCAATGAGCCAGGTAGAAACCCAGAAGAAAAGCATTCCAGGCAGAGAAACAGCCAAAGCAAAGATCATGCCTGACATGTTCCAGAAACAGCAAGGAGACAGTGCTGGTGGAACCATCTCCATGAGGGAGAGCGGTAAACAATGAAGTCAGAGAATTATGGCAGTGGAGTCAGGTAGAAGGATTACTGGGGCCTTTGAGGCCATTGTAAGGACTTGGCTATTCTCTGAGTGAGATAGGAAGCCACTGGAGGGTTTTGAGAAGGGAAGTGAGAGATCTGACTTGTTTTATAAGGCCCCATCTGGAAGCTGTATGGAGAACAGACTGAAGGGAGGTCTACGTGAGAGATGGTGGGGCACAAAGCAGCGTGTTGAGAGCAGAGGTGGTGGGGAGTGCTCAGAACCTGGATAATGTTGAAGGTAGAGTAATGGGATTTGCTGAGGATTGAGAGGACTCCGGGATGTCTCCAAGGCTTTTGGCAGAATAGAGTTGTCATTGACCGAGAAGAAAAAGCCTGAGAGAAAAGCAAGGTTTGAGGTAGAGGGTGAGATCAGGAGTTCAGTTTTGGACATGTTTAGTTTGAGATGCCTAAAACGAACATTCGAATAGAGATATCAAGTAGGTGGGGGAGGCCTGGGATTAACATAAATTTGGGAGCCCACAGTATATAAATGATATTAAAGGCCATAATTGAGTGACTTTGCCAAGTAATGGAAAAAAGAGACGGTCCCAGGACTGAGCCTGCCCTTTAAGCACTCCAATCATTAGAGGTCAGAGATGAAGAAGCCGCAGCGGAGACTGAGAAGGAAGCAGCCAGAGAGACGAAGTGAAGAGAGTGTTTCAAGAAGGTGAGGGATCCATCTGTCAAATGCTACCAACAGGGCAAATAAATTGACAACAGAGAATTGACTACTGGATTGAGTAACATAGTTAAGATGTTCATTTTAATTGCAGTTGTATTTAGACTATATTAGGGCTGCAAAACTTTTAAACAGTTGGATAGTAAACATTTTGGACTTGAGGGTCATAATAACGTCTCTTTTGTAATTGATCAATGCTGCATTGGTAGTACAAAAGTAGCCATAGATAATACATAGTGAACAAGTATACCTGTGCTCCAATAACATTTTATTTATAAAAACAGGCAGCCAGCTCCACAGTTGGCCAATGTTTGAACTAAATAAATGTTTTTATGAAGAAAAATGTATCATTTAGCAGGCACGGTGGCTCATGCCTGTAATCCCAGCACTTTGGGGGGCTGAGGTGGGTGGATCACCTGAGGTCAGGAGTTCGAGACCAGCCTGACCAATATGGAGAAACCCCATCTCTACTAAAAATACAAAATTAGCTGGGCATGGTGTCACGTGCCTGTAATCCCAGCTACTTAGGAGGCTTAGGCAGGAGAGCTTGAACAGGGGAGGTGAATGTTGCGGTGAGCTAAGATCATGCCATTGTACCCCAGCCTGGGAAACAAGAGCGAAACTCTGTCTCAAAAAAAAAAAAAAGTATCATTAGATCAAACTTTATATAATATTAAATATATAGAACCTGTACTAAGAGATGCCCTGGAATACACTCCTTAGTGTTCTACTTTCTATCAACCCTTGATCTACATCAATATTATGGAAGGAAAACATAATGGACTCAAGTTCTGGCTCAGAGCTGGATTATTCTGATTCAGAACTTGATTTCTTATGCATCAGATATTGTGCTAAATGCTTTACATCCTTTCATTTATCCTCACAACAACCCCAGTAAAGTGGCGATCCCCATTTTTCAGATGAGCGTAAGTAACTCACCCGAGGTCACACAACTGTTAGATGGCAGAAGTGAGAGTCAAGTCCACTCTGACTCCAAAACCCAACTCACAGCCACTAGTTTGCAAATATTTGTTAAACACGTAAGAGAGGGTCCCTTTTTGTGCAGTGTTATTGACATTTAAATACTCACGCCATAAGTACAACTTTGTTTTGTACCTTTATATATGAGAGGCCTTATCAGAGGCATGTGTATATTATCACTTGAATCACAGACACCAAGGTCTCTGAATCTAGTGTTATATGTAAAAGAATAGGAAAGGAAGAAAGGAAAAAGAAGATAGTATTGAGGGAACAGCAGATAAAAGCTTTGCTATGTAATAATATCCTGATATTTCAAAGTGTTTTCTTTGCATGAGCTCCAGATGTAAAAATACATGCACCATGTCACAACACCACCTGAAAAAGTTAATTTACTGAACTCATAAAACAATGATTCTGTTGTATTCAGTTCTCACTGCTCCAAAGGAAGAAAGAGCATCTTACGTATTTTTTGGAGTTTTTTGGAGTATTTTGGAGCTGCAGTACAACCAGAGCTAAGAGACTTGAAAAAAGAATTGTATTGCATCTAAAATTCATATCACTATTTATTTCTGCTATTTAAATACAAACAGCTAGAAGAAATAACTACCAGCAAATGAAAATAAGTCACTCAAGATTGAAACCCAACACTTGATATAATCATGAATATCAATTGTTATTCCAGTATAATATACAATATAACGATATGCTTAAAGGCTGATATATAAATGACTCTGAATTGATATGAGCTCTCTGCTTTTTTACACATTTCTTATATCCTTCCCCCTCTGGCAGCTTCACTTCCACTGCTTTTTATGGCTGTATCAGCCTCTAGTAGCTTCTATCACCAGCCCCATTCCCATTTCTAATCTGGTATAATCTGCAGCTGTTTTAAGAAAACAAATAGCCAGTGAGAAAGAGAAAAGCAATCCCTAACAACGAGGAGCTGACCTGACCCTGGCAACTAGGCTATCGTGCCAAACACGAACAATTTGACAAATCACCAAGATCATACAAGGCCACCCCATGACTGTGATGGACCAAGAGGAAAGCCAGACTATTCCATAATTATATCTAAGCACAGACAAAAACAGCAAACACTGTACAAAACCCTCAAATGATCAAACATCTCCAATATTGGCTAAAATGAGTGATGGCTACTTCTACCAGTTATGACTCAGCCTAACTCCATTTGTCCCAACTTCTAGATGAGATTCATTAAATACCCAATCCTAAACTTATCTCCGATTATTGATAACATTCAACCCAGAGCCCATCCCTGATTCCTTTTTTTTTTTTTTTTTTTTTTTGAGATGGAGTCTCACTCTGTCACCCAGGCTGGAGTGAAGTGGCGCAATCTCAGCTCACTGCAAGCTCTGCCTCCCGGATTCACGCCATTCTCCTGCCTCAGCCTCCTGAGTCGCTGGGACTACAGGCATCTGCCACCATGCCCGGCTAATTTTTTTTTTTTTTTAGTAGAGACGGGGTTTCAATGTGTTAGCCAGGATGGTCTCGATCTCCTGACCTTGTGATCCACCCTCCTCGGCCTCCCAAAGTGCTGGAATTACAGGCGAGAGCCACCGCGCCTGGCCCTGATTTCTTAAATGATTCCCAAAAATCACCTAACACAAGCGCAAATCCTATGAAATATCTTTCATCCTCTTCCTGAGTTCCTGTAGGTTCATCGTATGTGGTCTCCCTCCCTACAGAGTCAACAAGCCTTGCTAAAACTCTGGATGGATTCCTGTTGGTCCTTGTGGGAGGGCATCAACACTAGTTTTCTTAAATGAGTTTCCTTATTTTAACCCAATTGAAAAATATTTTAAGATAATATATTTGAGTGGGAGCCTAGGGATGGATATACACTTCTATAACAAGGTCAAGTCAGTGTTTTTAACAACTATTTTCTTTACTAAGAAGAAATATCTTTTGATAACGTCTGGATTCAGAGCTGCTTTACTGATGGTAGAAGTCACTGGATGTCAGAACCCAAATAAGTGAGACATTACAATAAATAGAAATAATCAAGTTTCTCAGATCATAGGTCATCCTACATAATAACATATCTTGCATATACTAGATTCGGAGATCATGGTGGGCAGGAGGCAGGACTAGATTGCAGCTCCCACTCGGATGGAAAGAACAGCACGTGGAGGCTCGCATTGTGAACCTTTGCTCCAGAACGACTGCAGGAATACATTAGGAAAGCCATGAAAACCCATACTTGCTGAAGGAAATGGATTGCTCCTGCAGGACCCAGGAGACACCCCAAATATTATGAGTGCCCAAACTATGGAAATGGGAAAGGGAGATTGTCCGCCCCTGAACACATACCCCACTAGGTCTAGATTATGGAAGCTGAGTCAATTGATAGAGCCGAGCGAAATACAGGGGTAGAAGAAACAGTGGGAAAAATCCCTGTGGGCTCAGTGGGTCCCCTAGCAAGCCATCTCTGCCTCACATCACTGGGGTCCTTGAGGATGTCTGCCAGAGGCACTGGGAAAAGGCCACAGTGGGAAGGAAACCTCCAACTGAACTTTGTAACAATTTCAACAGATTGAGAAGTCTCCTGGTCAGAACTCAGGAAAGGGCGTGAATCCAGTGTGCAGACTCCACAGGCAGGGGAAGAAGGAAAGCTCTACTGACTTTCCTAGTTGGGAGGCGGGAAGCCTGGGACAAGTTCTCAACCCTGCTCACCCACTGCCTGGAAACAGACTCCATGTTGTTGGAGGGGCACAGTGGGAGCGAGACCGGCCCTTCGGTTTGCATGGGAGCTGGGTGAGACCTGTGACTGCCGGCTTTCCCCCACTTCCCTGACAACCTGCATGGCACAGCAGAGGCAACCATAATCCTCCTAGGTACACAACTCCATTGACCCTCATCCCCCACAGCAACCACAGCAAGACCCGCCCTAGTAGAGTCTGCGCTCAGACACACCTAGCCTTGCTCCCACTTAATAGTCCTTCCCTATCCACCCTGGTAACTGAAGACAAAGGGCATATACTCATGGGAGTTCTAGGGCCCCGTCCACCACCTATTGCTTCCCATACTACCATAGCTGATGCTCTCTTGAAAGCACTACCTCCCAGCAGGAGGCCAACCAGCACAAAAATACTGCACTAACCAACAAAAGCTAAGGACCTTCACAGAGTCCATTTCACCCCCCTGCCACCTCCACTGGAGCAGGTGCTGGTATCCATGGCTGAGGGACCCACAGATGGTCCACATCATAGGACTCTGTGCAGACAGCCCCCATTACCAGCCTGGAGCCCAGTAGACTTGCTGGGTGGCTAGATCCAGAAGAGAGAGAACAATCACTACAGCTCAGCTCTCAGGAAGCCACGTCCCTAGAAAAATGGTGAGACTACTACATCAAGGGAACACCCCATGGGACAAAAGGAATTTAATGACAGCCTTGAGCCCTAGAACTTCCTTCTGACAGAGCCTACCCAAATGAGAAGGAACCAGAAAACCAACTCTGGCAATATGACAAAACAAGGTTCTTTAACACCCTCCAAAAAATCACACTAGCTCACCAGCAATAGATCCTAACAAGAAGACATCCCTGATCTACCTGAAAAAGAATTCAGGAGGTGAGTTATTAAGCTAATCAGGAAGGCACCAGAGAAAGGTGAAGCCCAATGTAAGGAAATTTTTAAAATGATAAAAGAAATGAAGGAAGAAATATCCGATGAAATAGATGGCATAAATAAAAACAATCAAAACTTCAGGAAACATGGATGCACTTATAGAAATGCAGGCTAGGCACGATGACTCACGCCTGTAATCCCAACACTTTGGGAGGCCGAGGCAGGTGGATCACCTGATGTCAGGAGTTTGAGACCAGCCTGACCAACATGGAGAAACACCGTCTCTACTAAAAATACAAAAATTAGCCAGGCGTGGTGGCGCATGCCTATAATCCCAGCTATTCGGGATGCTGAGGCAGGACAATCACTTGAACCCAGGAGGCGGAGGTTATGGTGAGCTGAGATCATCATTGCACTCCAGCCTGGGCAACAAGAGCGAAACTCCACCTCAAAAAAAGAAAGAAATGCAAAACCCTCTGGAAACTCTCAGCTATAGAATTTAACAGGCAAAAGAAAGAACTTCAGAGCTCAAAGACAAGGTTTTCGAATTAACCCAATCCAACAAAGACAAACAAAAAAGAATAAGAAAATATGAACAAAGTGTCCAAGAAGTCTGGGATTATGTTAAGCAACCAAACCTAGGAATAATCGGTGTTCCTGAGGAAGAAGAGAAATCTAAAAGTTTGAAAAATATATTTGGAGGAATAATCGAGGAAAACGTCCCCACCCTTGCTAGAGAATTAGACATCAAAATACAAGAAGCTCAAAGAACACCTGGGAAATTCATCACAAAAAAGATCATCACCTAGGCACCTTGTCACCAGGTTATCTCAAGTTAAGATGAAGGAAAGAATCTTAACAGCTTGTGAGGCAAAAACACCAGGTAACCTAAAAATGACAATCTATCAGATTAACAGCAGATTTCTTAACAGAAACCCTACAAGCTAGAAGGGATTGGGGTCCTATCATCAGCCTCCTCAAACAAAACAATTATCAGCCAAGAATTTTGTTTCCACTGAAACTAAGCTTCATAAATGAAGGAAAGATACAGTCTTTTTCAGACAAACAAATGCTGAGAGAATTTGCCACTACCAACCCAGCACTACAAGAACTGCCAAAAGGAGTTCTAAATCTTGAAACAAATCCTGGAAACACATCAAAACAGAAACTCTTTAAATTATAAATTTCACAGGACCTATAAAACAAAAATACAATTTTAAAAAAAAGGTATACAGGCAACAAATAGCATGATGAATGGTACCTCACATCTCAATACTAACATTGAATGTAAATGGCCTAAATGCTCCACTTCAAAGATATAGAATTGCAGAATGGATAAGAATTCACCAACTAACTATCTGCTGACTTCAGGAGACTCACCTAACACATAAGAACTCACTTAAACTTAAGGTAAGGGGATAGAAAATGACATTTCATGCAAATGGATGCCAAAAGCAACCAGGGGTAGCTATTCTTACACCAGATGAAACAAACTTTAAAGTAGCAACAGTTAAAAAAGACAAAGGTCATTATATAATGATAAAAGGCCTTGCCCAACGGGAAAATATCACAGTCCTAAATATATATGCACCTAACACTGGAGCTCCCTAATTTATAAAACAATTACTAATATACCTAAGAAATGAGACAGACAGCAATACAACAACCGTAGTGCACTTCAATACTCCACTGACAGCACTAGACAGGTCATCAAGACAGAATGTCAACAAAGAAACAATGGATTTAAACTATACTCTGGAACAAATGGACTTAACAGATACTTACAGAACGTTCTACCCAACAACCACAACATATACATTCTACTCAACAGTGCATGGTACTTTCTCCAAGATAAAGCATATCAAAGGCAACAAAACAAGCCTCAGTAAGTTCAAGAAAATTGAAATTATACCAAGCAGTCTTTCAGACCACAGTGGAATAAAACTGGAAATCAACTCCAAAATGAACCTTCAAAACCATGCAAATACATGGAAATTAAATAACCTGCTCCTGAAAGATCATTGGGTCAAAAATGAAATCAAGATGGAAATTTAAAAATTCTTCGAACTGAATGACAGTAGTGACACAACCTATCAAAACCTCTGGGACACTGCAAAGGTGGTGATAAGAGGAAAGTTCATAGCCCTAAATGCCTATATCAAAAAGTCTGAAAGAGCACAATCTAAGGTCACACCTCAAGGAACTAGAGAAACAAGAACAAACCAAACCCAAACTCAGCAGAAAGGAAATAACCAAGATCAGAGCAGAACTGAATGAAATTGAATATAAAAAATTCAAAAGATAAATGAAACAAAAACTCGTTCTTTGAAAAGATAAATTTGTTGGGTGTGGTGGCGCACGCCTGTAATCCCAGCACTTTGGGAGGCCAAGGCGGGCGGATCAGAAGGTCAGGAGATTGAGACCATCCGCTAACACGATGAAACCCCATCTCTACTAAAAATACAAAAAAGTCAGTTGGGTGTGGTAGCGGGCGCCTGTGGTCCCAGCTACTTGGGAGGCTGAGGCAGGAGAATGGCATGAACCCAGGAGGCGGAACTTGCAGTGAACCGAGATCGTGCCACTGAACTCCAGCTTGGGGGACAGAGCAAGACTCCGTTTCAAAAAAAAAAAAAAAAAAGACAAAGAAAGGAAAAGATAAATTGATAGACCATTAGCAAGATTAACCGAGAAAAGAAGGGAGAAAATCCAAATAAGCTCAATTAGAAATGAAACAGGAGATTTACAACTGGCACCAAAAATCAAAAGAAATCCAAACAGAAATCCAAAAGATCATTCAAGGCTACTATGGACACCTTTATGCGCATAAACTAGAAAACCTAGAGGAGATGAATAAATTCCTGAAAAGATACAACATTCCTAGCTTAAATCAGGAAGAAGTAGATACCCTTAACAGACCAATAACAAGCAGTGAGATCGAAATGGTAATTTTAAAATTACCAACAAAAAATGTCCAGGACTAGACGGATTCACAGCAAAATTCTACCAGACATTCAAAGAATTGGTATCAATCCTATTGACACTATTCCACGAGATAGAGAAAAAGGGAACCCTCCCTGAAACATTCTATGAAGCCAGTATCACCCTAATACCAAAACCAGGAAAGGACATAACCAAAAGAGAAAACTACAGACCAATATCCCTGCTGAACATAGATGCTAAAATCTTTAACAAAATACTAGCTAACTGAATCCAACAATATATAGAAAAGATAATCCACCATGATCAAATGGGTTTCATACCAGGGATGCAGGGATGAGTTTAACATACACAAGTCAATAAATGTGATATACCACATGAACAGAATAAAACAGGCTGGGCACGGTGGCTCACACCTGTAATCCCAGCACTTTGGGAAGTCAAGGCAGGTGTATCACTTGAGATCAGAAGTTCGAGACCAGCCTGGCCAACATGGTGAAACCCCATCTCTACTGAAAATATAAAATTTAGCTGGATGTGGTGGTGGACACCTGCAATCCCAGCTACTCAGAAGGCTGAGGCAGGAGCCTTCTGCTTCAACCTGTGAGGTGGAGGTTGCAGTGAACTGAAATGGTACCACTGCACTCCAGCCTGGGCAACAAGTGAGACCCTGCCTCAAAAAAACAAAACAACAAACAAAAATCACATGATCATCTCAATAGATGCAGAAAAAGCATTTGACAAAATCCAGCATCACTTTATGATTAAAACTCTCAGCAAAATTGGCATACAAGGAGCAAACCTCAAGGTAGTAACAGCCATCTATGACAAACCTATAGCCAACATAATACTGAATGTAGAAAAGCTGAAAGCATTTCCTTTGAGAGCTGGAACAAGACAAGCATGCCCACTCTCACCACCCCTCTGCCACATAGTACTGGAAGCCCTAGCCAGAGCAATCAGATTAGAGAAAGAAATAAAGAACTTCCAAATTGGTAAAGAGGAAGTCAAACTGTCTGTTTGCTGATGATGTGATTATTTCCCTAGAAAACCCTAAAGACTCCTCCAGAAAGCTCCTAGAATTGATAAAAGAATTCAACAAAGTTTCCAGATACAAAATTAATGTATACAAATCAGTAGCTCTTCCATACACCAAAAGCAAGCAAGCTGAGAATCAAATCAAGAACTCAACCCTTTTTACAATAGCCGCGAAAAATAAAATAAAATACTTAGGAATATACCTAACCAAGGAGGTGAAGGACCTCTACAGGGAAAACTACAAAACACTGCTGAAAGAAATCATAGATGACACAAACAAATGGAAACACATCCCATGCTCATGGATAGGTAGAATCAATACTGTGACAATGACCATTCTGCCGAAAGCAATCCACAAATTCAATGAAATTCCCATCAAAATACCACCATCATTCTTCACAGAATTAGAAAAAACAATTCTAAAATTCATATGGAACCAAAAAAGAGCCCACATAGCCAAAGCATGACTAAGCAAAAAGAACAAATCTGGAGGCATCAATTACCTGATTTCAAACTACACTATAAGGCCATAGTTACCAAAACAGCATGGTACCGGTATAAAAATAGCCACATAGACCAGTGGAACAAAATAAAGAACCCAGAAATAAACCATCATACTTATAGCCAACTGATCTTTGACAAAGCAAACAAGAACATAGAGTGGGGAAAGGACACCCTATTCAACTGGAATAATTCAGCTGTAATAATTGGCAAGCCACATGTAGAAGAATAAAACTGGATCCTCATCTCTCACCTTATACAAAAATCAGCTCAAGATGGATCAAGGACTTAAATCTAAACCTGAAACTATAAAAATTCTAGAAGATAACATTGAAAAAACCCTTCTAGACATTGGCTTAGGCAAGGATTTCATAATGAAGCACCCAAAAGCAAATGCAATAAAAACAAAGATAAATAGCTGGGACCTAAACTAAAAAGCTTTTGCACAGCAAAAGGAACAGTTAGCAGAATAAACAGACAACCCACAGAATGGGAGAAAATCTTCACAATCTATACATCCGACAAAGGACTAATACCCAGAATCTTCAATGAACTCAAACAAATTATCAAGAAAGAAACAAACAATCCCATTAAAAAGTGGGCTAAGGACATGAATACACAATTCTCAAGAGAAGATATACAAATGGCCAACAAACATGAAAAAATGCTCAACACCACTAATGATCAGGGAAATGCAAATCAAAACAACAATGTGATACCACCTTATCCTGCAAGAATGGCCGTAGTCAAAAAATCAAAAAATAATAGATGTTGGCGTGGATGCAGTGAACAGTGAACACTTCTACCTTGCTGGTGGGAATGTAAACTAGTACAACCAGTATGGAAAACAGTGTGGAGATTCCTTAAAGAACTAAAAGTATAACTATCATTGGATCCAGCATTCCCACTACTGGATATCTATCCAGAGGAAAAGAAGTCTTATACGAAAAAGGTACTTGCACATACATGTTTATAGCAGCACAATTTGCAATTGCAAAAACATAGAATCAACCCAAATGCCCATCAATCAATGAGTGGATAAAGAAACTGTGATACATATATTATAGTGTGTGTGTGTGTGTATATACACATATATGATGGAATACTACTCAGCCATAAAAAGGAATAAATCAATAGCATTCGCAGTGACCTGAATGAGATTGGAGACTATTATTCTAAGTGCAGTAACTCAGAAATAGAAAACCAAACATCGTATGTTCTCACTCATATGTGGAAGCTAGGCTATGAGGATGCAAAGGCATAAAAAAGACACAATGGACTTTGGGGTCTCAGGCAAAAGCATGGGAAGAGGGTGAGGGATAAAAGACCACAAATTGGGTTCACTATATACTGCTTGGGTGATGGGCACACCAAAATCTCACAAATCACCACTAAAGAACTTATGTAACCAACACCACCTGTTCCTAAATAACCTATGGAAATAAAAAAAATTAATTTTAAAAAAAGAACATACTAGATTTATAATTAACCAGATACCTGTGTGGCATGGTTGTCATGTATATAGTTCAGAAATGTACATACATAAAAAACGATGACAATTTTATTGGCATTGTTTCTAGTGTATACCCTATTATACAGTACCTTGTCCCCTTTGATTGACAGGCCTTGTAATCCCTGTGGGCCAGTTGGTCCTTCAGAACCTTTTTCACCCTGAAAGTACAAGGGAAGGATATCAATGCACCAACCAAAATCCGAATTTTAAAAGAGTTTACATTACAAATACTATGAATTGTGCTTCAAAATTATTTTTTAAATCAAGCATCCATAGTCATTGTTTACTACAAACGGATAATTCTAATTGACTCTGAGATTTGCAACTTGCAAAAAATACATTAGTCATAACACTTAAACAAGAAGGAAGCTATCCAAGCAAAACACATATGTAGCATCCCTGAAGTTAGAAAAGAGCTCAGTTCCCAATTTAAACAAAAATATTCTGGAAATGGAGCACCTAATCAATCACGTAGTGTAACTAGCTGGATCAAGCCTCCTTTTTCTTAATATTGCTGAAACTGGGTCCATCACAAAAGGAAAATTTCTCTCTCATACTAATATGTGAACGAATACTTGCTAGGATTAGATCACTAAGTTTTTTTGTCTGTGTTTATAAACATTCATTGAAAATTTATGTTTAAAAGAATTCATGGAAAATCTTCTTGGATATGCTTCTATAGTTACATGACCTAAGTGAACAACTCTGTCCTTAATATAATTTATATTGTCATAATACTTCATGCATTTTTATGAAAAATAAACCATATAATCAATCAGAAGTAGCATTCATTTAATAAATTTATTAGAACCAAGAGTAAAATCAAAGAACATTTACAAATTAGCCCCAAATAGCACATACAGAGAACACCCATTGGTCTGACTGGTTGAGGAATGAAATATTCTGACTAATGGGTTCTTCTGATCATTACCACAGAATATAACTGCATATACTTGACCCTATAACAGCACAGAACATGATGTGTTCTTTCTTTGATGAGATAGAGGTCAGCGCCCATGAGCTATTACATACAAGAGTATCACTAACGTATGATGATACTTTATATGATATAAAAGTATGTTGAACCTGTCGTTATGAAATACCCTGGAATACTCTTCTTAATGTTTCACATATTCATTTCCCATTTATTTCTTTCTCTTTAAAAAACACAGATTTTAAAGAGAAATAATTCTATTTGAATTTTTCAGATTATTTGGGCTACACATAAATAGAAATAGAAATTTACTAAGTGCCAAAAAAATTTCAAACTGTGTATTATAAAATTTTCTGTGATGTCATGCCAAGTCGCTGACCTGTCTTCTGATAGTGATACTGTGATTAGTCAGAGGTGTTAGTAATATCCCTTTATCCAACATATTATTTCCATTATCATGGCAAATTAAAATGTGTTTGTTAACAAGGGCATCTTTGTCACTCAAACTGAGGATGAATTATTTGTTTTTATCTAATTGTTTTCCCTCTAGTAGAGATTTAGGATTCTCATAGGTAATTGAATATTGATCATGGTGGAAGAAGCTGAGAATGAAATGCACTTTTAGAGCATGAGGCCATACTGAGAAGGTCATATCTTAGTAACCTGATGGAATGACTGATGTGGAGGGTCTCAGCCACTTAGAAAGCTGCATGTACTTCTCTGGGCAGTATGTGTGTATATGCATGTGTGTGTTTTGAGGGAAGACTTTGGAAATAAAGGAAGAAGGACTCCAAAATGTATCTTTACATACTCTGAAACATTGTCGATGCTGCTCAAAGTATTTTGGAAAACCCTTTTTAACGTGGCCTTCAGCAAATGTGCCAAAGATTATATACAAACTGCCTATAGCAGAGGACAGCAAACTACAGCCCACAAGCCAAATTCAGCCCACTGCCTGTTTTTTTTATTATAAATATAGTTTTATTGGAACAGTCACATTCATTCATTTATACACTGTTTATGGCTGCTTTCGAGCTACAACAGCAGAGTTAAGCAGTTACAGCAGATACCATATGGCTCACAAAGCCTAAAATATTTGCTATCTGCCCCTTTACAGAAAAAAGTTTGCCAACCCTTGGTACAGAACAACTTGAGCTCAAGAATTATATACGGGAAATGATAGGAAATTCTCAATGGCCAGGTAAAAAGGAGGTTTTTTTTTTTTTTTTTTTTTTTTTTTTTATTCTTTTTTTTTTTTTTTTTTTTTTTTTTCTGTTTTTGTTTTTTTTTTTTTTTTGTTTTTTTTTTTTTTTTTTTTTTCTTTTTTTTTTTTCTTTATCTTTTGTAACATTTTGTTCCTGTGGTAAAATCTTCTTTCTTATTATATTGATGGCAGTACTATTACAGATTGGTTTCTTATCTGTGTTTCACAAACAAAGCTGTGAGCAAAGCATTGCCATAGCTACACATAATGATTTAACTTCTGGGCATAAGGATGTTATTTATCACTGTGGCTTTAATGACTGCAAACTACTTTAAGAGATTTTTCTAATTTCATGTGTAGTAATTACATGAAGTAGAAGTCTTTCAATTACTTATTTGTAGTTCCAAATTTTACTGTACTTTCACATTACAGGGAAAATTACATATTCCTTCATTTAATAGAATAAAGATGGTCAGAAAAATACTTAACTTCTAAAAATTGGCTAGGACACATTTTTAAAATTTGTAATTCATGAGCATGCAAGACAAAGCACCTTTTCCTGGTACTGAAGGTATTGTTACCTTTGGTCCTGGAAATCCTTCTCCGGGTAAGCCCCTCTCTCCTGGTACTCCCTCAGGACCACGGGGACCCTGGTTAGGATAGGAGAAAATGAGGAGCAGGAGGAGAGAGAAAATGGAAGGAGGAGTGATGAAAGGGAGGAAAGAGGAAGAAAGAGAATGGTTATATTTCAGTTCACATGCAAAAGAAGAAAAAATGGATAGTTGGATCTGTACTAAACATGTACAGGCTTTTTCTACTTTATTAGTTCCTAAATACTACAGTATAATAACTATTTACACAGCATTTATGTTGTATTAGGTATTATAAGCAATCTAGAGATGATTCAAAGTATACCAGACGTGCATAGTTTATTTGCAAATACTATGCCGTTTTATACAAGGGACTTGAACATCTGTGGACTTTGATATCTACAGAGGTCCTGAAACCAATCTCCCATGAATACCAAGAAATGGCTAATGACTGTAGCTCTATTTAAATTTTTACTGAGAATCCTTCTAGTAATCTCCATACTGATCAGTAGAATTGTTGAGCTATGAAGAATAATATTCCCATTGTATTAAATACTCGTTCCATTTGATTGGCATAAAATGTTCTATTCCAGTGTTCTCAAAGTAGAAGAAAATGGAAATTAAATGGTGCTTTGAAATAAGAATTAAGAAATAAATTATCTGAGGAAATGCTAAAAATCTAGAACAGTGTGGCCCAGAGAAGGATGCAGAGTGATTTAATAATTTAATTATCGGGGGAGCGCTGTGAAGAAATCATCACACAGCTGTTTGAAAGCATTAAGTGCTGTTTACATGTGTTTTAATTTCTGTACTGATAAATTTGGATTAAAACTTGAATTATTTCAGGAACTGGTTGAACCCACAGGCAGTTTCATATGCAAATTGAAATCTTGATAAGATCATTAAGGGGAAACATGATTTTCAATTGCAATGATTCAAATTAAGAAGTTCATGTAACTATTGCTCAGAAAGCCACTAGGAAAGATGACTTCTCACATGAGTTAAGAGAAACACAGTCTCAGGCTTTGGAATGGACTTGCAGAAAATGTACTAATGGAAAAATAAAAGAGTAATAGTGAGGTTTTCATTTAAATCAGGAATTTTTAAAGACGATAATTTTTCTCTCCTTTTCTTCTTGGCCAGAAGGTAAAAAAGTAGTAAAGGAACTTATAACAAGAATCTTAGAAGAAAAAACTGAAGCTTTTTCTCTGATGAATCTAAACGATAATTAGGCTTCACTTGCCAGAGAAATCAACCCATGATGGAACAAAGTCTGCCAACTTTCCCACAAGTTCCTAAACCAGCACACTACAGCCACTGAATGATCTTTGGGCTGGAGATACAGTAATCCAGGGTGATTTAAGACATGCTTTCTGCTAAAGCCCAGTAGCAGAACAAGGATGCAGCATTATACTCATCAGCGACTGATCACAGTTACAGATTCGTAAGAAAAAGATCTGTTTGCCAGTGTTTAATTTTTTTGTCCTTCTCTAATGTTTTACATTTTGCAAGACAATCTTCTTTAGTATTTATACATACTGATTTAGTAAAGACTTTAATTAAAAGGAAAAGCTAACATCTTACTCAATTTAAATTGCAGCACTTAACAGAAACCTAGCTTTTAACACTTCCGAGATCTTAATGAAAGCACGAATATCCATGACAGTTTACTCTACTGGCAGAGCAATTACCTAGTAGAAAAATAAATAGGAGCATGAAAATTATTAACAGATTACAAACTAAGCCAAATTATTAATAGATTGCAAACTAAACCAAAAGTGCCAAGGCAACATCACATACTTTAACAAAGAAAACACATACTTTAACAAAGAAAACATTGACAAATTATTTTTTCCCTAATAATATGACAAATTAAAAAAAAACACAACTTACATTAAAAATGTAAGGAAGTATTTTTCCAGTTCACTCAACTTTTTTCATTCATCCAACAAAGATATACCAAACTCCTAGTAGGTAAAAGGCACTTTGCTAGGTTCTAGGGATAGCAGACAAAACTGCTCCCTGTCTCATGGAACTGACAGTATTGCATAATAGTTAAAAGCAGATTTTGGTGTCATTTGGACTGAGGTTCAAGTCCCAGCTCTGCTACATATTAGCAGTTTCACCTTAAACAAGTAAGTCAATCTCTGCGAAGCACAGCATCCTCCTCAAAATGTTGATAATAATAGTATCTACCTCAACCACAAGTGTTCATGTAAGGATTAAGTCAGAGAGATTTAAATCTTTTACAGATTAAGCACTCAATAAATATCTGCTATTATTATCCAAATTATTTTACTTTTAATTGCTAAGAACATCCTTTCATGGAATTTTTTACAAATAAAGGCATTCCCAGAGTGAGTTATTTAAATTAAACAATATGTAAAAAGCATGCTGCACACATTAAACACTGAATCTTCCTTCATTCTCTGTACTTCTAGAGTACGTTAGCTAAGGTGGAGGTGAAAATATTGGAAGCTTTAAGGAGTCAAGTATTCAAAGCTGCTGAGAACAGAGAGTTAATGCTCATGGACAACCATTTAGGGGAAAAAAGCAGCGATCCAAAGTGTAATTTCTATAAACCATCAGAGCAATATTCCACACCATCAGTATATTCTCAAGTCTTCCAGTTAAACACTCAGAATGAAAGATGATCATTAACCAGAGAAGAGAAGTAGAAGGTACTTGGGTTAAATGAGCTATAGTTTAATTTATTAAGATAGTACGAAAAGATTATTTTTAAAAGACAGAAATCATTCTATTAAAAAAACTCAGTGTCCTTTCTAAGGCCATGAGAACCAATTACAATTATGACATACTTACTTGGCTTCTAACGAACACCTCTAATAAAAAATAAATAATGAAGGAATCTAATTATCCGTTAACACAGGCTGATCAGTGAAATGCTTTATTTCAGACATTAACAACGGGATAAAATATGATTGTTCATTATGTTCATCTTATTACTTTCCATAGTAATCTCAATAGTGTTAATAATAAATAAAAATGCTTTCAATATGCGTTGCGAGCATTAGAAATAAATATGCCAATAATAATAGTAACTGTCCATTATCTTCAAACATTGCCATGTACTTTATTTTTTAATCTCAAAGTAATTACAGTTCTCTTTCAGGGGTTATTTTTTTATTTACAGTGCTCTGAATAACCTTGCATAAAAAACAAACAGATCACTCTGACAGTCTTAACCAATTTAATTTTTATGGATCAGTTACGTCTACCAGACCAGCACAACACTAGTGGTAATCACATAAAGATGACAGATGACAGTTCAAAAGTAGGTCTCGGAGCTAGAATATTAATTCAATCTATCAACAGATTTATATTAGTGTGGTAGTGAAAAGAGAGTAGTAAATATGAAACACTTGAAATAATTCAGGCAAAGACACAGAAGTAAAGGACTTTCAGTAGAACCTTTGTCAGTCCTAAGATAAGTGTTTGTGTTACTTCTAAATAATTCAAAAATTCACATTGTTGGCTGAGTATGGTGGCTCGCGCCTGTAATCCCAGCACTTCAGGAGGCTGAGGTGGGTGGATTACCTGAGGTCAGGAGTTCGAGATCAGCCTGGCCAACATGGTAAAACCCCATCTCCATTAAAAATACAAAAATTAGCCAGGTGTGGTGGCTGGAGCCTGTAGTCCCAGCTACTTGGGAGGCTGAGGCAGGAGAATCGCTTGAAGCCAGGAGGTGGAGGTTGCAGTGAGCCGAGATTGCCCAGTTGCACTCCAGCCTGGGGGACAAGAGTAAGACTCTGTCTCACAAAAAAAAAAAAAAAAAAAAAAATTCACATTGTTGATTTTTTTATAATGACATTTTGAGGCAACGTTTTGATACATTATTTAGGATCTTTCCCATCTGTGTTATGATTTTAGTTCCCAATTAAGTATAACTGTGTAATTATGACTTGGAAAGCAAGCAAGCAAGCATTTCATGTTCTGGTAATATTGTTAAAAATTCTCAGCTACAAACAGAAAGACAGGTAATATACATTTTTTAAGATGAATTTTAAAGGCATGGAAGACTCCAAAGAAGATAAGAGAAATTACAGGGTTCAAAAAGAGAGAATCAAAACTCGAAAACTCTAGCATATAAGTTAAGTATCTTAGGTAAGCATCTAAGCTGGTGCAACAGATGTCCTGAATAGAAAAGTGTGTTTGTGTGGTAGGAAGACTAGGAGATTTAAAGGAAGAAACAGTAGCAAAGACTTTGGCTCATGCAATGGAAAATGAAGACAGAATTATAACTGAGAAATTGAGATTCCCACAAACTTATAGAGACAGTTTCCAACTTAACATGGGATGGTTCGACTTAAGATTTTTGGATTTTACAATGGTTTGGTCAGCATGTAACCCCATGGTAAATCAAGGATCTCCTTATGACTTACAATGGGCTCATGGTTTCTACTGAATACATTGTGTTTGCATCCTCATAAAGTAAAACATATATATATAAATCAAACCATTGTAAGTTGGGAACCATCTTCAGTGTTACCAACACTAAATGCATTTCCAACTTACAGTATTTTTGATTTATGATAGGTATAGTAGGATGTAACTCCATTGTACGTCAAAGAGCATCTGTATATATTCAATGAAAGAACAAAGTAGAAAAAAGCCATCCCATCAACAAAACGATATGAATGACAAGAATCTTGTCTGCTTGACTTCGACTCATAATAACTAAATATTTCTATGCTGGTCCTGTGCTGTGTGTGAGTTTATGATTTCAATTGACATTATCTAAGTAGTTCATGAACACCTTAGTCAAGACATTAGCATCAAGGAGATCCCTGGAGTACATAAGAGATACGAACACAAACTCCTCTCAAATCCTAAGAAAACTTAGGATCCACAATTAAAGCCCAGCTGAAAATAATTCAGATGGCAAAGTACAAAACATAAAAGAAAATAACTCACAATGAATTAAAGTAAACTAATACAATGTAAACCTCCTCAAGAATGTCAAATAATAGAATAAAATAATAGAGACAAAAAAGAAGTACTTTAAATACTTTTTTTTTTTTTGAGATGGAGTCTCGCTCTGCACCATCTCGACTCAATGCAAGCTCTGCCTCCCGGGTTCACGCCATTCTCCTGCCTCAGCCTCCCGAGTAGCTGGGACTACAGGCGCCTGCCACCATACCTGGCTATTTTTTTGTATTTTTAGTAGAGATGGGGTTTCACTCTGTTAGCTAGGATGGTCCCAATCTCCTGACCTCATGATCCACCCGCTTTGGCCTCCCAAAGTGCTGGGATTACAGGTGTGAGCCACCACACCCAGCCAGTACTTTAAATACTTAATGGTCTTAAGGAAATAGTGGAAAATACAAGAACAGTATAGTAAAAAGATAATAAATATAGTTAATAAAAGGCAGATTTTTAAAAATAACTTTAAGAATTTTTAAAATACTTATTAACTTACAGTGAATGAGTTAAGAACATTTTATAACCTGATGAAGATAAATTTGTGGATTATAAATTAGATTTGAGAAAACTATCCAATTGCAACCAAATGTCTAGAAGGATTTCTTGATAAATAGAATGGGGAAAGACAATATTTGAAGAAATAATAACTAAGAACTTTTTTAAAGTATGGAGTCCTCAGATTCATGAAACAGTAAATCTGAAAAAATATATGTGAAAATATATTTACACTTATGTGCATCATAATTCCTCTACAGGAAATCTAAAGAATAAAAAAAATATTGCAAAAGCAGCCTAAAGCAAAAATGAATTACTACAAGAAATTATAAACAGACTAAAAACATGGAAACAGAAACCATAGTTGCCAGCAGACAATGGAATTAGTACACAATCCAGACTGCACCAGCTAAATTATTCTTACAAAGCAAACTAAACAATGGCATTTCAACCAAAGGCTGAAAGAGTTTAGTGCTAACATACTTTTACTGAAAACATCTTCTGAAAAAAAGTATTTATTGAAAAAATAAAGAAATCAGCCAAGAAGAAAAGAGAAATTTAGGAAGCTATGTCATCTAAGAAATGGGTAAATATATGGGTAAAATTATACAAACACTAACTTTAAACAGTTCAAAAATAATAATAAATAATTTTGGTAGGATGAAAATAAGGTAGAACTCAGGCAATAGGAATAATACTCTGAAAGTGGAAGAAATGATTGAAGTAAAAGTCTCATATGGTCAGTATATTTTTCAGGAGTGGGTGGCAATATTCATGACATTTCAAAGTTGTTAGTCAAGGAAATATGTTAGGAATCAACCTAAATGCCCATCAAGAGTAGACTGGATAAAGAAAATGTGGTACATACACACTATGAAATATTGCACAACCATAAGAAAGAATGAGATCATGTCCTTTGCAGAAACATGGATGGAGCTAGAAGCCATTATCCTAGGCAAACTAACTCGGAAACAGAAATCCAAACACTGCAAGTTCTAACCTATAAGTGGAAGCTAAATATTGAGAACACAAGGACACAAAGAAGGGAACAACAGACACTGGGGCCTACTTGAAGGTGGAAGGTGAGAAAAGGGTGAGGATGGATAAATTGCCTATCAGATACTACGCTTATTATTTGAATGATGAAATAATCTCTACACCAAACCGCTGTGACATGCAATTTACCTATATAACAAACATACACATGTACCCCGAACCTAAAATGAAAGTTAATAAAAAGAACACGTATTAAAGTTTAGTAACCACAAAATAGAAACAAAATATGTAAAAATATATACAAGTATATGTATACATATATAGATATATACATACCAAGTTGTGTATGGGCATGTATATATGCTTGAGATATGTATATATATTTGATATTTTGCCCAATTTCTAATTAGATTTTTGATTTATTATTGAGTTTTGAGAATTTTTTTTAAAAAGTATTCCCAATACAAATCCTTTGTAAATTTGTAGTTTGTGAATATTTTCTCCCAATCAGCAGCTTGTCTCTTTAGACCCTTAACAGAGTCTTTCACAGAGCAAACATTTACCACTTTGATGAAGTCCAATTAATTACTTTTTAGGGGGCATCATGTTTTTGGTGACATGTCTAAGAAATCTTCATCAAGCCCACGATCCTAAAGATTTTCTCATATGTTTTACTCTAAGAGTTTTATAGTTTTTACATTTTATATTTAAATCTATGATCCATTTTGAGTTACTTTTTGTATAAGTTGCGAGACTTAAATTGAGGTTCATTTTTTGTGTTAGCACAGATATCCAGTTGCGCCAGCACCATTTGTTGAAAAGACTATGTTTCCACTATTGGATTGTTTTTGCAATCTGTTGACTACACTTGTGTACGTCTGAATCTAGAGTCTCTATTCTGTTCCACTGATCGTATTTCTATAATTTGCCAATACCACACAGTCATCATTACTGTGACTATATAATAAATCTTAAGACCAGATAAGTTAGTATAATTTCTCCAAGTGCATTCTTTTTGAAGTTTTTTAAAAGCTATTCTAGCTCTTTTGTCTTTCCATATTAATTTTAAAATATCCCTGTCCAAGTCTAAACAGAATCTTGCTGGGATATCAAAACCTTTTGCACTAAACTTTTACATCAATTTGGGAAGAATTTACATCTTTATATTGTTGAGTCTTCTGATCTATAAACATGTCTCTAAATTTATTAAGTATTCTTTGATTTCTTTCATCAGTGTTTTGTAGTTTTATACAAGTCCTATACATGTCTTATTAGATTTCTACCCAAGCATTTTTCTTTTTTAGCAATTAAAAATGGTGTGCTTTTAATTTTAGTTTCTATGTGTTCATTGCTAGGATACAGAAATTAAATTGATTTTGTATGTTGATACTGTATCCTGTGACCTTGCTGAACTCACTTGTTAATTCTAGGAGGTTTTCGTGTAGATTTCTTGGGATTTTCTATGGAGGCCATCATATCATATGCAAATAAGGACAGTTTTATTTATTGTTTTTATACCAATGCCTTATATTTCTTTTTCTTGTCTTACTGTGCTGGCTAGAACTTCCAATACTGTGTTGAATAAGACTGGTGAGAACAGACATCTTTGTCTTGTTCCTGATCTTAGAGGGATGCATTCATTCTTTCACTATTATGCGTAATATTAGCTCTAGATTTTTCATAGAAATTGAGGAAGTTCTTCCTCTATTTCTAATTTTCTGAGTTTGTATGAGAGATTTATCAGCATTTATTAGGGTTTTGAGTTTTGTCAAATGCTTTTCTGTGTCATTTGGTGTGATCACATGTGATCTTTCTTCTTTAGCCTATTAATATGGTATATTCCATTGAGTAATTTTCAATTATTAAGCCAGACTTGCATCCATAGGATAAACCTCACTTGGTCATGCTGTACAATTCTTTTTATACATTGAATTCTATTTAGCCAGCATGTTGTTAAGAATTTTTATGTCTATCATATTTACAAGGGATATTGGTCTGTAGTTTTCCTCTTATGTATGTTTAGTATTTTGTTTTGGTGTCAAGGGAAAACTGGCCTTATAAAATAAGTTGATAAGTGTTTCTTCCTCTTCTACTGTCTGAAAAAGATAGCGAGACTTTACTGTATCCATAATGTTTTATGTTTTTTAAAGAAAATCTAAAGCAAGAGTAGTAAATGTACTAAGTTTAATTATCTACCTAGTGGAGGTTTACCAACTCATTCTCTAGATTTTCCAGTATGATTAAAATATTTCATTATTTAAAAACAAAAACATTTTAAGAACAACAATGAATAAGTGAAACTCATTCTTAAGTTTAGTTCTGAGTTTGGAAGGTATACATAATAGCAAAGCACAAAGTCCTTTGGAAAAAACAATCATCAATCTACATTTAAAAATTTTTTAGGCCGGACACAGTGGCTCATGCCTGTAATCCCATCACTTTGGGAGGCCGAGGCAGGTGGATCACCTGAGGTCAGGAGTTCAAGACCAGCCTGGCCAACATGGTGAAACCCTGTCTCTACAAAAACTACAAAAATTAGCCAGGCGTGGTGGCGGGCACCTGTAATCTCAGCTACTTGGGAGGCTGAGGCAGGAGAATCACATGAACCTGGGAGGCAGAGGCTGCAGTGAGCTGAGATCATGCCTCTGCCCTCCAACCTAGGCGACAGAGCAAGACTCTCTAAAATAATAATAATAATTGTGATTTATTTCTTTGACATTTTCAGAATGCTTCCAGCTCTGAAAATCATAGACCTAAGGAGAACCCAATCTTTTAATTTTAAAGAAGTTAAAATTTGAGACTTTGCTAAATTAATACATCCACAAGTTCTTTGATATTCTTCATAAGGGGGTGAAATCTTTTTCTATTCCACTCGAATCTGAGCTGGTCCTAGGCTTATTTTAGATGTCACAGAAATGATGCTGTATAATTTCTGAGGCTGAGCCTCACATGATGAGTGGTTTCTGCCTATTAGAACACTCCTGCTTGGATTTAAGCTGCCATGTTGTGAGGAAGCCCAAGCAACCACCTGTAGCTGCCCATGTGGAGGAGAACTGAGGTCTCTGGGTAACAACCCCAGCTAAGCTCCCAGACAACAACCTGCACCAAACTGCCAGCCATGTGAGGCCATTTTTAACATTCCAGCCATTTTAGCACTCCATCTGACTTCAAGTTATACAGAACTCTCATGTCAACCTGCAAAATCATAAGAAATAACAAATTATTGTTTTAAGACACTAAGTCCTGAGGAAGTTTGTTAAGCAGAAACACAAAACCAAAACAGAGAACAAAATAAGTTAGTGGTTTATCTTTAATGGTACTATCTAGTTAGTGGAAACTGAAACTAGATGACTGATCTCTAGATGATTAATCCAGTGTATTTTTCTTCCATATGATGCTCTCTTTTTTGAATTAGTATATTCAGACATTAGTGAAAAGCCTAAACCTAAACAATATGTTGCCATTTCACTCACAGACTGCAGTAAGGAAGTATATGTTTCTGTGAATATACACATGTGAGGAACTATGCAGTGAAAAGACAACTTCAAAGACCAGCTATCCACAATCAGTTGTTTTTATTTGTACCTAAGTGAGTCAGCTACTATTTTTTCCCTAGGAGAATAATGATTACTTGAAAAGTTAACAAGCTTCTTATACCAGAATAATCATATTTTATTTACTTCCTCTCCAAATGTCTTTTAATATAAATTTTTTCTTCTCCAACAACAGTAAACTTCAAAGCTACATAAAAGAGATGTTGTGAATAACACAGGTATTATCTGTCTACCATTATCAATCCTAACTCTAGAGCATACTCATGGATTAGATAATGAGCCAAGTCTTTATTCTCAGTGATTTTTCTTGTGGTTACAAAGAAATACATTATAAAGTATAAACATTAGGCTTGAGTCCAGATCTTCTTCCTAGAAAGAAGTTGATTAATCTTGTAAGAAGATTGTTCAAGTTGATTAATCTTGTAAGAAGTTACAGTAAAAGAGAGTTGGTTGTAAACATCATATATATTTACACATATACATATATACATAGTTCTATTTCAAGTGTTGTGAAAAATAGCACTTGGATCTGGTTCTTTCATATTTATTTTCATTTGTTGCTCATAAAGATACAAGGTGGTCGGGAGGCTGAGGCGGGTGAATCACCTCAGCTCAGGAGTTCGAGATGAGCCTGGCCAACAAGAAAAACACCATCTCTACTGAAAATACAAAAAAATTAGCTGGGCCTGGTGACGTGCACTTGTAGTCCCAGCTAATTGGAGGCTGAAGCAGGAGAATCACTTGAACCCGGGAGGTGATGGTTGCAGTGAGCCGAGATCGCACCACTGTGCTCCAGCCTGGGTGACAGAGTAAGACTCCATCCAAAAAAATAAATAAATAGAGTAGATACAAGGTGGATTAATTTGACTCTTTATTCTAACCAGAAAGAACAAGCAAAAACTATATTTGTCCTTTTCATTCCATCTAGAATTTTTGCTACTTACTGGCTGTCCAGGCTCACCAACTCCAATGGGTCCTGGAGCTCCCGGTCTTCCTTCTTGGCCTCTTTCTCCCTAAGAGAAAGAAATAATAGAATGAAATCTTGAGATTTTAAATAAAGAATAAACATAGCACAAAGTTATCTCGAAATTTCAACAAGGCTAAATAGCAAAATAGACAAAATTTGCATATTCATAAAGGTAAAAAATTCTAGACAAAGAGAAATAGCTCGAATTTAAGTGAACAAATTACCCTAAAATGTTTATTATCTCTTCTTGTCCAAATGTAATTCAGCATTTTCAGCTTTCACAAAATACTGTGTAAGAATTGGCAGGACACACTGTGTGGCAATGCATTTTGTTACTGAGCTGACTAAGCTGACAATGCGTGTGCTGTGCCCTGTCCTCTTGCCACCATCCAGGAATGTCACCCCTTCCTTGTCCCCACTCTATCCTACTTCACCTCTCCTTTAAGCTCTTTTCAGACTTCATCTCTTCCAGAAAACTTCTCCATAACTCTGCCAACATAAACTCCACCTTTCCTGGAGTCTCAATGTGCTTATTGTTGAAATGCTATACATGGGGATATTCAATTACATTCAAAGTACACTGTTTTGTACTGCTTCCTATTTTAATCCTGCATCAAAATCTTACTGTCACAACCACTTAGAAAAGCCATTCAAAATAGGCACTTCTGCTTTATTATATCCTGCATAATGTAGAGCCTCACAGGATGGATGTTCCTTCCTTCCCTTTCTAGTTCTCTATAAACCTCTCTGCCAACATTGACCTATTCATTGCCGTGGCCCTTATGATTTCTGCCCCTTTATGCTTTTTCAATGTGAACCATGATTGCTGATGTGTTAAGCTGTTTCACTTACCAATAACATATTTGCATGTAAATGTTTAAAGTCCATGAAAACTCAACAGAACTATATGTACCTTGGTAAAAGGGTGGGTATTTGGAGACAAGTAAGTTTTTCATTCCAACAAAATTTTAAAATACATTAATTACTCTTGTGGTAACTGCCCCTGACAAGCACATTGCTGTGTCCAAGCATATAAAATGAAGTAACTTCAGGAAGCCTCTTTGTGTCTATTGGGTTTAGGCCAAATGGAGTTCAAATCACAGCTCCCCCAGGCCCTACAATAAATTCAATAGTCATCAATGGGCAAAAAGACAAGTATCTTTACCTTAATACCTTGCTGTCCAATTCCAGGAGCTCCTGGAGAACCATAAGGACCAGGAGGACCTGGCTCACCCTGGAGGAAGAAACAGTGACATCAGTTATATGTTAAGTCAACTCAATAGTATTGATTAAGCAGCTCTTAGATGTATGCTTTTGCAATGGGGGCCTTGAGAGCAACAACAAATCTAGTACATCATGCCTGCCCTCAATTTTTTACAATTCATCTGGAAAGAAAACACAGACGCAAGATCAAATTATCCACTAGGCACAGTAGTCACAGTGTCTGGGTCCTCAATACTTTTAGGAGCCTGCAAATATGTTCCAATTGTAATTTTTTGATTCAAAATAAAAATAAACATAATGACTATATAACAATGAATCCAGCTTGCATTCATAAATATAATTTTTAAATATTTTTATGGAGGAAGGGGCCCATAAAGTCAAGTGTTTTCAGGAGTCATAACAGGCATAACGTGGCCATCACTCATTCATTCACAAATATTTAAGTGCTCTGGAAGACATATTTTGTTTCCTCCCCTGTGGCTGTCCTTTCTCAGCTTTCCTTCCCTGCTGATAAACCCCTAATTGGGTCAGTCAGTGGGCAGCTGTTCTTTGCTCTCAGAGGTGTAGTATGAATGATCATTGGCCTAATGCAAGATGGGAATCTCCTTTCCTTTGTCACTGATTTATCTCAGTTGGTCACATGGCTCAATTCTGACAAACGAGATGTGAAGGACCTTACTGGATGCAAAGGAGAAAACAGCCTCTGCCTCTTCTTTCCTACATAGAGATGTGATAACTCTCTTGTAACTATGAGGCAGCAATCTCTAGAACAAAAACCAGCAGTTGAAGAGGCCTGGCTCCTGGATACCCTCAATGAGCAACTGATCCAGTCCTGGACTACCTGTCTTCAAATATTCTGTTTACTCAACAGCAAGAGTTCTTATGATTTAAGCCATTATTATTCAAGATTTCTGTTACTCAAAGTTAGAGCATTTTGAAATAATAATAGCCTATGATGTGGCAGGCCCATAATAGAATTGAGGCATTTTAGAACTAGATGCGACCATTGCACTCAAATCCCTACATTTCACAGGTGAGAAACCTGAGTCCCAGAGAGATTACCTGGCCAGCCCAAACTCACACCTGAATACCACTTACACAGTTACAGCTCTTTAGGTCTCTCGGGCTTTAAGCCCTGTAGCATGATGATAGGGGAAGGGGAGTGGCTATTGACTCCAGTTCCCCTTCTCATAATATTATTTTTTTCTGTTTATCAAAATAATATGTGTCATTGTAGAAAATGGTCATATATTAAAAAGCATGCATGCAAAGAAAATTTTAAATTACCTATCTATAACTATTAATACTATAAAATTGTCGTATATTTCCTTCCAGTTTTTTACATTCACACATGTACCTTTAATTTATGCTAAGGAAGATTTCTGAACACTCTTATGTTTCAGCTAATGAATATTTGCTATTTAAAATTTCATTCAACCCAAAGATTTCTCTCTTCATGCTTTCACTAACCAACAGTAAAATGAAACAGGAAAGTGAAACAAGCCTTCTCTGAGATGATGGGAGATAAAGGAATTTTCAGAAATATTAAAGTCTCAATTCGCCCCAGAAGCTTGTGATTTTGGAAGGGACACCTAGTAACCAGAGCAATGTTCTGTGGATATAGTAAAGACATTGCTTTACTTTAAGAAGTCTGTAGCAGATGTGATGGCTCATGCCTGTAATCCCAGCACTTTGGGAGGCCAAGGCAAGTGAATCACTTGAGGTCAGGAGTTCAAGACCAGCCTGGCCAACATGGTGAAACACTGTCTCTACTAAAAATACAAAAAAAAAAAAAAAAAAAAAAAAATTAGCTGGACCTGGTGGCATGTGCCTGTAGTCCCAGCTACTCGGGAGGCTGAGGCAGGAGAATTGCTTGAACCCAGGAGGCAGAGGTTGCAGTGAGCCAAGATCACGCCACCACACTCCAGCTTTGGTGACAGAGCAAGCTTCCATCTATTTAAAAAAAAAAAAAAAAAAGTCTGTTGACTTTGACCAATTGCAAAAGGGAAAGAGAAGGGCTAAGAAGGGTCAGAGTCAAACCAGCTCCCCAAAAGATATGCCCAGGCTCAGGGTGATTTAAAACAAAGGAATCCTGCCTCAAAACGAGTCATCCACATTTATGATCCTTTGATATTTAAGTGGATTGAATTCAAAAGTACTTACTGTGCATCCTGTTGCGTACAAGTCAGTCTGGCAAATATTTTTTCCCTTAAACTCCTAAGGTTGTACTTGTTTTTCTATATTGATTAAGTTTTCTGAGCAGCCAGGTGACTGACATTCTCATTTTATATGTTTTTAGCCATGGAATTTATCTTGCTTCACAATATCAGACATAAAAGTACTCACTAAATTTGAACTTGTTTACTTAATCTCTGTCTCTGTCTCTCTCTCTCATTGTCTCTCTCTCTCTTTTCTTTTTTTTTTTTTTTTTTTTTTTTGCCTCTGTCACCCAGGCTGGAGTGCAATGGCGTGATCTCGGCTCACTGCAACCTCTGCCTCCGGGGCTCATGCAATTCTCCTGCCTCAGCCTCCTGAGTAACTGGGATTACAGGCGCCCGCCACCACTCCTGGCTAATTTTTGTACTTTTAATAGAGATGGGGTTTTGCTGTGTTGGCCAGGCTGGTCTCAAACTCCTGGCCTAAAGTGATCAACCTGCCTCGGCCTCCCAAAGTGCTGAGATTACAGTCGTGAACCACTGCGCCCGACCCGTTTACTTAATCTCACAGTTTAATCAAGTGCTAGAGAATATTTAGCTGTCTAGAGATTCCAAATTTTCGCTTCCAAGTGCCTTTTTCTTATAACTTATGCTCCCCATTCAAGTTGGTATCTCCTTGTCAGTTATACAGGTCACATATGAGTGACTGTCTCTATCACTCAGCAAATGACACCAGGTACTTGCTATGTGGAATGCCATGAAGTAAAATTCAAAGAAGCTGAAGACATAGTTCCTAAACTTAAGGGACCAGCTTGAGAGATAAAACATACCATTTAAAACGAGGGTGTGAGATAAAAAAACTACATATTTGGTACAACATATACTACTCGGGTAATGGGTCCACTAAAATCTCAGAACTCACCACAATATAATTCATTCATATAACCAAAACCACTTGTACTCCAAAAACTATTGAAATAAAAAATTTTAAGTATGTATATATTATATAACATGTATATATAATACCATTAAAATACAATAATAACATCTACCCACTGTTGAATTTGGCCGACTAAAAAAATAATAATAATGACAATACAAGGCCCTGAATTCACTTATTCTATTCATTTTTTATCCCTTCTATATGTAGCATTGGTTCTGTAATGGGTCAGAAGGCATCTAAATTATATATTTGGTAGAGAATTTGAGGATTTTTTGAGTAGTGGAAGTTCTTCCTTACTTGGTACTTATCTGATGTTTGATCAGAAACAAACCAAGAGCCCAGGGTGATGACAAGAAATTTGTTTGGTCATTACCTTGAAATGTATGGACCAGGAGAATCAAGAGTAGAAGCAGATCTCTTACCTTAAGCCCATGAAATCCCTTTAGCCTTCATCAAGTACCAAGAGCAACTGAGTAATATCTTAATATTGCTTCGCAAGGGAGTTACAGGGATCTGAAGACTACAGAGGGATTGCTCTCCCTTACCTGAACACAGCCCCTTAGCAATGTAGCTTCACATTTCACTTGCTTAGATTTATTTCTCAGGAGCCTGGTATCTCAAGGTAGGATCCACAAAACAGTATTGGTCTACAGGTCATGTTTATTCCCTTCCCATTTCCCCTTTTTCTTTCCTACAGAGAATCCTGAGGTAGTAAAGAAAGTGGTCCTGACTCTAAAATATGCTGTCTGGGTAAAAACAAAACAGGGAGAGAAGAGTAAGCACTCTAGTCAGAATGATTTCTGGGAATTTGCCAAGATGGCAGAGCCCTGGTAAGACGGCAGGCATGATTCCTTTCCTGTTAATATTCCTACCCCAGCCCTTAGCAACACACACACACACACACACACACACACACACACAAAGAGAGAGAGATTGCATGCCCAAAAGATTGCATGCCCACAGTACTACTAATTATTTCTCTACTGTACTTTCATTTGTCATCAGAGGCATTTACTAACAGGCAAGTATAACAAAGAGGTCTGGGTTAAAATGAGTAGCCCCAGAAAGAATCTGTTTCTCATTACCTCCATGTCAGTGTGAATGTGTGTGAATGTGAGTGTGAGCGTGTGTGGAGGCAGCAAAAAGTTTAGGTAAACCACCTTGGTCCTTCTCAGAAATCAAGAACACCCATGCTATGGGCTTCAAGAGGACAGGAAGCCAATGTTTAATAAAACCTACTATTTATCAGCACTGCCCAGACATATTACATACATTATCTCATTTAATCTTCTAACAATCATAGGAAATAAGTTTTGGGTTTTGGGTTTTTTTTTCAAACTCCTGTCCTCAAGTGATTCTTCTGTCTTGGCCTCCCAAAATGCTGGGATTACAGGTGTAAGCCAGCACACCCAGCTCTTCATGCATGGAGTCACAGGGAAAAAAACCATGGCTTTGAATCATTTGGTCTTGTAGAACCTTGGTTCTATCATTTACTAACAATTTGAGCTTTTGCAAGATCTCCATATGCAAAATGAGGATAATTATATCTGCCTTGTAGCATTGTTGAGAGGATTCAAGATATTGTCTGCAAAACATCTAAGTCATAACTAGTCACACAACACCTGTTTAATATGTAGAGATTTAATTGTTATTCACCAGACCTTTTTTGAGCACCAAACTAATAATAGGTAAATAACAATTTATGTCTATAATTGAATATCAGGTTACCTAATTACAGACATAAATCAGATTGCACCTGCACTTTGCAGAAGCTTACAATCTGCCTGGAGAGACAAATGAATATAAAATAAAATACAAGCATGTGAATTAGCATAATAAAGATATTAACAGAATACATAAGACTCTGAGGCAGAAATGTTTAATTCTACCTTAAGGAATTGGGAAAGTTTCATATAGTAGAGGAGATGTTTGATGCAAACAAAGAAGTAGGAATCATAGCTAATCTGATGGAAAAGAAAAGAAACAAAAGTAAGAGTATGAGGCATAAAATGATGTTAAATGTTCTAGGGACAGTCAGCAGCCCTGTGAGCCTAACAGGCCAGAAACAAGGTGATACTAGGGCCACTGTCTGGAGCAGCATGGTCCAATGCAAGTAGACAGTGAGCCACATTTGCAATTTCAAATTCTCTACTAGCCACATTAAGAAATAAAAAAGGTAAATTATAATTAATAAATTTTACTTAACTCAATAAATAGAAAATATTATCATTTTGACATGTAATCAATACTTTTTAAAGTATTAATTATTTTTTACTATCTTTTGATGCTAAGTCTTTGAAATCTGATGTATATCTTATACTTACAGCACATCTCCGTTTGGACCAGCCACATTTCAAGTGCCCAGTAGACACATGTGGCTACCTTATTGGGCAGTGCGGTTTAGAGTGATTAACGAGGTTGAATGCTCAGGTCAGAACCATGAACAGGACCAACCTTTAAGTCAGGTGGGAGTGGAAGAATATAGAGATGTCTTGTAGGGAGTTGGGGAAAAAGAGAATTTCAAAAAGAGACTCATCATTTCCAAAGACAAATTGTCATCTTTCACTCCCCAATATAGTCATCTTCCAGTGTTCTCCACCTCAGGGAAGGGCACCAGAATCCCTCCTGTGTCAAATGGGAACCTAGGGGTCATTCGTGACACCTCCCACTCCCTCTGCCACCATATGCAATGCATCCCAACACCTATCAGTATGCCTCCTAAATCTCTCTCTAATCCATCCACTTCAGTCCTCTACCACACCTCTCCAGTCTACAGCAAACTGATAATAGCTCTTGTTCAGAGTACAACGAAGTCCTTAGTACTCTACTCGCACCCACTCTAGCATGCTCCAATTTATTCCCTCCACTGCTGCAGAGCAATTTTTTAATTTTAATTTTAATCTGAGTAAAACCTTCTGAGGCCTTTCCCTAAGACAGAGTTCCTTACAAGGCCCTGCCTCTCCATTCCATCTGTCATCAGTCACCTCTTCGCTCCCCACCCCAGCAACGTTGGCTTTTGTTGAATTCCTTGTACTTGCCTTGCTCCTCCTGCCACAGAATCTTTGCACAGTCTATTCTGTCTGTCTGGGATGCTCTTACCTCTCTCTTTCATAGTGATTCTTACCCTTCAGATCTTATGTTAAGCAGCATGGCTTCAAGAAGGGTTTTTCTGATAAGATGAAATCGCTATTTTAGTATTGATACCACCGGTTTTTTTTTTTTTTTCTGAGCATTCATTACAGTTGCAACTTTGCATTGAATGTTCTCCATCTCCTCCCCACTAGACTGTAGGGATGATGCATATGATTTTGTTCAGCTTTGCATTCTCAATGTTTACCTCATTACTATCGTTCACTCAATCATCCATGCAGCAAACATTTACTGAGCATTGACTAGGGAGCAGGGGCTCTGCTAGCTGCGGGAGGTGAACAAAACTGGAAACCTGTTCTAGGTTGAAGGAGCTGTGGGTGTAGAAATGCTCCTCTGGAGTTCCCTGTGGTTTGCTTAGGTTTTCAACTAGGAGCAACTGTATATAAATCACATAATGATATCAAGTACCTATTACACAATTTCTCCTACCAATTCACCCAGACACAATTAATCTTTTTTTTTTTTTTTTTTTAGCTGAAAGAGTAATGAAACCACAATGAAGAGGAAAATTCAGCTAAGAAAACCAAATAATATTCCCTATCCCTGGTACTGATTCTAACCAAAAGCAAATCCTTCATTTCTCTAAGATAATACATAAAAAATGGTTATCCAAGACTGAATTGAGGACAGAACTTTACCCTTTTTTGATAATACAATTATGAACAATTTTATCATATTTTCTTAACATTACAAAGATGTTTTAGCAACTTTTAAAAATCATTTCCCAGATATGTATGGCACCAACTTTAATATTTTAAGTTTTATTGCATATATCTAATGCTTTCCAAATGGAAGAAAATGATAGATGAGCATTTTGTAGGTGCAGAATGGTTCAAGTATGGTCAGGATACATTCTCAGCTGAAACTCAGTGAAGTGATAACTGTATACAGAGATTTGGAAGAAAGGTCAAGAAAGCCTCCTTTTGGAAAGAGGAAGGAAGGAAGGAAGGAAGGAAGGAAGGAAGGAAGGAAGGAAGGAAGGAAGGAAGGAAAGAAAGAAGGAAGGAAGGAAGGGGTGAATATTTATCAAGTACTTGTTAAATCAAGCTCCATTTTTAGCACCAAGTTTCTCATTTCGGAGGAAGTGTTGTGTTATAAAAGGCTTGTTTTTAGAAAATTTATCAGAATAAACTTAGTGTACATTAGTATAAAGACAGTTGTCAAAATACTTAACTACTTAATTAAAATGACCAACACATATGGCACTTACTATGCAACAAGTGCTGCTCTATGTGACTGACATGTATTAACTCATTTAATCCTCACCACACCTCTAAGAAGTAGCTACTATTATTAACTTACCCCATGAATGTGAAGACTGAGTCATGGGGAGGTAAAGTAACTTGCCCAAATCAAACAGCCAGTAAAATATACGACTGGGTTTGAAACCCAGCAGTTTGACATTAAAGCCAGTACTCTCAACCACTATGCCAAACTGCCTCTTGAAACTTTTCAATTCTTCTTTTAAAGTATTTGAAAAATTGTATGACCGCAGACTAAATTCATATCTTTATTACAGGATGAAAAATATAAATGTCATATAATTACAATCTACTCATAACTGAAAATCCATCATATGAAGACAAAGCATCTCTAAAATAAAATATAAGCCAAGAGGAAATATAATTTATCCAAGCTGATGCACATGCTATTTCAGGTACATAAAGTCTACCTGGTTGTTACTTAATGTTAAAAGTAATGTAAATTATAACTGGCAATACTGTGATCACACAAGGTAAATCTACATACAAACCAGTAAGTGAACTGTACTGAGTTTGGAACAACTATTATGTCAAATCTCCAACTAAAATCTTTTTTGAATACCAGCTACTTAAGTAAGAGAAAAAGTCCAGTCCACATATTCTACCTACTTGCGCTTTCTAAAGCAGAAAAAACTCCATAATAACAATGAATTGGTGAAGAATATCATAAAAATTATATTGAACCACATTTTAGTAACTCTTAACTCATCTTCTAGAATGCTATTGAGTTTAACCACATGAAATTGATAATATTTGGTAGTGTTTGGCCTACAAACATGGCAATTCATGTGTTTCAACTAATAGGAAAGTCATACTTCATTATATTTAACAAAATCTAAGAAAATGCAAGTAATTTTCCCTAAAAGGAAGGACCAGTCAGCAGCCCATTAGGAGAGCTTTTGAGAATCGCAGCTCTAGAAGACACTGTTTAGAATCCTCCAGCACAAAATGAGTTGCTGGTAAAAATTCAGGGTGGACATGCTCCATTAACCTAAAAACAAGGCCATTGATTTATGAGAGCAGGTGAGTGCATATGACAGTGTGATAATGTTTCTTAAAAACTCACCCTTGGAGACTGGGAGGAGGGAAACGTGGGCAGTTATTGGTTAATAGGTACAGAGTTTATGTTGAGACAATGAAAAAGTTTTGGGTATAGATAGTGGTGATGGTTATACAACATTGTGAATGTATTTAATACCACTGAATTGCATACTTACAAATGGTTCAAATAATAAATATTATGTTATTATATATTTTACCACAATAAAAACACCCTTGGAATACAATTAATTTTCTCTGTTACAAACTTGCTATTGCAACTTACTTGAAATAAATAAGGACATTAATGTAATTACAAAGAAAACATTCTGACATTCCTCTGAGGACACTGCAGTGGCTGATCCTGTTCCACATTAGTGCCCCCCTTTGACTATGCATGCAGGTTAGACTCAGCCACTTTGTGGGAAGTGTTGGCAGCATTTTCAGTTCCTTGGTCCATCAGAGCTTTTACCTGACACACGCACACACACACACAGAGTATATATACCCCATCTGCTGAGAACCACATGCATCAGCAATTTGGGAATAGAAATCATCTACCTTGAAGCTATTGGCTGACATCCCACATGTTCTGGCAGCCACTTCAAGTTGTCACTATCAGTTGTCTCGCGTCAAACGAGTTAATAAGCTCATTTAGAGTCTTGGTGGGCAGATGTGCATGTAGGTCAAAGCCTTCTCTACAGCAAGAATTGCTGGATTACTAATGATTCCTTCCCTTTAATTAGGCCCAGAACAGAAATAGCATTTAGACTTTGACATCTCTGAAGGAAAAACATTCACATCGTTTGGCAGCTTGACTATGAGTCTTCATTTAACAGCTATTTATAATTAAAATGGTAAAGGGATTCTTCCTATACACTGAGCAGTCACAACCTTGTTCAAAGTTGTTATCCTGCCAGAAGAACCAGAAAGCAAATTATTGTTTTTGGACAACTAGAAAAGCTGACATGTTCAAGTACCCTATTCTTAAAATGCTTTACATGAAGCCAAAAATATAGTCATTCTGTTAAGAGAATTGTGAACTTAAAACAGTTTTTTGTTTGATTAATTATTCTTTACCAAGAAATATAGGTGTCTACATGTTTTCACTTGATTTACTTCACTTCAAGTAATAAATTATAAGGAATTATATCCTGTTACAAATCATGACTTTTTAAGTGGTTGAAAGCAACATCATGATGTTAGGAAATAGGTTTTTGAGTTACATAAGAACTGAAATATATCTACACAAGATGCTTGTTTGAGGAGAAAGTTTAAAATTCTTTATAGTTGTTCATATTTGTGATGTTGAACTACTTCCAACCCGCAACTGGAAACATTAGTTATGTTTAGTAGGTTGACCTAGCTACTAAGCTAATTTTGAGCCAAACCAAGTACTTAAATAATGACCAAAATAAGAATGTATTTTTAAAACTACTAAATCTTCATTAATGATTTCTGTTCTAATGAAAATATTGACATAGAAAATGTAAGACTCTAAGTTGTACACAAGAAACTGTAAAAAAAATAAGAAATTAAGCCCCAAGTCTTCATGCCACTTTTAGAAGAAAGTAGAAGTAACACATTGGATTATTTAATGCACAGGAAGCTTTTGATGGGGGGTCAACACTGTCCTGTTTGTCTTTATTACCCAACCATGTTAGAAGAATGGTCAGTATTCCTGACTGCTACATCCTTCTCTCTGGTTTTCTCCATGACTCATTGCCATCTCCTTGACCCTTCTACTGAAAGTATTCTTTCAAAGCTTCCCAATGACCTCAATATTGCCAAATTAAGTTACCACATAGGCAACTGCACACATGACCTGTCTTCAGTATGATACTGTTGACCACTCATTATATTTAAAACCTTTTATTCACTCATTCATTCAAGAAATACTTGTTGCTTCATGTAAATGTGTGTGAATGAGTGTGCAAAGCAGAATTTTTAAATCTCCCCAGATAGTGGTGTTCCTGACCCATTGTTCCCAAATCTTCTGATTTAGACTTTTTAAAAATAGTGATGGACCTGTTCATATCTGTCCAGTTCTTCTGCCAATGATTCCTATCTGAAAGAAGACTAGGAATGTTTAATGGTATAATACGTGGAAGCTCAAAGGAGAGAAAATTGATTAGCACACTTCCAGTTCTCAGAAATACCCACACATGCATTCCTGATATAATATCTGAAGGGAAGACAGCTAGCCCTCTTGCCAAAACCCTTTTTCATAGAACACTTTAAAGAAAACAGGATGTTGTGTAGGGATGTTTAGTATGCTTACAGTTTTAAGTTCAGGGTCTGTACATCTAGCTATTGTTTACTTAATCTCCTCATTAGTATATCATTAACCTGAAAAATATATCCTTTACTTGGGAACCTCAGAAACTGGGATGGAAACTTGACAAAGTAGGATTCAGAAAAGTAGGGTATCCAAAAACTGTGGTGTGGTGCAAACTTTAGGGTGAACTAAATGTTTCATGTACTACCCTTATCACCCTTTGTGCAATGAACTCTTCTTCAAACATGGTTGTAGTTCATTCACTGATAGTAGGTCTTTTGTCCATTTTGGATGAATGTTTAAGTCATTTACCCTGACCATATCCATTTATTAAACTGGACCGGTCTAGTGCTATTTCTCTATGGATTTTCTTAATATCTCAGAAGCTTAAATTGAACATAAAGTAAGACAAAGTATCATAGGTAAAAGAATGCTAAGTTTCTTACACTTGACTGTACAGCAAGAAAAAACACTTAGGACAAATATCCTGCAGGAATATTATGAATGTCCTAGAGTAGAACAATGGAAGGAGTTAGGAGAAGGGAGGCAATTCATCTTTTAAGATAAATATATAATATTGCAGTATTTTTTAACTGTTTGAGGATTAGCATATGGTACTTTCCATTTGGAAAAAAACATCGGGGATATCTCCTTGTGCCCTTTAGGCCTTGAAGCTCTGACGCTGGGATACTTTGAAATGTCACCAGCTGCTTCCTGCACATGCCACTGTGCAGTCCCTCCTCCCAAGGCACAAAGAGAGTCTTGGAAAGAGTGGATTTGCATGAGATTTGAGAAGGAAATGCCCTTCAGATATAACCTCAGAAAGACATCAAGAAAATGGCAAAAATTACCTAATATAGGCTGGGCAAACCCAGTGTTCCACTGGGTTGATTTGTTCAAAATTAGTTTTGGTAACTTGTCCTCTGTGACTTGAAAGGCCTACCAATCATGAGCCATTCTTCCTAGTAATTAAAGGCCTTTTTCAAGGGTGAGATGTGATTGCAACCTGAGCCACCATGACAGCCCCATAGAAGGCAGTGGCGTTGAGTTTTTAGGGGTTCAGTCTTTCCTCAGAGCACAGTGTTCTCTCCTAAGTCACAATTTCAGTTTGGTCTCAGGGATAAGGCGTCTTGGGCACCTGTGTGATTACAATTCTGATTTCAGAGACTATTGAGATGTTCCAACCTTTTTTTTTTTTTTTTTTCCTGAGACAGAGTCTCACTCTGTCGCCCAGGCTGGAGTGCAGTGGTGCGATCTCAGCTCACTGCAACCTCTGCCTCCTGGGTTCAAGCAACTCTCTGTCTCAGCCTCCTGAGTAGCTGGGATCACAGGTGCCCGCCACCATGCCCAGCTAATTTTTGTACTTTCAGTAGAGACAGAGTTTCACCATCTTGGCCAGGCTGGTCTTGAGTCTTGAACTCCTGACCTCTTGATCCACCTACCTTAGCCTCCCAAAGTGCTGGGATTACAGGCGTGAGCCACCGTGCCTGGCCGAGATGTTCTTGTGAATGCCACGAGATGACCTTCATGTGTGGTAGAGGCTGAGGTGGACTCTGAGCTAAGGCTTCTTTCTGAGAAACATCTATGTTTTGTTGCTAAGGCAACAAAGTCATTCAGGGCAGACTAGGAGCTACTTTACATGTGGAAAGTATTATTGACAGAAATAATCTGTGAAACGGGGCCAGGAGCACATTTTTTCCTGATTTAACACGTTATTTTTTTTCCTTTTGTTCTTTGGCCACCTTTTCTGAAAACCCTTTAATGAAGAAAAGTCAATCCCTAAAGCAACAGAAAGTGAGTGTAATTCAAGAGAAAGACCATTCGTAAATTCATAGACATAGGCAGGCCCTATCTAGAACCTCTCATGGAATCTTTACAAATGTTACAAGTCTAAAGGTTTCTATTTTAAGGTCTTATATGAAATATAATATTCGAAAATGCACAATTAGCATTACTGCTTTTCTTTCTCCCAAGATATTCCCTTCCTTTTTCCTGCACTTTCAGATGAACATTAAAACCCGGTGGAAATGCACCTTTCAACAAACTGTTGTCCCTAGCCAGAGTTCACCAGAAGGCAAGACAGATAGAACTTTACATACTGTCAGAAAGAAATGCATTTATTTCAGACCAAATATTCAGGAAATTCAGCAATTTTTCCTACAGGGATAAATATAATATGGTAGCTAAGAGCAGACTTCTGGGTTTCAATCTTCAGTCTGTCCCTTACTAGCTCTGTAGCCTTGGACCCATTGCTTAAACTCTTTGTGCCTTAGTAGACTAATCTGTACAACAGAAATAAGAATAGATCATGTCTCAAAAGGTGGTATTAGTATTAAATGAGTATTTAAAACTTTACCTATACATAATAAATATACAAAAAATAAATGTTAGCTACTATAGAAGTTTCAAAATAAATAACCTTCCTTGTGCCCATTAGAGAATACAGAATTACCGAATTTTAGAGGGTTTCTTTGCACAAATTGCAAAAGCAGCTTCTTTTAAAATTGTCTAATAAAATGATAATGGATAAAAGTAAATGTCACTATAAAATATTATTTCCAGATTGAGGAACAAAAATAGTTTATTATGTCTTCAAAGTATAGTACCTTCTGGGAGGCAAGATGAAATCATTCCCTGAAAACTGACTTTTACGACAGTATACTAATAAATGTATGAAATGAAAAAAATAGCTGATGATCAATATGACATGAATCTCCAGCTAACAGATCCAAAGAGTAGTAGAAATTATATAGAAGTTAGTAATAGTTTCAAAGTAAGAAAGTCAAGACCTTAAACCAGAACTATGACTAGAGGGAAAAGGGGAAACTCACACCCACTTCATAGACTCCCAGCAATCCCCAACATCCCCTAGAAATTGACAGCTTTTCAATTGGCAATGAACTTTGTTCACTTGGCAGTGAACTTTGTGATTAAAACTTAAGTGGCAATTTTATGTCATGTATATTTTACAAAAGAGAGGCCCTTGGGAAATTGATGAAGTGCTCAAATGCTTTTGGAAAAATGACTCCTTTTATGATTATGCTGTAAAAGTCAACCACAAAGTGCTATTATGTCAGAAAAATTATAACCAACCCCCCAAAACACACTTGATGCATTATTAAAAATTAATGCACTGTTGAAATTAAAAAGTAAATTTTATTGAAATAATTTTTAACCCTAAGTGATAACACTATTAGACATAAAGAATTGAGCCAGGTATGGTGGCTCACACTTGTAATCTCAGCATTTTGGGAGTCCAAGGCAGGAGGATCCCTTGAGGCTAGGCATTCCAGACTCAACTGGGCAACAAAGCGAGAGCCCATCTCTACAAAAAAAAAAATTTACGATTTAGTCAGACACAGTGGTGTGTGCCTCTAGTCCTAGCTATTTTGGAGGCTGAGGCAGGAGAATTGCTTGAGCCCAGGAATTCAAGGTACAGTTGGTTATGATCATGCCACTGTACTCCAGCTGGGGCAACAGAGCAACATCCTATCTCTAAAAAAGAGAGAAAGAGAAGAAGAAGAAAAGGAGGAGGAGGAGCACCTTTTTATGGACCATTCCCTACCATACCACCACAACTGTCAGCCACAACCTGCATCACCCAAAGCTACAGGCACTATTTCCAGGCCAGCACCACCTCAGTGCCCTCTACAGATGATGGGACCTCGCTGGGACTCTGCTTCAGGCAAGCCATTTGATCTCCAGGCTTTATTTCTCATTTCCAAAATGAAAACGCTAAGCCAGTATGATCTCTAACATCGCTAGTGGCTCAAACATTCTATACTTCTATCACTACTGCAAACCCCAGCTCTGATCCCTGACTTTAAGCCTCTTTTTCACAAACATGAAAATTATCATCTTAGGTAATCAAGTAATTCTAAAAATTGTGTGAGCTGTCAAAATATATTTTTTTCTTACTGTAGGATTGTACCTGTAGCCAACGCAATTTTATGAAAACTTCTGTTCATCAATATTCAACAAGGCCATTTCTTTCCCCAGAGAGAATTAATCGTAGGCAAGAAGTGAAAAAGACAGTTTTCCCAGATGAAGCCTAAGCACATGCCTGCTGAGAAGCCCATTCTATTTTAATTTGCCAATTAAAAGTGGCCTGGTAAATCACACGCTGTCATTATGTCAATAAAAATACTATACTTGTCACTCTCTTTCCTCTCTCTCAAGTAGCCCAACTGCTCCCTACAACCTCAGTTTAATATCACCCTTAAAAATCTGGCTTTCTTTAGGGTCAGTTGAGGATGGCATCTTCTGCTTTTATTACTGCCACAAATTTCATACCACTCAAATCACTAAGTCGACACCATTTACTGGATATTTACTATGTCCGTGAAATTTACTAAACATTGAGAAGAGTTAAAAAGGAACTAAAAAAGCTTGTTTTAGCAAATTAATGGTCACTCTCATTGGAAAAGAGAGCCTTATAACCAGGCTTTTAAAGACCCCTCCCATCTGCATCTTTTTGTTCTGCATGGCTTGTATTCAACCCCTCTCTATCTGTCTTGGCTGGTTGTCTGTGAACTGATATTACAAGCATGGTGCTGATGGTTGAGAATTCCCTGTAATTAAAAAAGGTTTGATTTCTGTTGGTATAACAATTGTAAATTTCCTTCCCCTATAAACTGTATATTGAGGTGGCATTACATTTGAGAAATAGAGTGGTTTGAATTGTGTCACTTGTTATTGCTTTTCGGTTTCCAATGAACCATAAAATAAATAAAAATCAGGAGTAAGAAGGAAACACAGCAAAGATTCTAGATAATGGCTTATAGTTAATAATGCCTCCCTTTGAATAATATAATAATAAATGATAAAGGTATGCTGCCAACTTCCTGAATGCACTTGGACTTGATGCTCTGTATACATCTGCAGGTTATTATGCATTTCCAAAGGTACTTCCTCAAAGAATCCATTGACTTTTACCTAATAAAACATACATTACCATAGTGCACTAGGGGAAACGCACTCTGCCTGTCTTTAATCAAAGGGTAAGATTACCTTATTGCCTTGAAACCCCTTTGGGCCTGGGTCTCCTGGAGGTCCACTAATTCCCTGCTCCAGGATGAAAACCAAGAATTAGTTCTGTGTACAAAAGGCCAGCAGGAATGAATCATTCTCTAGGGTCCCTGGAGATCCTGGCGTTAGAAGTTAGACTGTGTAACTCAGAGCTTAATTGAAATCACATTCAATCGAGAAGTAGGATGAGATAAAATTTCCTGCATCAAATAAGTAGCTTCTAAAATAGCACTTATGCTAAGAACAAACATTTAACTAACGAGATGTTTGTTTACTAAACCTATGTTTCCAATGTTATTCCAACGTTCTCGACTCCTTTCAAAAAAAGATTTTGCCAATTAAGCATCTTCTTTTTTAAAATATCTAAGGCATATGTAACTGAAGTTAGAGCTTCCAATGAATCTGTGATAACCAGAATTACTGCCTAGCTCTGACGTTTCCAGGCTAAGGCAAAGAAGTTAGTGGTTAACTAGATGGTGTCTAGGAAATTCTGGGTAAAATTATAATTTTCTGTAGGCTTATTGAAATACTGAAATTAACTCCTCACATAGAGCACCACTATAACTTTAGAAGAGGTAAGTTCCTAGGCTAGGAAAAGATTCAAATTATTTTCTGAAATCTATGGATGTCTAACTTAAATGCCTTAGAGAATCAGTCCATATTATAGAACATTATCTATAGTTATAGAACAATATAAATACTGTGATTTAGATAAAATGTATAACTTTTCCAACTACATTATAGTAGCAGTGCAAAAATAGTTACATCCTGTTTTTAGCCACTTTGACTTTCTGTCTTTCCAGACTCTTAATTTTTTAACTTCACACCCTTAGCTACTCACTAATACTTGCCTGATGGTACCTATCTTTAGGGAGTTTTAGTTAAGTCAATGAAAACATTAGGGAAGTTGTTTCCAAAATTTGTTGCACATTGGACTCATCTGGGGATCTTAAACAGTGTTAATGCCTGGCTTCAATCCCTAGACATTCTGATTTAATTGGCAGAGGGTGCAAGTGGGTAAGAGGATGTTTTAAAAGCTCCCCAGGTGATTCTAATCCAAACTTAGATTTGGTTTTAACCCCCTTACCTGAATTCCTCTGGGTCCCTTTGGTCCATATGGTCCTGGGGATCCCTGTGGAAAAAAATTGAAAGTAAGTCTCTCTAAATATACATCTTCAATGTGCAGTGATTTTAGGTAAGAGGGAAGGAAATGTGTTATCAGTAATTGCCATCTTCCCTGGTTATCTTAACATCAAAGGCAATAAATTGAAATAATCCTAATTAACAAGCCAAGGGGCAGGAGTGTCAAACTTTCCTTCAGTAAACAACCTCCATGAAAATACAATTTTAGATGTAAGTGCCTTGCCTACATATTGACATTTTGGTCATTTTGGTTAGAGTAAAGAAATTATTTCATTTTATAAGATTCCTTAGAGGGCTATAAACTTACTGGAATATTATTTCCTTCCAAAAGGGTAATGTCAGTTAAATTAACAATGTAGTGCATTTCCATGATACCTAGATCACTCTTTTGCTCATCTTCAAACCATTGAACTTGGCAAAACACTGTTTATAGTCAATACTCTTCTAATAGAAAATATTTCATTCTGTCCCATAGCCAGGAAACCCTTTAAAATTTATTTTGTGAGGGAGAACATGGTCTAGTTTTTATTTCCCCAGATTTCCACTTTTTTTTTTTTTTTTTTGCTTATCAAAGTATAACCTGTTAACTATTGACACACTTTGACAATTATAGAAACATGTAAATAAACAATTTGAAAAATCACACAGAGGCAAATGCTGTTAACATTTTAGGCATATTTTCGTCCAGTTTTATTCCCAATATATTTCTCTTCAAATCTTGTGTTCAAAGTGTATGTCTGATTTTGTGTCCTACCTATTTGGCCTTACATTGTATCAAAAATATTTTTCCTTTTTCCACGTCATTAAAAACTCATAGTAAACAGATAATACACAAGAATAGGGAACTACCATAATTTATTTACTCATTTCCCTAGTTTTGACCTAAGTAATATTATAGTGAACATCTTTATGTATAAATCTCTGTCCAACTTCTGATTCACTCCTAAGAATAGTCTCCTAGAAGAGGATGACGGAAGCAGAGACCATAAGCACATTTAAGGCTCGCTGGCTCTCTTTTGTCTCACATGCCATATACAGAAATAAAGAGAGAGAAACTTCCTCCATAAAATTTGTTTGTTAATCATTCCCACTACCTGAATATGAAAGAGTGTATCTTCATCTTATGAGCTCCCCATCAACAATTAGTATTATAAATTACTTCACTGTTTGCTAATTTGATAGGTGATACAATACTTTTGTGTGTTTGGTTTTGGTTGTTGTTTTTTGTTGTTGTTGTTGTTTGAGACAGGGTCTTGCTCTGTTGCCCAGGCTGGAATAGCTCACTGCAGCCTCTACCTCCCAGGCTCAAGCAATCCTCCCACCTCAGCCTCCTGAATTGCCCATGCTGCTGATATAATATTTTATTGTTTTATTGTTGGTTTGGTTTTGTTTTTGAGATGGAGTCTTACTCTGTCACCCAGGCTGGAATGCAATGGCACAATCTCGGCTCACTGCAACCTCTGCCTCCTGGGTTCAAGCGATTCTCCTGCCTCCTGAGTAGCTGAAATTACAGGTGTGCACCACCATGCCTTGCTAATTTTTGTATTTTTAGTAGAGATGGGGTTTCACCTTGCTGGCCAGGCTTGTCTCAAACTCCTGACCTCTGACGATCTGCCCACCTTGGCCTCCCAAAGTGCTGGGATTACAGGCATAAGCCACCATGCCCAGCCTATTTTGTTTCTTTTGAGACAGGGTTTCACTCTGTTAACCTAACTGCAGTACAGTGGCACAATGAGAGCTCAATGCAGCCTCAACCCCCTGGACTCAAGAAATCTTCCCACCTCAGCTTCCCAAGTATCTAGAATTACAGGCACATGCCCAACTACTTTTTAAATTTTTTGTAGAGACGGGGCCTCACTATGTTGCCCAGGCTGGTCTCAAACTCCTGGACTCAAGTGATCCTTCCACCTCGGCCGAACATTTTAATATATTAATTTCACTTATCTGATTGCTACTGTATTAGGATTTTTTTCTTATTTATTAGCCATTTTAATTTCCACTTCTGTATCTCTTCATGTTGCTCATATGTTTTTCTAAATAAACTTGTATAAACTCTCTGTGTCAAGGACACGATATCTCACCGGCTCTAAGACACATTTTTTTCACGTTTTTATACCTCTGACATTGGGGTATATTTTACAATCAATTGCACCTTACATTTATAATTGGCAGTGGGTTTTCTTTTTCGTTATTCCTTTTTGGCATGGAAAATAATGGGACATTTAACAATCCCTGACATCTTAGTCAATGAAATATGATATCCTTTGTCAACCATTTTAATTTCATCTAGTTTTCCCAGATATTGTTTGACTTTCATTTCTATTCTATTCTATGTGTGTCCCTTTTTCTGTATTTCCAATATCCAGGTCCTTCTTGCATGTTCAGTTATACTCCAGGAAGAACCTATTTATTTTCACATTTCCCATTTTGACTAGAGATAATTACTAAGCCTACCTTTTGCAGATCCACCTGACCTTTAACTCTACAGTAGTTTAAAAGCATTCAGAAAGTCTCAATCTATTTAAAGTATTTAGTTCCATGGGCCAATGTGATTATCTCACCCTCTTCTCCTAACCTTCTGCCTCATTTTCTCTCCTTGACTCCCTTCCAGAATTATAACATAGAAACTGAAAAAGTGTGGTATCTTGGTGGCATGATGTTAATAGTTCTTAATATAATGAAAACTATTTATTTTTACTCTGCACTTTTTTGGACCCTTTAACATCATGTTTCAGATATACTTTCTGTATATATTTGGCCTTTTGAGGAACTATTTAACATCCTTAATATTATTTCCAATTTTAAGTGCTTTCTATTTATTTATTTTTGAGATGGGTCACTCTGTCACCCAGGCTGGAGTGCAGTGGCATGATCTCCGCTCACTGCAACCTCCGCCTCCTGGGTTCAAGCAATTTTCCTGTCTCAGCCTCCTGAGTAGCTGGTACTACAGGTGCACACCACCCTGCCTGGCTAATTTTTGTATTTTTAGTAGAGATGGGGTTTCACCATATTGGTCAGGCTGGTCTCGAACTCCTGACCTGAGGTGATCCGCCCATCTCAGCCTCCCAAAGTGCTGGGATTACAGGCGTTAGCCACTGTGTCCAGCCTATATTTATTTTTTAAATAAAGGTGAATATCTATCCAATTGTCTGTGTCTACATTTTCAAAAGTCCAAATCTCTATGTCTAGTTGCACCACACTGTTTATAACTATTTCACTGACTTATTTCAGAGTTCTTCACACTAGTTTGGAAAGTGCCTGTTTTCAGTGTTTGCATCTGGAAAGCAATTCTACTCTGACCCAACTGCAGCTTTAATTAACTTTGCCGGTTAAATAATTCTTTTTACCGTAACGTTCAGGAGGTGTGGCCTCCAAGGTCAGGGTGTCACAAAATGAAGTCTTAATGGTCCATAAGAAAGGCATTTGGGGGCTCTATTATTGAGTCGGGCATCACTTTGTTTTCTACCACATGTTTTACAGATGTGAAAAATTGAGCCATTGATTCCAACTCTAGTAGTGAGATCACCATAATTCAGCCCAGGAATTTCCCCTTAAGGAAACGCAACCCAAAAGGGATCACAGCTGTAAGCATTTTAAAAATATGTTCCTTACTTTGTCACCTTTTATTCCTGGTTTACCACATTCCCCACGTTCACCCTAAAAAATAAATAAGTGAAATAAATAAGAGAACACTTGCAGTCATTCACTATTAAGAATGCTTGTTTGTTTGTTTGTTTTTTAAATTCCCAGCACTCTTGTAACATAAGCACTCTGTTGCTTTCTACACAATCTTAGCCTCAATACTGTGAGTTGTATGGGCACTGAAATCTGATTATTTTTACCCATGAGTCATCCTTAACTTGACAGGAACAAATCAGGAACAATGTAATAAGGTTTGACATTTTTAAGAAAGGGATGAAACTAGAAGAAAAGAAACCTAGCATCTAACCACATATTAGAGGCCCTCTGCATATGTGGTTTAACTGAATCCACATAACGGCCCAACGAGATGAGCTTTGTCATTCTTATTTTATAATTGAGAACATTTAAACTCAACAAGATAACTTCCCTCTATCAAATAGCTAGTAAGTAAAAGAATCAGAGTCTGAACCAGATACTCTAACTTGGAATTCCTATTTTTTTTCAAGAACACCATGCTTCAGCCTGAGTACCAACCTTGATCACCCAGTAGTGTTCACCTGGAGAACTGTGAGAGAAAGGTTCTGAGATGAGATTGCATCGTGAGTTAGTGGGAACAGGTGCCATGATGAGTTAGCGAGGTCTGCTGTAGGAGAGCGGGACTTGGCAGCAAGCATGCTACATATTTTTCATTATTATGCTCTACTTCCCTGTCTTCCCTAGAATATTGCTGAAAAAACATTTGAGTTGTGCTTTAGAGTTTATCAGTGATAGTGTATCATATTTTATCTCAGTTAATCTGACATTAACTGTCTGAGATAAATATTAATCCAATTTTATAGACTAAAAATTTGTAATTAAGAAGGTTAAGTAAAGAGAATGTGGTATACAAGGGAATATTATTTAGCCTTTAAGAAAGGAATCCTGTCATTTGTAACAACATAGAGGAACCTGAACCTGGAAGACATTATGTGAAGTGAAATAAGCCAGGAACAGAAAGACAAATATGGCATGATCTCACTTATATGTGTGATCTAAAAAATTTGAACTCACAGAAGCACAGAGTAGAAGGGTGGTTACCAGGGGGAATGGGTGGAAACTTAGGAAATGTGGGTCAAAGGATACAAAACTAGTTAGATAGGAGCAGTAAGTTCAAGAGATCTATTGTTCAACATGATGACTATCATTAATAACAACGTCTTGTATTGAAAATCACTAAAAGGGTATATTTTAAGCATTCTCACCACAAAACCTGATCATTATGTGAGGTGATGCACATGTTAATTAGCTCAATTTAGCCATTTTATAATGTACACGTTTATCAAATTATATTTTATACAAGACAATAAATATGAGCTTTTTAGATTTGTCAATTAAAATTTTAAAATAAAAATAAATATTTTTAAAAGGTTAGTTTCCTCAAGTAGAATGAGAATTGGGACCTCTGAATACTAATTCATTAGATCAGACTTTTGAGGTTTCTAATAATTAGAACTAAAAGGTGACAGTCAGAAAAATGACTAAAGTTTCATAATCATATTAATATTATCTCATTTATAAATCAATTTAGAATTTTCAAAATGCTTTTATATATATATCGTTATTTTGATCCTTAATTCAATTCTCACTTTCAAGATAAGGAAACACAATTGGAGATGTCAAATGATTTACTTAAATGTACAGGCTACCCAATGACTCCTAGTCCAGTGCTCTCAACACTAGCTTCTGCTGCTGCTGCTTTATTCTGCCTCTGTACTGCTCTACAGCATGTTACTGGAAGTGCCACTACACAATGACATAAGGAAATTGCATTCAAATGTAAATCAATGCATTGCTTCCTTCATCATGGATGTCTTGCTATAAAAAATAAATGTCAGCTGAACTTTAAACAGTATACGTAGTGATATAGTGGATTTATATGCTGGTGGAAGCTTTATCTTGCTGCAGAATAGCAACAAACCATTCACAGACTGGCAACCGGCTTGCAGACCACAGTTTTAATAGCAGTGCTCTATGGAGGGAAATCACAATTGTAACTTCCAATTATGAATGTAAAGTGTGTGCCATAGCCTTTACATTATTGCTAATCCCTATAGCGGCCTTGTGAGGTATATATACATATCTCCACTCACAGATAAGCAAAATGAGGCTCAGAGAGATAACATACTTTGTTCATGACCACAGACTTGAGTCTATTAGGCTCTCAAGTCCATGTTCTTATCAGTCACCCGTAGCTGAACAAGGCACACAGTTATAGGCTGCAAGTCACTTTCTATTAACCTAACATTTCTGCCTAGGGTACTGCCTGGGCTCTTCCAGGCATCAGAAGCAGGGAAGAGGGAGGTATGACTCTTAGAGCCAGCTATGCCTCTGATCAAAAGCAATCTGTTCTCTCTTCACATCCTTTTGTGAGTCAAACTGACCCAGGAAAAACTGAGCTTTCACTTAGAACAAGTTGAACATTTATTTCTGAATGCAAATGGAAAATCACTTTTGAAGAATCAATTAGAAAGCAATTAATTTCATAATTTTGGATGGGAATAAAATGAGTCAACCACCAAAATATAAAACAGAAAAGTACCGTAAATACACTCAAAATGCTTTTGGCTAGAATTTACATTCCATTTGTCCAGACAGATTTGTTAGCTATAGGGGCCGGAGGAACAGCATTTGTTTTTTGCAGGGCACAGATTGCCATCAATGAAAATATTGTATTCATGTTATTTGCCTCTGCAAAGGCGTTTTCCTTTTTGGTAGGCTCATTAATCCCTGTGGAATGGCCACAACTACATAGTTTCAGAGAGCGAGTACTTCAGAAAGCCATAAACAGATCAGCTCTGTTCTCAGCCTCTATTTTCTGATGCTGCTGCTCCTGGTGAAATTCTGGTTTGAATGTCGATGGTTCAGGGTCACTTTCCTCTGACAGCTTGTATTTTCCAAGTGAGAACTCTTCCAGTGAATCAATAATTCTCCAGAAAGTAAAATGAATCTTTTCAAAAAATATATGTATAAAGCTTCCTTGTGTTGATAACTACCTCACTATATAAATCAAAATGGAGGAGGAGAGCACCCATAATTTTCCTCAACTATATACACAGTTGATAATATAACAACTGTGAAAATTTTTTAGTTTTCTCATACTAATATTTGTTCCTTTCCTCTTCATAGTGGCACTTACATTTGTAGACAAGCCAACATTTTGGAATACATTGTCACACCCACTATTTGGTTCTCTAACCACTCTGTAAATTTGGCAGGCCTATACAAATTTTATCCATTCAGTTGAAGAAACAGATACTCCAAGACGTTGAGTTACCCAAGTTCTTAAGGCTGCTAAGTGTAGAATCATGGGATTTCTTACACTCTTCCCCTTGGAGGCCTAACATTTTCAGCAATTAGGATATATTTATTGGCTTGCATGTAGGCTCACCCCTAATATTTGCAGGGCTCAGGGCAAGAGTGTAAGTGGAAGCCCACATACCATGTGTCTAAATAGTTGAAAGTTATAACTAAACTAATAATGTTCTGGCTTCCTTCTTTAACAAATAGGTCTTCAAAAGGAATAAAGAATTAAAAGACTTGTGAATCCCTCAGAGGTCCTTTCCAGACATAGACCCCTGCAGCCTGGCCCCCACTTCACTTCCCACCTCCAACTCCTTCCAAAGCAAGAAGAGCATGAGCACACATGTGAAGACGCCCCCGGCAGCACAACAAAGCCCCCTACATGACCTCTCCTGCCCCAACAAACAGCTCCCATTTGGCTCCCCCTCCAGCCTAGAAAGATGTTGGATATGGAAAGGAGGTTTTTGTATGCCCTCCCAGCAACAGGCCTTTTGGGGTCTTGGTTACCCAATGTATGATCCAGGAGAAGGAAGCACAGACCTCCTGCAGACTCCTGGCTCCATGGGAAGTAGGGAGGCCAGAGGAGACTCACAGCTGGACCCTCTAAAGTTCCAGCCTCTTTCCCATGCCTGAGGGTTGTAGCCCTGTAGGATGGAATGGATGATAGGTGCATGTTCTGATTCAGATAGAAAATCTGATAATAATGACAACTGTGGGACAGACTAATCAATGAACCAGTGAGCACTCTCAGAGGCTCCTGAGCCCCAGTACAACTTGTTAAACCCTTTTAAAGCAGTTTGGTATCCTAATTTGTAACTCACAAATAATCATCAAATCATCTACCAACCCATACCTTTAGTTTGCTTGTTTGCCAAATTTACTCCCCTGAGAGCTCTACCTACCCAGTTGCCTAATTCAACGAAGTCAGTGGCTCTTCACTGCTTAACCAGGATAAATCCTCTCTTTCCCCTGGAAGAGGATTTGGTGTCTAGGTTTTCATAGGAGGTTAAGCACCAAGGGAGCAACCTACTTGCAGTATTGCTGAATCTGTTTGTGTAAAGAAACTTTTAGCCTGCATACCTGTGCTGCATGGCTTATACACTGGGGTTCTCTATTAAAATAATTCATGTTTGCAAAGCTGAAGGAGGCTGGATTCTAATCTCAGGAATCTTATGGTACCCTCCATCCCTATAACACACATCCATATGTTAAGTTCTATTATTGTTTTATGTTAACTAAGGAATGAGGGAATCCAGACTTACAAAAACAAAGAAAATAACTTTTATTAAGTTCATAAGTACATTTCTGTTTCTGTTTTTCTTTTTGAAATTCTGGTCTATCTATTTGTTGTTACCAACTTACCTTGTCACCCTTGTACCCAGGAATTCCCTAATTTAAAAAGAGAAGAAAAAGTAAAATATGATACTCTAAGGCAAAGTTAGAATAAGGATTAGGTATTTTTCAATTACAAGGTATAACAAAAACACATCTATACCGTCTGGAAAATTAGACCATAGAAATGTAAACTGTTTCATTTCTCTTTGTGCTTGGAGAAATGTGCATTTACTGAGGAGAAGAAAATAATCTGTTTTCCCTTTATCACAGTTTATTCTCTGTTTCAGGTATTTTTTCATATCCATTTTCTTGCCCTTCGGGCCCAAACTAGAGGCGATAATGTACACTGAAAGTCATTGTAGAAGTGATGGCCTATAATGGTCCCTTCAAAACTGTTATATTGACTTTTAAACTATGAACTATTGCAGCTAAAAATGTTTCAAAGAGACTCTGAAAGAAATTGGCTTTGAAAATGAGCTGAGGTAATGGCCTTTAAAATGTGTATAAATATTTGTATCCATTATGGTCCTCCTTTCAAATTCAGTCTAAAATATATAACATCAAGGACATGACAGATTCCTTTATCAGCTCTGATGAGACATTGACCTTTAAGCTACTGTCTTCTATTTCACACTAAATAAGGGGCCAGCACTTCTGCTGTCTTCTGTGTGTCACCCTTGTGAATCCCGTACAGCCTTTTCTACTGTGTCACTGCCCATGGCCCTTCAAGAAATACAATAATGAATATTACATGGCCTGGGAAATTAGCAACTCTAAGCAGCAACAAGTTCTCTCCAAATGGGATTTTTTTGTCTTTCATATAGCTATATTTTTCAAGTATGGAAATAGAATTGTCAGATTTATTTAGACAGCTGAAGAAACCTATTTAATAAATAAGCTATTATTGCAGTTACATGTGAGTCAGACTACAAAATTTTGTTCTATGCATGACTTTTTTATTAATAGTATTATCTATTTATTTATTTATTTGTAGAGAGACGGTCTCACTACGCTGCTCAGGCTGGTCTCGAACAAGTGGCCTTAATCACTTAAGGCCACCTAGGCCTCCCAAAGTGCTGGTATTACAGGTATGAGTCACTTTGCCTAGACTGACTTTTTTTACAAAAAGAAACTTCACGAAGGAAATAAAACTTCCAAGTGTGTGGTCAATGAGAAATAGAAGATAAACGTAGAATTGTTTCCTATGAGATAATAAGCTATTTAAAAATACAATTATGTTATCTTAGTTTTATTTTACATACTCGTATGCTTTATACATAGAAGATACCTAAGAAATGTTTCCTGAATGAATAACACAAATTTCAGTTTTTTGTTGACATTACCAAAGTTTCTGTCAGATTTTTTAATGAAGTTGATTAAAAATACCAAGAGAACAGTTTTTAACATCTCTGGGTCTAAGTCCAGGGCACATCCAGGGGGACAAGCAGAGAGTGGCAATGTCATATGGTCTTCTTTTTATTCACTGTACACATCTCTGCTATTTGATACACTTACTGCAATGTCAGAAAAGTGCAAAATAAGAAACACATTGTAATTTGTTCTTGGGCAATATCTACTATCTTCTAATTTGGGGGATAAGAAATCAAATAGAATGATACATTTTATTATGTCTGTAGAATTGGATTAAAAAAGCAGAGTTTAGACCATGTAGTTCTTATGCTCCTGAAATTCTAACTTATTCCTTATCTTTAAAAACATAAGAAATAAAGCGAATACTTTTCTCATTGGAGCCTTTCACCAATGTCAAATTAAGCATCAGAGAATTTGATAGGGTTGGACACTCCTGCTCCCGTTTTCACTCCTGTTGAGCTGAGTATTTTCTCCCCACATTTCTAATTCTAAGATCATATCTTTCTGATTGCCTTCCTGAGCCATCAAGAGCCCAGGGTAGATAGAAATCACTTTTGCACTTGCACTATAGGGGTCAAAATGGTCAACCACAAAATCAGTAACCTAGGATGACTTTTTAGGAAGGCATCCCAGTTGTGTACATACCCCAGGACCTCTTTCTCCAGCTTCTCCTTTTTGAGCGTCGCCCTGTGACAAACAAAAAACAGTCAAAATTCCACAACCCTGAAGAGTGACTGGTTGTTCAATAAAATGCATTATACAGAAGATTAATAGCTTAGCCCAATTAGGAAACATCTTTAGTCTTTCCCATTGACATTTTACCCATGCAATCTAGGCAAAAAGAAAAAAAATAGCAACTCAGATAAACTTTGCCCTTTGGAGTGAAGCCAGATGTGTAGGGTGCAGGATCCAGGTACATTTTCACAGCTTACGCCACATCCCGGTTGAACAACACAGCCGTTGTTCTCAAATACAGCATTATAGTCACTTGGAGCCAGTCACTCTGGTTTTTCTCTAAGGGGCTTTGGAATGTTTTCCAAAATGTCCTCAAGAGTAATTGCTTGATTTCAGCAAGATTTAAGAAAATATATTCTGTGGCACAAAATTACAAACCAAAGAAATAAAACGTGAACATACATTTCTAATGGGTATTTAACACAACAAAAAGAAGACATGATGGCATCAGTTTGAACGTATATAAGATGAGCGAGCATAGGGTTGTTTGGTTGTGCATGTGTGTGTATGTTGTAAAGCTATTCAAGGTTGCTATATTCCCTTTCCTTGACAAGCAGACAATTGCCAAAAATACTTTTATGCATTTAACTTACGATTTTTTTTCATTACCTCCCTAAAAATTTTCTTATAGGGCTGTTTTAGAGTTCATTTATGAGTTAATTTTTAATAGTTAACTTTGTTGGTACTCGAGTGCCTCTTATATATTGCTCCCAAACTATTTGTGTCAAGTTACCTGCAATGAAAAGCAAACCAGTTTCGCTGCCACATTGCTATAATTAGTTATTATTGTTTTAATATTGCTGTGTTAATTACTATAATGAAAGAAATGTTTTTAAACTTCAAAACACACACAAAAACAAACGACGTGAACTAGAAAACCAAGAGAAAAAAAAATCCTCATAAGTATCACTACTAAAGGATATCTCATTCTATTTAAATTTATTCTATTACCTAATGAAATTAAATGTGCCTTTACTTTTTTCTTTACTAGTTTTGTTTCCTCTCTTGAAAATTGTGTTCAGAACTTAACTCAATATGCTATAGAAATTAAGCCAATGTCCATTACATTTGATGCAAATATTCCCTGATATTTCTATTTCTTTAATATTCCCTCCTTATATTAGGCCATTCTCATGCTGCTAACAAAGACACACCTGAGACTGGTGTCTTTATAAAGGAAAAAGGTTTAATGGCCTCACAGTTTCACAGTGCTGGGGAAGCCTCACAATCATGGAGGAAGGTGAAGGAGGAACAAAGCCACATCTTATATGATGACAGGCAAGAGAGCATATGTAGGAGAACTTCCCCTTACAAAACCATCAGATCTCATGAGACTTATTCACGATCACAAGAACAGCATGAGAAAGACCCACCCCCCATGATTTAATTACCTCCCACCAGTCTCTCCCACCACATGTGGGAATTATGGGAGCTACATACAATTCAAGATGAGATTTGAGTAAGGACACAACCAAAGTATATCACTTCCTTTTCTTTAATTATTATTTTTTCATTACACAGAATTTTGCCTTAAATTTTCACATAGTTATATCTACTTTTCTCTTTGTGATTCCTGCTGTTGTTCTTGAACTTGGAACCAAAATCCTAACAATGATCTGAACAGGTGAATGTTTTCTTTAAAAGCCTAGGAAGTTTTTTTATTTTTTTATTTTTATTTTTATTTTTTTTTGGTAGGTACGCAGAGAAAAGAGTTGGAGAAGTACTTGAAGATGCTCTGGGAGTGAGAAACCATCTGGTGGCTTTTCTACTATTATTGTCAGTTATTCATTAAAAGTAGACCCATTAAAAGCACAAGTGCCAATGTCAGTCTGATATGGAACACTTATTAGCAGTTAATGAAACACTGTCCTAAATAAGATGGGCTGCTATCGTTTAAGTACTAGTTTCTGTTTATTTGATGTCCCCAGGTTTCCTAAACTTACTGACTAAAATGTTCATATGTTACTCAGAATTTGTGAATACAAGCTAACAGAAATAAGATAGATAATATAGGAAGTGGACATCCTGTACTCTTCATAAAAGTTGTCAGATTTTTGCCATATACTACAATGCTTTTTATTTTTAAAATTGTTGTTTTAAAAAAAAATCTAGAAGGAGTTATGCTGGTTTAAAGAAAAGCTGTTTATTCATTTACCGGGTTTCCTTTTGGTCCTCGCTCACCTTTGATACCTGGGTTTCCATGTGTACCCTGAAGGCAAAGGGAAAAAATATTATTTTAATTAGGTATTCTATTGTTTTCTATACTTTATAATAATTTCTGATCAGTTTTGTCTCCTAGAATGAGGGTGAATTGTAAAACCTTTACCTGCCAAGCAGAAATTCAACTCTCTTCTCCCTTTTTCTACACCGGGAAAACCACTGTCGTGAATTGGCAGATTTTCTAGATTTGCTCAAAAGAGAATAATGTTTCTCTCTTCCCACCAATTACTTCTTCCCAAAACAATTACTTCTCAGCACTTTTGAAAACAAAATCAAACTCATGCAAAGATTTAAAAGAGTAGCTGCAACAGGCCAAAGGATAGGAGTTGTTCCCAACCTCTCTTCATTGTGGGTCACTTCTACAATTCCCCTCTGTTGCTCACTTTTAAAAGGACCAGGCCAGCTTGCTTGCCTTTGGTCAAAGAGGTTCTGATATCCAGGAGACAATCTCAAAAGATGGGAGAAAGGAGCTCTGTTATCGTGTTCCAGAAAAGCATTTTGTTTTCCTGCTCCTAATCAACCAAAAAGCTTGCTTTTCTGAGAATTGGTGTTGGGGGTACTCGATAAATGTTAAATGACATATTCTGTGGCTTATCCCTAAAATGTGACAAGAATGTGACAAAATTGTCAGGTGCTTAGCAAGAAAGCTGAGCTTTCTTACTGTTCATTTTAAAACATAAAGAAATATTCCTTACCCTGGCCATTTCTTGGTGTAATGGGGATAAACGAAGACTTTATATGAAGGGATGGCTAAACCTTTGCTTTAGCCAAAGTCAGCTTCTACTGGCTGCCCCATTATCATATAATGCATCTAACTTTGCATTTGAGGAGAAAAAGATCCCTTGATTGGTAGGATGGTTTGAAAAAGTGTAGGCTTTGGATCTGAGTCTCAAGGTAAAATTTGTCACCTTCTAATACATTCACAATACACATTCCCCTCCTGGCCCCAAATACAAGCATTAGTTGAAAATTTTTATCCATGAGTTTTGTGAGACTCTCCATAGGGCTTCTTCTGAACCCTAAGGATGATATTTGTAATTACACAAATAAATAGAAGACTGAATAAGCACGTGGATGCTTTATGAAGATAAATGTTAAAAAACTGCTCAGCATTTCCAGTGATCTAGATGTCATTTCAAATGCCTTCCCAGTACAGACATGGCACCTACAAGTTATTAGGCCAGAATATAAAGAAAGCACTCCTTCCTGGATTATCTTATCAAATGATGAATCATCATAGTAAATCCTGCCATTTATTTTTGGTTGCCACGTGCTTACTTCCATTTCACAGAACTCACCCTAATCCCCCAAAGCATCGCGACCAGCTTCCTGTCCATGAGGCCACACGGTGTTGCTGCTGCACTGCTGCATTCGTGTGAAGCCAACATTTAACTTTCAGAGAGGCTTATGCTTCTTGTTTCTAGTGGGATAAAGCTTTGCTTAAGGCACGGATTATTTGTATTAGCTTTTTCTGTATTCAGTTCACTATTGAGAAATTCTGGCTTCAATTATTTTACGAGGAGGGACATAAATGTCCTTTGTGGGAACAACTTCAAAACACTCCTGCCCTCAGTTCAAGTCAGTAAAATCCCAGGCTTATTTCTAAGGATAGAATGCGTCCCTTTAGAAATAAAAGAAAGAAGTAGCATTTCCATTTTTGCTGCCATTTCCAAACAATTGCTTTTCAACAGTGCAAAATAGCCCCGATGTTTTCAAGAACGAGTAGAGCTACCATTGCTAGGACTTTCTGACTTAAGTTCAAAGTAGAAATATACTCACAGGAGGCCCTGGATCACCTGGATCTCCCTTCTCACATTCACAAATCTTGCGTTCACACTGAATCAATAATGAAATATGATATTAACACACAGTGAAATATAGCATTTCGAATTGTATTCAGTATATAACCAACTGGAACACTTTCTAAGAAATTTTACCTTGCACATTTATGGAGGTTTTGCTCTCTCCATTAAATTATTCTAGGCAAATTTATACCTATCAAGAGCCAGCTAACAAAATATTATTAAATTTCAGTATAGTTAAATAAAATAGACATCCCATCAAAAATACATATATAATATATAGATGCCAGTTAAAAGGAAAAAATAAATATTTTCAGTGGACTTAAAGAATTTCTGCTGCTTCTCTTCTACATAACACATCAAAGCTCAATAATATAATAATATTAAATGCTCCTTTACTAGGCAAAGGAAAACTTTCGACTTATACCATATTTTACTAATTCTAAGATGCACCTTCTTCCTCATTTTAACAACTCTGAAATCAGAATGAGTCTTATAATAGCTGTTGATCAGGTTCAGTCATGACAAAGTAGTTGCTTTTTGCACATGCACTTCAAAACTTACAGAATGAAATGGAAGAAAATTCCAGAACATTCTTAAGACATGCTTCATCACCAATGCTTTCGCTGGCATAGAAGTCAGTATTATGTGGAAAAACAAGGACATCAACAACTCAGACAAAAAATGATTCAGAAGATTTACCAGGGATGTCTAATCTTTTGGCTTCCCTGTGCCACATTGGAAGAAGAATTGCATTGGGCCACGCATAAAATACACTAACACTAACGATAGCTGATGAGCCAAAAAAAAAAAGAAAAAAAAAAAAAAGTCCGTGCATACATTTTATAACGTTTTTAAAAGGTTTATAAATTTGTGTTGGTCCACATTCAAAGTCGTCCTGGGCCGCACGCAGCCTGCAGGCAGCAAGTTGAACAAGCTTGATTTAGACTGTGATATGAAAAAGTTTTAGAAATAACCAAGTTATTTTGCTTACATATTCCCTTATATGTATATATGAAAGTGATACAGGATTTTTAAATCTACATCCAAAATGTCTAAAATCTTCTTTCTATATGTATAAAATAAAAATTGCAATTAATAAGAAGACACTGTATCATAGTTAAGTTGGCAAGGGTTTTTTTTCTTTCTTTTTTTTTAAACAGAGTCTCGCTCTATCACCAGGCTGGAGTGCAGTGGCGATCTTGGCTCACTGCAACCTCTGCCTCCTGGTTTCAAGTGATTCTCCTGCCTCAGCTTCCCAAGTAGCTGGGACTACAGTCATGCGCCACCACCCCAGCTAATTTTTTTGTATTTTTCGTAGAGATGCGGTTTCAGCATGTTGGCCAGGATGATCTCCATCTTCTGACCTCGTGATCCACCCACCTCGGCCTCCCAAAGTGCTGAGATTACAGGAGTGAGCCACCATGCCCAGCCGTTTTTTTCCTTTCTTAATGGTCCATAACATAATGGTATATCTGAACATGTACAATTTAATTAAACATGGTGCTACAGGTTTGGTTAACTCCTATTATTTTATGCAATGATAGTGTAAATTTCCTGATGTAAATAAGCAGCTCATTGAACAAAGTTCAGATGTTCCAAACTCTTTCTTTTAAGAAATGCATGTCCAGGACAGGACCCCTCAGCAAGCTGATGATTGTCTATTGTGCTAAGGCCCATTCAATCTTACTGGCCAGATTCCTTTGCCACATGGTCTGGTTGCCATCATCAGGCTGCCTTTTCTTTACAATAAGGAGAATGAGCTCAAAGTCAATTGTCTGGCAACAGGGGATGACTCTAAACTCTGTCTCTTAGCTGGGAACCCTCTGCCTAACCTAGCCAATGCTAGGAACACCCCCCAAAATAGAGGACCTGATGTGGCTGATGTCACATACATGCTTAGAATAAAGGAAGCACATCAAAGTAAGCAACAACTATGTGGTTTGCTTATGACTGATTTCTAAAATCACTCCTGGAATCACATTCAATATTTCCTACTTTTTCCAAATTTTCCAACTTGCATTGAATATGGTAGTATAAAAGAAATCAGATGGCTGCCTCAGAATAGAGTGGCTCATTTTAAAAGAACTAAGCTTTTTTATTTAGTCACACTTAATCTTCTAATATGAATTATAATGCTGATCTGATAATGCAAGTTTTTAGAGTAATTCGTAGTAATCAAAGCATGTGATGCTTACCTTCTTTTCAAATAAGATATCCTACAAGGGAAAAAAGAATGAAGCATTAACTCAATTCATAGTTCTGCTTTCAGCTACTTATTAGTCATAATTATTCCCCATGGCATATGAAGTTTCCACAATTCAGCCTTTTTGTAAAAGCAATGAAACCAACCAATCAACCACCCAAGGAGCAGTTTGAGCCATGTAATAATAGGAGATATAACTACCATTAAAAATTAATCTATATTTTCTAGGAACTTCATCTTACTACATTCTATGTTTTATCTTTTGTTTTCTTTATCAGCTCCGTAATCTCCATAATTTGACTATAAAGTTAATCAGTCATAATGAGAAAGCTCTCACTTTTACATACAAAGACTGAGGCAGAATATATAATTTTATATTTTCAATTTTTTCCATCCTTATGCACATATACATGCATCTATTTTTCATGATTTATTTTTCAAGATTAAAATAATATAGTCATAACTTCATGAAATATTAATGGGTGTTAGGTCATATTAAAACTCAAAAAGAGAAAATTACAAAGTCCAGTGACATTTTTTGAGATGGTCTGAATTATAAGCAGACAAAGATTTCCATTATTATGATCACTAGGAGAAGGGTTTTCTATTTCAAATTTGAAAAGCCTCTAATATGGTACTTTATTTATAGAATTTCAACATAAGCAAAGAAGATACTCAACTTTTAAATTTAAACAATATTAGGAATAATATTATGGTAAAAATTTTGAACAGTTCATAGTAATATGCATTACTTATGTAAAAGACGATCTACATTTATAACTAGCTACCTTAGGAAAAAAATTAAGTTATAGAAAAGTAATAAATATTTCATAATAAAAAGTGATCATTATGAAAAACAAAAAAACAAATTTAATGAGTCTTAGAAGTCAATCAGACTCAACCTCTTGCTTTGCAATAAGGAAACATGGTTCCACCATAATGTGACTCAACCAAGGTAACACACTTGGGCTGTGCCTCCTGACAGTCTTCAGTGCATGTCATATGTACCATACAGGAATGAATTAGCCAGAATATTTTTCAAAACTATTTTAAATTTATAATTTTGCAGAAGTGTCAGGATCTTGTTTTTGTCCAACACCTAGGCCTCACTACCATACTTTAATTCACTGGGATATTACCTGATAAGTGCACTGAAGGCCATGTTGGAAGTCAAACGCTGGAAAGAAACTAACCTATGTTTACATATAGAGTTAGCACTTTCTTAACCTAGAAATTATATATCAAACCAGTGCCTTATGATTTCATCTGAAAGGGTAATTTACATACGATAAAATAGAAAGATGAAGGAACAAGCACTGGAATATTTGTTGTAAGATATTAAAAATGCAGAAGCTAACAAGGAAGTTAAATAAGAGTATGTAGCTTTATGAAGGATGCTGCATCCCTTCAGTTTTATTTTTACTTTATTTCCGTACAAACTAATAATATAGAGGGACGAGATAACAAAATGCTTTAAGTGGCTATAATTATTTAATAGGGAAAAAATTAGGCTGGGAATTAAGTGTCATTCTGGGTTTCCATCCCATTTCAACCATTAACTAGCTATGTGGCCTTGGACAAGTCATACAATCCTTCCAGGTAGTTTTCTCCACATATTAAAAAGGATAAAGTTTGACTACATGATCTCAGGAGCTATAAAACCCTAGCCACAGACACTATGTACAAAATTTAGAGTCTGACCTACCACCCTTCCCAACCAAACGATTTTAAATTACTAGCCATGTAAATCCAGGCTGAAAGCAGATGAGATACTTGTATCTTTAAGAGCTAGGAGGTCCTATGGAGAAATAGGAACTCAGATACACTGATAATTTTAGTTAAAATGGTATTACCCTCTGTAGAACATTTGGCTATGCCTACAAAGCTGAAGATGGACATGCATTATCACTAGGCTGCCAGGACAATTCTTGCTTTCGCCTGTTATCCTGACATCCTTTCCAGACACACCACAGGGAAATTCTTGCTCTTGCACATTTCAGCATTCATTGTTTTTATAATGAAAAACTGTAAATAAAATAATTGCCAATAGTGGAATGGATCAGTAAATGAAATACTACTCAGCAGTTAAAATGAATGCATTGGATCTATGCCTTTCGACAACATTTCCAAAAAAAAATTGAGTGCAAAAGCAAGTTGTAGATAGATACGTACAATATGATCTGATTTATTAAAATATGTAAAATATTTCAAACCACGTCAGAAAGTGGTTTCCTCTGGGAGAAAGAGAGAGAAAAGAAATTCAAAAGAAGTTCAACAGAGGCAGTAAAACAACTAATAATTCAAGTCAAATTGTAATATTTAAAAACCACTACTGAAATAAAGAAAAATTTAAATTTTTGTCACTTTACAATCTTTTTACAATGAATAATGTCTTTTTTTTTTTTTTCTTTTTGAGACAGAGTCTCACCCTGTCACCTAGGCTGAAGTGCAGTGGCAAGATCTTGGCTCACTGCAACCTACACCTCCCGGGTTTAAGCAATTCTCCTGCCTCAGCCTCTGGAGTAGCTGGAATTATAGGAGCGCACCAACACGCCAGCCTAATTTTTGTATTTTTAGTAGAGACAGGGTTTCATCATGTTGGCCAGGCTGGTCTCAAACTCCTGATCTCAAGTGACCCACCCGCCTTGGCCTCCCAAAGTGCGGGGATTACAGGTGTGAGCCACCACACCCAGCCACAATAAGCAATATCTTAATCAGTTTTTAAATTCATGAATTCAGCTCTTACTGTGTCTGATGTGTAATTTTACACTTCTTTTCAGTTCTTTCTTTTAAAATTCAATTTCTGCTTTGCCATATTGCTCTTTAGAAATATGTGGCATAAGGCTTAAAACCATAGCAATGCAAAAAACAATTTTTGGAACTCATTTAAATTTGTGTTTGCTGGAATTTATATTTCTATGGAAACAAAAATGAACCCAAAACTACACAATAGATAAGACTGTTTCAAACAAAGAACAAAGTCCCATCCCTGAGGGCTCTTATAGGATATAAGCCCCAGGAACAGAGGACAACACACAGAAACCCGAGTAGGAAGGAGGTCCTAGGCCAGGGGCAGGGGAGCCAGTAACAAGATGGCTTCTTGGAATAGATGGGTTTTCTGGATGGTTTTGAAGAGAGGAATGCAAAGGGCCACCCATTGATGGTATGCTGTCCTATATGTCAAAGTTGAGGGGAAAAAAATCATAAGGACTAGTGTGGGCAATAAGACAAAGGAAGCAGTTAGGAGGGACATTTAAAGGGAGTGGACAGAAGGGCCCACATGGACAGAGCCGGAGGCCTTGGGAGGTGGCGAGGGCTTGCACCCAGGCAGGGAAGCAGGCTGCAAGGAGAACTGTGTCAAAGCCTGAGGGGAGGGCATGTTCGATGACAGACTGCGGGGATGCTTGAGTTTCAATGAAAAGGATAAATAGGGAAAGGGTCTCATGACAGCAAAAGAAGACGCAGTCAGAATTTCATTAATGGATTCATATATATGGCATATATTCACATATATTATATATGTGAAACCAGAATGCTAGAATGGAGCCACCAATTTTTCAAGGAGTATAAGGTCTATGTTACGAGAAGGGGACAGAAAACATGTGAGGAATGGACAAATATCATAGCACGTAGAATGACAGTAAAGCACTTGGTAGGCAAGTAGAACAAACCCTGTGACAAAAAAAATTCAACTTAAAATGGTAGCAAAACAGCCACTATAAAATCTAAAACAGAAAACAAAAATAAGGCCCTAAACAGAGGAAGTCTTGAAAAAAATGGAAAGTGATCATAATTAATGATTAACAAAGCATAGAATTCTAAAGATGATATAGACATCATCACATTGATCTCTTCTTGGTATGTGAGGGAGGGAATACCTTAAATCTATGTTTTTTAAAAATATCTCAGAAAAAAAAGACAAATTTGTCACAATCCTTATTTCCATAAAGGCTTTTTAAATATTTAACATCAAAGGCAAGAGAGGGAAAAAATTGTTTTTAATTTTCACATATCATCTCTTACTCTTCTACAGGACCAAGTAATATATACCCAAGACCACTCCAGCCTGGGCGGCAGAGCAAGACTCCGTCTCAAAAAAAAAAAAAAAAAAAATATATATATATATATATATATATACACACACACACACACACCCAGGACTTTGGGTTGAATTTGTTTCTTTGGTTTCAATACTATTATGTAAATTACAATAAAATAGCAGTAAAAATATATTACATGTCTCCTTCAATTTGGAATCAAGTTTCTTTTGGGTAATTCAGAACTAAAATGTTTCTATAGGGTTCTTACATGATAATTCCTACTAGAGGCATCAAGGAATTTACAATTATTTGATTTGTCTCGGCTCCTGAAGAATCCATTCATGTCCATTAAATTCAACTAAAGTCTATTCTACAATAAAAGGGAGTAAACTTCTGATACAGAAAACAACCCCGATGAGTTTGAAAATCAGTATGCTGGGTACGAGAAGCCTGACACAAAAAGAATACATACTATTTGAGTTTGTATAAAATTCTAGAAAGTATACACTAATCTAGAGTCACAAAAGTCAGATCAGTAGCTCAGGAGCAAAGGAGGTCTTACAAAGAGACATGAGGCAATTTGGGGAGGTGATGGAAATGTTCTCTGTCCTTGCAATTGTGTTGGTAGTTTCACAGGTGCGTACCTATGTCAAAAGCTCATGGAATTGTGCACTTTAATTTGATGCAGTTGTATACTTAAATCACACCTAATTAACTTATTTTAAAAGTCAACTACATAATTATTTCAAAATAAAAAGTTTAAAAATTCAACTAAAGATGTAATACAAAGGGATTAAATAAAGAATTTTTCCAATGGTCTCATCAAGAGTCAAGTTCTGGGCCAGGTGCTGTGCCTCACACTGCTGTGTAATCCCAACACTTTGGGAGGCCGAGGCGGGTGGATCACCTGAGGTCAGGAGTTTGAGAACAGCCTGGCCATCTCTACTCAAAAATACAAAAAAAAAAAAATTAACCTGGCGTGGTGGCAGGCGCCTGTAATCCCAGCTACTTGAGAGGCTAAGGCAGGAGAATCGATTGAACCCGGGAGGCAGAGGTTGCAGTGAACTGAGATCGCGCTGCTGCACTCCAGCCTGGGCGGCAGGAGCGAAACTCCGTCTCAAAAAAAAAAAAAAAGTCAATTTCTGCCTTCTAGATGATGGCAATTTGAAACATTGAAAGTTGGTATACCATTCTTTGAAGAGCCTAATAAGCACTTTGGATCCTGGAAGTGTTTGGAAAGCAGCACCTCCTTCTAAGAAGCGGTTTATTGATGGAGCTTCCATCTGAACAAACAAGTTGAAATCACAAATGCTAAACAAACAAGTTGAAGTCACCGGATGCTAAGGAAGAGCAGTATTATTCAGTCATTTTCTGGTTCCCCAGGAACAGACAAACAGTTTTGCTTCCAGTCTACTGCCAAGAGCCTGTGTTCTCAGTGAAGAAAGTGCTCTCAGCGAGGCAAGTGCTCTCAGCGAGGGTGTATCTGGTGGGAATATGAACAACTTGAGCCTAGATATGAGGCCAAAAAAGGAGCTGCCTTTCCTGCATCTTCTATGGTCAGCTATTATCCATCTTAAGGGTGAAGATGAATAAGTACCAACAGCCTACTCATGATCACATCACCAGGATTCTCTCCTGCACCTGCTGGAGCCCTCTGTTTTATGTTTAGTGGTGAGGACTCCTTAAGTAATGGCACAGGCAGGGCTAAGTGTTAGCCAGGAACCACTACAAATTTCCTTTTCATGCAAAAGAGCTGCTCAGAATGAGCACTTACCTTGAGCACCGCAGGGCTGGGGCCATCAGCTCTATCTCTGATCTAGGCATAACTCTCCCATTTACCCGGAATCCCCAAGGAAAAAAGGCTAGAAACAGTAGTAACTTTGGAGGAGGGCTGCTACTAAACTGTTTCAGAGCAGTTCTGATTGAGAAAATCTTTTTTTTAAAAGCAGTTACTATTTCCTCTCTCAATATGCTTTTATAGGGTTAAACATGCAAACTGTGAGGTCTTCACTGGCCTTAAATTTTCAACTACAAAATGGGTATAATAACAGTACCTACATCATAAGATTGTGGCAAACATTGAACAAAATAAAATATATAAAGTGCGCAGGAAAATGCCTAATACAGAGAGAGTACTCAATACATAAGAGCTATTATTTAGGTAAGAAAACCTCAGATCTTATACTGAAAACAACAGGGAGTTAAAAGGTAAGAGTAATGTTGAGAAAAGGATCGACGGATAAGACAAAAGGAGCAAAACAGTCTCTGAAATAGAGCCTGAGTTTTCTATGCAAGCTGTAGAAAACAGCTATACGAAACACTCAGTACATAAAGGACACATAAAGGACACTTTTGCCTTCCTTTCTCAGGAAATCAAAGAAATCCAAGTTTTTAAGAAAATCAATTTTTAACATTCAGCCAATCAACCAATTTATCTCTAGGAGTTTTCTCCTTGAGATACATTGTGAAGAGGGATTTCCTTTTGATTATGGTGCCGTGTGTTTTACAAGGCAGCAAGGAAAGGCTTTTACACACAGCTGAGCAACAAACAAAGAAAAACTGACCAGACCAATCAAGTGGGACTCATTGATTTGATGGTAGAAACTGTTGCTTGACTGCAGGTTGCAGATGATTTTAAATTGGATGGGCTTGTGAACATCTAAGAAACAAGGAGGTAATTTTAAAAATTGGAAGTCTATGAACTTTGAGTAGCATAATATAACGATAGGTGAGACAGAGTCAAAAATACTCATTTAGAAGAGTAAGAGAGAATGTCAAAATTATGTCAAAAATACCTGTATAGACATGGAATGGGAAAAGACCAACTTAGTACAAATATAGCCTAACATCACAAGTTGAAAACAACCTGAATATAAGTCAGCAATGTTCATGATTGTAGGCTGTATAAACAGGAGCCTAAGGTATATGATTGGAAAGTAACCCCTTCCAAAATCCTCAGCATCAGCTAGCAATAAAGTTAAGAATGCAATTCCAGGGAATTAGCCTGGAGGTTTTCCAGATTATCTGGAGTAAACTGCCAAGAAAGTGGAGTGACACTTCAGAATGATTCTTCTTTCTGTTTTCAAGGTGAATTCTCATTTTCTCCATCTTTTTGACCCAGTTTCTCTTCTTATGGAATTTACAACAAATATGTCAATATTATGTTGATAACTGTATACCAACCCATTAGGTACCTACCAGGCGATCTTGAATTTTATCTGCAAGTGTTGGATCACTCAACAGTAAAGGGGGTTCGCTGGATGAATCCCCAGAAATCAAACGAAGTTTGGCTTCATTGACTACTGTAGAAAGTCCAATGGTAATAAATGATATTCCTGAAATTCTGGCATCTTCAGAAATACTTTGAACATCTGGATTCTTTGGATGGTCAATGCCATCAGTCATCAGCAAAGCCACTTTCACACCATCCTTACGCCCTTCTCTCTTAAGTAGCCTAGTGGCATTGGAGATGGCATAATAAGAGAAGGTACCTTGCCCTATTAAATTCATAGACTTAACCTTCTGCTTAAATGTCTGCAGGTCCTTCCAAGAAGAAAAAGGTGGATCAATTTGGACAGAGCTGCTAAACTGAAGTGCTGCCAGTTTGATGTCATATTCCAAGGAGCCACCAGGAGTCAATTGGAAAATCTTGTCACTCAAGCTATCCACAAAATCTTTCTGTTTATCAAAGAGGACAATTTTAGAACTTTCAGAGCTGTCCACGATGAAGACAATATCTATGAAACAAATGGAGCCTGAAACAGAGTAAACAGGTTAGGCAAAATAATTATTCATATCATGAAAGAAATTTGCGTAAGGAAAGCCCTGAAGTGGTGTGTTGTATATTGTTTGGTGTTGAGAGCAGCGTGAGGAGAGTAAGAGAGACATGTTGGACAGAAAGCTTAAATTGTAAAAAACTAAATGTCTAAGTTTATAAATTATTTTCTCCTTGTAAAATCATGCAAATTAAAATAAATAAGATATCATATATTCTGAGCATCTTTTCAATGTTAAACCTGCTGAAAGTGGGAGGAAATGGGAAGTCAAGATGCATCATATTTTAAAAATCCAACTAACACTGAGCACAGCTGTCTAGAAGTAAATGATACTCTAATTCTCAGGTTGTGTCATATTGGTGAGTCCCTTTTTTTTTTTTAACTTTCTTGAAATCAAGGTAGAAAATGACTATACCCCTTGTACCAAGAGTAAGTGGGGAAGAAACCTAACTTAAACACAACTTAAGTTTAAATCCCAGCTCTGTATCTCACTAGTTAATTTGTCTATGGCCTTGAGTATGCCACTCAACCTCTTAAGACCTCAATTTTTTTTATCTATACTATGAGTGGTAATCTCCGTCCTGCCTATTTTACAAGGTTACTGTGAGGCTCAAATGAGATAATAGGTGCACAAGTGCTCTTATTAAAAATTCTGATGTGCTATAAGTATGTCAGGTATATTAGCATCATATAATTTTATCAAAGTAGACTACCACATGTATACATGTATATGGCTTGCTATTTATATCAAATACTATTTAGAAAAATTCACAAAAGTATTTTTAACAGGCTAAACTTAAAAACAAACACATTTATTTTTACCCTGGACATCACTTTTCCTTGCAAGCAAATTTGGCTTTGGTCCTTTCTTTCTTTGTCCGGATACTGTTTGACTCATAAATGCTGAAAGCAGGGTACAGAAGACAAAATATCTGTTCCACATTATGGTAGATGGTGAAAAATCATCTGCCTTGTAGCACCTTTAATAGAAAAGTCAGTTACAAATACTTTAATAAAATATGGTGTTTGTTATTTTAAAATTTCAAGCTAGCAGAGTTGAAAACTGTCATGTGACTGGAAAAAAAGAGGTTTTCATTCATATTTCTAGAAAAATATTCACATTGAGATTTTAAAAGATTTAAATCCAAATAAATCATGGCACCATGACCAAACATTTATTAGTGAATGTTTCTACATATTCAAAGAACTATATTTAAGTATTCTTAATTCTCCATTGTATTATGAGGAGCATAGAGTTGGGAGAGCCATTTAAAAACATTTCAATCCCACTCTGTATGAGTACTGTGGTTCAGTCACAGGGTCTGCTTTGACATTTCCAAATTCTTCAGGGTGAATTCAGATTGCTATATAGTCATTTCATTCACTTTCATTATAACTGATTCCTGAGAAATCTAGTATTTTGTAGTATTGTAGATAATCACCACCCTTTCAGGCTTAATACTACACACATAACTTCAGTGAGTTCAGAGGTCAAAGTAAAAATTAAATTGCCCTTCTGTTTCCATAGAACCCCATTTCTCTTTTCTACCCTACCTTTGGAAACTTTGTCTCCACCAGGGGTTCAAAGCTGCATATCCAATGAATCAAAAGAATATGAGAGCAAAAATAATAGATTTGCTTAAAAGCAACACTTTTCTTCCAGGGATGGCTAAAAGAACTAATGAACAGAAACAGGACTTAAAGCCAAGAAGCACCCCCTCTGAATAGCCCTGTGAAACTATTTTTCTGGGTAGATTAACAATGAAAAATCTAATTCTGTATTAAAATCCTCAGTCTTCATCAGTCAATATGCCTAGCTACACACCAAATGGCTCTTAAACTCACAGATTTCCCTGGAAGGAGAAGACTCATGTGCTGCTGCCTCAGTATACCCAAGAGAATGGCAACGAGAAAGCTTATTTCAAATCAGTATTTAGTATGGCTTAAAAATGCTTGCCTGCTGAAACTATATTGACTTCAGGAGTTCTGGAAAAGGAATCACATTTTCCTTCTTTGGCACCTTGCCTTTAGGGGATAAGAATCTAGGAAATCATGAGCACGATTTTTCCAGACTCTGAATAGAGGGTGGAAATATATGCAAAGGCAGTGAGGAGTGAGATGGAGACTGACTTTTTTCATACATGCCAGATGGATAAACCCCAAAGGGAAACAAAACTGTTGGGTTAGAAGAGGACCAATGGATGGCTTCATGCCACAGTCTGCTCCTCACATAGCATCATCCAGCTGGAAGTTTATTAACAGAACTTCAGATAGGTATGATCAAACATCTTGGGTAGCAATTGGCCAAATGCCAACTGATCCTCAGACAATGTATACCAAAATGTAAAGAGAGCTGGGTATTAAAAACAAAACAAAACAAAACCAAGAAGTGTGCTAAGGAAACAGAACACACAAAGGCCGTCTCTCCTCAAGTTATCCCTTTGCTAAGCAAGGAAAAAAATTAAATGATGTACAACTTTAAATCTGAAGGTTAGTGTAAAGATAAGGCTATATGAAAAACACAGTTCTTACTGCATTTTCAAAGGGGAAAGGGAATAACACCATGGCCATGGTATTACATATGAGTTTTGTCTTTGGTTGAGTTCATACCGTAAGGAACATCTCAGAAGTCCTGGAAACAAGAGACTGAGAATTGAATTCCATTGAGAACTGAGCAAGATTTTATAAGCAACATAATCAAGCAACTCTTCAAAACCGTTCATGTAAGGTTTTAGAAATACTGGCTTTAAATAAAGATTTATCTTTTCCCAAAACTAAGCACCTGCTGTTACTGTTTTCTTAGCATATAATCATGAATTCGTATCTGACCCCTGTATATACGATATTCACAAACATAACTTTTCCATTGACAATAATCACAATATATCATATTTTATTATCATTCGCTCTGACATTTTTAATCTAGCGCTCCCAATCCAAAGTCTTGTTATTTCTTTCTGTTTCCCTATTGTAGCCAGAGGACATTTTCATACCTCTCTAGTTTTGTTTCTCTAGTTTGTTAGTTCTACTGCTTCCCTGAAATATCTTTCTCCTTTATTAATTTGGCATCTTGAGAGCCCACTCATTTCTTATCACTTTTTACCATGTTTTATTTTGCCTCTTTCTCACCTTTCTCTCTTTCTGATGTCACATACAAGCAAAATAGGTTTCAGAAAAAAACAGTGCCATTAGTTAAGTGAAGGAAATGTGAACCTCTGTGTTTACTATAGGTTAAATTTTATAAATGCAGAAACAATCATAATTTGTAATCAAATACCGTATTTTTACTTTTGGCCTAAAATTTATTTGGGGTAAATATCAGGATCAATAAATAAATCCAAGATACTTTATTTTTTATAATTTTTCAAAAATAAAATGATCTTATAGCAGAGTTCACCAACTTTAGTTACAATGTTTGCATCTCAGTTTCTACACAAATATAAAATGATTGAATAAAGACTTCATTCAAATTGACAAATTAGCCAAGTTGTAAAGTATTCTATAACTAATTCTAAATTGTAAACCCTGTTCCAAATTGAGAAAAAGATGTCCTAAAATATATTAACATCATTGTAAAACAATTTAGAAGACTGTAAGTTAAAAATCAATTCCAAAATAACTTTAAATTTTAAATTTCTACATTTTAACAATGTTAATATTTTTCTAATAATTGCTTTGAAGCAATTGCAGAGAACACAAACTTTTGACAAGCTTTCTTCACCTAATAAGTATGTAAGTCATTTAGTCTTCCACAGTTCCTTGATGGTCCTATCTGATTTCAAGTGACTAAAATAAATCCGTTATGTCTTACCTTATTAAGTTTGTCAAACAGGAATTAAAGACTAGTTGAGTAAATGCCAACAGCAAGGACTGTGGTAGGGGGTGAAGTTAGCTATTTGATATTGTTCTGTTCTGTGGGAAATAAAAGTCTTTGCTTTAGGATCTTTTGCAGTCTTTTATTCATGTTTATTCGACTAAGTTAAAGCAAGAGTGGTCAGGCATTTGGCCAGGGTGCAAGATCTGGGTGGGATCAGTAAGCAATTTAAAGGAACAGTGTCTTTCAGAATGAGACTGTGTTTTCCAGACTATTGTAAAAACAACTTGAGAGAACTTTCTACATTTTAGGCATTGGTTGACAGCCTGCCTTTTTTCTCATGCTATGTCCTTCTCTTTTTATTGCTACATTTCTTTGCCTGGGGGATGTGCTCTAAGATACTGGTTCTGAACATCTCTGTGAAGGAGTATAAATGACACCAGACTCAGATTCAAAGCTGTTTTTTCAAGAGAGGTAACAGTTTGATTGTTATTAAAGCTGAATGATGAGTACGTAGGTGTGCATTGTTCTAGTCTTTGTATTTCTGTGATTTTTGAAATTTTTTGTAATAAAAGGTATATATAATATACAAGGAAAGAGTGGTCTGAGTACAGTCACAGTTCTGCCCCTAACTCTTATGGGGGCTTCAGTTTCCCACTTACGAAATGAGAGAGTGGATTCAATCATTTATTAAGATGTGTTCAAACTGTAACATGAGAGGTTTATAGCGGTTAATATTTTGGTCTCTCTCTAGGAGAGGAGGTCACTGTGGTTTTTCCACTGTCTTTTTCCCTATTTTCTACCTTGTGGTTACAGCCCATATTAAGTCAATGTTTATCAGTGTAATGTGTACTGCAAAGAAGCCACTTGACCCCTAGACAACTAACAGGCAGGCTTCTCCATGGACTTCCTCTGAAATAGAGAATAGCAAGATCATCCGAGAAAGCAATATAAACGTTCATGTTACGATTATTTAAAATGAACTTTCTTAGGCATTTTAATGTGTATGAATTTCCTTATTATAGTAATAATAATCTCCAATTCATGGACACTTACCAGGTGCTAGGCACTGTCCTGAGTGCTTCACACCCATTACCTCATTTAGTCCTTCACAAGCACAACCACAGTCCTCACTTAACATCCTCCGTAGGTGCTTGGAAACTGTGACATAAAGTGAAACAATAGATAATGAAGCCAATTTTCCCATGAGCTAATTGATATAAATAAGAGTTAAGCTCCTATGGCATATTTCTAGTTACAAAAATATCACTGAACCTCTAAATAAAGACTCAAAACAACTCTAATATTAAACATTGGAATAAATCTAAGCCATACATACATTTATGAAAGATTGATAAAAACAAGATAACTGTTTACCTCCATATTCCAGTTCAGGGTCATGGTTGACCAGATCCTGTCCCAGCAGCTGAGGGTGCAAGGCAGGAACCAGCCCTGGACAAGATGCAATCCTGTCACAGGGCACTCATACACCCACCCACTCTCTCAGACAGGGACCCATGTAGACACACCAATGCACCTAGTGGGCAGAGCTTTGGGATGTGGGAGGAAACCCCAGGACCTGGAGGAAACCCACACAGACATGGGGAAAACATGTCAACTCCACACAGTCAGCCTGGTCCAGGAATTGATTTTTTTTCTCTCATCCAATGTTATAACAAAATGACATTGAACAAAAAATTATTCCAGGACCCCTTGTACTTATAGTAGAAGTTGTAAGAATTCAAATTTTTCCAAGACGGAGGCAGAGAGAGGTTCCGTAACTTGTCCACTGTCATACTAAAACTAGAGAATGGCAAAATGAACTTTTAACTCGGGCTTATAAGACCTGTGAGCCTCACTTATAACAACTACTATGTCATTAAGTATCCATGTGAATGTTTGTGTTTCACTGTCTCCTCCTCACAAAACAGGTTTTGAGGAACTGAGGCAGTTTCATGAGGCTTTGGTAACAGAAAGAAGAAACAGTGGGTATAATGCAGAAGTAACAGTGGAATTTCCTAGCGAACAACCATGTATTTACTTAGTAGCCTGTGGGTGTTAATCACACGTTTTACTTTCGTGAGATGAGAATCAAGAGACAAGGAAGTAGCATCTTTTCAGGTCAACTCTCTTTTTGCTGAGGCAGGTTAACAACATGCAGAATAATAATGCCACTAAGAAGCAAACAAGTGATACCTGGATGGGGGAAATGGACTAAAGCCCTTCCGCTTTGGAGCTGTTTTGATTAAAGTTGGTAGGAGGTTGGAGTCCAGGTTACTCATCCATTCCCTTTCTCCAACATTAAATAGGGTAACTCAAACCAAAGATTTGCCACCTTTCATTCCCAAGCGTGAAAATCAGCACTAAGTTGATTGGGAAGATTATGCAAAATAAAATCTTCAGTTTTGTCAGTCTATAAAAGGCAATTAGTTTTGCACCCAGAGAAACAAAGCACCACTGCAATCCTAATCCCAACAGATGGTCTTGAATTAGTATGCTATTGGACACACAGCAGACCAAATAAGAGAACATGGATAACCCTAATGACTAGAAAAAGGCAACGTGGAGCCCATGCCCTTCTGACAGTTATTTTGTAGTAAAGTCTTTCTAGAAGAAATATAGCATACTATTTTCATTGTTACTACTATAAATAGCCCAGAGTAAGCACTCATATTTGTGAAATGAATGATTATTAGAAGTAATTTTTAGTGTTTATCAATCACTTGAGGTCTATGATACAATAAATTGCTCTTCTCCAAAGCTCTGCTAGATGAAAATCTTTTTTCAACTTTTTCAAATTCTTTTAATATGCTACCATAGTAGGATCTGCATTGTGTCTATTGACTCTAGTACCAGTGCCAACATCTTAATTTCAGTGGTGATGGTATTTTGGGGTCCTAGAATCATTTAAAAAGAGACAAGTCTGCTAAGACTTACATATTTCAGAGAATTTTATCTGCATGAATTCATAGAAATAAAAAAAAAAGGTTGATAAATCAAAGTTATACATTTCGACCAAGATTAAGGCATAGTATAGTTTCACAAGCTTCTCCCTACTTTAGCCACCTCCCACACTGCTGATCTAGAGTGGAAAAAAAAATTACCAACTAACAAGGAAGAAATGAATGACCTTCGTACCTATTTGAAGAAATTTGTTCTTGAAGGTCCTTTTCTTTTCTTCTTTTCCTTTTCTTTTCTTTCTTTCTTTCTTTTTCTTTCTTCCTTTTGTCAGTAGAAAAGTTGATATAGTAGAATTTCTAACACTTGCCCCAAAGCTCTGAAATTTCTGGGATTCGTTATCCTTGGACCCAGAATATGACTAAGTCATTCTCTCAACTCCTTCATCAGTAATTAGAGGAATACTGCCTTAGTCCATTTTGTGTTGCTATAAAGGAATACCTAAGGCTGAGTAATCTATAAAGAAAAGAGGTTTATTTGGCTTACAATTCTGCAGACTGTGCAAGAAGCATGACACCAGCATCTGCTTCTGGTGAGGGCCGTTGACTGCTTCTACTCATGGCAAAAGGTGAAAGGGGACCAGTGTGAGAAGATCATATGGTAAGAGAGGGAGCAAGAGAGCAGGGAGCGAGGTGTCAGACTCTTTTAAACAATCAGCTTCCCCAGGAACTAATACAGGAGAACACACTCATTACCACAGGGATGGCACCAAGTCATTTATAAGGGCTCCACCCACATGACCCAAACGTTTCCCATCAGGCCCCACTTCCAACAGTGAGGACAAAATTTCAACACAAGGTTTGGAGGGGGCAAATATCCAAACCACAGCAAACACCAAAACTGTATTGGTCTTATTTGTCAACAAAGGGAAATATTAAAAGCATTCAAAGACAATGAGAAAATAAAAATTATCATTGGTAATAAAATATAGGATGTGGCATTGCTTAAATCTGGAACAGCGTGACTTCAGTCCCTATTCCCTCACCAAATTCTGATTGAGTTGATCCTTCCACATTCCCTCTACTATTTTTCAATTGTTACTATTATTTAATAAACTTTATGGTTTAGAGCAGTTTTGGTGTACAGCAACATGGACTCAATTATATTTTATATTGTTTACTCCCTAAGATCTCTTGCTTCATTATTTGTCATTCAATCCCCAGCTTGAATAATTGTGTCACATCTGCAACGCACAGTGCCTCGTAGGCTATAGTGATGGGCTAAATTCCCTGTCTTATGACTATTAATCTTTCTCTAAAATGTTTCTTCAATATTAATATTTCATCTTCCCATGTTGTTTATTCCTTACTAAATGCAATTATTTTAGACCAAAAAAAACAAAAAAACAAAGTGCCATCTGGAAAATGTTACAATTTTTTTTCTAGGAAATATCTGAAAGTAGATTGATCTAGTCCTATCATAGGTTTGAATGTTCAATATTTTTCTTTAATTATCTTCTTTGGTCAGTGGATAGAGCAGTTTTGTTTTGTTTTGTTTTGTTTTGTTTTGTTTTGTTTTTTGAGACAGAGTCTTGCTCTGTCGCCCGGGCTGGAGTGCAGTGGCCGGATCTCAGCTCACTGCAAGCTCCGCCTTCCGGGTTCACTCCATTCTCCTGCTTCAGCCTCCCAATTAGCTGGGACTACAGGCGCCCGCCACCTCGCCCGGCTAGTTTTTTGTATTTTTTTTAGTAGAGACAGGGTTTCACCGTGTTCGCCAGGATGGTCTCGATTTCCTGACCTCGTGATCCGCCCGTCTCGGCCTCCCAAAGTGCTGAGATTACAGGCTTGAGCCATCGCGCCCGGCCGGATAGAGCAGTTTTAACTTTTTCATGCAGAGCCTACTAATAGAGAAAGATCAGTTCTATTTACACCTTAACTAAACCCTGCTTTAAATGGAAAAGTATTTCTATTTTTCACCGAGTTCATTTTACTTTCAGGTATTAGACAGTGTTGTTCTAGATGTTGGTGAATTCTTTGATTACCACTGATTGGTATTTAAACTTTTCTTGTCTTGGGGACAAACAATAGTGTCAAATCTCTGAACTGGAAGGAAACTTAGCAACCACTTTTATTTAATTCTGCCATTTCACACTTGATAAAATAGAGGACAGATATTAAGACCCACCGAAAGGTCAAATCATTAATCAGCAAGGGAATAAAGTTTAGGTCTTTGTACATCAAAGTGGCCATCTTTCATTATCTCTAAATGCCCTAGAAAAATGTTAGGCCTTTGCGCTATCCAGGCTTGTGCTTGAGCAGGAGAAAAAGGAGGCTGTATGGCTAATAATTTATATTTGTAAGGATTTAACTTTAGTGGCAAATGGCTCAGAACAAATCATCATGGGCTAAGTTCCAGCACATTAAAGAGTCTCACCTCTCTGTGTAAATCTTAGTGCCTGGGCCATTAAAGGCAATGAACACCACCTCTTCCAACCCTGGGTTGAAAAACTTTCTCCTCCAGGTTTGCGCAGGTTTATCTGAGTAACTGGGGATTGTTACAGCTACTTCAGTAACTGACGGCCCATGTTTTTCATCCCTAATCAAAATATAGCTAGTAATATAGGTAGATATCATCGTTTGCATGAATAATAAGTTGCAGAAACACAATACCCACTTGGGTTTTCTGGTCAGTGTATTTGAGATTTAATAAGAATATCAAAAAAAAATAAAAAGTTTTGAAATAACTGTCCCCAAATTCTGGAATAAAAGTGTTTTAAGAGCATTAAGTAACCTATTACCTCATGTTATATTAAGCCGTTACAATGCTCGTTTATACAACATTGTTCCCAATTAAGGTAATAGGGTCATCTATTTTTTTCATTGCATCTAAATTATCTAGTTCCTCCTGTACAACAGTTTGTTTCTTCTTCTGCCCTTATAAATTCTATACTAAGGGTAGATTATTGATGGACAAAGTTTATAGTAAAGGGGACTTGAGGTGAATTGTTTTTTCCTATTTGGGGATATGAACAACCTTTTAATAATATTAAATTCTGCACAGAAATAAGGTATCTATTATCATTATTCATTGTTTATATCCAGAGCTATAGATTTTGAAATTACACATATATAATTTTATTTAAAATGAGTAACTTTTACTTAATTATGTATTTTCTGTTATTCTAATTGACCAAATTCAGAAATGCCAAATACTAACACAATTTAGTCAGGACTCTGCATAGGTCTTGAGGGACTGTTGTTTGAAAAAAGATATTTGGGCACCACCTTGTGGGACTTTGTAGAAAGACATAATGTGAGAGTTTGTCAACTATTGTTAACAGATTACACATTTTAATCGTCTGCGATGCTGAATGGGTGGAATATAAATTGCTTTCTACAGCTTTTCTGGGCAGAAGAATGAGGAGATGAACCAAAGAGTGATAAAACTACTCTTATATAAGATCAAGAAGTTCTCTAAGTAACATCTGATGAAATCCAAAACTCATTCATTTAACTAACATTAACTTAGTCTCTACTATATGTGAGGCACTGGATAGAAAACAGGTAGATGCAGTCACTTCAACCCAGTGAAGAAAATAAGCAACTAAAGAGCAATGGCAATTTTTACAAAAAAAAAAAAAATTAAGCAATCAAATATCTAACTCTAGTTGACAATACTATGCTGAAGGGTTTGGGAACAAAATGTACCAGTGTCTGCAACTTACTTTGAAATGCATCATAAAGAAAGGAGATGTGGCCAGGCGTAGTGGCTCACACCTGTAATCCCAGCAGTTTGGGAGGCCCAGGCAGGTGAATCACAAGGTCAGGAAATCAAGAACATCCTGGCCAACGTGGTGAAACCCCATCTCTACTAAAAATACAAAAATTAGTTGGGCATGGTGGCACGCGCCTGTAATCCCAGCCACTCCAGAGGCTGAGGCAGGAGAATTGCTTGAACCAGTAAGCTGAGATAGCACCACTGCACTCCAGCCTGGCCACAGAGCAAGATTCCATCTAAAAAAAGAAAGAAAAAGAGAAGAAAAGAGATGGATAGAAGAATGGGTAGATGGGTAGATTATGCAATAGAGCAAATACGTTCATTGTAAATATCAATTGTGAAATCTATGTGGCAAGTAATGGGTTTGCTGTATACTTCTGTTAACTTTTCTGTATGTTTGACAATTTTCATAACAAAATATTAGGCCAGAAAGAGCAAGAGCAATATAGTGTGATAACATCTATAAAAGAGACCTACACAGAGAGCACCCAGCCCAGACTGTGATATGGAAGTTGGAAGTGCAGGAGCAGAGGATAAACAGCAGTTTCTTTTATGCCGTGTTAAAGGGTTTAAACTTTATCTTGAAAGCAATGAATAATCTGAAGCAGGGTTGTGACATGATCACACTTTCATGTTAGGAAAATCACTCTAATCGCTGTGTGAATAATGACAGGAAAACAAGCTTGGAGGCTGAGATCTACTAGGAAACTTACTATGACACCAATGAGAGATAAGGCTCTCAAGTACCAGCAATGAGAAAGCAAAGTGAAGAAGTCTAAAAAATATTAAGAAGTAGAATCAAAGAGCTTAGTACCTAGTTGGCATAGGAAAGCGGAAGAAATGAAGGAGAAAGATAGTACCCAGTAGTCTGCTGAAAAGTATTTAATAACTGTCTCTCTGGGAAAAAAGTGTATTGTACACATACATATATGTAAGTTTATTGGAAATGTTATTGGTATAATGAATGTATGGTATAAAATTTCAAATAATAACAAAATACACAATATTCTCTATTATAAATTCTATATAGCAAACTGACTCATACAGATTGCTTTCATTGATTTTTGACCAAATTCTTATATCCTTAGCCAATCTGTGGTTGTTACTGATGAATGAGTGTAGTTCCAACAAGAATGTTGGTTGGCATTTTCCTCTTCTTTAACAAGTAAGACAAAAGTGAAACAAAGAAAAATGTGGATGTGCATTAAAACTTCATTTGTTTGTCAATGATGTAAGCAACTTTGTAGCTGAATAATATAATACTTTTCAAATACTGAAACATTTTCTTAGATTTTTTCTTATTCAACTGTTACAGACAAAATACACTTTTGAGTTTAATCTGCATTATTGTTTTCTCCGTCACTTCCTTTGATCTAAACAATAAATGAGACAGTAATTCAAGCCCTAATTTGTAGCAGATTTCTATTGTGTAAAAAGTCCTACTATGTCAGATTTCAAATGACTTACTTGACATCACTAAACACAAGGTTGGAAAGAGAAACACAAATATATAGCAGCATACCACTCTGCAGGATTTCCATCATACAGTTGCCATGGATGCAAACAACCTCAAGTACGTACACAATAGTAAGATTTACTAAATAGTTAGGAAGTAATGAGTTTTGAGTGTTTATTACTATTGTTTTTAATGTAATTTATTTATTTGTAAATTAAATATATAATACAACATTTAATAGTATCTGTGGTTAACAACTGGTTCACAAACTTTCTGGAAATTTAGCAGTTGACCCTCACAAGGTGACATGAGCCATCTTCAGCACACCAGAGACCATACCTAACTTCCAGGCTGTGCGGTGCCCTCTTGCCTCTTAAAACAGTACAGCACACAGGTCTGAGAATTGGTTCTGCCTCTTTTTGACACTGGACCTGTAACTTATGAAAGCCTCAGTTTCCACATCTAAAAGTGAAGACTATGAGGAGGAGCCCAATAAACATAAGGATAGCAACAGCAGCATCTGAATCAACAACAAAAATAACACCTCTCTCACAGTGTTGTGGTGAGTATCAAAAGAGCTTTGTAAACAGTAAAAATCCATAGATGTTATGTAATTTCAAAAACAACTTAAAAGACAAACAACACTAGAACATGTTCATAATGTATAGGATCAGTATCCAGAATATATAAGAAAAAGAAAAAAATAGGATATGAAAAGGCAATTTTTTTTTGTTTTTTTGGTTTTTGTTTTTTTGGTTTTTTTTTTTTTTTTTTGAGACAGAGTCTCGCTCTGTCGCCCAGGCTAGAAAAGGCAATTTTTTAGAAGGGAAATAAGAATGGCTAATAATCATATGAAAAAGTATTTACTCTCATTAGTATTCATGAAAATGCAAACTAAAAACACTAAGATATCATATGTTTTTCATTAGATTGACAAGTTTAAAGAGAGTAATAAAGGGTTAGTAAGGATGTTGGGAAATAGGACACATGGTGGGAAGGGTGATTTGGTAAAACTGCGTTATAGAGCAACTTGGCAATATTTGTTAAAAATAAAAATGTGTATTTTTTTCACTTCTAGGAATATACCCTGGGAAATTCTAGCACATTTGTTCAAAAGACATAGATAAGAATGTTTATTCTAATAAAAATGCTTGAAACAACCTAAATGTTTATCAGTAGGTTGGATAAATAATTTGGGACATAACAACATTGATTTATTTATTCAACAAATATATCTTATAACCTTTATATATCTTTAAAATGTAATTTTAATAGAAAAGAAAGCTATGGAATGATATAAAAATATGATATATTTTCTATAACATTTTAAAACATACAAAATGTTAGCTATCTTACAGATACATCTGTAAAATAGATACATCTATATGTTGTAAATCTATAACAAACTTTGATAGGAGGAAACTCACCAGTTTTCCAATAGTGGTTATCACTGCAGAGAGAAACGGGAATAGGACTGGGACTGGATACAAAGGGGACTTCAACTCTGTTTCTAATGATCTGAGAATAATTTTTTTAAAACCCTGAAACATTTAAATTCTGAGTGGTTGGTATACAGATTTTTGTCATCTTCCCCTTAATATACATGTTTTTAAATTTTCATAATGAAAAGTACTTTGAAAACACTTCAACTCCTCAACCTATTAAGCAATAGTTAAAACAGAGTTGATACCACGCCAGTTACACAGATTTATCATTTTGGACTCTACTCCTTAGGCCACCAGATCTCATTAATTCTTATTTTCAGCATTTCTCATGGAGACTTTAATTTTCCAACAGATTGCCACTTCACTAACTTGAATCCTTAGCCCCTGCAAAATACTCACTCTCCAAATAGCCCTAGAAATCCCAAGCAGACATCTTATATGTACTCATAAACAAATCATCAGTTATCATTTGACATCATCCATTTCTTTCTGTCCTCTACTTGAAGCTCATTCTATCTCTAGACTCATAGGAAATGGGGCAAATTTCTACTTTTTAATGCTTCTTAACTGGTATGCAGCCCACAAAGATCATTCCTTGCTCTGAATTCTTTCAGCATTATTTATGGTACCATTCATCGAACAATACTTATTGTGTTTTGTACTGAGAAGTAAATATTTTGTGTTATACAATAATACTTAAATAATATATATTTCACTAAGGGCAGGAATTTTTTTTAAAAATTCTACTTCTTTATAGTACCCATAGCAATAGTCACTCATCAGCAATGGTTGTAAAATGAACAACTATTTTAAATATTGTAGCATTTTGTGATTGTCTTCTAAATAACTTTATCTTTCCAAAGATTTTGATGACTTAAACTCACAAAATTCCCCAAAGTATGTCATGGGAACCCTATGCTCCTGCCTTCATTTTTTCATGATACCTCTGCTAGTGTGTAATTTTAGGTATCTCTATATCCCTTAATTCACTCCTACTCATAGGAGGAGGAGTTAGGTGTATCTCATCCTTAGTATAAGTATGTCACATGCAACATTTGGAACGTATTTACACTGAAAAAAAACTCATTGCTTATCTGAAATTTAATTAAACTTGGCAGCCTGTAATTTTTTGTGTATGCTAAATCTAGCAACCCTAACACTGACCCATCTCAGTGTTATGATGGGGGGAGATAGTCTAACATCCATTGATCTAACACCCATTAGTTGATTTTTCTTGAACTAGTGGAGTTAATATGTTAAAAGTCCTATGCATTGTGACTTCCTCTTTTCCACACTTATTATTCGGAATCCAAGGATGGGAGGCAGCAAGTGAAACCCTTTACAACTGTAATACCCATGAGAAACCCCAAAGTCTAGACATGGGTACAGCTACTAAGAAGCTTGGTTTGAGTCGCAGGTCCAAGGCACATTCAGCTTTACTGAAAACTATGCTGATATTTTGATCCCTATGTTTCTGACCGCTATGTATATTTCTCAATTAACTCCAAACCCAGAAGAAGAATGTTGAGAATAATTATCAGTGTTAACCCCCATCTCCCTGTGGATATATGTGGATATAGTTAAAAGTGACTACATTTTATTTCATTCTTTACATAGTCTCCAATCCCTAACTTCTACCTTGTCAAATACATCCAAAGTAAAGAAAAAATTAGGTCCAAAGGAATAATTTTCAGTAACTAAGATATTAAAGAGCTGGTAGGAACACGAATGTTAATTTCAGCCACAAGAAAACATCATGGAGTCAGTGCTTTTATTAGAATGGATAATCTTAGCCAATTAGATTTAATCATCAGTGTATATCTTACTTGTATCCAATAATGTCAAGGCCACTGCTGATACATCGGCATTCTTTATAAGCTATTAAATGGGAGTCTTATTTCCTAGACATTTATATTAAAAACTTACAAAAAAGGAAAACTCTTAGGCAATAAGACATGTATTTAACAAATATAATTTAGCATTTGTAAACATTAATATATGGAATCATTTCTAAGTAAACACAGAATGCCTTGGAACTTCAATCAGACAAATAGAATTTAAATGTTTGGAGACAAAGTGGAAATGTCAAAGTTTACTAAATTACTGGTTTACTCTAAAACCCATGCACCCAAAAAACTAACTTTATTTTCTAAATATGAGCTTAGCTTGTTCCAGATAAGAGAAAACAAAACAAAACAAAAACTTTAAGCTGGTCACAGGAGATGATTGAGTGTCTTTCTAATTAAAATAGTCTCTTCCAGTTAAATTCAGTGTCTGTGGCTCTTCAATATATATTCAATAGTTACACTTATTGCATACTTCCCAAGATGCAATATGATAGAAATGTATTTCCTTGGCTGATGTTAAAAAAACAAATATAGACCGAAACTTTAACTTTTAAACCATTAAATAAATAATTTCCAAGATGCTGGTAATTAATGAAAACTAAGCTGCTTTCTGGAAAGAAGCTCATTTTTGAATCCACTGTATAAACATTCATCACATAGTAATATTGTTAATAGTCTGAGCACTTGCTTAATTGACACACTATGTGTGAATACTTCTCATGATACACGGTATACTTCCTTTTTCTACCCCAGATTAGAAAAGTGCCTCTTCCTTAAATCTCTTGCTACCTGATAACCATCAGAATAAGTAGGATGCAATTGACCCTCCATGGAGGCGTTTAATGTACAAACTGAAGAACTATCGGCCTCAGCCCTGTGTAACATCTCACTGTTTATACAGTTAACATTTTTGTGTAGAGTTGAAAAATCATTTTTATTTTTCAGTTTGTATTATATTTATTAAAGTTTAAAATTTTAGTTTAAAAAAGTGGCTTGCTCATCCTGATTACAGTTGAATGTTACCACTCTGTCGAGTAGAACTCCATAGGATGCATCATAAAACAACTTTATTTTTCCCCCACTGCTCTTCCTATTGGGGCGGGATATTCCTTGCAACATGGATGAAATCACAGGCAGTGGTCATAAATCTTTGGGTTGGTCTTTGATATAAAAAGTCACTTCTTTCAAATTTAGTTACAAAAACTCTCTCGTTCCAATAATTTAAATATTTATCCCGGGTAGTAGCCAATATTCTGAGCTTGAAGTTTCTTCTCTGGAATACTGCAGTAGGATAGGGGACATGGCCAACTTTTCCATTTCCCCACTTTTTGCCTCTCTGCCTTCCCCAAACTCATGAATCGCAGTTTCAGGCCCTTTCAGGTAGAAGACAGGAAAGATCTGCTTAGCTGGTCACTGCCATGCTTTGATTTCGGAAGGTATTGAGGTGATCTCTTTCTCACTGCAGAGGTCTCATGCATTCTTTGGAGACTTTGCTTCACCAGGATTTCTCATCTGAAGTTCTCTTAATGCTGGCCTTAATGCAATATCTCTTCTCTAGCAGGTATCAAATACAATCTCTACCTCACACTATCTTGTTCCCAACAGAATACCTCCAACATCTCTCTGCTGTGTTCACCTCAGCCCTGGCAGATAATTCTACAGATTTCTTCAAGCTGACTCTCTTGCCCTTGTAGTCCACATCCCATCTGCAAGGCAAGGCCCACATATCCTTTATCCTGACAAACTCTGAGAGTGCAGCTTGTTCCCCACAGGTGCACCTCTCACCTCTTGGCCGTTAGAACCAGCCAGCCCCAGTACCTGAGTTTTAAGGCATGAGTCCAAAAGCAGCCCACCCTCTTCCCTACCCACCTCCCTCTTCCAAGATGCACAGCTCAAGCTCTCTGTGTGGAACAGCACCTGCCCCTCACCCCCAGATATCTCATAGGGGATTAGGAGTGAGACTCACAGAAAATGAATTTCTCCAAAGAAATCTCTTCCAGATTCTTTTGTTCCTTTATATCTCTCAGAAAGGATTGGGTCTTCAGGTCGCAAAATCTTTTCCAGCTCTGCATAGGTAGGTAGCATCTCATGGGGAATGGAGATGCCACCACCTATTGTTCTGTTATAGTCTAGTAGAGCTTTAGCAAAAACTACAGGTAACAAATTCTATTTTTTAACATCCTGTTACACAAACAAATATGCTGTGCATGCACACAAATAAATGTTGAAAGAGGCACAGAGAAGTGAAAACAATTGTGCACGGTAGGAATATTTGAATTTTATTACATGTCCTTCAACATTGTTTTAACAGTCATATTTTTTAATTTTCAATTGGAATGAAATCATGTATGTATTTGTATAATTTTTCATCATGCACTCATTTTTTTGATTCCACAAATAATGAGAGAAACAGTGATGACTGTAAAATGTATCCCACCCTCAAGGAATTCATAGTAGAATTTCTTGTAGTTCCTGTAGAACTACAATAATATAATGTAATATAATAGCTAATAGTATTATAATACTGTGTGTGTGTGTGTGTGTGTGTATGTATGTGTAAAGAGATGGGGACCAAGGGAGGTACAGCAAAGTGCTAAGGAGTCCAGATGGGGATAGATGCTACTTCTAGCTGCAGGAGACTTCAAGGACAGGCTGGAGGGATGTATCTTGAGGGATGGATAGCATTTGATTTTTCTAAGTCTTGGAGAAGGGCATTCTGGGGGCCTAGGGGGAAGGAACAAAAGCATGTTATAAGGAAAGTGCTATGGAAAAGTAATTGGGAACAATTCAGTGGGACAGCTCTGGTATGAATTAAGAAATCAAGTGTGAAAAAATATGTTGGGTCACAGTAGATAGCGACAACCTCATGTTGATAACCCTTTAAAAAAAATTCCAGATGCTTTTATCCATGTTACATGGAGAGAAATATTCGCCATTATATGTAATTTACTAATCTTTAAATAATTAACATATACTTACCTCATTTATACAACTAACACATTTAACATCTATTAATTTAGTAAATGAGATTTATCTTAAGCACTGTTGCAAACTGAATCCCTCTTCTCAAGTTTAAAGTAGGAAATTATTTGAAATATTTTTCAAAAAGAGGACAAAATATGCCAATAGAACAATGATTATAAAACTGAATAGCATAAAAGTCATAAAAAGGCTAAAATTGTGGAAGTAAATTTCTGTCCACATCATGCCTGTCCTGATTCTAATTCTGGTTCTCTTTATGCTTCTGGGTTTTTTCCCCTCTTTCATTGCTTCCTTGGGTTATGATTATACTTAGCCAAGAAAGTGAGGCTTAACTTCTCAAATGAGCTGCTAATGTTCCAGGATTTAGAGCATGTGAGTCAAGTCTGTTATTCATCTGAAGGTTTTCCAGTTACACATTGTACCTTATATCTGAAATAGTCCAAATTACTGACTAAGGCCAATCAGATATGCTTTGATTTTTCTGTGACCTAATCTTTTTCTCAAAATGACCTTGGTCATGAATGTGTTGTCTTCATAGTCTAATAAACATCTACCTCCCAGTTCTTGTTCTGGAAATCTTTTTCTTATTTTACTACCAACAGAAAACTGTTTATATAACTGCTTTGGGTCTAATTATAAAGTTAATCTGATTCATTGAAAATACAAGATTTTTTTTCTCATATCTCAACCATTATGACTTGCAACACGGACATCTTAAGTCAAGGCTGAGGTGTCTGGATGTTGATCTGTAGGGAATGTTAACCAATGAAAAGCTCTAAATAAAGGGTCGCTTCAGGTATGCTTCAGAGTAATCAATCTGGCCTTACAGAGGAGAAGAATTAGAGTAAATGAGTAGGAACCATGGAGCCAGAGGCCAACTGGGGAGACTACTGTCTGGGTGAGGAGTAATTAAGACCTAAAGCAGGGCAATAGCTGTGGGAGCAGAGACATTGGCAGAATGTAGCCACATCATCTGTTTCAAAAATCCCAAATGTGATTTATTCAAGTCTTGTTCAATGAGGGGTAGAGATCAGGCAGTAAAATGACTGTGGTTTTACTGGACTAACAGTGCCAGTTTGAGAACAATTTTGATAGCTGCTACTTTAGTGCCTCAGTGCGCATTAGAAGAAATGCACCAAATTACTAACAAAAAAAGCAATGAGCAAGGCAGGAAATGTTTGCATTGCTCATGTTGCAGTTGTCATACTAAAATTGCTCCAGTTAATAAGGCATCTGATATGCTGCTTGAATCTTATTTGTGCCTTAACTTCGTGGATATAGGATTATGATGTGTCTATTATGGAATTTAGCATCCTAATCCCTCCAATTATACTCTTAAAATAACATTCTTTTTCTCTCATTAAAAACATTTTTATATTGTAATGCATATAACAATTACATTCAAATTTAGAAAACACAGAAAAGTATAATGAAGAAAATAATGATCACTTTTAAACCTACCACACAGAGAAATCTACTGTTAAAACTTACCCTTTTAAAATAAGGCTAGGATCATTATAATTATTTCATCCAGTAATATTTCATTCCAGTAACAGTAAACCATAGTGTTTTCTCAATCTTTAAATAATTTCCTAACACAAGGGTCAACAAGCTAATCCAGCCTGCCACCTGTTTCTGCAAATAAAGTTTTGTTGGCGCAGGGTCATGGCTATTTGTTTATGCACTATCTATGGCTGCCTTTGCACTACAAGAGCAAAATTGAATAGTTGCAACAAAAGCAGCAGAGCCTGAGGAGCTGGAAATATTTGCTATCTGGCTCTTTACAAAAAGTTTGCTAACTCCTGCTTTAAAAGATTATTTTAATGACAGCATGTAATTAGATCAAAAGACAGTTCCCTTGGAGAATGCATAAGCCAGTGGTTAGAAGCACAAAGCTGGCACCAGACCGTCTGGGTTTGTATCCTAGCGCAACCATTTAAGAAACGTATGAGCTTGCCTAACTTATTTCACCTCTCTGTGCCTCAGTTTTCTCATCTGCAAAATAGGAAAAATAATAGTGTTATCCTCATAAAGTCATGATGAAGATGTGGTGAGCCCTGTGATGCACCTCCAGAGTTTCCTTTAGTCATTAGTGACCTCTTCCTTCAGCTGTGGGGAGTGCTGCCAGCAGTCAGCCGTCAGCTGTCAGCTTTCTTTGGGAACTGCCTTAACCGAGGAAATCGCCTTACTCAAAATCATGCCTCCTCCAAGAGACAGTTCACATTCAATGACACATCCACATAAATGGAATAGTATAAATGCCTGTGCACCGGCCCTCAACTCAGGACAACTCTGAAGGACCAGTCCAATTCCAGAGTTACCCATGGGCTGGCTGAGGCCTTTTTCGGCATTGCATAGCTGCTCAATTTCCCTCCCTACCTAATCTCTCTTCTTCCTCCTCCCATCCTCAGGTGCTGATCCCAACAATGCTCCCTAATGAATATGCTACATCCTAGTCTCCATCTTAGAATCTGGTTCCCAGGAAACCTAACCTGAGATAGTATGTTAAATGAGTCTATATTTAAAATCTCTGACACATAGTAGATGCTATATATTTATACATTTTTTCTTAAATAAACAAATAAATAATCCAGTGGGAAAAAGTGAAATGGAAATACAAGTTCAAGGAGAAAAACTAGAACAATGTAAAATTTCCTACAATTGAAGAATAACTTAATCATAAAATTATTGTTAAAAAAATTATATAGATCAAGCAGTGGTTATTGGTTGAGACAATCCACACTGACAACTTTGAAATATTCCAATGTTAATATTTATTTATTTTTAAAAATCTTTTTTTAAAAGGTGTACTTTTTTAAAAATAGTATGTGTATACATTTATGGGATACATGAAATGTTTTGATACAGCCATGCAATGTGAAATAATCCAATGCTAATCTTTAAATACAGGGGACAAATACCAATAAGATTCTCATAACATGTTCAGGGTCTACATAAACTGGATTCTGGACCTAGTTCAATACACAAGGGAAACAGAATGACAGTGTAATTACCAATAATTAAACCAAAGGCATAACTTTCCAAGTCACTTTTAGTAAGTGAATAAATTCTGACACTTTAAAAGTCCAAAGCTACACAAAACTCAAAGCAATCGAACTATTTTTCTACCTGAAATTTTTTTTAATTTCTGGTGGGAGGGCAAGGTGGCTGACTGGACACAGCCAGGTGGAACAGCTGCCACCAAGGAACCAAGATGACTGGACCTCATCTAACAGATCTTCAGAGGGAAGGCACCTAGAGTGGATGGAGGGAAGACCAGAAGCTGGGCTGAAGGGAGAAGAAGCTGGGAACCCCACATGAGGCTACCACACAGTGGGACTTGTTCCTGGCCCCAGTGACTCCAGGCGAACAGGTGGATTGAACTGGCAAGGAGCAACCTGTTCTCGCCATGGGCCTCTAGAATCCCAGCAGGAGGAGACCCCTTCGACCAGCACAGACACTTGAGTTAGCAGGAACAGCTGCTTAGAGAAGTGGTGGGGGCAGCACATCAGCTGAGGCAGAGCCTAAAGGGTTTGGTGCAGGAGGATCTGTAGTGGAGCACAGCCACGGAAGCCCATCTCCCTTGGCTCAACTTGCTCCCATAGGAGACTTTAGCCCTATGGAAACTGTGAGATCTGAACTCTGCAGGGTGATCTTGCCCATCATGTGGGGCCAGTTCAACCTGAGCACCTCTTCGTCTGCTGGCCTCTCCCAGGGCCCCAGCCTCACCACATCTGCTTGCAAAGTAGCCTCAGGTGCCCTGTGGTCCCACTTCACAGCTCTTGCACTGGCAGATCATGCCTGGCTGGCAGACAGCTCCAGAAGGGTGGCCCCCATGGCCATGAACCAGCCTGCCCACTCCCTCCCTACACTGCAGCTTTCCCCAGGCTCACAGCAAGCCCCCACATTGCTTTCCCAGAGCACATGTACATGAACCAGTTCTGCCTTCCTTGCCCACCAGTGCAGTGTGTGCAAGCTCCCTGCCCTGCTACTGCTGCAGTGGGAATAAACTCCACCCCACGTCCCCACCACCACCACCATTGCAATTGGAGCCTTGGTGAGCACAGAGCCAGTCAGCCAGCCCTATTCCCACCAGTGCCCTGCCCTTGTGCCAACACTGCCCTGGGAGTGAAACTAGGCACAAGAACAGTGGATCCTCCCCTGCTCTGAGGGAACACCCTTACCTGCAGCACACAGAGAACACACACAGACCTGTGCCCACTAGCACCACACCCCCATGCTAACAACACCACCAGCATGACTGCATGCACAGCTGCCAGCAGGGACTCCCCCACCCCCACCCAGCGGTGCTGCCTCTGCCACTGTGATGAATGCCCACTTGGAAGCACGTACCCCAGCACCTGTACCCTGCTACAGCCAAGAAGCATATACCTTACTATGCTTCTGCTGCCACTGCTGCTGTCATGTGCGAATGAGGATGGATCCCAGTGTCACTGCACTACAAAATGCTTCAGCTAATACCACCCATTAGAATGTAGTGAACAGCAATCCAAACCACCTCAGCTCCCCACCCCAAACCCCCATACAGTGGATTCCTAACCTCAAAGATCCATAGAACAACATCAGGGCTCAATACAAGTCCCCCAGAGAGATAGCACACAGTCCTGGAGTTGAGAGCTTCAGCATTGGCCCCCTAAAATCTTCCAAAAACAAAGCCAGTTGACTGAACCCATCTTATGCCACAACCAAACCCTCAAGGTCATCATACTAGATGAAAGAAAGAAAAAAACACCCAAAGGTCAGCAACCTCAAAGATTGAAGAAACATCAACCCACAAAGATGAGAAAGAACCAACCCAAGAACTTGGACAACTCAAAAAGCCAGAGTGCCTTCTTTCCTCCAAATGACCACACCACCTCTCCAGCAAGGGTTCTGAACAAGGCTGAGATGGCTGAAATGACAGAAATAGAATTCAGAATATGAACAAGAACAAATACTAGCCTTGAATGTAAATGGCCTCAGTTCCCCAATTAAAAGGCAAAGTGGCAAGCTGGATAAAGAACCAAGATCCATTGGTATGCTGTCTTCAGGAGACCCATCTCACATGCAATGATACCCATAAGCTCAAAATTAAGAAATGGAGAAAAATCTACCAAGCAAATGGAAAACAGAAAAAAATCAGGGGTTGCAATCTCGATGTCAGACAAAACAGACTTCAAACCAACAAAGATAAAAAAAGATAAAGAAGGGGATTATATAATGGTAAAGGGTTCAATTCAACAAGAAGACCTAACTATGCTAAATATATATGTACCTGATATACGAGCACCCAGATTCATAAAGCAAGTCCACAGAGACCTTCAAAGAGATTTATACTCCCGCACAATAATAATGGGATACTTCAACATCCCACTGACAGTATTAGACAGATCATTGAGGCAGAAAATTAACAGATATTCAGGACCTGAACTCAGCAATAGATCAAATGGACCTGAGGGACATCTACAGACCTCTCCATCCAAAAGCAATAGACTATATATTCTTCCCATCACCACATGGCACATACTCTAAAATTGACCACATACTTGGACACAAAACTCTCCTCAGCAAAATGCAAAAGAACTGAAATCATAACAACCACTCTCTTGGACCACAGTGCAATCAAATCAGAAATAAAGACTAAGATATTTGCTCAAAACCATACATTTACATGGAAATTGAATAACCTACTCCTGAATGACTTTTGGGTAAATAATAAAATTAAGGCAGAAATCAAGAAGTTCTTTGAAACTAATGAGAACAAAGATACAATGTACCAGAATCTCTGGGACACAGCTAAGGCAATGTTAAGAGGAAAATTTATAGCACTAAATGCCTGCATCAAAAAGTTAGAAAGATCTCAATTTAACAGCCTAACATCTACAACTAAAAGAACTAGAGAACCAAGAGCAAACTGATCCCAAAGCTAACAGAAGACAAGAAATAACCAAAATCAGAGATGAACTAAAGGAGATTGAGACACCAAAAACCATTCAAAAGATCAATGATTCCAGGAGCTTGTTTTTTTAAAAAATTAATAAAATACACTACTAGCTAGACTAATAAAAAAGAAAAGAGAGAAGATCCAAAAAAACACAATTAGAAACAATAAAAGGGGCATTACCATTGACTCCACAGAAATACAAATAACCATCAGAGAATATTATGAACACTTCTATGTACATAAACTAGAAAATCTAAAAGAAATAGATAAATTCCTGGACATATACACCCTCCCAAGACTGAGTCAGGAAGAAATTGAATCCCTGAATAGATCAATAACAAGCTCTGAAACGGAATCAGTGGCTGACTACCAATTACAAAAAATAAAAAAAATAAAAGCCCAGGACCAGACAGATTCATAGAAGAATTCTACCAGAGCTGGTACCATTCCTACTTGAAACTATTCAAAAAAACTGAGGTAGATGGACTACTCTATAACTCATTCCATGAGGCTAACATCATCCTGATACCAAACCCTGGTAGAGACACAACAAAAAAAGAAAACTTCAGGTCAATATCCTTGATGAACCTTGATGCAAAAATCCTCAACAAAATATTGGCAAACCAAATCCAGAAGAACATCAAAAAGCTTATCTACCATGATCAAGTAGGTTTTATCTCTGCAGTGCAAGGTTGGTTCAACATATGCAAATCAATAAATGTGATTTGTCTCATAAATAGAACTAAAGACAAAAATCACATGATTATCTCAATAGATGCAGAAAAGGCTTTCGATAAAATTCAACACTGCTTCATGTTAAAAAAAAAAAACTCTCAATAAACTAGGTATGGAAGGATCATACTTCAAAATAATAAGAGCCATCTATGACAAACCCACAGCCAACATGATACCAAACTGGCAAAAGTTGGACGCACTCCCCTTGAAAATCAGCACAAGACAAGATGCCCTCCATCACCACTCCTATTCAATATAGTATTGGAAGTCCTACCTACAGCAATCAGGCAAGAGAAAGAAAGAAAGGTCATCCAAATAGGAAGAGAAGTCAAATTATCCCTGTTTGCAGATGACATGATTCTTTACCCAAAAGCTCCTTCAGCTTATAAATGACTTCAGTAAAGTCTCATGATACAGAATCGATGTACAAAAATCAGTAGCATTCCTATACACCAACAACAGTCAAGCCAAGAGCCAAATCAAAACACAATCTCATCCACAATTGCCAAAAAAAAAAAAGAATAAAATACCTAAGAATACAGCTAACCAAGGAGGTGAAAGATCTTTCCTGGGAGAACTATAAAACACTGCTCAAAGAAATCAGAGATGACACAAACAAATGAAAAAAAAAAAATGTTCCTTGCTCATGGATAGGAAGAATCAATATTGTTAAAATAACCATACTGCCCAAAGCAATTTAGAGATTCAATGTTATTACTATCAAACTACCAATGACATTCTTCCCAGAACTAGAAAAAAACTATTTTAAAATTTATATGGAACCAAAAAAAAGCCTGAAGAGCCAAAGCACTCCTGAGCAAAAAGAACAAAGCTGGAGGCATTATGCTACCTGACTTCAAACTATACTACAGGGCTACAGTAACCAAAACAGAAAGGTATGGGTACAAAACAGACATATTGACCAATGGAACAGAATAGGGAGCCCAAAAGTAAGGTTGCACACTTACAACCATCTGATCTTCAACAAAGCTGACAAAAATAAGCAATGGGGAAGGGACTCCTTATTCAATAAATCGTGCTGAGATAACTGGCTAGCTATATGCAGAAGACTGAAACTGGACACCTTCCTTATACCATATACAAAAATCAACTCAAGATGGATTACAGACTTAAATGTAAAACCCAAAACCCCTGGAAGACAACCTAGGCAATACTATTCTGGACATAGGAATAGACAAACATTTAATGACAAAGACACCAAACACAACTGCAACGAGAGCAAACATTGACAAATGGGATCTAATTCAACTAAAGAGCTTCTGTGCAGCAAAAGAAACTATCAACAGAATAAACAGACAACCTGCAGAATGGGAGAAAATTTTGCAAACTATGCCACTGACAAAGTCTAATAACCAGTGTCTATAAGGCACTTAAACAAATTTACAAGCAAAAAACAAAAACCCTACTAAAAAGTGGGCAAAGGACATGAACATTTTTCCAGAGAAGACATACATGTGGCCAACAAGCATATGAACAAAAAGCTCAACATTACTGATCATTAGAGAAATGCAAATCAAAACCACAATAAGATACCATTTCACCCCAGTCAGAATGGCTATTATTGAAAAATCAAAAAATAACAGATGCTGGCAAGGTTGCAGAGAAAAAGGAATGCTTATACACTGTTAGTAAGAGTATAAGTTAGTTCATCCATGGTGGAAAACAGTGTGGCAACTCCTCAAAGACCTAAAAACAGAACTATCATTTGACCCAGCAATCTCATTACTGGGTATATACCCAAAGGAGTAGAAACCATTCTATTATAAACACACATGCACATGTATGTTTGTTGTGGCACCATTCATAATAACAAAGACATGGAATCAACCTAAGTGCCCATCAATGGCAGACTGGATAAAGGAAATGTGGTAAATATACACCATGGAATACTGTGCAGCTGTAAAAAAGAATGAGATCATGTCCTTTGCAGGAACATGGATGGACCTGGAGGCCATTATCCTTAGCAAATTAATGCAGGAACAAAAAACCAAATACCGCATGTTCTCATTTATAAGTGGAAGCTAAAAGATGAGAACACATGGACACATAGAGGGAAACAACAGACATTAGGGCCTACCAGGGGTGGAGGGTGAGAGGAGGGAGAGAATCAGGGAAAATAACTAACAGGTACTAGGTTTAATCCCTGGGTAACTAAATAATCTATACGATAAACTCCCATAACATGAGTTTACCTATATAGCAAACCTGCATGTGTACCCCTGAACTTAAAATAAAAAATTTTTTAAATCTTCTTTGTCCTATTTAAACATAATTCTTGGTATTGAGGTAAATCTGAATTCACATGATATGCTTTGTCAAATTTTTCCAAAACCCTTTTTTTTTTTTTTTTTTTTTGAGACAGAGTCTCACTCTATTGCCCAGGCTGGAGTGCAGTGGCACAGTCTTGTCTCACTGCAACCTCTGCCTCCCGGGTTCAAGCGATTTTCCTGCCTCAGCCTCCTGAGTAGCTGGGACTACAAGTACGCACCACCATCCTTGCTAATTTTCGTATTTTTAAATAGACACAAGGTTTCACCATGTTGGCCAGACTAGTCCTGAACTCCTGACCTCAGGTGATCCACCTACCTCAGCCTCTCAAAGTGCTGGGATTACAAGTGTGAGCCACCATGCCCAACCCTGTTTTGCTTATAATTTAAAGATTTAAAAAATATTAGAAATCATATACTTGACAACTACGTAAATTTATTTTGACAATGTTAGATGTAATCCCAAAATGTATGAAGAAATGCACTGATTTAAAAAATTTATTTGGGGATATGCTAGAAAAGTTTTTGAAGGCCATTATTTTAAGATATCTCAGATCTTCTGATCTTCAACCTTTGTGAAAAGATTACCTAAGCCATGGCACATGTTTACAGGGCCTTCGTTTCAGCTTGATACCTCCTCAGCCTCCATCTAAAAGCAAAACTTGCTCTCAGGTACAGACTGATTTTGTGCATGTGGAAATAAAAAGAACTGGATTAGCCAGTCACAGATTTCACAAAATGTCCCAGTACTGTAGTAACTGAATTGCTGCCAGGAGCAGCTGTAAATAAAAAAGAAATTCGCTGCCCTTCAACTGCAATCCTTTTTGTTTTACAACCACAACAAAAATCCTGTCCGGGATCACCACAACATAAATGAAGAAGCTTAAAAAGAACATCCTGGCCAGGTGCAGTGGTTCACGCCTGTAATCCCAGCACTTTGGGAGGCTAAGGCAGGCAGATCACTTGAGGTCAGGAGTTCGAGACCAGTCTGGCCAACATGGTGAAACCCCATCTCTACTGAAAATACAAAAATTAGCCCGGCGTGGTGGTGCATGTCTGTAATCCCAGCTACTCGGGAGGCTGAGGCAGGAGAATCACTTGAACCTGGGAGGCAGAGTTTGCAGTGAGTCGAGACTACACCACAGCACTCTAGCCTGGGCGACAGAGCGAGGCTTGATCTCAAAAAACCAAACAAAAAAAATCCTATTAGAAATACAGAAGCTTAAATTAAAAACAAAATACTGAGACTGAACTATAGCAGCTCTAGGATCTATTGTAAAACCCACGTTTAGTAAAGGCAACTAGTATAATCTCAGACCAGTCTGTCAAGTTCTCTGCTATGGTTTACTGTTTCCAAAGAAACAAAGCACTCACTCAACTCAGTAAATATTTTTTGGATACCTATGCAACAGGTGCTAAAGGAAATCCAAAGTTCTATGCTAAAAGATTGCTACCCGCAAGGTTCTTGGTTTAGTAGAGAAGGGGAATCAGTTTCCAAAAAGACTGAGAAAAGTGTCACTTATTCCTGTTAGGGGCTTTAGAAGAACTAGTGGCAATATGAAAAAAGATATACTTTCACAAAGCTTGAGTGGAAAAGGAAGTTGAAAAAAGGACATTAGCTGGAGGAGGATGTAGAATAAAGATGTTGTTTTAGGATTTATTCAACATATTTTTATTGACCACATTTTTTAGGCACTGTTTTTTTTGTTTGTTTGTTTTTTGTTTTTTTTGGAGACGGAGTCTCGCTCTGTTCCCCAGGCTGGAGTGCGGCGCGATCTGGGTTCACTGCAAGCTTCGCCTCCCAGGTTCACGGGTTCACGCCATTCTCCTGCCTCAGCCTCCTGAGTAGCTGAGACTACAGGCGCCTGCCACCGCGCCCGGCTAATTTTTTGTATTTTTAGTAGACACGGGGTTTCACCGTGGTCTCGATCTCCTGACCTTGTGATCTGCCCACCTTGGCCTCCCAAAGTGCTGGGATTACAAGCGTGAGCCACCGCACCCGGCCAATTTAGGCACTGTTTTACATCCTGGTGATTAAGCAGAGAATAAAGTAGACAGAGCCCCTCTGTTTTAGTTAGGGAATTGGCTAAGCTGCTCTACCAGTTCCAAACAAACAATGATTTTTAAAAGAACAAAGTTTATTTTCTCTTGCATAATGGTCCAGAAGTCTGTGATCCAAGGGAGGAGGTGCCCCAGCTTCCTGAGATTCTTTTGGGACTTAGGCTAGTGAGAACAGTTTGCCTTCCTTAATACCTGGCTTCCATTTCAAGTCTTTTCTTCCATTTCTTTTTGCCACTTGCCAGAGAGCAGGAAGAGGGAAGAGAAAGGGTATAGCAAGCAACTTTCTTTTTAAGGGACAGGATCCAGTCCTACTCACATCCTACAGGACATAACTTTTTGATATAGCCTTATCTTGGTGAAAGGGAGGCCAAGGAATTTCATGTCTAAGTGGGTCACCAAATGCCCTGCTCAGATTTGAATGTAGAGATATTTCCTCTTACTAAAAAGAAAAAAAAAAAATACAGAATGAAAACTGGGGATAAGAAGACACAGTCTAGAAGAAGACAACTATAGAAAAGTAAAGAGATGGCATGTATGTGAAGTTGTGGTGTCATGAAGACAAGAACAAAGGAACTAATTTATAGGTAGTCAGTGACAAGTGAGCAGACTCTTGAGTGAAGGGAGAGTATGAGTCATGTAGATTTCTGCATTCCAGACAGAAGGAATAGCTAGTAAAGAAGTCCTGAGGCAAGAGCATGCTTGTCATGTTTAAGGAACAGTGAAGTCACAGGGATAAAAGACAAACCAGAAGAAAGTGATGATATGGAACCAAGCAAATGAGACATGTCAAGAGAGAGGACGTAGTCAAGAACAACAAAAGTTGCAAGGGTGAAGCTTTGGCCATTGAAACTGGCAGCATGGAGCTCACAGGTGACCTTGACAAGTGGCAGTTTTGTGGCATGGTGGGCATGAAGGACTGAATGGAGTAAATTCAAGGGAGAGAGGAGGAAGTGGAATCACAGAGAGCAAATATGGTCCTCTCCTTTGAAGAGAAAATGGGAATGACTTGAGTATGTGTTTAAGGTAAAGAACCAGTAGAAATGGAGAGGCTAAGATACATGGAAGTGGAGTAATTGATGGTGCAAGGTCTCAGAAGAGGAGAAATATGTGGGGTTCCTCCTTTTACTCCTAGTCACCGAAAAGAAGATAAGAATGGTAGTGAATCAAGATGTTGGAGGAGGGCAGGAGGAAGTAGTGGGAAGTTGTGGAAATTCTACCTAATAGTTTTAATTTTCTTTTCTGAAGTAGAAGGTAGTGTCATCTCCTGAGTGCAAGCAGAAAAGTTGTCCTCAACTATGAATAGTAAGAGTAGAAAAGGAAGAGATTTGTATTGATCTGAGGTTTTGTGTGGGGGTTTGAGGTCAAGGCCAAAACCATTGAGAAGATTGACAAGATAGTGTTTAAAGTGATGAATACTGCTGTGTCTCCTCTCAATAATACAGCACTTTCTTCAGCCTACACTCTTCTAATGGCAGGATTGGAAAGGCAATACTTTCCCCAAACTCATCATCTTATCAAAACCATCTGCCACGAAGATCATCAAGACTAAGCTCATAATGCTGTTTATAGCCATCACCACCACAAGCCCAAGACCAACCACTTTTAAGCATGAACATACAAGTGAAGACTGTCAGACATCTGAAGACTGCCTCAAGGTCAGACTCGTGACACCTGAGGCAGCACCATTCACTCAGTTTTGGGAACAAAAAACCTGGAATCCTCTTTCACCGTCATTCACTTGGTCAATCACCAACCTCTGTTCATCCCACCTCTAAATATTCCCCAGGGCGCCCACTTCTCTCCATGCCCACTCTCCATGCCACTGGTAACTTGCGTTTCTGTCATCCCGCATTCTGATACTCTATCCCTCCAGCTCTCTGCGCAAAAACTGATCATACTGGCCGGGCGCGGGGGCTCACGCCTGTAATCCCAGCACTTTGGGAAGCCGAGGTGGGAGGATCACGAGGTCAACAGATGAGACAACCCTGGCCAACATGGTGAAACCCCATCTCTCCTACAAATACAAAAAATTACCTGGGCATGGTGGCGCCGTGCCTGTAGTCCCAGCTACTCCAGGGGCTGAGGCAGAAGAATCCCTTGAACCCGAGAGGCGGAGGTTGCAGTGAGCAGAGATCGCGCCATTGCACTCCAGCCTGGCGATATAGCGAGACTCCGTCTCAACAAAACAAAACAAAACAAAACAAAATTAAAAAAAAAAAAAAAACTGATCATACCACTTGCCTGATTAAAAACGTTCGATGACTCTACCATTGCCTTTAGGAAAAAGTCCATCCAAACTCACTAAACTGGTTTCCAACCCCTTTCTGACAGCATCTTAATCTCTCCCCACTTCCTCTGCTCATTCATCCATACCTACTGCCTCCTCACTGCTATGTTCTCTCTCCTGACCCAGCACTTGCTCTTTCTCAGTGCTAGAAGACTCTTCTCTTCCAGTTCCCACTGCCCTGTTCCCTTACCTGGCTAATCCCATACTCATCCTTCTTGTCTCAGCCTAGTAGTCCTTAAGGAAGCTTTGCTGACCCCGAAGCTGAGCGGGCGTCCCTCCTGTGTAGCACTGTGTTAGCCCTACCAAGTCAAGGCTCTCCTTGCCTGTTTCCTGCCCGGACCATGTCTTTTTACTTCACTCCTGTCTCCTAGGTATTCCAGCACAGTGCTGGGTACATAGCAGGTGATCAAGACAAGTTTGTGGAATGACTGAGTGAATAAATCATTAACCAAATACCTTGGATCTCCTACTACATCATTTGCAAAAAAAAAAAAAAGTTTAATAGAAATTAAGATGGACCCACTGAGCTAGAGTGTGCGACCCTGCTTGAAAACGGCAGAGTGGTTCTGAGATGCAGTCCCAGCCTAGGAACCCGGGGATCCGGCCTGTGGACCCAAGGGCGGGGCCAGCGGGGTGCACAGGCGCTTTCGGGCGGAAGGCGGGGCCTCCCGGCCAGTGACCCCGCCCCGAGGCGCCTCCCGGGCGGGGGAGGGCGGGACTCGCGGCGGGAAACTCCCCTTCCAAGGCGCGGCTGCGCGTCCCCGAGGCGTGGTGGTAGGGTCGTGGGCCCCAGCCCAGTGGTCCAGGTCACGGGCCGCGCCGCCGCGGCCGCCATCTTGCCCGCGTCCGGGCGCCTGCGGCGGGAGGGGCGGTGTCCCGGCCGGAAGCGGCTGTGCGGCGGCCGCGCTGCCACCTCAGGTCAGTGAGTTCGACCCGGCCCGCGTCTCGGGTCTCGGGAGCGCAGCGGCCGCAGCTAGGGGCCCGAGATAGCCTAGTTGAAAGGCTCGGGCCTCTCGGCGGGGAGCGCGTTCCGCGCTGTGGGGTAATCGCGCCGGGCGGCCAGCCGGTCGGGCCTCCGCGGGAGCCACCGGGGACTGCGGGCGGCCGCGGGACCTGCGGGGACCTCCTCGGGGCGCAGAGGCCACGCTACAGCCTTCACCGCGGCAGGCTTGTGGGGAGCGGCGTCCCCGCCTTTCCCGGGAGGCTCAGCCAGGTGCTTGAAGCGGGAGAGTCGGATTCAGACTCCTGCTTTACCTGGAATAGCAACGTGCCCTGTTGCCATTGTACCCTCTTAAATACTGTACTTCTTAAACGGCTTATCTCCCGGTGAGCTCTGTTCTCTTCACATACGAGTAGTGAAAATTCCTTAAGAGGATGAATGAAACCTCACACATGTGGACTTTGCTGAATTGGTTAGCAAATGACTGCTTTTGCAGGCCTTTTGTATATTTTAAGGGAAATTTGGATATGTGCAGTGCATCTCCTGGAAGATGCTGATGGTGGAAATTTCTTGAAACCGCTCTCGTAATTTGCCATGGTAAGAAAAGTAAAAGACAACATCAAAAAGCATGTGATTGGATACTTTGTACACTTAGTAGTATTGTAATGTGTTGGACTTCACTGTCCAGTAGCCACATGGTATTGAGATGTGCTGTAAGTGTAAAATACACATCGGATTTCCCAGAGTTGGTGCCAAAAAAAATGTCAAAATCCTCACTAATAATTTTTGCATTGATTACATATTGAAAGGATAATGCCGTTGATATGTTGGTTAAATAAAATATGTTTTTAAATTTAATTCCACCTATTTTTACTTTTTAGATGTGACTACTGGAAATTTTTAAATCATATGGCTCACACTGTATTTCTTTTGGACAGTGCTGTTACAGATATTCTGATGAATAAACACAGAATGAGCATGGCTTTCCTTTGCTGATAAGTCACTGATGGGAAGTGAGACTTGTTAAACTTGAAAGGTGAGGATATAAATACAAGCTATACTTATTGCCAACCGCACCCCTTCTGCACCTAATTTTTTAATGTCTCCAACATTTGGAAAAAACATTAACTTTCAGGGCTGATTACGGGAATGGTAGTGATACTAACATCTATGTGATGTGAAGAGTTCATTTCAGTTGATGTCACAACTTTGTGAGATGGAAATGGGATAGATTTTATCTCGGTTTATGGTTTTGGAGTATTACAAGATTTGTTAGGATTTGAACTGGGGAGTGGCTGTAGGATTTCTGACTCTATATTGTTTTCTTTACACCAGATTCTTGGTGATGTATGTTCATGATCAAGGAACTGTTTATCCTGTGTATTAGATGGTGAAAAAAGTACACTTCTTAAAAGGGTGGACATAGATGCACCTCTCTATACAGGGTTACTCTTATAATGTGCAACCTGTGCAGTAGCGCATAGTCCAGCATTTATAATGGCTAGCACTTATTTTAATGGCTAGTCTGCTATCACTGTCTTGACTTTTTAAATAAGGGGCCCTGCATTTTTATTTTGCACCACGCCTTGCGTATTGTGTAGCTGATCCTTTCTCTTTGCAGTAATCTAGGATGGAAGTTGAGAGACCCTGGACAAGCACCCAAACATCTGGTCTTCACTTTACTGTTATGTAAAGTGAGAAGAATTAGCTAGTCTTTTTCTCTCAAGTTTTGATTCTGTATGAATTACTGTCATCAGATTTAGTGGATGGCAGTATAAATATTTTAGGTGCATGACAATGGAAGAAATGCTGATATTCTCCGTTGAGAGTCATGTGAATCAAAGGTCTAAAATTTACGCTACAACTCGTATGTTGTGTTTTGTAAGATGGATTTTTCTATGTGGCATCAAAATTGCTTACCATAGACCATTGGTATAAAGAGTAGGGTTGTGGAATGAAGGCCTAAAGAGTGTGTTTATTTAAACATTGATTTTTCAATGAGATGGAAAAATGGGGCAGATCTCATGATGTCAATTAAGAGGTTTCCTTTGTGGTGGTATGAGTGTGAAACCTTACTTGGCAGTATCTGTTCCTTTTCTTTGCTGTCATAGCTGCTGCCTATCACATGAGGTGCCCCTTTTCCTCCTCATTCTTAAATTTTTTAACCTCTTTAAGGTTGGGCTTAATTTTATCACTATAGTGCAGGTTTTTTTTTAGACCAGAGACTTCATCTGCTCATGTTTGCTGCTGTGTTCCCAGCTTTATGACAGCGCCTAGAACATAGAAGGTGCCCAATCTTACAGAATAAATGAAGTATGATAGCAGACACTTAAATATTGGCTGGAGCCAGCCTCTCCTATGAAGGGTAGAAGTGGAAGCATGAGGAAATAGGTAAAACTTGGAGATACCAGTTGTGAGAAGTGTCAGAGGGATCATTCAACACATGCATTTATTTAACAAATGTTTATTAAACTTCCTACTGAGTGTCTAGCACTGTACTGGGGACTAGAGGTACAGTGGAACACAAAAAAATACTTCACCTGCTCTCATGGAGTGTATAATCCAGTAGAAGAGACAGAAATGGATGATTAAAGGGAAAGAATACTGTTTAATGACAGTGTATGTCTGAGTAACCTGACCTCGACTAGGGAGGGGATGGAGGGTGGTTGATGTCAAGGTTGAGCAGGTATTAACTTGACCCAGAAGGCAGAGAACTATGCTTTAACCAGAGGAAACATCATTTGCAAAGGTATGGTGATGGGGGAGGAGGGTATACTCTAGGAATTGAAAAGGACAGTGTAAAAGGACAGCAAGAATGTTGTGCCACAAGGCCGATGCAGTAGGCAGAGACCAAAAGCATTTAGGGTTTTGTAGGTTAGGTTGAAGATTTGGAATGCTATACTAAGAGCAGCTGGAGACCATTAGAGGGTTTTAAGCAAGGAAGGATAGCCTGGTCAAAGTTGTGTTGTAGAAAGATTTTTACTCTGATATTCTATAAAGCAATATTTCCGAAGGGCCCAGGGGAAAGATGAATAAAAGAAAAACTGCCAGCACCGCACACCAGATATGTTGTATACCTTAATTTACTGAAATCAGTTTTCAGAGGCTTGAGACTATCCTCAGTGTGGTAGCACTTGGAAGCCTGAATGAGGAGACAAGATGATAAATAATTGGGTAAATGACTGGCAAATGGCAAACCCAAAGTGACAAGTAAATGAAGACATTGAGGGTGCTAGTAAGAATATAATTGAAATGATTGATCTTGGGCTTGAGAAATGCTAAAGAAGGAAATAAAATCAGTATAAGAATTCCTTAATCAGCAGTCCCCAACCTTTTTGGCACCAGGGACCGGTTTCATGGAAGACAGTTTTCTCACAGACGAGGGATAGGGGTGGTTTCAGGATGATTCAAGCGCATTACATTTATTGTGCACTTTATTTCTATTTACATTGCACTATATAATGAAATAATTATACAACTCACCATAATGTAGAATCAGTGGGAGCCCTGAGCTTGTTTTCCTGCAACTAGATGGTCCCATATGGGTGTGATAGGAGACAGTGACAGATCATCAGACATTAGATTCTCACAAGGAATGCACAACCTAGATCCCTGTCATGTGCAGTTCACAGTAGGATTTGCACTGCTGTGAGAAACTAATACTGCTATTGATCTGACAGGAGGTGGAGCTCAGGCGGCAGTGTGTGAGATGAGTGGCTCTAAGTAACAGATGAAGCTTTGCTCCCTTGCCTGCTGCTCAACTCCTGCTATATGGCCTGGTTCCTAACAGGCCAGGAACCAGAACTGGTCTGCGGCCCTGGGAGTTGGGGACTCGTGGTCTAAATAATATGAGTCTATTTTAGACTGGTAATTCCTAACTGAAACTTTTGCAAGACTGATAATTCCTAACTGAAACTGAAAATTATGTTTGAGTTGAACTATTTAGTATATCTTTATTAGGAGTCTCTGCCAGGCTGTATATATGGCACTAAGGATAGAGAGGTAAGTGAACCATAGCTTTACCCTATGTGAACTGACAACATAGTTGTACAGATACCAATTGCAATGAAGATTTTAAGTATGTTTATTCATTTTGAATCTAAACTATTACCTTTTGCCAACCTCAGAAACAGGCATTTAAATTTTTGTAGACAACCTTAATTATTGAAACACCATTTTAAACTATAGCTATATTTAGTTTGTGTGCTTCTGCTAGAATATTTATTTTTTTGCAAAAATTCTACTTTAACACTTATTCAAAGTTTGTAGAACCGAAAACTGAAAGAGCCTCTAATGATCACTTAATTCACTTTCTCAAGAGTGTGGTATGTGCGTACCACTGGTCATAAACAGGATGCTTTGTAGATAAAACACAATCAAGCATTTTTAATCGTTATATATTTCAGTGTAGGTTAAAAAATATATTTAACATAGCATACCATGATTCATGGACCTTATGAAGAGATTAAAATCAATTTTCAGATTTTAAAAATGAGTCAGTTTAAAGAAAAATATTAATGGCACAGGTGTTACATGACTGGAGTTTGGGAAATACTAATCTAAACCAACTCCTGCATTGTGTAGATGAGAAAACAAAGGGGTTCCCCACACACAATGACTTTTCTGAGGCATATAACTAATATATGGCAGAGCCAGGACTGGAACTCAGGTTTGTTCAGTACATTCCAGTGTTTATTCTGCCATACAAGGCTGATGCTTATTACTGAAAGTTGAAGAAACCTCTGTCTTAGTATGGCATTGTACTTTAAATCTCCATTGTTCGTTATGATGGCCACAGATGGTTATTTATATTAAAATTTGTTAAAATTAAGGTTTAAAATTTGAACTAGTCACGTTTCTAGTGCCCAGTAGCTACATGTGGCTAGTGGCTACCATATTGGACAGCATGAACATGGAACATTTCTGTCATTGCAGAAGATTTTATTGGGCAGTACTGCTTTAAACTATTGCTTGGGAATGTGATTCATAATGCTTTTAAGTTTTCCCCCCTTCAAAGGGATAATACTTATTAATTTGCTTACCACACTGAAGTCGTTATAACCCTGAAGTTAAGCTGAAGGTACTAGTAACAGTGCAATTAAGATAATTGATCTTGGGAAATATAGCCAGGATGGGATTCTCAGATTCCTACCAGCTCATTTTATTGGAAGTGGTTGTTATTTCTCCTTTTTTTTCAATAAATATTTTCTTGAATTCCTAGCAGATAGAAATACAAATATATTGAAAAAGAGGGTTCTTGAATAGAGAATTGTCTGACTTTCTGAATAGTTTATTCAACGTGAGAATTATATTTTGTTGATATTTTAAAACTTTTTGTTTTTAAACATTTTCAGTGAATGGACCTGAGTGGACCCTTTGAGCACATCAGTAAACATGAGCGGTACCAAACCTGATATTTTGTGGGCACCACACCAGGTTGATAGATTTGTTGTGTGTGACTCAGAACTAAGTCTTTATCATGTGGAATCTACTGTGAATTCAGAACTCAAAGCTGGATCTTTACGTTTATCTGAAGACTCTGCAGCTACATTACTGTCAATAAATTCAGATACACCCTATATGAAATGTGTTGCCTGGTATCTCAATTATGATCCTGAATGTCTGCTGGCAGTTGGACAAGCAAATGGTCGAGTTGTACTTACAAGTCTTGGTCAAGATCATAACTCAAAGTTCAAAGATTTGATAGGAAAAGAGTTTGTTCCAAAACATGCACGACAATGTAATACCCTTGCCTGGAATCCACTGGATAGTAACTGGCTAGCTGCTGGTTTAGATAAGCACAGAGCTGACTTTTCAGTGCTAATATGGGATATCTGCAGCAAATATACTCCTGATATAGTTCCCATGGAAAAAGTGAAACTTTCAGCAGGTGAAACTGAAACAACATTATTAGTAACAAAACCACTTTATGAGTTAGGACAGAATGACGCTTGTCTCTCTCTTTGTTGGCTTCCACGAGACCAGAAACTTCTCCTTGCTGGTATGCATCGTAACCTAGCTATATTTGATCTTCGGAATACAAGCCAAAAAATGTTTGTAAATACAAAAGCTGTTCAGGGTGTGACGGTAGACCCATATTTCCACGATCGTGTTGCTTCCTTCTATGAAGGTCAGGTTGCAATATGGGATCTTAGAAAATTTGAGAAGCCAGTTTTGACACTGACTGAGCAACCAAAACCCTTAACAAAAGTAGCATGGTGTCCCACTAGGACTGGTCTACTTGCCACTTTAACAAGGGATAGTAATATTATTAGATTGTATGATATGCAGCATACACCCACTCCCATTGGCGATGAAACTGAACCCACAATAATTGAAAGAAGTGTGCAGCCTTGTGACAATTACATTGCTTCCTTTGCATGGCATCCAACAAGTCAAAATCGAATGATAGTTGTAACTCCCAACCGAACAATGTCTGACTTCACTGTTTTTGAAAGGATATCTCTTGCCTGGAGCCCAATTACATCTTTAATGTGGGCTTGTGGTCGTCATTTATATGAATGTACGGAAGAAGAAAATGATAATTCTTTAGAAAAAGATATAGCAACGAAGATGCGCCTTCGGGCTTTATCGAGATATGGACTTGATACAGAGCAGGTGTGGAGGAACCACATTTTAGCTGGAAATGAAGATCCACAGCTCAAGTCACTCTGGTATACTCTGCACTATATCCTTTGCATTGTGAATTTTGTGAGATGAATCAAGTAGAAATGTTCTTGAAGTTTGCTGAAAAGTCAGTCTATAAATATGCTGAATGTTTTATATACAAATTCAAGTTACATAATGTTAACATTATAAAGTAAAATTGTTCTAAACTTTTGAACTCGAAATACTGCTTTGTAGATTGTGTAGGAGGAAGAACGGTGTATCTCTGCAATAGAGTCAAACCATTTACACTAATACTTATAAATTGGCTCCAAATCAAAAGTAAATTTAGCTTTGAAATATTTTGTTATGCATCACTAGTATTTCCTATGCATTTAAATACTTATGAAGCAATACACAGAAGATATGGATCAGAAATCTCCAGGCAACAAGGGATCGTTGGTTTATGCAGGAATTAAATCAATTGTAAAGTCATCGTTGGGTAAGAAAATTCTATTTCATTTTCTCCAATATGTTTATAACTTTTGTACTTTTATTTTGCCCTATCATTTGGCAGAAATTAGGTATTTCAGGATCATGTACATAAATATTTTGTTGTTTTCTGATTAGATATTTCAGTGTATTGTTGAGTTAAATGCATACTTGTATTTGTATCCAAAACCCTTTTTGCAGGGAGTCTTAATTCTCTGAAGTGATGTTGACTTTCTTAGATCTATTCACATGTTTATTCAATGTTATTTTTTTGAAAACCCACTTTGAGAGGTTTTACGCTAAACAATTTATAGGTTACTGATTGTTAGTTCAGGTTTTATCACAACATTTTGCTTCTTAAAAGCTAAATTAAAAGATCACTAATTGAAGGAGACCCCTTTTCATTTGGCTCCCCAGATACTTTCATTGAGCCATCTAACAGCAAGGAGTATGATATGAAATATGGCCTAACTTGAAGGAATTATACCTGAAATAGTCCTTGGTGAATTAGTGAATGAATTAATTAATGTGTGAGTTAATGTAGGATTGAAATTGGTATGTTAAACTATTAAGGAATAACGTAAAAGTGGCAAAAACCAAACTTTCTTTTTTTTTCTGTCTGCTTTAAACAGTTGTTCCTATTCTTTTACTGGAATTGAATAATGGATTATATTAGAATTGCAGGTTGAGTATACCTTTTCCAAAATGGCTTGGGGACCAGAAGTGTTTCAGATATTTTCAGATTTCGAAATATTTGCATTGTATACTTAGAGATTGACCATCCCTATTCTGAAATCCAAAATGCTCCGATGAGCATTTCCTTTGAATATCATCTCAGCACTCAGAAAGTTTCAGATTTTGAAGGCTTTTGGATTTCAGTTTTCAGATTTGGGACGCTCAACCTGTATCTCTGTGACCTAGGATTCGTTCTCTAGCTTTTGCTAAGTCAAATCTGGGCCCAAGTCAAGCTGTTAGAAAATTAGTTAACATTATTTAGTCAAAGAGCAGTAATAGAAGTAGTAAATCCAATTTTATTTTTTACAGAACTTGTATCAATACCATACAAACAAAATACAAAATAATAAAATGTTTTAGAGTAGGTTAAGTGTTTTAATTAAACTGTTACATTATAGTGCTTTTTTTTAAGGTCTTTCAAATTACTTTGGTTCACTTTACTGAAAGATGCAGTAAACTACTTACTGATCAGATTGATTTTATTGTTTTTGTATTAGCCCTCCACCCAAAAAAGTAACTTTTATTATAAATAGTAAAATGAATAAGTTTGGTTAGAAGCTGCTGTTTTTATTAACGTAGGTAAACGGGCACACATACTGTTTTACCCCCGCAAATGAACCTGGTACCATAGTTCATGATTTTAGAGCCATTGCCTATTGCTACAAAGAATTAAACACCACGTTTATAGATTTTATAGTGTGTTAGTTTTACAGTAGATTAGGCCACACTGCACTCAATTATTTAGAGGTTGGTTATTGTGTTTTTTGTATTTTGATATATTTTAAGGAAAAGCCAACCTCTGAAGAAAAGCCAAAGGGGAAAATGTAGTATGTTTACATTTCTGGTACACTAGAGACAAACTGAGTATCCCACCCCTGTGTCAAAATAGTCTTTATCCAGTCTAAAGAAAGACTACTGTTGGAAAGATTTCCTCATTCATCATTCTCTCATTGCTAGGTTTTCAGCTTTTTGTTTTGTTTGGTATAGATATTTTTGTTTTTACTACCCAAAGGTGAAAAGTAAAGAAATAGTGTCAAATATGCCACTCTTAGATTTCAGTCTTCTATTTGGCCATACCTTTTCCTCTAATTGTCTCTCTAATAATTTCAACACATAGTAAGTCAACACATTGAGCCATCTTGTCCACAGTAACCTAATATACAAGTTTATTAGAGCACACAGCTAAATTTTGATTTTGGTAACAAATAGTATATATATAAGTGCTTGCTATGAATTAGTTGCTTTTCCCATGTTACTTTAATTTTTACAACTACAATATGAAGTAAGCTCATTCATTCAGCAAGTATTTATTACATGCTTACTGTATGCCAGAAGTTATCCTAGGAACTAGAGACATAACTGTCAAGAAGATACATAAATCTCTTCCCTCATGGAGAATGAGCATCCCTGCTCTTGGGGAATTTACATTCTAGTTTAGAATACAGACAAGTAAACTGGCAGTTCTAACACAGGGAAGAACAGTTAATTACAGGAAGGACTCCTAATCTGGTTGTAGGGATTAGAGGTTTCTCAGAGGAGGTACAGTCAAAGACAAGGTCCAGACAGGGAGCAGCATGTGCAGTGGACCCAGAGGGTAGAAAGCATAGCACATTATTATGGCTGGAACAGAGCATGAGAGAGGAAGTGAGGAAAGAATAGAGGCTAGAAAGGTAAGCAATGGGCTAACTCAAGAAGGACTTAGAAATCATGTTAAGAATTTAGGGAGATTCATCTTGTAAGACAGGGAAACAGATGGATTTATGACAGATTTGTGTTTTTAAAGGATCAAGATTGATAGGGATATCAGATAGAAGCCTGCTGCAAGGAGGCAAGACGTGATGGTATCCTTACGAAGGTTAGTAGCAGAGGTGCTAGAGAAATGTGGATACATTAGAGAATAGGACAAAATTTAATGATTAATTAGATAAAGGGGTGGAGAAGATGGAAAAGTCAAAGTAGCGCACATATATTTAGTTTGGGAAACTAGTTAATTTTAAGTATGTTAATTAGGAACACACAGGAAGAGTATTGGTTTATTTTGGAGCAAGTTGAAATCAAGATGCTTAGGTAGAGATGTCCATTGGGCAATAGGATATGAGATCAAAGCACAGGGGAGGAATACAATATATGTTAGAAATAAATTATATTTGGTAGAGTAGATGGAATTGTTTGGAGTAAGAAAGAGGTGGCTTAAGGAGACTGAGGAGGATCATTGAGAGTTGTAGGAGAAAGATCTATGTGGCAAAAACCACAATCACTTTTGCACCAACTTAATATATATTCATGTGGACGAGGGAAGAGAGGTCAGTTGTCCAGTGCTCCATGCTTCAGATCCAGCCAAATAAGAACTAAAAAGGACTCACTGAATTTAGGACTAGGAGAAGGTCTTTCATGGGCGGTATGGATAGCAAATTGCAGTTAGATTAGAAATTCAGAGTGGGTTGAGGAAATGAAGTCATCAATTATAAATACTTTTTTTCAAGGAATTTGACTATATAAAGGAGAACAAAAAGATATTCAGTAGGAGGAGACAAATCTGGAGCCGGGAGCTTTGTGTTGCTTTCTTTTTGTTTTCAACATGGGATTAATTTAAGCATGTTTAAATGCTAATTGGAGGAAGCCCATAGAAAGAGGTTAAAGATGCAGAGAGAAGGGAATGAAGCAAAGTTCCTAGAAATGGGAGGGAATGGGATCCAGAGCACAGTTTCTTTAGATACAAGGGTGCACACCTCCACATTTGCCAGAGGAAAGGGGAAAAGGATGCCGTATGCAAGATGTTTAAGGTTCAATAACTAGAGGCTGAGGGATTTCCCATTTTATGGCTCCTGCTGAGAAGGAGCAGGGAGGTTGTAGGAAGAGGATATGGAGAAGAGGAGAGAGAGCTGTCTTGAGAAACATGGGAGGATTACTGGGTAACATTGTTTTACCAGAAGGTAGAATAAAGGACAGTAGGGTGAGATAATTAAATATATTGGCAAGAGAGTGATTCACTTGACCCTTAGGATCTTATTTGGATAGAGATGAAAATGAATACAGGGTAAGACTGATAAGTAAAAATAATGGTGGTGAAGATACTGTGAGGTTGTGAAGAATATAAGGAAGTGAGATTTTTGGAAGGCTACATGGTTGTGGTCAGAAAGTAGGTCTTTTGGAGGAGGACAGTTTTGAGTGTGGCTGTGAAAGGAGTAGCTTAAGTCTTAGAGGTGTAGACCACTGGAGATAAGGAAGCAGAGGAACTGATAGGCTAGTTTATTGAATGGGCTAAGTGTTGAAATCAACCAGGACAAGAAGAATGCATGCTCTGAGGGAATCTCTTCTACAGACCTGTATAGCAAGTTCACAGTGTTATTAGTAGGTATAATTCCTTCCTTTTAAGATGGCAGAAAGTTGTATAAAAAATATTGGCCTGCTTTTCATCCATCATGAAAATAATATTTTTTATGCTTAAAGAGTAAACTCTACAGTTCCAGCTACTCAGGAGGCTGAGATACGAGGATCGCTTGAGCCCAGGAGTTTGAAACCAGTCTGGGCTACATAGAGACCCTGTCTATCTTTTTTTGTAAAAAACAAAAAAACAAAAAAAAAAAAAAAACAAAAACGAAAATCTAATCTAGAGAACTGAGAATTTGTCTATGCAAAATGACTACAGGGGCAAAATAGCTAGGATTTCTTATAAACTGGATAATTGTATTGCTTGGTTATTACATAGATATTAAAATGAAACAGTTAGTAGCTATAAAGAGCATAGTGTTTGATTGCTGATTTGAAAGAAATGTTAAATCCTAATTTTTTTTCTTTTTTTTTTTTTGGAGACAGAGTCTCTGTCACCCAGGCTGGAGTGCAGTGACACAATCTCAGCTCACTGCAACTTCCATCTCCTGAGTTCAAGTGATTATCGTGCCTCAGCCTCCTGAGTAGCTGGGATTACAGGTGCATGCCATTACACCTGGCTAATTTTTGTATTTTTTGTAGACACAGGGTTTTGCCACATTGGCCAGGCTGGTCTCAAACTCCTAACCTCAAGTGATCTGCCTGCCTCGGGCTCCCAGAATGCTGGGATTACAGGCGTGAGCAATCGTGCCTGGCCAAAATCCTGATTTTTAATGTTTAAATAAACTTGTTTTCCTTGCAGCCATCAATAAAATGTTTTCTATTATTTATATATAGGACAGTCTCAAATTTAGGAAATACAATTTTGTTATTTTAGTGTTACATAACATGCATAAATATATTTTACTTTGCTTTTAGAGATATATTAAAAATGTATGTATATGTTAAACTCGTACGTCAAAACCCATGCTGACATCATATTGCTTATTTGATAATTCTAATAATCAACTGTAGCATAGTTATCAATAAAAAGGTCTCTAAGCAGAAAAAATACATGATACAGTAACCGTGTTCTTAACATGCGGGATATATTAATATTTCCACCTCCTAGCAGTGACCTCTTTGAATTCATATTCAGTCATCCACTGCATAATGACGTTTCTGTTAACAGTCAACTGCATATATGATGGTGGCCCCAAAAGATTTAATACTGTATTTTAACTTTACCTTTTCTGTGTTTAGGTACTCAAATACTTACCATTGTGTTACAGTTGCCTACAGTATTCAGTACAGTAACTTGCTGTAAAGCAGAGGCATCCAGTCTTGTCCTCCCTGGGCCACATTGGAAGAATTGTCTTGGGCCACACATAAAATACACTAACGATAGCTGATGAGCTAAAAAATAAAAAAGTTTTTAAAAAATCCCCCCAAAATCCCATAATGTTTTAAGAAAGTTTACAAATTTGTGTTGGGTCACGTTCAAAGCTGTCCTGGACTGTGAGTTAGACAAGTTTGTTTTATAGCCTAGGAGCAGTAAGCCCATGTAGCCCAGGTGTGTAGTAGGCTATACCATCTAGGTTTGTGTAAGTACACTGTGATGTTCACACAACAACGAAATTGCCTGACAATGCATTTCTCATTGTTAATCAACTTGTGACTGTATTGTTCTCTATTCTGTTCCATGACATGATTTCTATAAAATAAAAACTCTTAAGAAATTAGAATATTATGTTAAGCTGTAGGTAATCGTTTGAAAAATAAATTGCTGATTTTTGTTCACCCGTTTTAAAATTGTCACTAAATTTTACTAAATACCAGCTTTAAATATCACTAAATACCAGCTTTAAATCCAAAATTTATAGGAGAGATATGAAAATAAACACCTTATAATACATCTCAGCCTCTACCTGAAATTAAATGACTGCATTCTGCCCTGACAATTTAAATTTGTTATTCAGAATGAATGTTTTAATTTTTTAAATGTGTTTTATTAATTTTATCATTAATTGTTAGAAGTTTTCACATTATAGTTCTTAAAAATCCACTTTCATAAGCTAAAAGTGATTTTGTCTTTAGGCTGACTCCCCTCATGGTCGCAAATAAAGTAGCATGCTGCTTCTTTTTAGTGGGTAGGAAGTGCTGTTAAAGTAAGAGAACTTTTTGAAAGTTTCTTCTTAACTCTTTGACCTGAATTGGCAATAGTTTCCAGTAGTCAGGTTAAAAATAAGTAACTTCAAGTGGAATTATTTAACTATTTTTTGAAGTTCCAAAATTTTACAAAGAACACATCTTGAAACTTTTTCATAAAGCAGTCGGTTATAATATAAAATGTATACTAACATGCATAATATTTTAGACTTGCCACAACCTAAAATCAGATAAGCACACAAGGTTTTTAAAAGTATGAATTAGGTATAAAAGAGAGTTTAGACCTTTGACTATATACTGTTTTACCTTTTTTTTTTTTTTTTTTTAAAGAGACAGAGTCTTACTCTGTCACTCAGGCTAGTGCGATCTTGGCTCACTGCAACCTCGGCCTCCCGGGTTCAAGCGATTCTCCTGCCACAGCCTCCCAAGTAGCTGGGACTACAGGTGCATACCACCACACCCAGCTAATTTTTGTATTTATAGTAGAGACCAGGTTTCGCTATGTTGGCGAGGCTGGTCTCGAACTCCCGACCTCAAGTGATCTGCCTGCCTCAAGTTCCCAAAGTGCTGGGATTATAGGCATGAGCCACAGCACCCAGCCTAAAATTTTTCTTAAAAATCATTTAGTCTGAATACTTGGAAAGAGTAAAAATAGGCCAGGCACGGTGGCTCATGCCTTTAATCCCATCACTTTGGGAGGCCAAGGTGGGCGGATCACCTGAGGTTGGGAGTTTGAGACCAGCCTGGATAACATGGCGAAACCCAGTCTCTACTAAAAATACAAAAATTAGCCGGGCATGGTGATGTGCACCTGTTGTCCCAGCTACTTGGGAGGCTGAGGCAGGAGAATCACTTGAACCTGGGAGGAAGAGGTTGCAGTGAGCTGAGATCGCGCCATTGCACTCCAGCCTGGGTGACAGAGCAAGACTCCGTGTCAAAAAAAAGAAAAATTTCTATATGTAATTTAACTTGCAAATGACAAGTTTTTAATATTTTCTTATTTTTGCTTGTGTTTGTTTATACCTTTAAATTCTTGACCAGAATGACTATAGTTAAATTAACTTTGCATAGTGTATTTTCATTCATTTACTATCTCATCATTTCCATGGGTCAGGAGTCTGGGCACACCTTAGCTGGGTTCTCTGTTCAGAGTCTCAGAAAGGCTAAGCAGAAGGTATCAGCCAAATTGTATTTCTTTCTAGAAGTCAGAGTGCTCTTCCAAGTTCATGGAGTTGTTGGCAGAATTCAGTTCCTTGCATCTATAGGACTGAGATAACCATTTTCTTGCTGGCTAATGGCCAGGGGCTGCTCTCAGCCCCTTAGAGGCTATTTGCAGTTCCTTGCCACATGGCCTTCTCACAGACCCTCTCACAGCATAGCAGCTTTTACGTCTTCAAGACCAGCAGATCTGTCTCCTGCTGCTTCTCTCTTACCTCTAGACTGTCTTTCAAAGGACTTACTTGATTAATCAGGTCAGGCCCACACAGGATAATCGTCCCTTGATTCACTCAGTGAGCTGAGTAAGGGCCTTAATTGTATCTGCAAAATGCTTTCACCTCTGCTATATTCTGTTATCTGGAGACAAGTTACAGATTCTACCTGTATGCGAGGGGAGGGGTTTGTTTACACAAGAGTGTGGTTGGGTGGGAGGGGGGCAGGAATGCAGCCCTTCTTAACAGTTCTGCCTACAACCAACAAGTTTAATGAAGAATTCTAGCAACTATCTGTTTGTTGTTGATCTAGTTATGTACAAATGTATAATTGCAGTATTAGATATAAATATATAAATGTATAATTACTGTAAATTAAAAATGTAAATTACTACAAAAAATAAAAGTTGGTAATGTTGGACATTCATGTTGCCTAATTCATAATTTAGTTTATTCTGAAAATCCTTTTTGTTAAAAAACATAATTATGTAATGACAATTTTGGTGATAAAATTTTCTAGAACATTTAAGAATTTGTTATTATAGTTTTTAAGTGTCATCTTTATTCATTTTGACTTTATTTGGCACGAAGTATCATCCTAAGTGAAATTACCTTGTCATTAGGATCAACTTCCTTGATTGCAATGTAAATAATGCTACAAGAAGGCAAGGGTTTTTTCTGAAAAAAGAATGAGAAATGAAGTTTTCTGATTTAGTAAGGGGAAAAATAGCCTTCGAGTTAGTTCCATTGTGTTTTAAAGTTATTACTTACCTTAAACTTTCAAAGTACTTTGAAGTCTGTAATCTTGTTTTTTAATGTACAGAGAGAGAAGGAAGAAAGCAAGAGCACTTTTACTGGATTTCAGACAGTAGGGATACCTTGTGAATAAAACAGACAAGACACCTGCCCTTTTGGAGCTTATGTGCTAGTGGGAGAAGAGATTAAGACTGAAAACTAAATTAATAACTAAATGGGAGCACATGTTAAGTGCTAAAGGAAATAGAGGAAACAATGGGTGGTGAGTTAGATAATAACAGGTATATCTATGTCAGATTAGGTGGCCAGGCAGCTTTCTCTGAAGCAGTAACTCAGTTTAGTCCATCTGAGCATTTGCTCTTATTTCAGTAGTTCTTTGGTAACTCAAGGAGCTATTGTACTTAGAAACATGCAAAATATGTTTTATTTGTGGCATATTTCGTATTTACACTATCGTAAAATTATAGCCGAGAAGTTAAATATTCTAAATGTGTCAATATAGTTCTCTGTAAAACTGACTTATTTTCCAAATATATTTTGAAATAAAACAATATAAAAATGTTTTGTGTTTTTAGGAATGGTGGAAAGCAGCAGACATAATTGGAGTGGATTGGATAAGCAAAGTGATACTCAGAATTTAAATGAAGAGAGAATCTTAGCTTTACAGCTTTGTGGGTGGATAAAGAAAGGAACGGATGTAGACGTGGGGCCATTTTTGAACTCCCTTGTACAAGAAGGGGAATGGGAGAGAGCTGCTGCTGTGGCATTGTTCAACTTGGATATTCGCCGAGCAATCCAAATCCTGAATGAAGGGGCGTCTTCCGAAAAAGGTATTAGGTTATAAACTGAGATATTAGTTATAATCTAAGATGTTAGCAGTTCATAGAGTCTTTTAAAGAAAAGAGGCTAATAATTTTCAAGTATCTAATCGCTTAAAATTTTCATTTAATTTTTGTTGGAAGAGAAAATTAGCACAGTAGTATGTCTATAACAGTAAATACTTAACTCACCTCTTCTGCCTTGGTTTAGGTCTGTAAAAACAAAGATGTGTCTTAAATGTCAGTATAATATTATAAGGAGTGCTCAAGTGTGTCCATTTTCAATGTTTTCTCTTTTAAAGATAGTTCACATACATTTTTAAAAATATTTCTTCTTAAAGATTAGGACTTCTTTAGCCTACAAGTATTTTTATGATCCATATTTGAGTGTGTTCTAGTTTATACTTTCTTTTGGATGGTTATTGTTTGACCTTTAAGAAACTCTGAATGACACTTTTATTTAGGCTAATGCAAATTCCTATAAAAAGCATACTTTGATCTTCAAAAATGCTTCTTGAGTCTGGCGATTAAAATATAGTTTTCATTTAGTATTTTTTAAAAAGAAAGAAACAAGATAAGGTTTTTTTACTCTGGCATTTTGCCAGAGGATCCTCAGAAAAACAAATCCTAATCCAAAACCTCAGGGTTTTTTTTCTTATTAGGAATATTTCACTTGGAAATAACTAAAATATATATAGCTATTGGTCTTTAGTACACCTAAAAAATCATTTCTGAATATTCAGAATACTGAATACTTACTTGCTGGTCCATTTTGAAACCTTTATGGTTCAGCTGTAGCATAGAGAAAAATATGAAATTCACTGTAATATATTTTTTTGCAGTCTAAAAGTTAAAAAAGTTAATGTTTTGCTCAGATTGGCATGTTTTCTTTCACCTTTGCTCTAACAAAAGTCCTCCTCATTTAAGACGGCAATAGAAAATATGTGATGATGGAAAAAAGAATTGGTATTTAAAGCCATTTCTCATTATAATTTTGCTATAACTTGAAAGGATGATAACTTTCCTTATCTTGTGTACCTGGGAAATTTCTTAGTCGATTTAAACACCCATACTAACAATAGGGAAATTGTATCTTTCCAGTGATTTTAAAGACTGAAGAGAAGACTTCTGTGAGTCAAACATTCTTTTCCATTTAGAAGTAAATTGTTCTATACAAAATCTAAAGATACTTCTTTGCTATTTTTATTTTTTATTTAAAAGACCTTAAATCTAATATATTAGGCAAAGGAAGCAAGCACAAAGTAACTTGGGAAAATGTTTATAGAAATGAGAGAAATGAGGAATATAAAGCTGTAAAGAACATAAAGTGGGAAACACTGCTTTATTTGGAAAAGAAAGAAAAAGATTAGAATCAAGAAATAGAATAAGAAAACTTATATAATAAGTGTAGAAAATACTTAAGAGTGAAAGTTAAAGGAAAATTTAGTTTTCTCTTTTGAAACTGAACTTAGGTTAGAAGACTAGGCAGCCATACTGCTGAAGGCAAAGTTAGCAGCTTATCAGCATGCATCTAAACTGCTAAGAACAAATGTTTAAAAGACTATTGGTAATAAATGCTTTGTTGCAAATGGCTCTTAATGCAGTTCTGTGGTAATTCTTCTAGTTTATTTTGTCCTGGAAAAACTGTAAGTGTAATACTGTAATTGAAGTGTTGAAATATTACTTTCTGCACTTTGCATTGACACTTATATATGTAAGTATCTGCATTATGTATTTTGGAATAGGAAAATAAAATGATTTTGAGTATTGCAGTCTTGAGATGCAATAATATTCACTATAAGTGTTTTTGAAATACTTTTGCATTAATAAACTTGTTAAAGTTGACAGTGATTCTGGTAGGATGACTTAACTTTTCTTCATTTAGCAAGCAATAGCATACATATATGGGAACATATACAGGAATAACATATATAAGACCCTGCCTGGAATGAGAACGTGAAAATTAAAAGATCTGCTTTCCTGCATAGAGTTTGCACATGTGGGCATGAGTTTTATAAGGATAGAAATGTTGTGCTTATTGTCTTTGCCAAAGTTTCCAGTCTGAATCAAAACCAAAAACCTTTTTGTTTTGTTTTGTTCTGTTTTTTTAGGGTAAGGTGCAAGTTTATTAAGAAAGTAAAGGAATAAAAGAATGGCTACTCCATAGGCAGAGCAGCCCAAAACCCTTATTCTATGAGCTCATTTTTCTGAGGGTAAAAGTCACCCTCTGATTTCTATTTATGGTTTAAGAAATGTAGAAGAGATAGTAAGCTTTTGATCACTTTGATTAGCTGGCTGTTTTTAATATGCAGGAGATCTGAATCTCAATGTGGTAGCAATGGCTTTATCGGGTTATACGGATGAGAAGAACTCCCTTTGGAGAGAAATGTGTAGCACACTGCGATTACAGCTAAACAACCCTTATTTGTGTGTCATGTTTGCATTTCTGACAAGTGAAACAGGATCTTATGATGGAGTTTTGGTAAGCTAACTTGTTCTTTGAGATCTTCCTTTGGATTAAGATAGGAGTTTTTATCTAACTGTTAAAATTTTCAAATGTCTGTTGCATAAAATACTATATTTTGATGCATACGTTATTTAAAATAAGGCATCTTGGGCTTTGTTTTTTGAGCAGCTCTTCTTGAGTGTGATTCCCATCCTGGAGTTAGTTAATTGATATCCAACTGGATTTGATTTTTATGGTTTTAATAATACAATTTACAGATGTAGAAGGAATATTTTATCCTTTAGCTTAAGAACTGAGCTGTAGAAATCTACAGCTATGTAAACATAAAAATATATTCGCTATTTAAATACACTGTGCACACATGCACATGTGCGTGTGTGTGTTTAGTTAAGTAAAACAACTCATGATTATTGATCAGTTATGGTGGAGGTGGCCATACATCTTGTCTCAGTCTTTGTGGTTCCTGTTGGGAATGATAACAGTACTTACAGTGGACTATTTCAGCTTTTTATTTGGTCTTTGTGTTATTCTTTTTCTCCTCTGTTTTAGCCACCTGTGATCATAACACTATCAAATAGGTTCTTTATCACAGAATGGGGAAAGAAAGAATGAAGTGAGATTTGCTTATCAGTTTTAGCTGTTGGGTTTTAAGCTAAACAATAGTACTACAACTTTCTTTGCGCTGCTTGGCTTCTTTCTAACAATGGGAAGAGCTTTCTACACTGAAATTCATTTCTGTGTCTGCTACTATACCATTTCTTATCAATTATACATTGCTTGGATAAGTGATTTAAGTATTAGTCCCTAAGAATTTGTAAAAATAAGTATTTTATTTGAGCAGATTAATGAAATGTTTAATAAATGTGTATTTTGCACTTTATGTATTTTATTACTTTTAATAAATTACTATTGAACTTTTCTGACTACTTCAAAATAATATATATAATGTTAAGACTTTATTTTTTAACTGTAACCTTTTTTTTTAAACAAGACTTTAAATGTATCTTGAAGAGATAAAATAATACTTTCAGGAAGTGTTAGAGAATGATAGAGACTAGATAAACGAGTGGATTGTTAACTTTTGAATTGATAAAGATGTATATTGTTTAAATATTAAATTCCTGTATTTTGAGTGACCCATAATAAGTACTTTTCTTTTCCTTTTTTTTCTTTTTTTTTTTTTTTTTTTTTTTTTGTTGTTGTTGTTGTTGTTGTTGAGACAGAGTCTTGCTCTGTACCCACACTGGAGTGCAGTGGCGCAATGTCAGCTCACTGCAACCTCCACCTCCTGGGTTTAAGTGATTCTCGTGCCTCAGCCTCCCAAGTAGCTGAGACTGCAGGCATGTGCCACCATGCTGGCTAATTTTTGTATTTTTAGTAGAGACGGGGCTTCATCATGTTGGCCAGAAATATCAATTCTGGTCTCGAACTCCTGATCTTGAATGATCCACCTGCTTTGGCCTCCCAAAGTGCTAGAGTTCCAGGTCTGAGCCACCACGCCCGGCCCCAGTATCCTTCTTTTCTTATACATAAATTTGAGTTATTAGGTAACAGTCATCTTGAGTAAGAAGTTCATATTTCCAAGCTGTTTCATTTATGTATTTAGTTATGCTTTATATATAAAATAATTAATGTTGCTCTGTTAAGAAAATGTTAATAGTAAGAATGTGAAAAGTACTGAATTGGGAAGTCAGAAAATACAGGCCTGACTCTTTGCTCTGCCCCATTTACCTTAGCCATTCAGTTAACTTTTTTGAGTATTACTTTCCTGAGATGTAAAATGGGACAGAATAATGTTTATAACCCTTTCCAGATCAAAATTTTGTAACATATGCAACTGAATCTAAGAGTTAAATCTAGTTATATGAAATATGTTCTCTCTTTAGGGCAAAACCATATTTTATCATAGAACAAGTATGCTAAGATAGATATCAACTGAAGTGATTTTACGGTTTAAAAAGTAAAATTTTCATAGGATGACTTCAATGGAAATTGGATCTTTTTTCCACCCTTAAATTATTTTTACAAATCACAAAATTAATTGTACCTTCCTACATTTGTAGTAAATATATTTCAAAAGTGTTTCATGATATTGACAAGTTTACAAAAATTTTAGTTATAATGCCTCTGAAATCTTTGCCACAAACCACCTATATAACAACTTTAGCCACAAGAGTGTATCTGTTTATGTTTTAAAACTTGTCACTTTGTAGTTGGAAACGTATATTGGTATTTTTCTAAATTGTGTACTGGTGTAGCCAATTCAGGAATTTCTTAGACTTACTGATTAACTTAGTAGCCAAGGAAAGATTTCCTTAGTTCTCTAAAATTAATTTCTATGATGGAAAGATTATGTGGCATCTTAAATTTGATAGACTGTACATCATTGCTTGTCTTTTATATTGGAGTTATATAAGACTGACCTGGATTTTTAAAAACTGAATTTGGCCAGTGTTTAAAAGGTAAATTTTTACTTTGCAAGGACAAAACCTTATTGCTGAATTCCCGGAGAGTTAACATCAAGAAAGGCATCTCAGGCAATTAATGGCTCTGCAAGATAAATATAACTTGCTAATAAATTTGGAAATAAACGTATTCATTTTACTTATATAAAACATTTAGTCTCTGCAAAAATTTAAAACTCACTGCACCTAGAAGTAACTCCTTGCTTTTTCTCTTCTTTCCAGTATGAAAACAAAGTTGCAGTACGTGACAGAGTGGCATTTGCTTGTAAATTCCTTAGTGATACTCAGGTAAAAACTGATTTGATTCCACATTTGAAGTAATTAATATATACTGTCACAATTATTGTAAGAAATTAGTCGTTATAATTATATATATATGAGATTGATAAGTAAATTCTTCTAAAAAGTATGGTAAGAATATATTAGATCAAAATATTTTGAAAATGTCTACCATAACTAAATTTATTTGTTTAGAATACTGACTTAATATTTTAGTATATTTCTTCTTTGGAGGGTAAGACTAGTTAGTAGGTAAAGATGTTAAACTCACCTCTTAGTGATGCTGTGAAAGGGTTCCTCATTTTTAATACATTAAACAATGCTAAATGCCTATTGTGTATATAGTGAGGGGGAAATGCATGTAAACAACTAGTAATACTATGTGCTGAGTACTATAGTAATGAAAAATGCTGGGGGAATATGGAGGAATCTTGGCAAGAGTTTGGGGTGGGTTGAAGTCAGGGAAGACCTAAAGGAGGTTATTCTTGGTCTTAAAGTTCCCTTGCAACTCAGATTTTGTGATTCTGTTACATACTACTATGATAGACAGCAAAAACTTCGCAGAATAATGAGGACAATTCTCTTTAAAATAATAAACCATCTGTAGTTCTTTTATGGATTAATTATCAACATAGTAAATGCCTTTTTAAAATATTTTAAATGATTATGGATACTGCTTTGAAATTTGTAATAGATGCAGACTCCTTAGTTACATATTTATAGTAAAGTCTTTTGTTTTAAAATGTTTTCCATTAGGAATGAAATTGTTCAAAATGTAGTAGTTTTGAAGTACAAAATACATAGTGAAACAGATTGCTTTAGAAAAATCACTTTAACTTTTCCAGTTAAATAGATACATCGAAAAATTGACCAATGAAATGAAAGAGGCTGGAAATTTGGAAGGAATTTTGCTTACAGGCCTTACTAAAGATGGAGTGGACTTAATGGAGAGTTATGTTGATAGAACTGGAGATGTTCAAACAGCAAGTTACTGCATGTTACAGGTCAGTGCAGTTTGACAGCAGCTTTTAAAAAAGTAACAATATTCTATATTTTCTTTCCTCAGATGAAAGTAAATATGCACTTTTGTTTGCTTAGGATCTTTAGAAGGCATTTAGTTTTCACCTAATCAGTTGATCTGCTGAAGACTTGTGCCTTATCTTACTGTCCCTAAGCCTCTTCATTGAGTTATCCAGTTTTTCCTTTCAGTCTGAGAAAGGCCAGTCTTGACTGCATCTGAATTTATGTAAAGTGCAAATGGAGTAGAGAAACCTCTCTTCAGTTTCTCCAATTGTTGACATAACTGTATCTTCTACAAGAAAGACTGCCTTTTCCTGATCTGGACTATAGTCTTACTTGAAGTGCCGAAGTCTAGTTATACCACAGCTCTCAGCTTTCATTTTCTCTTTTTATTATCAGTGGGGGTGATTTGGAGTAACCAATTGATGTATATTTTCTCAGTTTTTACTGTCCAGTGACTAAAAACAGATTCCAGGCATAGGTTGCTGTCTACTTTACTTTTGCTGGAAATATGGTAAAATTTAGAGTATTCTCCTGAGATTTCCCGTAGCCCTTCAGCTGATCTTATCCTTACATGGTGTTGGTACCTTCCTCTTTCCTGCCCTCATCCTCCTATCACAGTATGGTAGCACACCGTGTTCTGAGTCAACACAGGAAAATGCCCCCTCTCCCATTCCACCTTCTTGTGCATATGTAGAGATACTAGCCCACAGACCACAAAGTAAACTTACCTAGTGTATAAAGCCACTGCCCATGGAAGAAAAAGTACCATTCTATGACATTTTTTCTTGCTGAAATAAAATTATGTCATTTAAATTAAACTGTATGTATATGGCTACAGATGGCTACAGAGTGCAAATGGGTTAGTAACTTCTTAGCGAGGTTTATAAAATATATTTAAAATGCAGACAATACAGATCTTGCTTTTTTAAAATTCAGTCTGATAATTGCTGCCTTTAATTGGAGTGTTTCCTTACATTTATATGGTCATGGTTAAGTCTACCATCTTGCTATTTGTTTTCCATTTTGTTTTTCCTTTTTCCTTTTGTTCCTATGTTCCTTTCCTACCTTATTTTGGGTTAATATTTCCATGTTTCATTTTATTGCCTCTATTGGCTTTTTAGCTATATCTCTTTTCATTATCTTTTTTAAAAGATGTTGCTGTAGATCTAACAATGTGCATCCTCAACTCATCAAAGTCAACATTTTACCCCCTCGTGCTTCACATTTCTCACCCGACACATCATGCTTTCTTTCTACTTTACCCTTTCTTATGTCACTCTGATACTTTCCGGGTTTTACTTCATGCTTCACAAATGTCACAACAGTGTGACTTCATTTACACATCCATTCCTTTGTCCTGTTGTCATATATTTTACTTTTACAGATATTATATACTCTAACTTACAGTGTTTTTTTTAACAGTTATTTGTCATTTATGTAAATTATGAAAAGAAATCATGGGCTTTTATGTTTATTCACTTATTTATCATTCCTGGCATTCTTTTTCCTTTCTGTAAATCCTATAGCATTCCTTGTGTTATAGGTGACAAGATTCTCTCAAATTTTAACTAAAAATGTCTATTTCACCCTTATTTTTTCTTTTAACACTTTAAAGATGTAGTTTCACTCTCTTCTGGCCTCTGTTGTTTCTGATGAGAATCAGCTATTTTTATACTTGTTTCCCTGTCTGTGATGTTTCATTTTTTGTTGGGTTTCTTTTCTTTCTTTCTTTCTTTTTTTTTTTTTTTTTTTTTTTTTGAGACAGGGTCTCACCGTATCACTCAGGCTGGGGTGGATTTCAGCTTATTGCAGCCTCCTGGCTCAAGCAGTTCTCCCACCTCAGCCTCCCAAGGAGCTGGACCACAGGTTCACGCCACCACTTCTGGCTAATTTTTTGTATTTTTGACAGAAATGGGGTTTCACCATGTTGCCCAGGCTGGTCTCAAACTCCTGACCGCAAGCAATCTGCCCACCTCGGCCTCTGAAAATGTTAGTATTACAGGCATGAGCCACCATGCCCAGCCTAAATTCTGATTTTTAATGTTTAAGTAAATTTGTTTTCCTTGCAACCATCAATAAAATGTTTTCTATTATTTATATATAGGACAATCTTTTTGGGTTTCCTCCAAGATTTTTTCTTTACCTTTGATTTTTCAGTAGTATGACCTTAATGTGCCTGGTTGTGGTTCATTTTATCCTGCTTGTGGTTCACTGAGCTTCTTGGATCTGCAAGTCTGTTTTTCATCAGACTTGGGAAGTTTGGGGATATTCTTTCTTTAAATATTTTTTTTCTGTCTCAATCTTACTCTATTTTTCTTCTAGGATTCTTATTACATATGTATTAAACCACTGCATAGTGTTCGTAGGTGCCTAGGGCTCTATTCTTTTTCCTTCTATGTTTTTTTTTCCCACTATTCTTCAAATTGGTTAATTTTTTTGTTTGTTTGTTTTTTGTTTTAAGACAGAGTCTCGCTGTGTCATGCAAGCAGGAGTGCAGTGGCACAATCTTGGCTCACTGCAACCTCCACCTCCTAGGTTCAAGCATTCAAGTGATTCTCATGCCTCAGCCTCCCGAGTAGCTGGGATTACAGGCATGTGCCACCACACCTGGCTAATTTTTTGGTTTTTTAGTAGAGACGTGGTTTCACTATGTTGGCCATGCTGGTCTTAAATGCCTGTACTCAAGTGATCTGCCCGCCGTGGCCTCCCAAAGTACTGGGATTACAGGCGTGAGCCACCGTGCCCGGCCCAGATTTGTTGATTTCTGTTGACTTATGGACTCTTCCATCGTCTCCATTTGCTGTTAAACTTCCCAGGGAATTGTTTATTTCAGTTATTGTGCTTTTCAGTTTCAGAATCTTAACTTTGTTATAGTTTACATCAGCAGTCCCCAACCTTTTTGCACTAGGGACTTTATAGCACCAGGGCGTTGGTTTAGGGATGATTCCAGCACATTGTATTTATTGGGCAGTTTATTTCTATTATTATTACACATAATGAAATAATTCGAGAACTCACCATAATGTAGAATGAGTGGGAGCCCTGAGGTTATTTTCCTGCAACTAGATGGTCCCATCTGGGGATGATGTGAGACACTGACAGATCATCAGGCATTTAGATTCTCATAAGGAGTATGCAGCCTAGATCCCTCACATGTGCAGTTCACAGTAGGGTTCTCTCTCCTATGAGAATCTAATGCCGCCACTGCAGAGCTCAGGCAGTAATGTGAGGGATGGGGAGCAGCCGTAAATACAGATGAAGCTTTAAATCATTGCCCTGCCACTCACCTCCTGCTGTATGACCCAGTTTGTACCAGGCTACGGACCTGGGGGTATATTGGGGGTTGGAGCCCCCTGGTTTACATTTCTCGGTTCAGATTCCTTATCTCTTTACTAATCAAAACACTATTTTCCCAAGCCCTTCTAATTTGGTCAGACTCAACCTCTGAGCTGTTTTTTTTGTTTGTTTTTTTTTTTTTTTAGAGTCTCACTCTGTTGCCCAGGCTGGAGTGCAGTGGTGCAGTCTCCGCTCACTGTAAGCTCCGCCTCCTGGGTTCACGCCATTCTCCTGCCTCAGCCTCCTGAGTAGCTGGGACTATAGGCACCCACCACCAGCCTGGCTAATTTTTGTATTTTTAGTAGAGACAGAGTTTCACCTTGTTAGCCAGTATGGTCTCGATCTCCTGACCTTGCGATCCGCCTGTCTTGGCCTCCCGAAGTGCTGGAATTACAGGCGTGAGCCACCACACCCGGCCTGAACTGTTTTCTTTACAGATCATGTTGTGGTTTTCTTTACAGATCATGTTTAGGCTTTACTGGAGAGGATCTAGAGAAGACTTACTGTATATGTATTGACCAAATTCTTTCTTAGTTTATCTCCTTCCTGCCATATAAGGGGAAAGAATGAGATATGAAAACATCTTATTTTTCTGTGAATTTTCTTTTTAAATCAGGGATTATATGCTACTTTGGTACTTAGTTCCGCCTAGTCGGTCGTAATTAGGGCTAAAGTAGACCTCTACTTTTTTAAGAAATGAAATTGTAAGCTATGTGTTTCACTTGTTCTTTTAGCTAAATTTAACTCTGGTAATTAACACCGAATTTAATAGATGAAAGATATGTTGCTTCAGTTTTTGATTGGATGTCTAAAGATTATATTAGCTGTTACGATATTTGTTCTTTTTTTTTTTTATAAGTAAGATATATGCCAGGTTCTCTCTGAAATTGTATTTTCTATTGGCCCCCGAGTAGGACTGAGAAAACTGACCTTCAGATTGATGCCAAAGCATCATTGGAAGTAGAGACTTTCTCTCCTTTCTGCATTATGTAAAGTTAAGGAAGATATCCTGAACAGGGCTGAAAGTCTTCTAAGAAAACCTAAAGCGGCCGGGCACGGTGGCTCACGCCTGTAATCCCAGCACTTTGGGAGGCCGAGGCGGGCAGATTACCTGAGGTCAGGAGTTCAAGACCAGCCTGGCCAACATGGTGAAACCCCGTTTCTACTAAAACTACAAAAATTAGCCGGGCATGGTGGCACACCCCTGTAATCCCAGCTACTCGCGGGGCTGAGGCAGGAGAATTGCTTGAGCCCAGGAGGCAGAGGTTGCAGTGAGCTGAGATCGTGCCACTGCACTCCAGCCTGGCCAACAGAGTGAGACTCTATCTCCAAAAAAAAGAAGAAAAGAAAAGAAAACCTAAAGCGAGCATAGATGAAATGTGGAATGTCACAGCTGCCAGGGAAAATACAACTTTAGGAAAATTCTTACTGGCAAGAACTTGAAGTTCTTAATGAGAAGAACTCTAAAGTAAATTTAACTAAAACAAGGTGTTGCTTTTAACTGTGGCTAGGAGCAAAAGAACTAAGAAGGTATTTGGTTTGGTTTTGCTTTTTCTTGTTGTTTTATTATTTTTAAGGCAAGAAATGTATGTTTTAATGGAAGGCAAGAGTAAGAATAGACGGGTTTAACTTACGGATAAATAAGTATATAAAAGCAGCATCTTAGTTTACCATGCATTGCTAGATAGGAAGGACCAAGCTAACTGTTAGTTCAGATGTGACCAAGCAATTTTGGTGTGCATTTGGACTTTTATTTATTTATTTTTTTTAAGATGGAGTCTCACTCTGTCACCCAGGCTGCAGTGCAGTGGCGCAATCTCGGCTCACTGCAACCTCCGCCTCCCGGTTCAGGCATCAGCCTCCCGAGTAACTAGGATTATAGGCACCTGCCACCACACCTGGCTAATTTTTGTATTTTTACTAGAGACAGGGTTTCACCATGTTGGTCAGGCTGGTCTCGAACTCCTGACCTCAAGTGACCTGTCTACCTCGGCCTCCCAAAGTGCTGAGATTACAGGCATGAGCCATCATGCCCAGCCTGTATTACATTTGTATTTGATAGTAAACAGAGTTTGTGAACCCAGAGGTTTTTAATTGCCGGGACAAAGGGTATTCATATCACTGTTTACAACATTCAACCACGAAGTTCTGTTTTCTTAAACTTAACTAAAAGGTAGAAAATTACACTTCCCTGGCCAGGTATGATATATAAAGTATATATTTATGTCATTAGTGGAACCCAGCTTGAGATAAATTAATGGAGCTTCCATAAATTTTGTCTTTATTCTCATTAGGAGCCAGCTTTTGGCAAAAAAAAAAAAAAAGCTTATTTCTTCTGTTACTCATACTTATATGCTACCCAGAAGTCTCTGGCCTAGCCAGGAGATTTTAAATAATTGAAGTAATTCATGTTTTCATTTTAGGGTTCACCTTTAGATGTTCTTAAGGATGAAAGGGTTCAGTACTGGATTGAGAATTATAGAAATTTATTAGATGCCTGGAGATTTTGGCATAAACGAGCTGAATTTGATATTCACAGGAGTAAGCTGGATCCCAGTTCCAAGCCTTTAGCACAGGTAAGTACATTGTTTTGGAGAAAATCAAATTGTAACATGTTGATGTTCAATTTAATAAATTATTATTAGCTCATTATTTTGCTTATATTGAGTTCCCATTGATGTCTTTGTCTTTTCTAGACTGAGCTTTGTCCTTGATCTTCCTGTCCTTTGGTCCTGCGTCTTGCTAACAGTCATCTCAGTGGCTTGAGCTTTAGTCTGAGATAGAACAAACCACAGCAGGCCTGAAGTTTTCCAGTATATTTCCAGCCCTTTCAGATTCTAAACTATTATATTATCTTATAAATTCCACTTATGTATTAAGTTTTTTGGCATTATTTATGTGCAGTAAGGCAGGATTTGGGTTTTTCTAGACTTTAGCAGTATTACCTATATCTGTATGTTTAATTACACATGAAAATTTTTTTTAGCATTAGTTTAATAAAAGATTATTGTCACATAAGGTATATCACATTAAATCACTGTATCTTACTTCAGATATCAAATATTATGTTATCCTCAATATGGGCACTGGATGGTGCTATTTTCTTATTTTAGGAACTTGAGAAAGTGCTTATATTAAAACCAGAGTGTTTATAAAATAGCATTACATGGTAGTACATGTTACTAATCTATATGATAAGTGATTAAGAGCCTAGCAATTTACTGTAAAACAAAACGAACAGTTTCTATTGCTATTATTCTAAAAATTTAACTATTTACCATTATAAGATTGTTAACTCCTTTTTGTCTTAGGAAGAGTGTTTTCTTTATAAGAAAATTTTGTTCACAACATTACATCACTGAACTGTGGTTTAGAAGTCATACTGGAATATGTTGTAATGTCCCAGTGTGAATTCTGAAGTCACTGTTATTTCTAAAATGTTGGAGTCTAAAGTTTGAGTTCTTCCACCAATTTCAGTGATATTAGTAAGAATATAATTAAAAAGGAAGTATCCAAAAAATGTAATTGCTAAGTACAAATTTTAAATGAGAGCTAGCCAACCTTAGCAGATAAATTTTGAAATATAAAATAAAGTTTTTTAGAAGTATTTAAAAATAATTTGTTAGGAGCAAACTAAGTTATTTAGCATTCCATTATGGTTTGCATTACATTTATTTTTTCTTTCATTTGTTTTGTAGGTTTTTGTGAGTTGCAATTTCTGTGGCAAGTCAATCTCCTACAGCTGTTCAACTGTGCCTCATCAGGGCAGAGGTTTTAGTCAGTATGGTGTGAGTGGCTCACCAACAAAATCTAAAGTCACAAGTTGTCCTGGCTGTCGAAAACCCCTTCCTCGATGTGCACTTTGTCTCATTAATATGGGAACACCAGTTTCTAGCTGTCCTGGTATGACATAATTTTACGAAATACTTTATGAGCTGAAATGATTCTTACATAATTGAGTTAATGTTGCAAATAAAATACAAACTAGCTAGAGTTTGTTATTATTTCTAAGAAAGGGCAGTTTACTAGCTTGAAAGCTTTTATGTTCCTATAATTTATGAACTATGTAAATTAAAAGTAAAATCTATATCTATTGATACTTCAGGTAATTTCACAAGTTCTGACCAATTTAAAGTTTGTGAGAAAAACTTAAATATGAAATAATCTTAAAATATTACCATTTTCTTATCACTGTTTTCACTAAGGGGAGTTCGTTCAAATTTGATTATCTAAAACTCAGTATACCTGCACCTAATAACAGATACTTTGTATTTCTAAGGATCTTTTGACATCATTAAAGCACTTTGACATTTCTTCTTCATTCATCTTCAAAACCTACCTGTAAAATACATAAGAGAAGGGTCAGGTGCAGTGGCTTATGCCTGTAATCCCAGCTCTTTGAGAGGCCAGGGCAGAAGGATTACTTGAGCCTGGGAGTTTGAGACCAGCCTGGGCAAAATAGTGAGACCCCATCTCTATAAAAAATTTTTTTGGCCGGGTGTGGTGGCTCACGCCTGTAATCCCAACATTTTGGGTGGCTGAGGCCGGTGGATCACGAGGTCAGAAGATCGAGACCATCCTGGCTCATACGGTGAAACCTTGTCTCTACTAAAAATACAGAAAATTAGCTGGGCATGGTGGCACACACCTGTAGTCCCAGCTACTTGGGAGACTGAGGTAGGAGAATCACTTGAACCCGGGCGGCAGAGGTTGCAGTGAGCCAAGATCGTGCCACTGCACTCCAGCCTGGGCGACAGAGCAAGACTCTGTCCTAAATTTTAAAAAAAATTTTAATTAAAACATAATAATAAATAAGAAAATGCATAGAGAAAGTATCAGCCTAGAAGTCATGTCCCTTGACTGCTAGATTTCGATGCTGCTTCTGCTGTTTGTCAGTTACCTAGTAAATTTTTATATATATATATATATATATATATATATATATATATATATAAAAATGAAGGCAATACATAATTTTTTTTTTTTTTTTTTTTTTTTTTTTTTTTTTGAGACAGAGTCTCACTCTGTCACCCAGGCTGGAGTGCAGTGGCTGGATCTCAGCTCACTGCAAGCTCCACCTCCCGGGTTCATGCCATTCTCCTGCCTCAGCCTCCCGAGTAGCTGGGACTACAGACGCCCGCCACCGCGCCCGGCTAGTTTTTTGTATTTTTAGTAGAGACGGGGTTTCACCTTGTTAGCCAGGATGGTCTCGATCTCCTGACCTCGTGATCCGCCTGTCTCGGCCTCCAAAAGTGCTGGGATTACAGGCTTGAGCCACCGCGCCCGGCCAGTACATAATGTTTTAAATGTACGTTTTAGTTTTGATTTAAATTTTAATCAAGGATTTTTGTTTTATACATTGCATACTGACTGATCACTCTTTTATGTTACTCTGGTCCTAATAAGCAGAAAATAACAATTTGGAATATATACATATATACACACAGTGTTTTTGTTTTGTTTCATTTTGTTTTTGAGACAGGATCTCACTCTGTCACCCAGGATAGAATGCAGTGGCATGATCTCGGCTCACAGCAACCTCTGCCTTCTGCCTCCTGTCTCCTGGGCTCAGGTGATCCTCCCACCTCAGCCTCCCAAGTAGCTGGGACCATAGGGTTTCGCCCTGTTGCCCTGGCTGGTCTTGAACTCCTGAAGTCAAGCGATCCACCTGCCTCAGCCTCCCAAAGTGCTGGGATTACAGGCATGAGCCACCATGCCCAGCCTATATTTTGTAATGGTTAGAAATATTAACATTATTTTTTACTCTTTATAGTAAACATGGAAAAACATTTTGGAATAGTAGATAATCAGATATCTTATACCTGGTGGCTGGAATTATTCCAGCTCTTTACCTAATTTGAAAATGATACTGTGGCAAGATTTTCAATTAAAATCATTTTGGGTATTTGGCACACAGGTGTAATGAATAAAGAACTGGTTAGAGTGTGAGAATGTCTGTTTTAATTCTAGCTCTATGACATTCACTCTGTGACATTGAGAGTTACTTGCACCTTCCTCTGGACTGGAGATCCTTTCTAGTGCACACATTTTATAATTCTATTCTGTATCTTGTTCATTTAAGTAGTCTGCTTTATCATTACATTAACATTTATGAAAGACTTGCTGGTATCATTGGCTTAGCAATTATTTTTCCATCTAGATGCTTTTTTTAAAGAAATGAAGGCAATACGTAATGTTTTAAATGTACATTTTAGTTTTAAATTTTAATCGAGGATTTTTATTTTATACATTACATACTGATCACTCTTTTATGTTACTCTAGTCCTAATAAACAAAAAATAACAATTTGGAATATCTACAACAATGAGAGCACAAGGAGGTAAAATATAGCATAAATAAGTCATATGTGTATACGAACTGAGATATATAGAAATAATTAAATGGAACACATCTTTTGGACCACAAGCCTCAGGAAGCTATAAGGATTATTTGCATTCTTACACCTGGGCACTCTTCCTTTTTGCTGAATATCAGTTTTTCAATCTTTTCTATTTTTTAAATAGGTAAAAAGAGAAAATAATTTTCTAGAATTTGAAGAAAAATCCTAAAACATTTCAAACTCTTTGTTATGATGACTAATATAATGAATAGTCAGCACTCAGGTTTATCAAATATTAACGTTTTTCCATATTTGTTATAGAATTTTTTCCATATTTGCTTCAGAAATAATTTCTTTATATGTAATACATATTTGAACACTGATTTTACTTGGCACATGAATATAAGGCTGATGTGCTGAGATGAATAAATCAAAGAACCTCTTGGAGCTTTTGGTGTACAATAAGCATAGTTAACGAGTATAAAATAAGTGATATTTTCTAGAAAATAAATACTGGTCTACAATTCCATCTGTCATTTCAGAGTCTCTAAAAAGATCTGAAAGTTCAATGCCTTTTAAAAATAAAATTACAGTAATCTCATTTGGCCACAAAACCTGTTCAGAATTGATGTGAGGCTATTAAGATATTTATCTCTCTTATTTATTAGTGAATATTCATGTTTCACTGCAGAAATACTAACGAGTTTGATTACAGGGTGCTTTAGACTACCCTCAAGGTGTACATATTTGCTCCTTTTTTCTAAAATCCCAAACATCCTGGATTCTGGAACACATCTAAACCCCCAACATGAATTAGGACTATTATATAAGGAAAGAATTAGGAATTTTGAGAGTGGGAAATATTACTTCTATCTGAAGGATATCGAAAGCTTCAGGAGGAAGTTACCATTTAAGCCAGTCTTTAAAATTGGTAGATTTAATATATGAAGATTGCAGGGAAGCCTTCCAGGTTGTAGACCAAGAGTAAAAGACATGAACTAGGGTGAAGAGATTGGTAAGTATTATAAGTACAGGGGGTGTTGGAAGACCAAGTGTATTGTTGTGAAAGGACGTAGGAAGTGAACTGCTAAGAAACAGTAGAAAAATTAGCAAGAGCCTGAATATGATCTTTAAAGGCATTGCTGAGCTAAGTTAGAGAATAATAAGCACTGTTTAATCATGGAATCAACTTCAGTGCCCATCGGTGGTGGACTGGATAAAGAAATGTGGTACATATACACCATGGAATACTATGCAGCCATGTCTTTTGCAGCAGCATGGAGCTGGAGGCTGTTTTCCTAAGCAAACTAACACAGGAATAGAAAACCAAATACTGCATGTTATAAGTAGGAGCTAAACATTGAGTACATATCGTCATAAAGAAGGAATAACAGACACCAGGGCTTAGTGGAGGGTGGAGGGTGGGAGGAGGATTGAAAAACTACCTGTCGGGTACTATGTTTATTACCTGGATGATGAAATAATGCGTACACCAAAACCCCCATGATACGCAATTTACCTGTATAACAAACCCGCACATGTACCCCTGAAACTAAAGTAAAAGTTTAAAAAAAAGAAAAAGAAGCAAATTCTCTTTTTTGATATGTGAAATCAGAAGAGTCCTAGTTCCAAAATAAAACAGGATCTAATAGAAATCAAGTGCTGGCTAATGGCTCAAGTATCTAAACCTCCCTGGTGCTTTGCCTGCAATCAGAGATTGCATCCATCCATCTTGCTTTGTGATTCAAATAGCTGAAATTTCTACAAGCTTATTTAACTGAGACTTGATATTTTTATACTCAGTTGTGCTTTGAAGATAAGAAATCTATTGAAACAATTCTAACATCATTGTAAATGTCATAAATATTATTTATTCAACAAATGTTTACTTGGTACCTATTGTTCCAAGTGCTAGAAATGTTACAGTAAAGAAAACAAAAATCCCTGCCCTCACAGAACTTAACTTCTGGACAATGACACATTTTTTAAAAGCTAGATTATCTACTGGTTTCCTTCATTTTCTTCTTACGTTATGAGTTAGTGCATAAGTGAAACTCTAGTTTCCCCTAAAGTGTTCTGTGGCACTTGTCTTCATAATTCACTATAAATCTTTTAAAATTTGAAGTCATTTGATCTTAAGCCTTTATACTTGGCAGTGAGGTAGACCTTAATACTTCCAGCTTCATCAGAAAAACATAAGGGTATGCTTGTTCTGATTCAGTCTGTTATCTGTTTATGTTAGAATTTACAAAAACAAAGTGACAAGCACTAATGAGAGCTTTACATAGAGGTTTAAAGTAGTGTCCATATCAGATCTATATTTTATTTATCTCTTCCCCCTTTCCTTTTTACGCTCTCATTATTGTTGGTGACCCTTTCAGGAATAATTTTATTGTGTTTACATCTTAAATCATTGAATTACTTATACATCCTTTCACCTCATATTATTAGCAAAAACAGATATTTTTAAAAACTATTCCTGACTGCAAGATTATCCTTTTGGTCATGAAAGTGTGGCCTGCAATGGTCCAAGCAAAATTTTGAACATAGTTATTGATGCATAATGTCTTTATAGATAGCAAGTAAGTAAAAATATTAAGTCTAATTAAGCAATTGCTTAAGTTACACAAGTCTCATGAAGTGCATTGGGAAACTTTCCACTTTTTCTCTTCTTTCAAAGGGCTTGTACAGATGAGAATTACCTATCCCTTGATTGTTTGTTTTTTTCTTTTTTTGAGACGAAGTCTTGCTTTATCACCTAGCCTGGAGTGCAGCTGTGCGGTCTCGGCTCACTACAGCCTCCAATCCCCAGGTTTAAGCAATTCTTGTGCCTCAGCCTCCCCAGTAGCTGGGGCTACAGGCACGTGTCACCACCCCCGACTAATTTTTGTATTTTTAACAGAGACGGAGTTTCACCATGTTGGCCAGCCTGGTCTCGAACTCCTAGCCTCAAGTGGTCTGCCCGCCTCAGCCTCCCAAAGTGCTGGGATTACAGGCATGAGCCACCACACCCAGCCCTACCTGTTCCATGAATGTTAAGTAAAATTCACTTGCCAACTGGGCCTGGTATTTTCCTTGTGGAAGAATTTTAAACTACTGATTTGGTCTCCCTAAAGTTTTAAATTTAGATTGTTTCTTAGTGGGTTTTATTTTTTTCCATATTTATATTGGCTATTAAAAATGTAGGGGAGCTCCTGTCATTCAGTTTCACTTCATCTAAACTAGAACCTACCATCAAAATTGCTATTTCAATATGATGTGTGATTCATACTTGGAACACAGTTTTAGTAATGCTTTTTGAAAGTAACTTTAAATAAAATATTGTGATACAGTTAATGAAGATCGTTTTCTTTCGTCATAGGAGGAACCAAATCAGATGAAAAAGTGGACTTGAGCAAGGACAAAAAATTAGCCCAATTTAACAACTGGTTTACATGGTGTCATAATTGCAGGCACGGTGGACATGCTGGACATATGCTTAGTTGGTTCAGGTAATCAGCACATTTCTTCTTTGATAGGCTTGGATTTGTGGGGGATAACACAGATTGCTTCTAAATAGTTTGGGTTTATCTGTTAACATTTAGCCAAAGTATGAATTTTATTTTTACTGTCACTCAGACGTTAACAAAGGTGGTATGAACACTTCATCATTAGATATCCTATATAACCTTAAACTATAAAGGTAATACTTGTGTAAGAACTAATTTAAATCTTTTGTATGAGTTAAATGTTTGATAACATTATTTAACTTTATTTGGGGAGAGGATAGTTTACAGTTTTTACAACTGAATATGCTGTAATTTATCATGCAATTGAATTACTAATGAAATGATAAAAGAGCATATCATACTGCTGCCTGAATTCTCTTCTAAGTAAGCTTTTTATGTAGTCATGCAATTGAGACTCTCAAGACCATATTTGAATTTTATTTTGAATGGTGCCAGTGGCCCTGTGCTTCTGATTGATACAGCATTTATACCCAATTTGTCTCACTAGCCAATTTAAACTGAGCACATCCCTGTCACCTTCACAACTGTAAATGAAATATCTTGCCATATATGTAGAAAGTAAAAGGTATGTATTTCTTCTCCCTAAAGTTCAGCTTGGCAGTAATTTATGATTTGATGCTTTTGATGCTTTTTTCCTCTGGGTTTTAGTTTCTACATTTTTCCAAATGCCATTTTGAAAAGTTGCATTATAGATAGATATAAGTAAACAAGTGGGCACAGTGGTGCACACCTGTAGTCCCAGCTACTCAAGAGACTGAGGCAGGAGGATGGCTTGAGCCCAGGAGTGTGAGTCCAGCCTGGGCAATATAGCGAGACCCTGTCTCTTTAAAAAAAAAAAAAAAAAAAAAAGATAAATAAATGTATGTATGTCTAATTTGGATTTTTAACTGTTATTTGACCTGTTTTTTTAGGGACCATGCAGAGTGCCCTGTGTCTGCATGCACGTGTAAATGTATGCAGTTGGATACAACAGGGAATCTGGTACCTGCAGAGGCTGTCCAGCCATAAATTGTTATCACCTTAAGAGAAACCTTCAAGTGTGGAGCTTTCTAATAGGTGTCCTTCATAGCTCAGAAACATACCTCAGAACAAGTCATTCATGACTTACCTGTAATGGGAAAATAAATCATTCTATCAGATCAGCAGTTTTGATGTTTGAGTGATTTTGATGTGCTTCACAGAGACAAATGCTGCTGAAATAAACATCACAGTATAGACATGAGTTCTGTTCAGCAGGTTGAAAAGTCTACTTTAGAAAAGCTGTCTAAGTTTTGGTTGAAATTATGAACACTCTACAAGCAAAATTTCTGGAATAGCCAAGAACAGATTTTGAGCCTATATCTTCAAAGCTGAAATTGGATATCTTTCAATAAAATATGTGCACTTTTAAAATAAAATGACTAATTCTATGATTCAGACAATAGTTTTAAGTTCAGCTGTGCTTAGATTTCTTTCAGATTAATTTAAAATTATAGATTTTTACTTTTAGAATTGAAGAGCCCCTATACCACACTGGAGAAGATTTTTTATTACTGTCTGTTATATATATGTGTGTGTGTGTGCATATTTATGTGTGTATGTATAAATATGTATTTTTTAAAGGAGCCTTTTCCCTCATATACTTTGATGTTAAGATAAGCAATCTTTTGGCGTAGACATTATCGTCTTCCTAGAAAAGTCAAGAGGAAGAATCTATCTTACGACTTTTTCTCTTCAGAAGAGAAAAACATGTACCATTTCAGGTGAACATACAAAATTTTCACTTTCTACCTTTTGCTTTCCAATGTCCTGATTTGTCTTCAAAGGTTTTTCTCCATACTAATTTGTCATCCTCATCACCTGAGAACATTTTACTGCATACAAAGTCTATGCAAGATTATATGTAACTAGCCATTTAGTACAATGTCAGTGTTTCTGTACTGTCAAATTCCATCCTGATTTGGAATACCATACCTTGTTTTTTCCAAGGTAGACTAGGAAGTGTTGGAGAAATAGGGTCACTTCAGAGACCACTTTAGATGTAAGTTTTTAAATATTAAGTGTTACTGGGGCTAAGTCAGGGACTTTATTTTAAAATTTATTTTTTCTCATTTCATAGCTAGATAGTTATAAGAGAAATACAAAGAATTTACAAGATGCTTCTCTGTCATCTGCCATATGCAGAGGGACTGAACTAGGAACTTTGTAGTTGAATCTGTATTCATAAAGAGTAAATCTAATTTTATTTTATAGATTTTGGAGAAATAAAACAAGAATTTTAAGAGCTTTCATATTAGCAGTTTTGCCTTACAAAAACTAAGATTTGTCAGATTAGAGGTACAACCTAAATATTAAAAGTAGATTAAATTTATTTTTAACCTTGAGTATCTGATATATAAAACCCTTTTCTAGGAAAACATAAGAAGTGGTACATATCTACTCTAAATGTTTCACCTACATGAGTCTTTTCAAATGAAAGACGGGAATTGCAAATTTTTTTAAAGATTGCTATTAAGGGTACTTTTTCCAGCCTTCGTTTGAGTAAATCTTAATTGATTTCATTTTATTAACATATACCCTTTACCTTTAATATTTCATTTGAAGTGTTCCTTTCAAATTTACTGTGTCCTAAATATGAAAGTCAGCTTTAAGTAATGTCAGACTCTTATGTACATTTTCATTTCTCATTAAAGTAAAATATAAAATTATTGAATTTATCTGAAATAGTTACAAGTTTTGGAAATACAGCATAAAACATGAATGTAAAGTCTATTATGTAGTATGCGTATTTGTAATCCTAATATATGAGGGTGACATTTTTAAGATTGTATGTATGTGTCAACCTCTTAAATGTTTTCTGTGAAGCCCAAACATGCAGTTTATGTCTCTGGTGTTTGTTTTGCATTTTAGTGTGCATGGACAATGAAGGTAGATTCAAATTATTTTCTCTTTTTTATCACTAAGTCACTGGTATTTGGGTTTATAAACTCGACAAGATACTTTACCTAAACATGATCAATAGACGTGTTTAATAAGTGTTTTTATTATTTTTAAAAGATTGAATAAATCTGGTTGAAGTCATTGTATCAAGAAATTATGGTTTCTTTACAAATAGTCCACATGAAGTAATATTGGTACTTATTTTGATGACAGACCTCATACTTAATATTAGAAGTAACATTCCTTTTAGGCTCTGTTTTTCAGTTTAACCCACTTTCCAGAATGGTTCTTATCCTTATTTTAAAAGCTTCCCATTGTCAATGCTTCACATAGTGAGTATTTAAAAGAATGTAGTTCTGCATTTAATTAGATGACTCAACTTCAGTCATTCATTTGACTGCAAGTAGTAAAAGCATGGTCTTTGAAACATAAAGTATAATCCTAGCCTCGGGATCTTGGGTAAGTGACTTGACCTTTTTGAGCTTCAGTTTCTTTATATGTTAAAAAGAAAGATACAGAAAATACCTACCTCATAGAGTGTGGGAGTATTAGGTGATGCAATAAACATGAAGTGCCATATCCCTGTCACATAGTGCTCTATAAATGGTAGTGATTAGCATTGTTACCTTCATTTTCATAGATTGCTCATGTATCAGTACTTTTTCAGTGAATACAGTATAATTTTAACAAAGAATCTACATTTGTCTCAAGAATGAAAATTTCCTTAGTGTGAGTTGGCTGAAATAGATTTTTTTTAAAAAAGAATGAAAATTCCCAATAATAGTAATACTCCAAATATAGGGTAAATAAACAAAAGTAAGTCCTATCTCAAAAGAAAAATGCCATAATTTGGATAAATTTGGAGTATTACTGTTTTTTTTTTTTTTTTTTTTGCATGCAAAAATCCTTCAACTGACCTCCTAGGAGTTAAACGTGATATAAAAATGAACCCAGAGGAAAAAATTACAGCAAATTTAACAACTGACTATTGAAAACTTGAAGTTTTTATATCTATTCTCAACTCTTAATTTAACTAGGTTTAAATTGAACTCACTAATCTGGATACTTGGAGAAAGTATCCAGGATTATTCTGTGTACTTTTTCCTTTTCTGCCATTCTGCTACACTTGATGTTCATTTAAGTTAAAATGTTGGGGTGGTAGTGGTAATTTCAAAAGTATACTGTGAGACTTGCTCTCCCGGAATAGCCATAATTAAAGCTAGTGGGCACAATTTCTGACATCTGCACAGATAGGCATCAGAGAGGTGGGAGACACATATTTGGGTCAATATCTTGTATCAAGTCTAGTGACGCACATCACAATGACAGAAACAGGCCTTGCTAGATAGCAGCTCCCCTATCCACTACTTACTCCTTCCATTACATCATCTGCAAGTTTTCTCTCCTACCTGCAAATGTTATAGGTTTCTTTGCTGATTATAACAGGTAACACTTTACAAATATATTAATTTTTATAAAATACTACTTCTCCCAGAGTACAGAGACAGAAGGAAAGCCTCCCAAAGTTTTTAAAAGCTAACAACCCAGATACCAAATTAACACAAATTTAACATGATAAAATCACAAGTAAAATTAGTTATCAAATGCAGCAGTATATAAATTACTGTTAATGCCTTTTATGTGCTAGGTGCCAAGCACATTATCCTGTTTTTGCAATAAACCTATGGGGTAGTTATATCATTATTGTCCCCATTCTGTAAATGAGGCAATTCAGGCATAGAGACATCAGTTCACTTGTCCTAGGTTACACGAGTAGCAAATACAGCCAAGACTTAGATTCCAGTAGTCTTGACTTCCTAAGCTGCCCTTTTAATTTCTGTTTTCTGCTTCTGTGTACTACTTTGTAGGTTCTGTATATAAGAGAATGATTCACTATGACAAAGAAGGGTTTATTCCAAGAATTAAGTACTGGGTAATATTTTAATCATATTTAGTATTAATACACCAAAAGAAGAACCATGTCAATAGCTCTTTGGATGTACAAAGCACTTGATAAAATTCAAAAATTGATCTCTAACTTGTTTTTTAGGTTAGTTGTTATTCAAAGGAAATGTTTTCTCTCCATTTTCTCCGCTCCTATTTCACTGTCTCACACATCATGATGCCTATTAGAGAAATACTAGAATCCTTCTCACTATAGACAGCAATAAGATGTGGATGCTGTTGTCACTGGTTCTGCACATGGCAATGAAAAAGAAGAAAGCGAAAGGAGGCACACCTTTGCTTCTTTTCCAAATCATCAAAATTTGATATGGCAAAAATCATAAATAGTTACAAAGCAAACAAATTGATAAACTACAACATTTATGACGAATTGCCTTAATTCATAAAGGACATTTTCAAAGCCAAGGAAAAAACAATCAGTAGATAATATCAATCAAAGACTTGTGCAAGCAAAATAGAACAGCTGACAAATTTAAATAAATGCTAAATCAGTAACATGCTGATTAAAAAGTAGATTACTTTTCGCTTGTCTGCACAGATTTAAAGTAATAGGCATTTTCATGGATATGGGAAGGAAACATTCTGAGATAACAGCTTATGAGAGTTTAAGTCTTGAGGACAGGTAAACTATTAATCAGAAGCCGTAAAAAGGTTCATACCCTTTGACATAGTATGCTGGGAATATTTTCTGAGGAATTGATTGCATAAGTGCACAAAGATGTATATTTTTATGATATGATTCTACACAGTATTGTTTATAATAAAAACTTGGAAACCTAAATGTCCAATAATAGAAAAGAATAAATTATTGTATATGCATATAGTGGGTTACTAAGAAATGATTCAATTAGTATAGATATTTTCATTGACAAAGGTTTCTTAATGATAAGTGAAAGGGAAGTTATAGGATAGTATATCTAGCATATAAATATATTTGTATGGGATATGGTTAATACAGAAACTTTTAACAGTGGCCATCTTTAAAGAGTGGAATTTTGAGTAACATTTTCTTCATATCTGTATCTTTGATTTTTCCCAATAATAATGAATATATAAATGTATGTGCATCTCTGTCTCTTGCACACACACACACACACACCATATATATACACACACGTATATATACACACATACGTATATATGTGAACATATAAATGTATGTGCATCTCTCCTGTCTCTTGCACACACACACACCATATATATACACACATACATATAGGTATATATACATGTATATACATATATATACATATACCCATATATGTATTACATATACACAGATACGTATACACATATATATGTGTATATATATATACTGGCTTTTAGAAAAGTTATCCATGACCTTGTATCTTGTTATTAAACACAGTGAAACAATCATGTGTTAGGATTTATTTTATGAGGTGAAAATACAGGCTACAAGGTATTATGAAAATTTGGATTGAGATCTATTTGTTCAGAAAGCATTTTCTAGATTTCTTATTCTATACTAGTAATATACAGGAATAACAAGATATAGTCCTCTCAATTCTTCATTACATTTGGAAGTAGTACATTATGTTCTCTATTTAGCATATTGGGAAATGAATATGTAAAATAATTCTGATTTCCCTGAGCTTAGTGGGTACATGATTAATAACTTTATTTCAATATTTTTTCTCCTATATCTTCCTCATGAGATTTCCTGACTCCTCTGTGTTGGCTCTGGATCTGTGGTGGGAAAGCTGTCCTCCTCTATGTACTGAATTTATATGATTATTGTCCAGTCTAATCTGGAGTGCACTTTGCTCAATTCATTTCCAATCATAGCAGGTTATTTAGGTTTAAGTGATGAATTCTGAACATGCCTGTGTGTCTTTGCTTCAACAAAACACATAACACGTACCAGGGTGTGCTGGACGCTGTGTTAAAGGTTCTGATGTCAAAGGATTGATGGCACTATAGTTGCCTTGGAGGAGTTGTGTGTAATGGAAGAGGTAGATATAAGCATAGTTTTCAGCAGACTCAAATCTATTAAGCTTAATATTTACAACTGCTATAGCATTTGCATAAAAAGAGTATCATTTTAGCATCTCTTTTGGCAAGCCAGGAAATGTCTATTTATTTAATTTTCTCATTTTGGACTTTAAAAATTATTTTCTGATTAAAAATAATTTGAGGAAATAGAGATTTCCATATTTTTCAAAAATGTAATGTTCTTCTCATCTACTATTAATGGCACAATGTTTTAAAATGCTTTGCTAAAAAGGCAGCTTTAGGATTAAGGATAACTTATGTAACGTTAGAAACAGCAATAATAATTCAGTAGAGACTTTCATCATTCAATTTATGAAAAGCATATTGCCTTAACATAATTTCTTAACTAGAAATTTAGATGCAGGAATCAAATCAGTCTCTTAAAATATAAAGTCACAAAGACAGGGAAGTCTGGAGGAGCATTTGGAGGGATTAATGTCTCACAACTTGAAACATATGTAAGAATTCATGCTAACTGTTTATCTTACATCTTTTTTATTTAAAGAATTTTAGCTCCACTTACACATAAGAAAGACTGGAGTTTGAAATAATAGATGTCCAAATTCATGCTTATCCAGATTTATATCACATTGCAGCCATATATTTTGCTGATGATAGTTAAATAAGAAGTTGCTACCGTAAAATGTAAAGCTAAGTACCCTTTTTAGCACCATAGTGCTAAAATTTGAATGTTAAAATTTGAATAGTAAAAATTTGAATGTTACAAAGTTCCTGTGGTGTGATGTCAAAAAAAAATTTTCCTTGTCAATTTGCAAACTTTCATTATGCATTAAGTAGGTATACTTAATATTTGAACAACTATGGATGTGTATCTTTATGGTACATGTATGTTCCCAAAATAGATGAAGATGTGTAATTTATGGAGCAAACATATTCAGCAATGTGACAAATGTGGGAGAAGTATCTCTTGATAAAGTAATACTTCTTTAAAAAGTAATATGTTTTATCATTTTAAATCTTCTGATCTTTTTCTTCCATTCTTCAAAAATGGAATGTATGGTCACATCACTCTTAGGACAGATTAGCAACTTTAAACATAGACAGCTTTCTGAAATACATTAAATGCTTTCTGGAAAATTGAGTATAACTCTTTCAATTAACGTTAAGATACTGTTGGGTTTCAAAAGAGAATACTCCAGACAGGGTACATTTTTTTCTCTTTTTCTACTGGAAGAACCAGACACAATTTAGAGATAAGTAAGCTGGGGACAGATTTTCAAGTTCATCTGGGGACAACTACTCTTTTAGAAACATTTTGTTGTTTTTAAATATATTTTATTGAATTTTGTTACTTCTGTCTTCAGAAAGTGTTACATGAATACAGAAAATGTATGTTCCCTATGGGGACCTGGAAAATTAAAAACGTGTATCATCCTGATAAAACATATCTCATGGGAAAAACTGGCCAAAACAGTTACTCAGTATATCTCCAGGTTTGCATCTTTTACTTCTTGTTTATTCATTTAGAGTCCTCTTCCAGTGTGTGGACCTCTGCAGATTCTAGATAACTTTTCAAATATGCTAGATTTTGAGCTGTATATATTTTCTCAAGCAGAGACATCTGAGTATGGTGAAAATGAATTTTCAGAGAACAGAATTGCCAAGCATATGTGATGGAACTGTAGGGAAAAAGGGCATAACTTTAATCTTCAAAGAAGCTTAAAAATAGCTCCACAGTTATTATGCGTGAGGCCTGACAATTGACATTTCTCATTTTGGCAGCATTCACCTACAGCACCCTATCAGCAACTGAACACATTCATCTCTGGAATAAATGATTAATGAGCTGCCTATCATTTCCATTCCTTCTGTACCAAGTGGTGGAGGCTTCAGTTGATCATATTGCAGCCATCAACATCATTACTGAAATTTATTCTGCCACTAGAGGGTTGTACTAGGATAATCAATTAGCATTTAAATAAAAGAATTAAGTTATGGCATTAAAAATAACAAAAAAATAATCCCTTCTGAGTCACTCTGTCAGACCTGGTAAGGTGGTTTTGTTTTTTTGCTCATCAGACAGCATCACAAAATCTTAGATTGAGGAAGGAAGCATGGAAGGATTGTTCTTGTTTCAAGAACAACCCTCTAAGATTTCCAAACTTCTCATTCTTTTTATTAATCACTGTCATGTTCCTTGAAATGCAAATTTATGAAATGCTACAATTTGCATTCAATGATGACCACTGAAGTTGCCAAATTATTTCCTTCAGAGAAAAAAGGATAGAGTTAGGCATTTTTGAAAAGTCGGAATTTATCCAGAAAGCGGAAAGTTAGAGAAAGGACATTTACAAATGATACTGAGATACAGCAAAATAAAGCTTTTCTTATATTTCAGCAGGCAGATGTGAGAATGAGGTGATGAGAACAACATCATTTAGATGTCGGGGTGACGTGGGCTGCATTTCTAAAACAGATGGCAGATAATGTGGGTCTTCATAGTCCTACAAAAAAGTGACAGATTGTAGTTTTGGTTAAATGATACATCCAAGGAAAATGAATGGTACTTGGAATCGGTATTTTAGCATCTCTTTCTGCTCCTGGGACCAAGTTCTTCAAGTTCTCAATATTACTGAGCTTAAACTCCCTCCTCATCTATATTCATCTTCCAGCATGGCTTTCTCCTATTTCCTCATTGTTTCCTCTCTCTTCCCCTCTTTGAATTTCAAATTCTAATATAAACAGTCGGTTTTATCTGCCTCTGAATTAAGACACTACCTTTACTACATTGTATTGGTCACCCAATCAAAGTGCATGTGCATTTTCTTCAGAGCTGAGACGAATTGATTATACAATGAAATGGAGCTATCATAGGTCCTCAATCCAGCTGCTCTGTCCTATACTTGATTAATATTATTTCCACCATCTGTTGGTGGTGGTATTGTGACTTTTCATTTCTTTCTGTCTTTGTGAGCTTTTAAGAAGAAGCTAACAAAGGCTGTTTTGAGGACTGTTAAGTCGAGGACATTTTTACCTAACACTGATTAATGTAGATAGCTGAGTCGTACTTGTATTTTGAAAAATGGGAAGAAAATGGTCATAGTAAGAAGCACTGGGTGATAAGAAAAACACGTAGTAACAAGATTTCTACATGTGAGCCAATTGCAAACTTCCTCTATGTGTTAAAATTCTCCAATGAGAAATACAGCAACTCGTTTCAGTCACCATGAGATGGGACAGGTTAGGCCATGTTGTGCTTGACCTGCTCGTGAATGAATAACCACACACTTCTTCTTTACCTTTGGCACAAGTGGCTCATCAATCTCCCACTTTCCCTCAGATTTTTTTTCAGCATAGTATTCTAGGCACCAACTACCAACTGGCCAGTGTTCACCTGTTCGCCATTTTCAGCTTAACTACCAATTTGAACAATTGGAGAGGTATTCGAACCGGATGGTAAAGCTGAAATTAGATCTCAAGTCTCTTGACTGAAGTCTAGTACTCTTACACTTCATAGACAATGAACTGGACCAGATTAATTCTTTTGTTAGTATAATGTATATTCTATGAACTTCCAATAATTTTAAAGCTAACTTTTTATTATAAAAATGTTGCTGGCTCATGCTAAAGTCACTGTGGGAAACAGTATGACGTTTCTTCAAAAATTTAAAAATAGAATTACCAGCCAGGTGTGGTGGCTCACACCTGCAATCCAAGCACTTGGGGAGGCCATGGTGGGAGGATTGCTTGAGCCTAGGAGTTCATGACCAGCCTGGGCAACACAGCGAGATCCCAACTCTACAAAAAGAAATTTCCAAAATTAGTTGGGCATGATGGAGCATACCTATAGTCTCGGCTGAAGCAGAAGGATCACTTGAGCCCAGGAGATCAAGGCTTCAACAAGCCATGCTTGTGCCAATGCACTCCAGCCTGGGTGACAGAGTGAGACTTTGTCTCAAAAAAATAAAAATGAAAAGAAAGAAAAAAGAATCACCATATGATCCAGCAATTCCATTTCTGGGTATATACTTAAAAGAATTGAAAGCACTTTTTTGAAATGGTCTCAAAGAGTTATCTGTGTACCAATATTTATAGCAGCATTATTCACAATAATTGAAATGTGAAAGCAACTCAAGTGTCCTGGACAGATGAATGAGTAAGGAAAATGTGGTATACATATTCAAGGCAATATTCAGCCTTATAAAGAAAGGAGCTGGATGTGGTGGCTAACGCCTGAAATCCCAACACACTTTGAGTGGCTGAGATAGGAGGATTGCTTGAGGCCAGGAGTTCAAGAAGAGCCTGGGCAACATAGTGAGATCCCATGTCTACAAAAAATACAAAAATGTGCCAGACATGGTGGCATATGCCTGTAGTCTTAGCTACTCGGGAAGCTAAGGTGGGAGGATTGCTTGAACCTGAGAGGCGGAAGCTGTAGTGAGCTATGATCACACCACTTCAATCCAGTCTGAGTGGCAGATTAAGACCCTGACCAAAAAAAAAAAAAAAAAAGGAAATTCTGATATGCTGAAACATTAATAAATTTTGAGGATATTATGCTAAGCAAAATAATCTAACCAAAAAAGACAAATACTTTATGATTCCACCTGTATAAGGTACTTAGATTGGTCAAAATCATAGAAACAGAAAATAGAAAGGTGGTAGCCAGAGACTAAAGGGGAGGGAATGGGGAGTTACTGCTTAATTGATACAGAGTTTCAGTTTTACACAATGAAATGAATTTTGGAGATGGATGGTGGTGATAGTTGCACATAATTATGAATGTATTTAATATCATTGAACTGTATGCTTAAAAATTGTTACGGTGGTAAATTTTATATGTATTTTGCCACAATAAAAAATTGGGGAAAAAAAAAAAAACAGGCTTATCACAAGAAAAAAAAATTACAAAAAGTATAAAGTGGAGTAAATTTCTTCTTAGCAGTTTGCCCCATTATCTTCCTGCTCTATGTGTCACCTCCCTAAACTCCAACTCTCACTTTCTAGGGAAAGCTGCTTTAAAGTCTGTACACACGTAAGGAAATGTTCTGTACATAAACCACATCTGGCTGTGTTTCTCTGTGTTCATTTTTGCCTCTCTCTCTTTGCCTGGATAAGATCATACTGCATAAACTCTCCTCTAATGGCCTTTTCCCTATCTAAAATATGTATTTTGAAGAGTTTTCCTTATTAGCCTGTATATACCTAATTTTAAAAAACTGAATGGTGTGTGATTAGATGTCTATATCTCCCATTGATAGAAATGTAGGGTATTTCCATTTGTTTTTACAAATGATACTGCAGTGAGCATCTTTGAGTATAAATCTGTGGCTACTTGTGAGTGAGTTTATCTCTTCGATAAATTAGGTGGAATTGTGAGCCAAAAGTTATGTGTATTTTACATTTTGATAGATATTGACCAATAGCCCTCCAAAAGTTGAACTAATTATCTCCCTATAAACTACACGGTATAGGAAAATGCCTGTTTTCCCAACACCTTCAACACTTAGCATTATAAAATTTCTACTTATAGCCATGTAGTAGATGAAAATCTTGAAAATATTTTAATTTACATATAGTCAATTCTGAATGAGGTTAAGCATAGATTTTATATGACTATTCACTGTTTGTATTTATTTACAATGCACTGTTTATTCATTTCCATGCTCAATTTTAACGGTGTTTACTTTGAAGAAAAAAAATAGCTATATGGAAAAGCCCTGAATTATATGTAATTCCCTCTTTATACACCTTTTCTGCTATAATTTGAAAGTTAGCTTTGGTCAATTTTTTCACTGTCACTGTTTCTTTCCTCCGCCTCCTCCGTCTCCTCCCTTCCTCCCTTCCTCCCTTCCTCCTTTCCTTTCTTCCTTCCTTCCTTGACAAGGTCTTGCTATATTGCCCAGGCTGCAGTGCAGTGGCTATTCACAGGTGTGATCCTAGTGCACTACAGCTTTGAACTCCTGGGCTCCTGTCTCAGCCTCCTTAGCAGCTGGAAGTACAGGTGCATGCCACTGCACCCAGTGCCTTGTTTCTTTTATGATAATCATTTCTCTTTTAACCAGATTCTCCACACCTTGACAGGAATTAGGGTGAGGAGGACTAATAGTACTGCCAAAAGACCCCGATGGTCTTGTTTTAGAGATAATGTTTGTCATAACATTGCTTAGCATATTATGCTTTATAATCTTCTTGTCAGTAACTGTGTGTCCTTGGTATTCATCTTGTTTCTCAGTCGTTTCTACTATAGAAATAATCATAATTTCAAGAATAACAAAATGTCTGATTCCCTGTTTTCAGGATACTTTCATATACTAACAGACCAAAGTGACTGGACGTGGCCAATTCAGTTACAATGAATCCTATTGAAAAATGAACGTGGTTTACCTGAGGGCTAACTATTCAGGAAAAAAGCTTTATCATGAAGACTTTTTAGTTTAATTTTCAAACAGGAAATTTATTCACAAGTGTATTAGGTTCTCCAGAGAAGCAAAACCAGTAGTACACACACACACACACACACACACACACACACACGGGGATTTATCACGGGAACTGACTTTATCATTATGGAGGCTGAGAAGTCCCAGGAAGAGCCATCTGCAAGCTGAAGAACCAGGACAGCCAGTGGTGCAATTCAGTCCAATTCCGATGTCCTGAGAACCAGGGGAGCCAATGAAGTATCTATCAGCTGAAGGTATGAGAACGTGTGTGTGTGTGTGTGCGTGTGTGTGTGTGCGTGCTGCGGGGTGCAAGTCCTGGAGTCCAAAGGCCCAAGAACCAAGAGCTTTGATGGCCGAAAACAGAAGAAGATGGATGTTCAGACTCAAGAATAGAAAAATTCATTCTTTGTCCACCTTTCCGTTTTATATTGGCACTCAATAGACTGGATGATGTCCACTCACATAGGTGAGGCTGGATCATCTTTACTCAGTCTACTGATTCAAATGTGAATCTCTTCTGGAAACACCCTCACAGACACACCCAGAAATCATGTCTTAAACTATCTGGGCATCCATTAGCCCAGCCAGGTTGACACATAAAATTAACCATCACGACATGGCTCAAAAGTCAAGAAGTATAAAGAAAACAAAGTGAAAAGGTTTTTTTGTTTCATCCCCATCCATTATCTTCCAGTTTCCCCACCCTATCCTCATGGAGTTTGTAGTATAGTGAACAGGTAGACAACCAAGAAATTATAATAAGGTACATTCAGTCTTCTCATTATCAGTAATTTTTTATTAGGTTTCTAGGTTCTGCGAGGAGGGTGTTACAGAATGCTGAGCTGGGAAGCTTCAATCATCAGATTTTAATATTTGTCAGTGAAGGGTTTAAAAAGATGGAGAAAAACTGAGTTAAAGGAATGAACTGCCACAGACAAAAATAAAATGGTCCCTTGGCCTACTTCTTGGAATCTCTATTGCAATAATTGCTATGTGTGTGGCAACTTCCTGGAGGTTACTTATATAAAAATGTATCCTGAAGTAATTCAAATGTGTCATGCTAATGCTCTGTCCACTTCTTACTAAAATGTATGGGTTAAAATTAACAATAATACTTTTGTCTGGGTACTGAATCTAAGTAGAAATTGCTCATTTCTAAGTTGTAACGTATTGTATATAAATGTAACATTGTTATAATACAATTATATGTACACAATGTAAAAATGTAATATATTGTGTATATGTACAAATGTACATTTGTTGTGCAATATTGTGCAATATAATTGTAATATTTTCAAGTCCTATATGAATAAAGCTGTTATTTGCATGACTGTGTCCTATGAATAGTTATGGAAATGAATGAATAAGCTTTTTAGAAACAGTTTCTAGATCCATAAACACTTAAATATTTGTGCCTGAATTTTCTCATCAATTCTTTAGGTGTTTTCCCCTAAACAAAAGAATCTGTGTTTGTTTTTCATGAAATCATTATTCTATTTTGGCATACATTTCTTTTTCATTTTAAAGCCTGCAATCTTTATTATATAACCTGCAGGCTATATGTGTGAGGTAATCCACTCCCCCTCTCTGTTGGAGGGGGAATGTTTTCCTGTGTCACTCTGTAATTTGTTTTGCAACAATTATTGCTATTTGTAATCATATCTTGTAATCACAAGAGATATATAGCTGAATTTAGAATCTGTTGAGAACACAGAAGGCAGCAGCAGTGTTTCTAAATGTCACTGACTTAATTATTTTAACTCATAAAATTTTTAAAGGTTCAAATGCATCAACCCAAATCATCCATTTCTGAAATGTATTTTAGATAAATCCCTTGAAGTGTTCTTTTGTTGCAAATGGGTGTCATTATGCATTAGTTTCTTTCTCCAAATCCCTGCAATCCCCTAATCTAATTTCCAATAAGACCATCTATCAGACAACTTATCTCTAGTTCCTGTGTTTTAAAATTACAGAAGCTAAATGTTGTGTTCCAGATTGTTTAGGGAGTCATACCTAGAAGCATTTGGTGCCTTACACTTCTTTCTATTCTTTCGATTAAGAAAACATAAATGTGTACATAACTGGTGTATTTTCCAATTATTTTAGGTGAACTTTACAAATGCATTTTGGCCCTTTTGCGGGGACCTATTTTTCCTTTTTAAAAGTACCAGCCATTCAACTTTGAATAACAGACAATGGAGCATTATTTTTTTGAAAAATAAATTATCTGAGGTAGAGTTTTAGCGTTTGTATATATTAATCATTTATTTTCCCTGTACTGCTTAAAATGTATTCTTAAATTTGTATGTTGGGCAAGGCGTGGTGGCTCACACCTGTAATCCCAGCACTTTGGGAAGCCGAGGCAGGTGGATCACAACGTCAGGAGTTTGAGACCAGCCTGGCCAATATGGTGAAACCCCATCTCTACTAAAAATACAAAATCAAAATATTAGCCAGGTGTAGTGGCACATGCCTGTAGTCCCAGCTACTTGGGAGGCCGAGGCAGGAGAATCGCTTGAACCCAGGAGGTGGAGGTTGCAGTGAGTTGAGATCGCACCACTGCACTCCAGCCTGGGTGACAGAATGAGACTCCATCTCAAAAAAAAAAATATATATATATATATATATGTATATATATACACACGTGTGTGTGTGTGTGTGTGTGTGTGTATATACACATGTATATACACACATATATATAATACGTTTAGGTTATGAGATAGAAGATAAAGGAGGAAAAGCAACATAGGATGTATTTTATTCCTATTAAAATTTATTTTTATTTTCCTTAAAAAGGGATAAAGTGGGATATTAGTGCCAATTTTGGCAGATGAGTAGTCTGGTGACAAATAACACAGTAATAAATCGATGGCCCCCTTATACCTCCACTGGTAACTAAAGTTTACATTTGGTAAAGAAGATAGAAGCCTTTGCAGCTGCCTTAAATTATTCTATGGAAACAAGTGGTGCGTGTGTGTGTGTGTGTGTGTGTGTGTGTGTGTGTGTGTGTATTTTTTTTTTTTTTTTTGAGACAAAGTCTCACTCTGTCACCCAGGCTGGACTGCAGTGGTGCGATCTCAGCTCACGTCAACCTCCACCTCCTGGGTTCAAGCGATTCTCCTGCCTCAGCCTCCTGAGTAGCTGGGATTACAGGTGTGTGCCACCACGCCCAGCTAATTTTTGTATTTTTTGGTAGAGACGAGGTTTCACAATGTTAGCCAGGCTGGTCTCAAACTCCTGACCTCAGGTGATCCACCCACTGTGGTCTCCCAAAGTGCTGGGATTACAGGCTTCAGCCACCGTGTGCAGCCATAAATATATATGTCTTACCTTGAGTTGTTTTCATGACTTACTCACACGGTGGAGACTGAAAGAAATTGCTCAGTAGGTCAATTCCTTTAGGTCACTGAGTCCCGACAGAAATAGTCCACAAATTCCCCTGGTTTAGAGGCAATGATTTCTAATTCCTAGCTCCCCACTAGGTCCACAGTATGCTCATCTGGAAAACATTTAGTCATTTCTGAGGAGATTCTAAAATGAGGCAACCCTTGGTCAACTATCTGCCTTTCATAAAAGGTCAATCAAATACATGACCAACAAAGACATACATTTCTGAGCCATATGGAAAAAATAATTGACTTAATGGGACCCTGATCACTTAAAAGAATAGATGCATCTCTTAAAAAGAAAAGTGTATTCTCTCATCGGTTCCAATATTTTCATAATATTTAAAGCTCTCAAATGCTAAATAAAAATATTAAAACATTTGAGTGAAATGTGGCACTGTTTCTGATTTTCTATAAGGTTATGATAAATTTACTTGACACAATTTAACTTTAAATGATCATGTTGTGTTAAGCAGAATTAAATTAATGAAAATAAATGTTACCATCTAAATAATAAATATTTCCTAATTGAATAGCTAAGGTAAAAATAATGCTAAATTATCTAGTTTTTAATTAGTAATTATTCAACAGAAGATTTCTCCCTGCTAATTATCTTTCAAGATTCAGGTGAAAAGATACTAAGATCTTTTAACAAAACCATTCATTTAAGTCCATTATCAAATAAACTATAGTACCTTAACATTTTATGGTATGAGATTCTCACAGCCAAAATTATTGGCTTGTTTTCCTGGGTAATATTTCAAATCCCTGTGAAAAATGAATAGTTGCTTAGAAAAGAGGGCTAATTAAGTCATAGTGTCATTTATGGCATTGCCCAAAACTGTCACTCTGCTCATATATTTTCCTTTCTTTCAACTTACAGCCCTCACTATTTTTTGATAACTGGAAGTTTTCTGAATTTTGCATCTTGAATACCTCACTGTTGTTCTTTATCTGCCCACCAAAGAAACAATCATGTTGAAACTGCATTTTTTAATATGCAAAAGCCACCACATTTGTCTAAAACTTACATTCTGTAACATGTAAAGAAACAATAGTATGCAAACTACAGTTTTATCCTTGCAATCAATATGAATGTATTACACTATAAATTGTTTATGGCCTACACTTCTGGCCTTAATTAGCCATCTCAAAACGTCATGCTGTAGGTCAAATGGGGTCATAAAAAACATAAGTGGCTTACCTCAAACCAACATCACTATTAGAAAGTAACTTAAAACACATGCTTTATTGGTATTCTAGATTTAACATCATCTTCTTAGGAAAGATAACCTGGGGTTCCAGAATTATTAATTTTTTTAGCAACCTGTCAGAATCAAATTCTATGCAAATTAAATAAGAAACCAAATTGGAGTTTCACTAAATAGAACCTACAGAATTTGCTTGTTGTTAATGCTGGTGGATTTCTTTGAAACCTTAGACTAGTTAAATACTAAATAGCTAGTAAGAGTGGAGACATTGCTAGAGATTATACTAGACAGCTGTTGACTGAGATTTCATAGGGCAGTTTTAGACCTTGTTTATTTGTATCTCCAGTAGTTAGCCCAGGAGTTTTACTCCAAGTGCTTGTTAAATAATATAATGCATATTAAATTAATACCTTAAAAAGACAACCTCACTCTAGAAAAACAAAAGACAACCTCAAAATTCTATAAATTTAGTAATAATACTAGTTGATCACTCAGAGCACGTAACTCACCTTATGAAGAGGGGCTTTCAGAGTTGTGTTCAATTTTGTCACTTTCAGATGAAAATAAAAGTGAACACTGGAAGAACATCTGTAAAATTACAACCAAAGACAACCATATTGTAGTTCATCATTCATTCCCTACATTAGATTGTGCTTGATATTTCTTCAAAAATTCAATGTTAGTAAAACGTTTGATTGTCCTAGTGAATTTAAGGATATTAAAACTCTATAACCTATTGTTCCTTTCCTTTCTTAGCTTCCCAGGAAGATTTGGGGCTAAAGTCAATGCCTGATTATATTTTCTATATTAGGTTGGGTGTTTTTGTAGTTACCGTTTTCTTTTTCCAGTGTTTCCCTTTTTATAGTTTAATCCTTTTTAGAAATGTGTGCTGTATATTATGAATTAGTGGCAGTTTTTTATTCTTAATCCTCATTTTTCAATTGTTTTTGAGCTTTCAGAACACATTGTTCGCTATTTCTTGAATTTTTTTTTTTTTTTTTTTTTTTTTTTTTTTTTGACAGAGTTTTGCTCTCTTGCCCAGGCTGGACTGCAGCGGCACAATCTCGGCTCACTGCAGCCTCCATCTCCCGAGTTCAATCAATTCTCGTGCCTCAGCCTCCCGAGTACCTGGGATTATAGTTGTGCACCACCACACCCAGCTAATTTTTGTATTTTTAGTAGAGGCAGGGTTTTTCCATGTTGCCCAGGCTGATCTTGAACTCCTGGTCTCAAGTGATCCAACTGCCTCGGCCTTTCAAAGTGCTGGCATTACTGGCATGGTTGAAACTCTCTCTTCCTTGCCTTTCACTATATTCTTTCGGTCAACAAATATTTATTGAATACTTAATAGTTGTCAGGCACTGTTGTGATTCCTCTCCCAACTCAACGATCCTGTTCCTCATCCCATTCATTCTCACTTCTGCCCCGTAAATGGTGCAGGTCCACCAAGGTTCTGTCATTTATTTTATGATGTTCTCAATTCTGCACTCTGCTTTGATTTAGGAACACAATCCCTTACTTGAAACTTTTGAAGCCACATATGCTTCAAAATTCTGAATTTTTGGATTTTAGCAAAGTCATAGGTTGTAACAACCATATATTTTGTAACACTTTACACAGAGAGGGGCAGCACTCTTTAATCAAATCTATTAATATTTCTGCAATGAAATATATCAATGTTTACACAAAGCGAGATAGGGACTATGACTACTATAGTAGAATATGTAGACTGTATAAGCCTCACTGCATTTTTTTTTTTTTTTTTTTTGAGACAGGATCTCACTCTGTCACCCAGGCTGGTATACAGTGGCACAATCTCGGCTCACTGCAACCTTCATCTCCCGGGTTCAAGCAATTCTCCTGCCTCAGCTTCCTGAGTAGCTGGGACTACAGGCATCCACCACCATGCCAGGCTAATTTTTGTATTTTTGGTAGAGATGTGGTTTCACTACACTGGCCAGGCTGGTCTCGAACTCCTGACCTTAGGTAATCCACCTGCCTCGGCCTCACTACAATTTTTTTTTAATTTTTGAGACGGAGTCTCACTCTGTCGCCGAGGCTGGAGTGCAGTGACCGAATCTCAGCTCACTGCAAGCTCCGGTTCCCAGGTTTACGCGGTTCTCCTGCCTCAGCCTCCCAAGTAGCTGGGACTACACGCGCCCGCCACCTCGCCCGGCTAGTTTTTTTGCACTTTTTTTTTTTTTTTTTTTTTTTTTTTTTGAGACGGAGTCTCGCTCTGTCGTCCAGGCTGGAGTGCAGTGGCCGGATCTCAGCTCACTGCAAGCTCCGCCTCCCGGGTTTACGCCATTCTCCTGCCTCAGCCTCCGGAGTAGCTGGGACTACAGGAGCCCGCCACCTCGCCCGGCTAGTTTTTTGTATTTTTTTTTTTTTAGTAGAGACGGGGTTTCACCGTGTTAGCCAGGATGGTTTCGATCTCCTGACCTCGTGATCCGCCCGTCTCAGCCTCCCAAAGTGCTGGGATTACAGGCTTGAGCCACCGCGCCCGGCCCTCACTACAATTTTTACCAGGTGTTGCAGCTAAATGAGTTTTGTCTTAGAAAATGTTTTTCAAACCATTTTTGATTTTGAGATTGCAGATAAGGGATGATTTACCTCTTACCTTTTCTACTTTTCTAACTTTTTCTACTTTAAATATTTTAAGCAAATTTTGTCTCTAATCTGTCTGGTCCTACATTTCCAAATATTTTCTGGACATCTTTACTAAAGGACCTATCAAATACTTTAATTTGTACCAAAGCAAATGTATTGCCTTCTAACCCACTGATCTCTTTCTTGGTTGTTACTCTCTTTAACGCTTAGCATCATCACTGACAATGGGTGCAGGCCTTCATTACCTCTCCTTTCAGTTTTGTGACTTCCTAAACTAGGCTGGATAGGCTAATTTATTCATGCACTATGTTAGACATCGGCAAATACCAATAAGGCAGGCTTAACTTCAGGTTCCCCACTTATAAGGACCTCTTCTTAGTGGAGAAGGCTAATTAAAGGATTAAATAAATTAGAGAACATTGGTACAATGGGCTATTTTGGAACCATTAAAGACAATGAGATGACTATGTCAATTGCCAAGACATATTAAGAAAAAATGCATGTTGCAGAATAGTATATTGAGGTCCTATGAACAGATAGTTCATCTATATAGAGAAAGTCCTGGAAAGCTATATACAAAAACATGCATATTAAATTAATACTTTTTGGCCGGGTGCGGTGGCTCAAGCCTGTAATCCCAGCACTTTGGGAGGCTGAGACGGGCGGATCACGAGGTCAGGAGATCGAGACCATCCTGGCTAACACGGTGAAACCCCGTCTCTCCTAAAAAATACCAAAAAAAACTAGCTGGGCGAGGTGGCAGGCGCCTACATGTAGTCCCAGCTACTCGGGAGGCTGAGGCAGGAGAATGGCATGAACCCGGGAGGCGGAGCTTGCAGTGAGCTGAGATCTGGCCACTGCACTCCAGCCTGGGTGACAGAGCAAGACTCCGTCTCAAAAAAAATAAATGAATAAATAAATTAATTAATACTTTTAAAAGACAACTTCACTCTAGAAAAAACAAAAGACAACCTCAAAATTCTATAAATTTAGTAATAATACTAGTTGATCACTCAGAGTATTTAACTCACCTTATGAAGAGATGCTTTCAGAGTTGTGTTTAATTTTGTCACTTCTAGATGAAAATAAAAGTGACCATTTGAAGAACATCTATAAAATTACAACTAAAGACAACCATATTGTGGTTCATCACTGATAGCAGTGTCTCTGGAAAGACAATGTGGATTTTATTTTCTGATTTTTCTTCTTTTAGTGTTGAAATTTTTCAGAGAATATGTATTTTAATCCGAAAAGGGATTATCAAATTAAATGTGATGAGATATATGAATGAATAAATATAATGAAGAAAGGAATATAACGCGAAGAGGCAGGGCACGGTGGCTCACGCCTGTAATCCCAGCACTTTGGTAAGGCAAGGCGGGCAGATTGCTTGAGTTCAGGAGTTCAAGACCAGCCTGGGCAAAAATCACAAAACCCTGTCTCTACCAAAAATACAAAATATTAGCCGGGCATGGTGGAGCACACCTGTGGTCCCAGATACTTGCAGGGGCTGAAGTGAGAGGATCGCCTGACCCCAGGAGGTCAAGGCTGCAGTGAGCTGAGATCGTGTCACTGCGCTCCAGCCTGGTTAACAGAGTGAGGCTCCTGTCTTAAAAGAAAATAAGGTGGGAACACAGTACAAAGTAACTAACTCAGGCTAAGTTATGAAAATCTTAGAAAATGCTTTCCTTTGAGTGCAGCAACAGACATTCCAATTAGAGCAAACAGCAGACCCAGTGGTACCCATTTCTTAAAGGGTACAGTGTGGGAACAGCAGATTGGGTGCTGGAGAGTAGCTTCAAGGGGAAACAAGATTTGACATTGAGGTTAGATATGGAAGATAGTGAAAAGGACTGGAGATAGTCAAGTGTTTCTGGGCAACTGGGTGGCTTATGGTAGCTTTAAAAGAAATAGGGCTAATCAAAACCACAGTGAGAATGCTACTTCATAGCCATTAGGGCAGTTATAATAAGAATAAGTCAGTGAAGGGCTTCAACTTGTTGGTAATATGGACCTGCTCTAGTCGGCAGGGAGCCTCTGGAAGTTGCTGATTTTTTTTTTTTTTTTTTTTTTTTTGAGACGGAGTCATGCTCTGTCGCCCAGGCTGGAGTGCAGTGGCCGGATCTCAGCTCACTGCAAGCTCCGCCTCCCGGGTTCACGCCATTCTCCTGCCTCAGCCTCCCAAGTAGCTGGGACTACAGGCGCCCGCCACTTCGCCCGGCTAGTTTTTTGTATTTTTTTAGTAGAGACGGGGTTTCACCATGTTAGCCAGGATGGTCTCGATCTCCTGACCTCGTGATCTGCCCGTCTCGGCCTCCCAAAGTGCTGGGATTACAGGCTTGAGCCACCACGCCCGGCCTGGAAGTTGCTGATTTTTAAATAAAATACTTTTTTTTTCTTTTGGAGTGTTTTTAGATGTGCAGAAAAGTTACAAAGATAGTACAGAGAGTTCTCATATAAGCCCTCAACCATTTTGTCTCCCTTAATATTATCTTACATTATCATGGTACATTTGTCAAAACTAAGAAACCAACACTGGTAAATTATTATTACCTGAAAGCCAGTCCTCATTCAGATTTCACTGGTTTTTCCATTAATGTGCTTTTTCTTTTCCAGGAGTCAACATAGGATCCCACAAAACATTTAGTTGTCATGGTCTCCATAATCTCCTCACTCTGAGTTCCTCTTCTCAGTCTTCCCTTGTTTTTCGTGAACTTCACAGTTTTGAGGGGTGCTGATCAGAAAGTTTGTCGAATATTCCTCAATTTGGGTTTGTCGGACATTTTCTCATGATTAGCCTGGAGGTAAAGGTTTTAGGAAAAATACCACACAGGTATTTTTATCACATTATTTTAGAGGACACATCATTGCTGATGTTAATCTCGATCACTTCATTTAAAATGTTTGCTAGGTTTTTCCACTGTAAGCTTCCCAGAAAGTTTTTCCTTTCCATACTTCTCAGGCTTTTAAGCTGTACATTATATTACAAGTGGTGTTTAATGCGATTTTTTTGGCTGGGCGATGGGAAGAGGGTGGAAAAAAGAAGGTCAGTTATATAGCTAAGGTTGTCATAATAATTCAAGTGATAGAGGACAAGCACTTGGACGTCTAGTGGCAATAGTAGATGGTAAAATGGATTGGAGATATTCAAGTGTTTCTGGGAAACTCGGTGGCTTATGGTAGCTTTAAGAGAAACAGGGTAAGACAAAACCACAGTGAGATACCACTTTATACCCATTAGGAAAGTTATAATAAAAAGTCAGATAATAACAAGTGATGGTGAGGATGCAGAAAAATTAGAATCCATACACACTGCTGATAGGAATGTAAAATGGTGTGGCAACTTTGGAAAACAGGCAGTTACTCAAAAAATTGAACATATTTACTATTTGATGCAGCAATTCCACTTCTAGGTACATACTTGAGAAATAGAAACACAAGTACACATAAAAATGTATACACAAATCTTCATAATAGCATTACTCATTATAACTAAATGTCAAAAACTACCCAAATGTCCACCAATTGATGAATGAACAAAATGTGGTATATCTTATTTAGCCATAAAAAGGGTGGAAACACTAACATGCTATGTTACAACACAGATGAACTTTGAAAATGCTATGCTAAGTGAAAGAAACCAATCACAAAAGATCACATATTATGATTCCATTTGTATGACATGTCCAGAATGGAGACAAAAAGTAGATTTATAGTTGCTTAGCACTGGGGGAGTGGGTGGATGGTGGAGGGATTAGGCTATGATAGGGCAAATGGTATGAGTTTCCTTTTGGGGTGATGAAAATGTTTTTAAATTCATTATAGTGATGGTTGTACAACCCTGAAAACACTAAAAGTCATAGAATTGTACACTTGAATTTGGTAAATTGTATGATATGTAAATTATATCTCAATGAAATTACTATAAAAAAAAATCTGTAACACATGGCAGGGGAACCATACTTGTTCAAACTACACTCATTCAAATCGAAGTGCTGGTGGGACATCCAGGTGTAAATGTTGAGCAGCTCAAAACTTAGGTTGGGCCTAGAGATATGGCACCACAAATCATTAGCATAAAGGAGTCACTTAACAGAAAGCAAGATAATTCATTTAGTTCAATTTACTAAACATAGTAGCTGAAGGGAAGGTTTCAAACAGGGCAACTTCAACATTTAATAGCACTGAGTTTTCAGGGGTTAACACAGAATGAGGACTGACTCTGATATGTTTTGGCTCTGTCTCCCCACTCAAATCTCATCTCAAACTGTAATCTCCACGTGTTGAGGAGAGAGGTGATTGAATCATGGGGGTGGTTTCCCCCATGCTGTTCTTGTGCTAATGAGTGAGTTCTCAAGAGATCTGATGACTTTATAAGGCAGTTTTCCCTGCTCTTGCTTGCTCTCTCTCCTGCTGCCCTGTGAAGGTGTGTGCTTCCTCTTCTGCCATGACTGTTTAAGTTTCCTGAGACCTATCCAGCCATGTGGTACTGTGAGTCAATTAAACCTCCCTTGCTTATAAATTATCCAATCTTGGGTAGTATGATATCTTTATAGCAGTGTGAAAATGGACTCATACAGTTAATTGGTACCAGAAGTGTGGGGTACTACTATAAAGATATAGAAAATACGGAAGTGACTTTGGAACTGGGTAATGGGCAGAGGGTGAAATAGTTTGGAGGGCTCAGAAGAAGACAGGAAGATGTGGAAATGTTTAGAACTTCCTAGAGACTTGTTGAATGGTTTTAACCAAAATGCTGATAGTGATATGGACAATGAAGTCCAGGCTGAGGTGGTCTCAGATGGAGATGAGGAACTTATTGGGAACTGGAGCAAAGGTCAGTCTTACTATGCTTTAGCAAAGAGACTGGCAGCATCTTGCCGCTGCCTTAGAAATCTGTGGAACTTTGAACTTGAGAGAGATCTGAAATTGGAACTTATGTTTAAAAGGGAAGCAGAGCATAAGGTTTAGAAAACCTGCAACGTGACTAAGAGATAGAAAAGAAAACCCATTTTCTGGGAAGAAATTCTAGCCAGCTGCAGAAATTTGCATAAAGTAATGAGGAGCCAAATGTTAATTGCCAAAACAATGGGGAAAATGTCTCCAGGGCATATTGGAGATCTTGGTGGCAGCTCCTCCCATCACAGGCCTGGAGGCCTAAGAGGAAAAAAAATGGCTTCCTGTGCAGGGCCAGGTGCCCACTGCTGTGTGCGGACTCGGAACTTGGTGCCCTGCATCCCAGATTTTCCAGCTCCAGACGTGGCTAAAAAGGGCCAAGGTATAGCTTGGGCTGTTGCTTCCAAGGGTGCAAGCCCCAAGCCTTGGCAGCTTCCACGTGGTGTTGGGCCTGCAGTGCACAGAATTCAAGAGTTGAGGTTTGGGAACTTCCACCTAGATTTCACAGGATGTATGGAAATATCTGGATGTCCATGCAGAAGTCTGTTGCAGGGGCAGAGCCCTCATGGAGAACCTCTGCTAGGGTGTTGCATTAGGGAAATGTGGGATTGGAGCCCCCACAAAGAGTACCCACTGGGGCACTGCCTAATGGAGCTGTGAGATGAGGGCTACTATCCTCCAGAACCCAGAATGGTAGCTCCACTGAGAGCTTGCACCCTGTGCCTGGAAAAGCCAAGGACACTCAGTGCCAGCCCATGAAGGAGCTGCAGAAGGCCATGAGAGCCCACCCCTTGCATCAGCATGCCCGTGATATGAGACATTAAGTCAAAGGAGATTATTTTGGAGGTTTAATATTTAATGACTGCCCCACTGGATTTTCGACTTGCATGGGACCTGTAGCCCCTTTGTTTTGGTCAATTTCTCCCATTTGGAACGGGAGCATTTATCCGATGCCTGTACCACCATTGTATTTACAAAGTAACTAACTTGCTTTTGATTGTACAGGCTCATAGGTGGAAGGGACTTGCACTTGCCTTATCTCAGATAAGACTTTGGACTGTGGACTTTTGAGTTAATGCTGAAATGAGTTAAGGCGTTGGGGGCTGTTGGGAGGGAAGGCATGATTGGTTTTGAAATGTGAAAAGACATGAGATTTGAGAGGGGCCAGGGGCAGAATGATATGGCTTGCTGTGTATCCCCAACCAAATCTCATCTTGAATTGTAGTACCCGTTATCTCCATTTGTCAAGGGAGAGACCAGGTGGAGGTAACTAACTGCATCATAGAGTGGTTCTCCCATTCTGTTCTCATGACAGTGAGTGAGTTCACAATGAGATCTGCTGGCTTTTTTTTTTTTTTTGAGATGGATTCTTGCTCTGTCAGTAAGCGGGATCTCAGCTTACTGTAATCTCTGCCACCTGGGTTCAAGCAATTCTCTTGCCTCAGCCTCCGGAGTAGCTGGGACTACAGACATGTACCACCATGCCAAGCTTTTTGTATTTTTTTTGTAGAGATGGGTCTTTGCCATGTTGGGCAGGCTGTTCTCGAACATCTGACCATAAATGATCCACCCACCTCGGCCTCCCAAAGTGCTGGGATTACAGGTGTGAGCCACTGTGCTCAGCTGATCTGATGGTTTTATAAGGCAGTTTTCCCTGCTCTTGCTCTCTCTGTCTCTCTCTCTCTCTGCCTTGTGAAGGTGCCTGCTTCCCCTTCCACCATGATTGTAAGTTTCCTGAGGCCTCCCCAGTCATGTGGAATTGTGAGTCAATTAAGCCTCCTTTGTTTATAAATTACCCATTCTCGGGGAGTATCTTTATAGCAGTGTGAAAATGGACTAATGCAGACTTCTTTGGCATTCAAGACAACATTGTTATTGAGACTGGCTGATATCTCTCCTCATTTTCAACTAGTCTCTGAATGGGAATACGTTCGAGAAATGAACCATTAGACAATTTCATTACTGTGTGAACCTCACAGAGCATACTTACGCAAACTTAGATGATACATCCTATTGCTCCTAGGCTACAAACCTATACAGCATGTTGTTGTACTGAAGACTTTGTGCAGTTTTAATAGAATGGTCAGTATTTGTATATTTAACTGTAGAAAAGATACAGTAAAAATATGGTATAGCCCAGGCACAGTGGCTCATGCCTGTAATCCTAGCATTTTGGGAGGCCGAGGTGGGCAGATCACTTGAGGTCAGGGGTTTGATACCAGCTTGGCCAACATGATGAAACCCCATCTCTACTAAAAATACAAAAATTAGCCAGGCTCAATGGTGGACAACTGTAATCCCAGCTACTCAGGAGGCTGAGGCAAGAGAATCTCTTGAACCTGGGAGGCAGAGTTTGCAATCAGCCAAGATCATGCCACTGTACTCCAGTCTGGGTGACAGAGCAAGGCTTCATCTCAAAAAACAAATTACAGTACAGAAGATTAAAAAATGAGTTCCAGACCAGACTGGGTAACATAGTGAGATCCCATCTCTACCAAAAAACACAAAAATTCACTGGATGTAATGGTGTGTACCTGTAGTCCCAGCTTCTTAGGAGGCTGAGGTGGGAGGCGCACTCCTGCCTGAGTAACAGAGCAAGGCCCTGTATTTAAAAGAAAAAAAAAAGATACACCTGTATAGGGCACTGACCATAAACTGTGCTTGCACACTGAAAGCTGCTTCCAGGTGTGAGTGAGTGGTGAGTAATGTGAGGACCTAGGACATTACTGAACCCTACTGTAGACTTTACATACTTAGGTCACATTAAATTTATAAAAATATATTTTTCTTTCTTCAATAATAAATTAACCCTCGCTTATTGTAGCTTTTTTACTTTATGCACTTTAAAATTTTTTTTAACTTTTATTTTTTGGATGGGTCTTGCTGTGTCGTGCAGGCTGAAGTACACAGCAGCATGACTGTTGCTCACTGCAGCTTCGAACTCCTGGGTTCGAGCTATCCTGCCACTGTAGCCTCCCAAGTAGCTGGGGCTATAGGCATGCACCACTACACATAGAACATAGAAAAGGTATGGTAGGCCAGGTGCAGTGGCTCATGCCTGTAATCCCGGCACTTTGGGAGGCCAAGGCAGGCAGATCACGAAGTCAAGAGATCAAGACCATCCTGGCCAACCAACATGGTGAAACCCTGTGTCTACTAAAAATATAAAAATTAGCTGGGCATAGTGACACATGCCTGTAGTCCCAGCTACGCAGGAGACTGAGGCAGAAGAATCACTTGAACCCGGGAGGCAGAGGTTGCAGTGAGCTGAGATCGTGCCACTGCACTCCAGCCCAGGCAACAGAGCAAGACTCCATCTCAAAAAAATAAGTAAATAAATAAAAAAGGTAAATTTTCTAAAAACATTTTCACTCTTTTTGAATAACACTTAGCTTAAAACACACTGTACAGCTTAACAAAAATATTTTTCTTTGTATTCTTATGAACTTTTTTCTATTTTCAAAATTAAATTTTCTTTTTACATTTTAACTATTTTGTTAAAAACTAAAACACAAGCACACATACTAGCCTAGGCCTACACTGGGTCAGGATCATCAATATCACTGTCTTCTACCTCCGTATCTTGTCCCAGTGGAAGTTCTTCAAGGGCCATAACGTGCAAGGAACTGTCATCTCCTATAATAAGGCCTTCTTTGGGAAGACCTCCTGAAGGACTCTCCTGAGGCTGTTTACAGTTACCTTTTTTCCTGTAAGTAGGGGTATAGTTTAAAATAACGATAAATAGTAAACACATAGCCAGTAACATGGTATTTTATCAAGTACTATGTACCATACATAATTCTATGTGTAATACTTTTATATGCAGCTTACTGTGCTGCTTGTTTACACCAGCATCACCACAAACATGTGAGTAATGCATTGTGCTAAGATGTTATCATGCCTTTGTCTTTAGGCGACAGGAATTTTTCAGTTCCATTATGATCTTATGGGACCACCATCATATATACAGTCTGTCATTGACCAAAGTCATTATACAGCGTATAACTGTACAACTGTCTTCATTTCACGTAATAGAATGTTTTACCGTAAGTGGTTATGGCAATGTCCTCAAGTAATAAGCAGAGTATTTTTGGATGACAGAAGTTGAAATTTAAGATTATACTAATTAAAACTAAATATTTTTGGTATATAGTAATCTATATGGATTTAAAATTATTTTATTTCCTTATTCAAGACAATGGGTCAAGCCATAAAACCTAACTGGCCACACAGGTCATCAGTTATTCTTTACTACCTTATTCCAAACCTGCCACATCTTCCCTGCTCACCTCCAACATGGTACTAGAGAGAAATCCCATACTAAAGATAATGACAGTTGAAAAGAAGAAAAAAAGAATAAAAAAGTCAAATGATTCCACCAACTCTTTCAATGACCATATATTCCTCGTTTGGAATTTAGTAAATGCTGTTTTAAAACCCAGGAAGGCTGGGCACGTAATCCCAACACTTTGGGAGGCTAAGGCTGTAGGATTGCTTGAGGCTAGGTGTTTGACTCCAGCCTGGGAAACACAGTGAGACCTCATCTCTAGACAGAAATTTAGGAAAACCTAGCTGTGTGTGGTAGTGCCCACCTGTAGTATGAGCTACTCGGGAGGCTGAGCCCAGAAGTTCAAGGCTGCAGTTAGCCATGATTGCACCACTGTGTTGCAGCCTGGGCAACAGAGTGAGATCCTGTTTCTACAAAAACAAAACCAAACCAAGCCTGTAATCACAAATTACAGAAGATGTAAGATTCTGTTTGCCTTTTCTTGAGATGGAGTTTCGCTCTTGTTGCCCAGGTTGGAGTGCAATGGCGCGATCTCGGCTCACTGCAACCTCCGCCTCCTGGGTTCAAGCGATTCTCCTGTCTCAGTCTCCTGAGTAGCTGAGATTACAGGTGCCTGCCGCCACGCCTGGCTAATTTTTGCATTTTTAATAGAGATGGGGTTTCATTATATTGGTGAGGCTGGTCTAGAAATCCTGACCTTAGGTGATCCACCCGCCTCGGCTTTGCAAAGTACTGGGATTACAGGAGTAAGCTACTGCGCCCAGTCTGTTTGCCTTTTTAATGTCATCTAATTCATTTTATAAGTAGAGTATCAAGGAAATAATTATCATGGTATAGTTTGGGAAAAGGTGAGTAAATCCCTAACACTGCTGGCCCAAGGTTTTATTTGGTAGGTCTAAATCTTGACCTTACAGCTATGAAATTTCAAGTTTGTGCTTGAATACATGACTAAAACAATGAAAATGAAAAGACCAATAGTATGTACCATTTTAGTTTTTATTAATAAAATAGAAACCTAAACTCAGACAACTGCTTTATTCTTGCATCTAATCTGACCATATATTGGAGTAGCAATTCTTTATAAAAGGACTTAGGTGAGAACTGTCAATATATCAGTTCCATCAAAAACTCTAGGTTGGAATATCTTAAAAAGAGTAAATTAAATGAGAAAGCACAGAAATCTCTCCCTCAAACAAGAAGGGCTTCCTTTAATAGTCTTTAATATAGCTCATTTGCAATTGTATGAAAATCCATCACGATCAATCATGTTGCACAATCCCTAAAGGATAAAACTGAGGGAACTCATGGATAATTTTCACAGCTTCATTGTAAAGTCCAAGATCTGAAAGAAACATTTAAGCAAATATTTAATCTACAGTGGAAAGTTGTAACATCAATTATTATCTAAGATATTTTTACCTATTTCCTTTTTCTCATCCTTTTGGAAGTGAATTTCTAGAAATGGAGATACGGATTATGGATTCTTGTATTTAACTGTGACGCCAAAAAAAAAAAAAGACATGGGAGTACCAACCATTTTGACGTTCATTATACAGGCAGTTTCTGCCTGGCAGTGTTTGGGTGTTATGCATTATTCAGTTCCTTCCATTTATATATTACAACAAAAAAACTAATACTATTTTTGTTATATTAAAAAAATTACCTTTCGACAAATATTAATTAATCTTTACTGGGTTTCTTACATATATAAGCACTACTTAGAAGCAGGTCAAAACAAAATGTACCCCCATTTTCCTTTAGGATCACAAAATTCTATAGAAATTGAAAATATAGCAGTACTAATTCTTTAGACCAATATATATCAAATTAAAAATAAAAAGTTTTCCTGCTAATTACATAAAACCAGTCAATACTAGAATGCTTTATTTACCAAAAGGATGGTTATCTTCTTTAAACTGGACATAAGATGTACACAAGATGGTGGCCTTGGTGGTTACTTTTCCAACCACTTCCAAAATTCCAGAGATTTCTTCATCAAGCTAAGGCACAGAACAAGACGTCAATTTGGTGTTACCACATTTTCAGTTGACAATTAATTTGGAAAACTGTTATACAGGTTACTAATCTTTCACTTCAAGTAACAAAGTAATTTTAAAAATTACCAATGCAAAAGTTAAAATGTAACTTGTTAACAAATGTTTGAGTACTTAACTGTCAGCATGTTAACATTCCTGTTACATTTACTAGCAGCTTCAAGTACAAAGCTACAATTCAAGTTAAAGCCGAAATCGCTATTGAAAATGTCCAGCATTTCTGTAAGCAGTAATTTCCTATGAGAGGAATCTTCTATAATCTGTATTTCACAATGTGTTCTGTACACATTAACCAAACAGCATATGGATTTGTCTTCACAAAATGCCAAAACAAGTTTTAAGTATTTTAAACATAAAATGCAAAAATAAATAAGTAAAAACTGAAATATATGAACAAAAATAGAAAATAAAATAAAATTTAAAACTTTGAGGGACAGGTCGAGGCAGGAGGATTGCCTGAGACCAAGAGTTCAAGACCAGCCTGAGCAACATAGGAAGACTCCATCTCTACGAAAAACAAAACAAAACAAAAATTAGCCAGGCATGGTTGAGCATGCCTGTAGTCTCAGCTACTGGGGAGGCTGAGATGGGAGCAACTTGATCTCGGGAGGCTAAGGCTGCAGTGAGCCACGACGGTGGCACTGCATTCCACCCAGGGCAACAGAGTGAGACCCTGTCTCAAAACAAAAAACAAAAACAAAACAAAAAACCTCTTGAGGAAGAAAAAATTTAAATTTTTCTTATGTGATTTTATGGTCTTTCATAAGGAATTTGAATTGTTATCCAGCATTTATGGGATATTTTCAAAAATCATGAAGCCCAAAAAATCATTGGTTAAAAATGTAAAAGGAAATATAATGAGAGAATAGTACAAGAATTTAATTTTTGAGCCAGGGACGTTTTACCAGCTCATCCTTTTTAAATTCATTCCAAAAAGTTAGACACATTGGCAACAAACCAAATCCATATGAAGAATTAACTATAATATATATGAGACTTATTAATATTTAAACATACGGGTTCCATCAACTCGATGGTTCCATTTTTTCCTTCTCCATCTGAAAGAATAAACATTTTTCCAGTGGGATGAATCTAAAAAAGAAACATAAGATTAAAATCTCACTGAAACAACAAAAAAGTTTGACAAACGATGAGTACATTGATCCTTAATTGAGCACAAATCAACTGTTTTTTGAACAGTTTATTCGTTCTCTTCATTCAGTTTATTCAACTTATTAGTTCAAATTATAATCTTATGTTACCAAATGTCTTCATGGAACACAGTTAATTTTGAATCTCAGATAAACAAGGATTTTTTTTTGGTAGTGTATAAGTAGGTTCTGTATTTGCTAAATATGGCAACCCTATTCTAATAACAAATCAAAGGAAGCCCACCCTATCGAAAAGTGAAAGCTGCTGGCACTCATGATTTAGACAGCACATATCCCATGGAGGGTATGTTTTAAAAATCAGGCATGATGAAGTAAAAGGAGAACTGGTTGCTAGAATATCTGTGTCTACTCCTGGGAAGCAGCTGTAAAGAGCGCTGTCAGATCGCGTTTGAATGCCACCTTTGCCACTTGCTGAGTTTCTGAGCATTTTAGTCAACCACCTACCACTCATACTCAGTTTCCCTACTTGGGAAGTCAAAGCAACACTCATTTAAGGAAAAGGATGTGTGGATGAAATGAGCTACTAAATAAGTCTTTATATAATAGTTTTCTTTTCCTCAGCTTTTCAGGTCACTGATTCCAAGACTTTGGGCCTGTTTCTCGCCTGTAGAATGAGGGAACTTCACTTTAATAGTGGGGTTAGATAACTCACTACTACGGGACCCAAAGCGGACAATCAAGGCATGTTTTACAGAGAAGCGATTACGAGGAAACGAGGTTTGCAAAAAGAAGTAATTTCAGAAGAGAAGGAAACCAGCAGATTAGTTTTGTCGGCGTCCGTGACGTCTGAGTAAACTAAGAAATCTGAAGCTAGATGTGGGAGTCGTGTTTATAATTTCCCCTACGTAAGCACGGCCAGAACGGAGGCGACGGGCACTGGAATTTAGAACGCAGAGCATCTGAAAACACCTTGTTTCCGTGTCATAAAAGAGGCACCAAAATGGGGCTACAACGGCTAAAGAATTTCCAAGAAGTCTCCTTTTGCAAAATAAAGGATTCGGGAGCGCAGTGATCTGAGGCTTTCCGTCCTTTTTCATCCGCCGTTATCCACTTAGAATCCGCCACCCAGGCGGTCATGGGGTCCCTCCCTCCAGCTACGGACAGGGGAGCCCATGACTGCGAACCCGCATACCTTTTCCAGCCTCCCTACGAAGCAGACAGGCTTGTCGATGAACTGAGCTAGCATGCCGACGTTGATGCGCGACCTCGGTAACTCCATCATGTCCACCATGATTATGGTCCAAGACTGCAGCTGGCGGGAAACCCACGAACTACTGAAACTGTGCGCCCCGCGGGTGTCTATGGGGCAGATTTCCCGGCACCAATCAGCGAAGACTAGCGCTCCAGCTTCGCCAATTAAGTGCGCGGAAAACTAAATCGCAATCGCGCTGTCACTGAAAGGGGTGGAGAAGGGGCGGGATGCGTCCGGAAGTGGAGATTGGCTGCTTAGTGACGCACGGCGTCCTGGAAGTTGCCTGACACAGGGCGAGAGGCAGTGGAGGCGGGGCTTGGATAGGGGCGGAACTTGAGGCTACCCTTCTGCGATCACTGGATTCTCGGCGGTGACTTGACCCCGGAAGTGGGGTGTGGAGCTCCGGTGCCGGTGCGGCGGCGGACTGCGGCGCGAGCCTCAGGTACCTCTTCTCGCGGGAGGCGCCGCAGCCTTACTATTTCCCCATTCTTCCCGCGGACAGAGTCAAAAGAGCTAGGCGGGATTTCGGTACCAGCTGCTGCCGCGGTGCTGTGGGTGCTGCGTACCAGCTGTTACTGTTGCCTCGCCTTCCCTCTTGCCGGTTCTGCGTGGGAGGCGCGGGAGTTTTGCTGAATAATATGTGGTGTGGCGTCGGGGTTGTGATACCAGCCCCCTTGGAGATGGGGAGAGGGGTCATCAGTGATCTTGATCACTTTCTTCAGGCTTTTGCCACTTGTTGGCTGAGGGTCGATTTACTCCCTTCGCTGCGTCACTCTACTTTCTCCAGTTTCTCACCTGTAAGAAGAGAGAGTGACTCGATTACTTCTAAGACGTTTTTTAGCCCAACCTGGCCACACTGCGGAGGTGCCGGTTCTCTCACCCCGCTACCTCCTCCGCGTTGGCAGCCAATAGAAGCAATTAAGGATGGGTAACGGAGAAGGACTACTGGCCACTACCAGAGGAGACAAGCTTAAATCGTTGTTAGACCCCGAGTTAGTGTTCCCCGAGCTAGGGTTCCCCCTTCTGAGGCGTATTTTCCCCATCCGCAAAACGAAGGGTTAGGCGGAATGATTTGCAAGGTACCAGTTGACCCTAACTTTTGGCGGTATGTTTGACTCAACAGTTTAAACCCCCTCAGCAGTCTTTCTACTCTGGAGGGCGATCTGGAGGTCTGGAAGATAACCGATTCCTGGGAGATTGGGGGTAGTCTCCAATCTGTCCCTGGCTCATCTTGAGACCCGAAGCCGGCGGCCTTGCCAGGAATATTCTAGAGTGAATACGCATAAAAATACCTTCAAACGGTACTGTGGAAATGGGACAGAAGTTTTAATTGGGTATTATAACTTTGTGGAAACTGAGTGTGAATTTGCCCAAAGCTACAGAATTGTCATCGTTCAAATTCCCTTAAGCAAAAAAGATCCGATTTGAGACTTGACGTGGCAATTTAAGATTGGAATCTCATGTACGATAATTAAATGATAGTCTCCCTTAGTGTTTACTTAGCACTTAATAGGTTTGCCTTAGTTTTACTAACAGGAGTTTAAAGGATTTCATTAAACAGATGTAGAATGTGTGTCAGTGGTGTATAAAAAAGTTGTGGTTGTATTGGTACAAGTCAATAAAGTCCATTTTGTATTAAAGCTTTAAGTCTTTTGTACTTTAGCATTGTTTTGCAAAGCAAGTTGATGTGCATTATATAGGGGAGAGTACACACATGAATGTCTTTCATAGCATTTTTTTTTTTTGAGGCAAGATCTTGCTCTGTCACCCAGACTGGAGTGCAGTGGCATGCTCATAGCTCACTGTAGCCTTTAACTCCTAGGCTTAAGCGATCCTCTCACCTCAGCCTGCAAGTAGCTGGGACTATAAGCACATACCACCACACCCAGCTAATAAATAAATAAATATATATATATTTATTTTTGTACAGATGAGGCCTCGCCATGTTGACCAGGCTTATCTCAAACTCCTGGGCTCAAGCGATCCCTCCCTCCCCTCTCTCTCTCCCAAAGTACTGGAATTACAGGTGTGAGCCTTGGTACGCACCCTGTAATAGCGATTTTTTTTTTTTTAAAGAGCAGTCCTGAGAGTACCAGATGTTAATGTCATTGTTTACTTGCAGTGAAAACGACCACTTTTAAGCAAAGGCTTTCTTTTAAAACAGGGAGATGAGCAAGAAGATAATTTAAAAAAGCTTTTTTGCATATTTTTGAGTCACTTAAAATATTATGAAATATATGATGTGCAGAGAAAAGTATAGCTAGCCGATTTGCATAGTTTTGAGAGAAATGAAATGAATCCATGGGGCCTGTCATTCAGCTGAAGAAATGGAACTTTACCACTTACCAGTAAATTTTACCAGTTTGCACTTCCCCAGTTAAGCCCTCCTTGCCACAGCCTTAAGTAAACACTATCTTGAAATTTGTGTTAAGGTTCCTAAGCCTTTCTACATAGTTTTATTACACATGCAGGCATTTCTAAATGGCATGTTGTTTTACTATTGCCAATCTTTGACTTTATATAAATAGAAACGTATATATCTTCTGACTTGTTTCTTTTGTTTGTTTTTGAGATTCATCTATATTGACGAATGTATATAGAGCATATTTTTATTTTGTTACAGGTAGGCATGAACGGGGCAGTAGTGGGCTGACCCCCAACCCACTAGAAATGTCGGGTGATGGTTTGGCAATTATCGAATTTGCCTCTCTAAAAATGACAATTCGGCAGCGCCAGGGAGAGGCCATTTCCTGATGGTCCATATCTGTTATCAAAATGTTAATTTAATGTAGACCCGAGGGAGAAACAGCTTCCTGGGCATGCATATTAAGAGACAAAGATGGTAAAGTATGAAAGTATGATCTTCCAGGTACACTCCACCGGAAAAAGGAAGAAAGCCTCAGATGGGCATGCGTGTAACTTCCTAAAAACACTTCCCGAGGCTAAGGAGGGCTCTGAGCCTGCGGGCAGCCTATCCTAAGGGAAGAATCATGGGAAAGAGACAAGCTTATAAAAGTCCTAGCATCAGGCCCGGTGCAGTGGCTCACAGCTGTAATCCCAGCACTTTGGGAGGCCGAGGCGGGTGGATCACCTCAGATCATAAGTTCAAGACCAACCTGGTCAACATGGTGAAACCCTGTCTCTACTAAATACACAAAAAATTAGCCAGACGTGGTGGTGGGCGCCTGTAGTCCCAGCTACTGCGGAGGCCGAGGCAGGAGAATGGCGTGAACCCGGGAGGCGGAACTTGCAGGGAGCCGAGATCACGCCACTGCACTCTAGCCTGGGCCGCAGAGCGAGACTCCGTCTCAAAAAAAAAAAAAAAAAAAAAAGTCAGGATCAACTGTTAAGTGGGATACTTGACCTTCTCTCTTTAACCTTCACATTCCTGCGGATGTTTCTAACAAGCACACCTTTTTTTCTTTCCTGTTTTAATGCCTTTTTAAGTAAACTTCCATTCCTGCTCTGGAACTTGCCAGAGTCTCTTTTTCTGCTTTATGCCCCTCAGTCAAATTTTTCTTCTGAGGAGGCAAGGACTGAAGTTGCTACTGACCCGTAAGGATAGGCTACCGGTAAGTTGGGGTAACTTGGATCTCTGCCACTAGAATTAAAAAAATGATTTCCCCAAATGGTGGTACCAGTTTACCCTCTTACCTGGAGTATAAGAGAGTTACAGTTATTGTATATTCTTGGCAACCCTTGAAGTTTTTTCCCCCAATTTGATGGATATGAAATTTTTTTTGTCATGACCCTAATTTGCATTCCCTGATTACTGATAAGGTTGAACATCTTTTCAGATTTTTATTGGCTATTTATGTTTGTCTTTTATTCCTTGATTTTTCTTTTTCTTACTGACTTTTAACAGCTTTGTATGAGTGGGATATTATAATGGTACAAGTGTTGTCCGTTTTTGACATGTCTTTCCATTTCCTTCCTTCATTCTGTCCTTTTTTTTTTTTTTTTTTTTAAGTAGAAAGACCTCTTTTAATATAGTTAAACCTTTTCCCCCTTAAGTTTAATGTAGGAGAAAAGTCCATTAAAATCTCACTTACGAATTCTTTCATACATACTCTTAAAGGTATTCTATTTTTCCTAAAATTTTTAGAGTTTTGCCTTTCATATTTAATAGTCCGTCATCTAGAATTCACTTTTCATGTATTTTGTCAGATAGGTTTCCAATCTCTTTGTTTTGTTTTAATTTCAATTGTCCTAATGTGATTTGACTGTATCACCTTTTTGCCACTGACCTTCACTTGTCACCTTAAGTTTACAGATATGTGTGGAGTCAATTCTGTTCTATGGATCTATTTTTCTATCCGTGAACCACAACCTATTTTCTTTAATAGTGTAGCCTTATCATAACTTTTGATATCTGGGCCTGTGTTCCCAGGAATGTCTTGGTTATTTTTATCTCTTTGCTGTTCCATATAGAATGTAGCTTACGAATTTCCATGAAAAACTGTGTTGGAATTTGGATCAAAATTGCATTGAATCCTTGGATGTATTTCAGGAAAAGTAACAGCTGAATGTCAACTCTTACTATTCTTGAGCCATTTTGGTTCCTTAAAATCTTTCCCAAAAGTCTCATACTTTGCTACATAAAAATTTTGACTTTTAGCTTAGATTTATTCCTAGATACCTTTTTTTGTTGTTATTATGAATGGTATCATTTTTTAAATTAAAGATTTTAACTGATTGTTTTAGTATATAGAAATGCCATTTTAAGAATTTTCTATCAGTTTTTTTGGAATTTTCTATTCATATTTGAATAATTACAGTTTTGTTTCTTAAGCATTCTTACATATTTTATGTATTTTTCTTACCTTTTGCCTAGGATAGAGCCTTCAGTACCATTTTGAATAGAAAGTGTTTAAGTCAAGATGGAGTCTGGCTGCATAAACAAAAGTATCTTTAATGCACAAATGCTTATTCTTACATGTGAAAGAAGTCCACAGCTGTGCAACTTAGTACTTATGTGGTATTGCCACTGAGACTCAGGGCCCCAGGTTCTTTCTGTCTTTCTGTACTTCTACGTTCAATATCTAGTTCCATATTTATGGTTACCTCATAGGCCAGGTAAGTGATGGAGATTCAGCTATCAAGTAAATCCACATTTCATGTGGCAGAGAAGTGGACAGGCAAGAGTATACCTCCATGAGATTCAGCTTCCTTTAAGGAGCATTTCACGAAGTCCTTCCCAACTTGAATTTCTGTTTATTAGGTTAAGGAATTTTCCTTCTATTCCTAGTTTGATAAGCGTTTTAATTGAATGGTTATGGAATTTGGTCAAATGCATTTTTTTTGCCTTAATTGAGATGATTGAAATGAGTATGTATTTTTCAGTGTTTGAACCAAGCTCATATTCCTGGAAGTTTGATTATGATATATTGTCTTTTATTATATATTCCTGAATTTGATTTGCTGTTGTGTTTGTTTAGGATTTTTTTTAATCCATGTTCATGAGTGAGATTGGTCTGTAATTTTCCTTTTTTGTATATTCCTTGTCAAAATTTGACATTATGGTTATGAGACAGGAGAATTCCCTGGACCCCTTTGTGGGGCTTGCAACCAGAGTGTGACTTGTTTGCTGCCATGAACTCAAATTCCTTACGGGAGGGGGAGTATGCAGGTGAGCAGGTGCAGGAGCTGGGGTGAGTGATTTTGGCCTCCGGCCCCACAGCAGTGTCTAGGGACGTTACAGTGCTCTTTTAGCCCTGCCGTCTGGGAATGGCTTAAGTGTTAAATGGCTCAGTGGAGTCAGTGTGACAGCCTTTTTGGGTTTCCGCACCCAGTGCATCCTGAATTCTTGTCTATCGTCCAGGAGAAATCAGGTCACGTGGACTTGAAAGACGGTGAATGTGGGCATTTTATTGAGTGATGGAGGTGGCTTTCAGTGGGATGGTGATATGGTTTGGCTGTGTCCCCACTCAAATCTCATCCTGAATTGTAGCTCCCATAATTCAAGTGTTACGGGAGGGACTCGATGAGAGAGAACTGAATCATGGGGACAGTTTCCCCCATACTGTTCTTATGGTAGTGCGTAAGTCTCATGAGATCTAATGGTTTTATAAGGGGAAACTCCTTTCACTTGATTTTTTTTTTTTATTCTCTCTTGTCTAACACCATGTAAGATGTACCTTTTGTTTTCTGCCATGATTGTGAGGCCTCCCCAGCCACGTGGAACTGTGAGTCCATTAAACCCCTTTTTCTTTGTAAATTACCTTGTAAATTACCCTGTCTCGGGTATGTCTTTACCAGCAGTATGAAAATGAACTAATATAGATGAGGAGCTGGAGAGGGGAAGGAGTGGGAAGATGATCTTCCCCTGGAGTTCGGCTGTCCCATGACCAATCTCCTTCCTGACCATCCCCAGCCAAACTCCCCTCGACACTCAGATGCTTCCCCTCTTCTCTCCTCTGCTGCGCCATTCTGCTGCTCTGCCACTCTTCTGCTCGTGGAGCCTGGGGTTTGGGGTTTATATGGGCACAGAAGAGGGGAACATAGTGGGCCAAAAGGCAACATTTGGGTGCAAAAACAGCCTGTTCACATTTAGGGCTGTGGAGCCCTCGCCAGGGACCCCACCCTTCTGCCGCCTGTCCATATCAGTTATACTAGTTTTGTGAAATTAGTGTGGAGTGTTTCTTTTATTTATTCTCCAACATTGTATATAAAACTGAAATTATCTATCGAGTGTTTGGTAGTGTTCAGCTATAAAACCTTTTAGATCTGTTATAGTTATCTTTGACTAGAGCTTTAGACATTTCCCACAAGTTTTTATAAGTAGATGTACATTAAGTTCTAAGTATTTTCTAGTTTCCAGCATATTTCTTTTTTGACCCATGCATTATTTTTGTTTCAAAATATATAGGTTTTATTAAAGTTATTTTGATAATTTCCAATGAAATTGCATTATAATCTGAGGGTATCGTTGGTCTGATTCTTTGAAATTATATGAGACTAATTCTTTGAAATTATGTGAGGCTTGCTTTAAGGCTTATTAGGAACATGGACAATTTTTCATGTGTGCTTGGCAAAAAAATGTATTTTCCAGGTGTTGGATCCAGTGTGTAAATTGCAGTGTTCACATAATTCTGTTATCTTTTTGTCTGCTTGTCTCAATCATTGATAAATATATGACATAGCCTATAGATGGTAGCATTGTCAAATGTCTCCTTGAAGCCCTGATAACTTTTGCTATATAGATACATTTCTTTAAGAGACAGGGTCTTAGTCTGTTGCTGAGGCTGGGGTGCAGTGGCGTGATTGTGGTGCACTGCAGCCTTGAACTCCTGAGCTCAAGTGATCTCTCCTCAGCCTCCCAAGTAGCTAGGACTACAGGCACGTGCCATCACACCCAGCTAATTAAAAAAAAAAAAATCTTTCTTTTGTAGAGACGGGTTCTTGCTTGGTTGCCCAGGTTGGTCCTTAACTGCTAGGCTCAAGCAGGCCTCCCTCTCCGGCCTCCCAGAGTGCTAGGACTACAGGTATGAGTCACTGTGCCTGGCCTGGCTTTAAAGTTTTTGTTGTTGTTGTTTGCTACTATTATAGACGTGCCAGCTGTCTTTTGGTTAGAATTTATTTGTTTTATCTTTTTCCATCCTATATCTCACCTAGGGGAGACAAGACCCATGGGCTTGTATGTTCATTTTCTCATTTCTTTTGTGGCTTAGCTGACAGTTGGCCTGGCAGGTCTCAGCTGAAAGTAAAAACAGGCTGATACCAGCCAGTGGGCTCCAGTGACCCCTTTCTTCTTAAAGAAGTCACTTCCTTCTAAATCAGGAGATTTCCATTAGGACATAATTGCCTAGATGTATGGGGAATGGATTCCTTTCTAAGAGAGCACTAGTGTTTGACAGATCATGAGTGATTTGCTATTTCTCTGCTTAAGTTTTCTCCAGTAAACCTTAGACTTTATACTTATGTGGCCCTTCTGTTATTTGTGTTTGTGTTGGCCTGACAGCTTTAACTTTTTTTGTATTCTTATGTTTTAGGTTTATCTGTCTTGTAAATAGTGCATATAGCTGGAGATTTGTTTTTTCTGTCTTTTGTCCATTTATATTTATTGTGGCTACTTATGTATTATGATTTGTCTTAGTCTATGTAGTGTTGCTATTACAGAATACCCCAGACTGGGTAATTTATAAAGAAAATAAAATTGGCAGGGGAACTGGCTCACTCCTGTAATCCCAGGAATTTGCGAGGCCGAGGCGGGTAGATCCTTTGAATTCAGGAGTTAGAGACCAGCCTGGGCAACATGGTGAAACCTCATCTCTCCAAAAAATACAAAAATTAGCTGGGCACGGTGGCGTGTGTGCCTGTGGTCCTAGCTACTTGGGAGGCTGAGGTGGGAGGATGGCTTGAGTTCAGGAGGTGGAGGTTGCAGTGAGCTAAGATCGTGTCACTGTGCTCTAGCCTGGGTGACAGAGTGAGACCCTGTCTCCAAAAACAACGGAAAAAAAAGGCTGGGCGCCGTGGCTCACATGTGTAATCCCAGCACTTTGGGAGGCCGAGGTGGGTGGATCACCTGAGGTCAGGAGTTCGAGACCAGCCTGGCCAACATGGTGAAACCCCATCTCTTCTAAAATTAGCCAGGCTTGGTGGCAGGTGCCTGTAATCCCAGCTACTCAGGAGGCTGAGGCAGGAGAATCACTTGAACCCAGGAAGTGGAGGTTGCGGTGAGCTGAGATTGCGCCACTGCACTCTAGCCCGGGTAACAAGAGCAAGACTGTATCTCAAAAAAAAAGAGGAAAGAAAAAGAAAAGAAAAGGATGTCTTATAGTTCTGGAGGCTTGGATGTCCAAGGTCCAGGGGTCCACATCTGGCAAGGGCTTGTTATGAGGTAGACAGAAAGGCAAGAGACCATGAGAGAAATGTAAGGGAAGGGGACTAAATTAATTCTTTTTTTCAGGAACCCACTTCCCCAGTAACTAAACCACTCTAGCAATAATGGCATTAATCCATTTATGAGGGCAGAGCTCTCATAACCTGGTTACCTTTTATAGGTCCCAGCTCTCAACACTGTTGCATTGGCAATTAAGTTTTCAACACATGAACTTTGGGGAACATTTTCAAACCATAGCAGGATTAATTTCCATGTAATTTTTTGCTTCCTATGTGTTCTGTTTTGTTGTTATTTTTTCCTTTCTTGCCTTTTTTTGCATTGATTTTTTTGGTTACTTTTTTCTTCTTTATCGGTCTGTGTTAATTTGAATGTTATACATCATATATTTTTGGGAGGGGGGCCACCATACAAATTTTAACCTGCTGCCATGGTCCGAAAGTTTGTCTCTCCCCCCACCCAATTCATATGCTGAAATCCTAACCCCAAGGTGATGGCATATAGTATTAGGAGGTAGGACCTTTGAGAGGGCACATGAATTGGGTTCATGCCCTTATGGTGAAAAGATGGTTGTCTGTGAACCAGAAAGTGGGCATTCGTCAGACACCGAATATACTGGAGCTTTGATCTTACACTTTCCAGCCTCCAGGACTGTGGGAAGTAAATTTCTGTTTATAAGTTACCTAATTTATGGTATTTTGTTATAGCAGCATGGACAGACTAAGAAGCACGCATATTACTCTTAAAGTCGAAAGTTACTTTGGGTCAAGACAGAACCTGTAACTCCATTTACCTTTTCTCAATTTTTATGCTGTTGTCTAGAGATTTAGTTCTGTTTTGATTTCTTGTAATCCCATAATTTACACTCTTGTAACTCTGCCTAGACATTATTATTGCTTTATGCAGTTAATATGCTTGAAATTACCCATATATTTATCATTTTCTTTACTTAATATTTATTTTTACAGCTTCATCAGTTCATGTTTGTGTTTTTCTGAGTGTTTATTTCATTTGAGTTCTCAAAGCATAGTTTTATTATCTTTTTGTGGTATAGAATTCTAAAAGGACAGTTAATTTCTCCCAAAACTACTGAAATGATAATATTTTACTCTTGTAATGTCTGCTTTGTTTTACATTATGATTTTGCTGTAGGCTTTTCAAGTTTCGTTATTTGCTTGATCCTCAGTTGTAAGAGGATGGTAGTGATGGCTGCACAACAATGTGAATGTACCTAATGCCACTAAACTGTACACTTAAAAATTGTTTAAATGATAAATTTTATGTAATATGTTTGTTACCACAATTAATAAGTAAAACAAAGTTTAAGCTGGTTAAAGTGGCAGCGTTACTTGTATGAAAAGCACCTTGATTTATTAATCCAGCCATTCTGCATCCTGAACCCAGAATGGTCCGCCTGAAATATCAAACTGATAACTCTCCATCCAGTGATTTCCTCCAGCATCACTATTAAGTCCAAACTCCGTGGCATGACATATAAGAAAGACATTCCAGGTTCTGGCCTTGACTTACCTTTACCTTTAATGCTGTCCCTCCCCAATACCTCCCCAATACTTTATTATAACCTCACTGAGATCTTGGTTAATGTATAGTCAGATTTGTTATACTCAGCAACTAGCAGAATCCCCATATTGGCTTTCTTAAAAGAGCATTTGTGGTACAAAAAGCCAGGTGCATGACTTTTGAGCAATCCCTCTGTAACCAAATAGAAAGCCGAAAGCAATACCAGAGCACGTTTTTTCTGGTAATATAGCAAATCAGACATTCAGAGAAATCACTCCCTGTGCAGTCCATCTAAAAATGTTGGATTAAGTGTTTTTAAAAATATACGGCTAAATCAATACAAGATTTTAAAAATTACCTAGAAACCAGAAAGGACAAGGATCTTCAAATCCACAAGAGTATATGTTAGTACTGGAGCTAATGTTGTTGAAACGGGACAGTTCCCTGAACCTCCTTGCAGAACGTGGGACAAGGGCAGGTGTGGCTTGTCTCTTTGGCTGGGGTTTGGGGTTTATAAGGGTACAGGATGGAGGGTGTGGCAGGCCAAAAGGCAGCATTTGGGTACGGAAACAGGAATACCTGTTCCCATTTAGGGCTGTGGGTTTTCAGGCTTGAGGGTGGGGCCTTTGTCAGGGAACTGCCCTCTTCTATCTAGTATTTTCCTGCCTCCTGTCCATATTATTTTCCCTATGGCCATTGCTTTGGGTACGTATTTTCCCGTCCTCATGTTGATCTCATTCTGGTGATCTCTCACTGAAGGAGAGACTGTCAGATTACTTTAGTCTCTCTCACTTAACTTTTTATTGCTGGCAGCTTCTTGTTTCTGAGTCTAGTCCTGAAAGTCAGATGGATGTACACATTCCTGGTTCACTCAATTCCCAGTGGCTAACAGGCACTCATCATATGTGAGTCTGCTGGGTGGAAATTGCATCTTCCGAGACTCAGACTTTAAAAATTAAGGTCTGTGAGTGAGTTGAAGAATTAGGAGCAGTTTACAGTTCTTTGAACTTGAAATTCAACCTTCTTTCTTTGCTCTGCTTAGAGTTTTTCCTGTCTGGTACCCTGTTTTACAGAGTCCTCCTTGGGCAGTTACACACCATTCAAACCATTGCCCTCCTGACTCCTCCCTCCCTCCCCTTTTCCCTATCAAGAGCTGTGATCTCCGAATGGAAGTGGAAGACGATCTTGTCAGAAGGAAGCGAGGAAATCTAGTCCTGTAATACTTTGGGGTCTCCATTAAGTGGGATGTCTGGCAGTCTTTTTTTCTGGTAGATATAGCTCTTGTATTTTAGAATTAAGCTCAGGCAGTGGGGATGGACAAAGTATTTTCCACATCTTCTTTGTGGTTCATGCTCCTGTTATTGCTCGTTTGCTCACTTAGCCATTTATTCATTCCTTTGATAGGATTTCCGAGTACAGAAATACACTCTTGGTCGATTGTACTTCTTGGTCAATACCCATTGGTGATGCAGTTCATGGAAGTTTGACTCAGACTTTGGGATATGGTCTCTCATTTTTAGTTGATAGAGCTATTGCCAATTTTTTTTAGTGTGTTTCTTTACGTACATTTTGTTGTAAAACAGCTGGCTCTCTTGTTTACTCAGCAATCTGAAGCAAGTCATTAGACAGCTAGCAGTACTTTTTGACTAGACTAGAATGTGAGTAACATTTTGCATGTTGAGGCATGGTTGATGCTGGTTTTATACAGGACTTAGCACTTTGCTTTGTGCCCATTGACATTGTGAGAGGTGGTAGAGAAATAGGATAAAGAGGCAGGAAGTAGATTGGTTAATTCCTTGAATTTGGAGAAAGTGCCTCATCTAATTTTGTTTGTCTAGGGCCTACCACAGTGCCTGTCCAATTTTGGGCCCTCAAAAGATGTTGGTCGAATGAATTAAATAGTGAACAAACAAATGACTGAGTGTTAGAAGAAGTTTGTTCTTAAATGGGGAGGAAGTAATAAGCCTTCTGATGATGCGGTTAGGCTACATTGAAAGTCAAATAATTTTTAGTTGGCAGTTTAGGGAGTGATTCTTTTTGGATGTTGAATGTGATAGTTCCTATTTTGTGTAAACATTAAAATGAGCGAGCAAATAGAGTACTTTTAAAGACCCACACTGAATAATGTTTTATTTATTTTTAAATTTATTCTTGGTCCCCAGTGCTCTAGACAGTTGAAAAGGTGTGACCTCACATCCCATGACTTAATTCTCCCTTAGGACATTATTTAGATGTGTTTGTCTCACCTAAGATATTTGTTTTATGTAGGGAGATGCTTTTTGTTAGAGTTGTCTGAAGTCTTTTGCAAGGTGTATTTTCATATTCAAAATGCAACACCAAATGAAGTTGCTTCAGAAATTCTTCTTGTACGGTAGTGTTATTTACACCCAAATCAAAATAGTTTGTTTGTGGCAGTTATGTAGTTGTGTTTGTAACTTTCCTAAAACATATAAATGTGTCATTGTGTCATTAATTTAGATGACTCAGGATAACGCTAAAGGCTGTACATTGCCTTCTTTGTCAGTGATTGAGACCCAAATGATAAATTCTTAGTGCAGTTTGTTTCTAAGCTCTCAAAAAAGCAGTAACCTTATATTCTAAACCTTAGCTTCTAAGGATGCTAGTTAGCATCCTTCTTTAGGAAAAAAACTATGGTTTTCACATGTATAGCATTAAAAAAAAAACTGCTTGAAATTAAGATGTTTTCTGACTGAAGTGAATGACACATTAGGTGATCATACCCATTTACAGAGGAGTTACAACACATTTTTATTCTTCACTGTCATTGTTCACACTGAAGAAAAGGGCAGTATTCTGAGAGTTCTCAGGTGAAGTCTGACACTCCCAGACCTAGGGGAATGTCTTTAACCTAGAGAGTGCTGCTGAGTGGTTAATGTTGAAAAAGAAGTCCCTTTCTTGTAATGTCTTGATTCTCAACCAAGGGCAGTTTTGTCCCCTAAGAGACATTTTGCAATGTCTGCAGGCATTTTTGGTTGTCACAGCTGGGGGATAGGAAGGCACTTAGTGGGTTAAAGCCAGGGATGCTGCTAAACATGATACAGTGCTAGGGACAGCCTCCTACAACAAAGAATTATCTGATCCCGAATGCTTAGAGTGGAGAGATTGAGAAACCTTGGTCTAACTTAATATGAAATTTTTCCTCCCTAAATTAGTAGATTGAGGGGAGACTTTGTTATTCTGTTCTGTTTTTCATATTGTGAATAAGAAGCAGTAGAGAAAAAAAGCAGTCATTTCTTAACACTGCTAGGCTGCCCTTCTTGATTCTGAAAACCATAGGGCATTCAATTAAAAAGAAGACAAACACAAATCCTTAAATCCATCAACAGCAAAACCAAAACCTTCCCTGACTATTCTCTAGTAGATACTTTGAGGCTCAGATTTATTTACAAAGTAATGGAGGAGAATAAAATTGTTTGATTCTGTTTTCCCAAGTGAGGCCATCTGTGTTCAGTGAGGGAAATAGGATCTGACAAGAGGGGAGGTTCTGTTCTAAAATTGTCTTAGGTGAAGTTGTTAGTTTTCAAGATGACTTTGTCATATGGATATGGGAAGTTATTCTGTAGAGACAGTACTGTTATCCTTCAGTATCCCTAGAGGATTGGTTCCAGGACTTCCTGCTGATACCCAAATCCACAGATGCTCAAGTGCCTTTTCTTAAATGATATAGTATTTGCATATAGCCTGTGTACATCCTTCCATATACTTTGTCCCTAAATTACTCAGAATATCTAACTCTGTGTAAATAGTTATATTTTAAATTTTGGGCTGGGCGCGGTGGCTCATGCTTGTAATCCCAACACTTTGGGAGGCCAAGGTGAGTGGATCACTTGAGGCCAGGAGTTCGAGACCAGCCTGGCCAACATGGTGAAACCCCATCTCTACTAAAAAATACAAAACTAGCCAGGCTTGGTGGCGGGTGCCTGTAATCCCAGCTACTCGGGAGGCTGAGGCAGGAGGATTGCTTGAACCTGGAGGCAGAGATTGCAGTGAGCCAAGATTGCGCCACCGTAACCCAGCCTGGGTGACAGATTGAAGCTCTGTCTCAAAAAAAAAAAAAAAAAAAAAAAAGAAAAAAGAAAATTTGTATTATTTTTAATTGTAATATTTTTTAATTTTTTGAATATTTTTGATTCATAGTAGGATTGCAGGACCTATGGATGTGGTGGGCCCACTCTATTCTAGAAAATTAGTAATTCCAGATTATGTAATGCTTGCCATGCTAGCAGCATTTACTATTATAGTAACAGCAGTGATTCCAGACAGTTCCTGGTAGTAGATGTCTTACATGCTAATGATGAGTACCTGGCAGTTGAGATTATCAAATGAAGCCTCTGGCCTGCTCTCCATGGCAGACAGAGCCAACCATTAAAAGTCATCCAGTCGTGGGAATAAACTAGACTGCCCCTTCCCCCAGTTCTCTTTCACCTAGGATTTCCTGTATCGTGTTTAAGGATTTCATGTTTGAAATCCACGTCTCATTTGGAAAAAGCTTTTCCTGCCTTTAATTTAGTATACAGTAAAATAAGAAAATGATCGAAATTATGAGGATCAAGAAAAAATAAAATGAATTAAATAAAAAGTTTCAGTTTGGCTCCTGTTGAACCCTATACAGTGAAGTTCTCTGGAGCCCTTTGCATTCCTCCAGAGTCCTCCCTGGCTTGATGCTCTAGAATTGATTTGTAGCTCACCAACTTCCTAAGTATTTTAGATGTGCTGTTTTGGCTAAAAGTAGTATCATTTAAATTCTCAGTTGGCTGAAAGCATCTATAAGGTTATATTGGATAAGTTTTATTAACTCATATAATTTCCCTTTTTAATGGATGTTACATATGTGTATGATGTGACATTACGTTTAAGGGACAAATGAAAAGATTAGGAGTATTAAATTAGAGGACGCTTTTTTTAAGTATTTTAATTTAAAAAATATTTTTGTAGGTATATAGTAAGTGTATATATTTAGGACAGACTTGCTCTCTCTCTCTCGCTCTCTCTCTCTCTCTCTCCCCCTCTCTTTTTTTTTTTTGAGACGGAGTTTTGGTCTTGTTCCCGAGGCTGGAGTGCCATGGTGTGATCTGCAACCTCTGCCTCCCGGGTTCAAGTGATTCTCTTGCCTCAGCCTTCCGAGTAGCTGGGATTACAGGCATGCGCCATCATGCCTGGCTAATTTTGTATTTTTAGTAGAGACAGGGTTTCTCCATGTTGGTCAGGCTGGCCTCAAACTTTCAACCTCAGGTGATCCGCCTGCCTCTGCTTCCCAAAGTACTGGGATTACAGGCGTGAGCCACGGCGCCCAGCCAGGACAGGCTCTCTTCAAAGTGAGGTTGCTGCCACCACTTTGAATATACAATGGTATATTCTTCTGTATATACCATTGTAAAAGCTGCATGGTTCTGAGGGTGTTTCTAAGCTTAGCCAGCAGAAGTGGAGTGGAAATACGAGTTGAAGGAGAAAAAAGAACAATGTAAAGTATCTTGCTGTTAGAAAAGAACTTGTTCGTGTATTTAAAAAATTTTTTTTTTTTTTTTTTATTGTACTTTAAGTTCTGGAGTACATGTGCAGAACATGCAGGTTTGTTACATAGGTATACACGGGCCATGGTGGTTTGCTGCACCCATCAACCCGTCATCTACATTAGGTATTTCTCCTAATGCTATTCCTCCCCTAGCCCTCCACCCCCGACAGGCCCTGGTATGTGATGTTCGCCTCCCTATGTCCATGTGTTCTCATTGTTCAACTCCCATTTTTGAGTGAGAACATGTGGTGTTTGATTTTCTGTTCTTGTTTTGTGTGCTGAGAATAATGGTTTCCAGCTTCACCCATGTCCCTGCAAAGGACATGAACTCATTCTTTTTTATGGCTGCATAGTATTCCATGGTGTATATGTGCCACATTTTCTTTATCCAGTCTATCATTGATGGCCATTTGGGTTGGTTCCAAGTCTTTGCTATTGTGAACAGTGCTGCAATAAACATATGTGTGCATATGTCTTTATAGTAGCATGATTTATAATCCTTTGGGTGTATACCCAGTAATGGGATTGTTGGGGTCAAATGATATTTCTGTTTCTAGATCCTTAAGGAATCACCACACTGACTTCCACAATGGCTGAACTAATTTACACTTCCACCAACAGTGTTAAAAACCTTCCTATTTCTCCACATCCTCTCCAGCATCTGTTGTTTCCTGACTTGTTAATGATCACCATTCTAACTGGCGTGAGAAGGTATCTGATTGTGGTTTTGATTTGCATTTCTCTAATGACCAGTGATGATGAGCTTTTTTTCATATGTTTGTTGGGTGCATACATGTCTTCTTTTGAGAAGTGTCAGTTCATATCCTTTGTCCACTTTTTGATGGGGTTGTTTTTTGCTTGTAAATTTGTTTAAATTCTTTCTAGATTCTGGATATTAGCCCTTTGTCAGATGGATAGATCACAAAAATTTTCTCTCATTCTGTAGGTTGCCTGTTCACTCTGATGATAGTTTCTTTTGCTGTGCAGAAGCTCTTTAGCTTAATTAGATCCCATTTGTCAATTCTGGCTTTTGTTGCCATTGCTTTTAGTGTTTTAGTCATGAAGTCTTTGCCTAAGCCTATGTCCTGAATGGTATTGCCTAAGTTTTCTTCTAGGATTTTTATGAGTTTAGGTCTTTAATCCATCTTGAGTTAATTTTTGTATAAGGTGTAAGGGAGCGGTCCAGTTTCAGTTTTCTGCATATGGCTAGCCAGTTTTCCCAACAGCATTTATTAAACAGGGATTCTTTTCCCCATTGCTTGTTTTTGTCAGGTTTGTTAAAGATCAGATGGTTATAGATATGTGGTATTATTTCTGAGGTCTCTGTTCTGTTCCATTGGTATATATATTTGTTTTGGTACCAGTACCATGCTGTTTTGATTACTGTAGTCTTGTAGTATAGTTTGAAGTCAGGTAGTGTGATGCCTCCAGCTTTATTCTTTTTGCTTATGATTGTCTTGGCTATACGGGCTCTGTTTTGGTTCTATATGAAATTTAAAGTAGTTTTTTCTAATTCTGTGAAGAGAGTCAATGGTAGCTTGATGGGGATAGCATTGAATCTATACATTACTTTGGGCAGTATGGCCATTTTCATGATATTGATTCTTCCTATCCATGAGCATGGAATGTTTTTCCATTTGTTTGTGTCCTTTCTTATTTCCTTGAGCACTGGTTTGTAGTTCTCCTTGAAGAGGTCTTTGACGTCCCTTGTAAGTTGGATTCCTAGATATTTTATTCTCTTTCTAGCAATTGTGAATGGGAGTTCACTCATGAGTTGGCTCTCTGTCAATTATTTGTTGATAGGAATGCTTGTGATTTTTACACATTGATTTTGTATCCTGAGACTGCTGACGTTGCTTATCAGCTTAGGGAGATTTTGGGCTGAGACGACGGGGTTTTCTAAATATACAATCATATCATCTGCAAACAGAGGCAATTTGACTTCCTCTCCTCCTACTTGAATACACTTTATTTCTTTCTCTTGCCTGATTGCCCTGGCCAGGACTTCTAACACTATGTTGAATAGGAGTAGTGAGAGAGGGCATCCCTGTCTTATGCTGGTTTTCAAAGGGAATGCTTCCAGTTTTTGTCTGTTCAGTATGATATTGGCTGTGGGTTTGTCATAAGTAGCTCTTATTATTTTGAGATACGTTCCATTAATACCTAGTTTATTGAGAGCTTTTAGCATGGAGGGCTGTTGAATTTTATCAAAGGCCTTTTCTGCATCTATTGAGATAATCATGTGGTTTTTGTCATTGACTCTGTTTATATGATGGATTAAGTTTATTGATTTGTATGTGTTGAACCAGGCTTGCATCCCAGGGATGAAGCCGATTTGATTGTGGTGGACTTTTTGATGTGCTGTTGGATTCAGTTTGCCAGTATCTTATTATTTTTGCATCAATATTAATCAGGACTATTAGCCTGAAATTTTCTTTTTTTGTTGTATTTCTGCCAGGTTTTGGTGTCAGGATGATGCTGGCCTCATAAAATGAGTTAGGGAGGAGCCCCTCTTTTTCTGTTGTTTGGAATAGTTTCAGAAGGAATGGTACCAGCTCCTCTGGTAGAATTGTACCTCTGGTAGAATTTGGCTGTGAAACTGTCTGGTCCTGGACTTTTTTTGGTTGGTAGGCTATTAATTACTGCCTCAATTTCAGAACTTGTTACTGGTCTATTCAGGGATTCAACTTCTTCCTGAATTAGACTTGGGAAGGTGTATGTGTCCAGGAATTTTTCCATTTCTTCTAGATTTTCTAGTTTATTTGCGTAGAGGTGTTTATAGTATTCTGTGATGTTAGTTTGTATTGCTGTGGGATCATAAAAGGTGATATCCCCTTTATCATTTTTTATTGCGTCTATTTGATTCTTCTCTCTTTTCTTCTTTATTAGTCTGGCTAGTGGTCTATTTATTTTGTTAATCTTTTCAAAAAGCCAGCTCCTGGATTCATTGATTTTTTGAAGGGTTTTTTTGTGTCTCTATCTCCTTCATTTCTGCTCTGATCTTAGTTATTTCTTGTCTTCTGCTAGCTTTTGAATGTGTTTGCTCTTGCTTCTCTAGTTCTTTTAATTATGATGTTAGGGTGTCAATTTTAGAACTTTCCCACTTGTTGGCATTTAATGCTATAAATTTCCCTCTACATACTGCTTTAGATGTGTCCCAGGGATTCTAGTACCTTTTGTCTTTGTTCTCATTGGTTTCAAAGAACTTATTTATCTCTGCCTTAATTTCGTTATTTACCCAGTATTCATTCAGGAGCAGGTTGTTCAGTGTCCATGTAATTGTGCAGTTTTGAGTGAGTTTCTTAATCCCAAGCTCTAATTTGATTTTTCTGTGGTCGGAGAGACTGTTTGCCATTATTTCTGTTCTTTTGTGTTTGCTGAGGAGTGTTTTACTTCCAGTTATGTGGTCAGTTTTAGAGTAACTGTGATGTGGTGCTGAGAAGAATGCATATTCTATTGATTTGGGGTGGAGTGTTCTGTAGATGTTTATTAGGTCCACTTGGTCCAGAGCCAAGTTCAAGTCCTGAATATCCTTGTTAATTTTCTGTCTCGTTGATTTATCTAATATTGACATTGGGGTGTTAAAGTCTCCCACTATTATTGTGTGGGAGTCTAAGTCTCTTTGTAGGTCTCTAAGAACTTGCTTTATGAATCTAGGTGCTCTGGTATTAGGTGCATACATATTTAGGATAGTTAGCTCTTCTTGTTGCATTGATCCCTTTACGATCATGTTATGCCCTTTTTGTCTCTTTTGATCTTTGTTGGTTTAAAGTCTGTTTTATCAGAGACTACAATTGCAAACCCTGCCTTTTTTTTATTTTTTATTTTTTTTTATTTTTATTTTTTTTTTGCTTTCCATTTGCTTGGTAAATATTTTTCCATCCCTTTATTTTGAGCTTGTATGTGTCTTTGCACATGAGATGGGTCTCCTGAATACAACACACCAATGGATCTTGACTCTTTATCCAATTTGCCAGTCTGTGTCTTTTAATTGGGGGCATTTAGCCATTTACATTTCAGGTTAATAATGTTATGTGTGAATTTGATCCTGCTGTTACTATACTAGCTGGTTATTTTTCCTGTTAGTTGATGCAGTTTCTTCTTAGTGTTGATGGTATTTACGGTTCGGTATGTTTTTGCAGTGGCTGGTACCTGTTGTTCCTTTCATTCCTTTTAGTGCTTCCTTCAGGAGTTCTTGTAAGGCAGGCCTGGTGGTGACAAAATCTCTCAGCATTTGCTTGTCTGTGAAAGATTTTATTTCTCCTTTGCTTTATGAAGCTTGGTTTGGCTGGATATGAAATTGTGTTGAAACTTCTTTTCTTTAAGAATGTTGAATATTGGCCCCCACTCTCTTCTGGCTTGTAGAGTTTCTGCAGAGAGATCCACTGTTAGTTTGATGGGCTTCCCTTTGTGGGTAACCCAGCCTTTCTCTCTGCCTGCCCTTAACATTTTTTCCTTCATTTCAACCTTGGTGAATCTGGCGATTATGTGTCTTGGGGTTGCTCTTCTCACGGAGTATCTTTGTGGTGTTCTCTGTATTTCCTGAATTTGAATGTTGGCCTGTCTTGCTAGGTTGGGGAAGTTCTCCTGGATAATATCCTAAAGAGTGTTTTCCAACTTGGTTCCATTCTCCCTGTCACTTTCGGGTACACCAATCAAATGTAGGTTTGGTTTTTTCACATAGTCCCATATTTCTTGGAGGCTTTGTTCATTCCTTTTGATTTTTTTTTTAATCTTGTCTTTATTCTTTATTTCAGTAGGTTGATTTTTAATTTCTGATACCCTTTCTTCCACTTGATTAATTCGGCTATTGATACTTGTGTATGCTTCAGGAAGTTCTCGTGCTGTGTTTTTCAGCTCCATCATTTATGTTCTTCTCTAAACTGGTAATTCTAGTTAGCAATTCATCTAACCTTTTTTTCCAAGGTTCTTAGCGTCCTTGCATTGGGTTAAAACATGCTCCTTTAGCTCAGAGGAGTTTGTTATTACCCACCTCTGAAGCCTACTTCTTTCAATTCGTCAAACTCAATCTCCATCCAGTTTTGTTCCCTTGCTGCTGGGGAGTTATGATCCTTTGGAGGATAAGAGGCATTCTGGTTTTTGGAATTTTCAGTGTTTTTGTGCGGTTTCTCCCTATCTTTGTGGATTTATCTACCTTTGGTCTTTGTTGTTGGTGACCTTTGAATGGGATGTCTGAGTGAACGTCGTTTTGTTGATGTTGATGCTACTCCTTTCTGTTTGTTAGTTTTCCTTCTAACAGGCCCCTTTGCTGCAGGTCTGCTGAAGTTTGCTGGAGGTCCAGTCGAGACCCTGTTTGCCTAGGTATCATCAGTGGAGGCTGCAGAACAGCAAAGATTGTTGCCTGTTCCTTCCTTTGTCCCAGAGGGGCACCCACCAGATGACAGTCAGAGCTTTCCTGTATGAGGTGTCCGTCGGCCCCTGCTGGGAGGTGTCTCCCAGTCAGGAGACACAGGTGTCGGGGACCCACTTGAGGAGGCAATCTGACCCTTAGCAGAGTTTGAACGCTGTGCTGGGAGATGTGCTGCTTTCTTCAGAGCTGGCAGTCAGGGAGGGATGTTTAAGTCTGGTGAAGCTGCATCCACAGCTGCCCCTTCCCCCTAGGTGCTCTGTCCCTAGGAGATGGGAGTTTTATCTATAAGCCCCTGACTGGGGCTGCTGCCTTTTTTTTCAGAGATGCCCTGCACAGAGAGGAGGAATCTAGAGAGGCAGTCTGGCTACAGCGGCTTTGCTGAGCTGTGGAGGGCTGTGCCCAGTTGGAACTTTCCCGGCATCTTTGTTTACACCTTGAGGGCAAAACAGCCCACTCAAGCCTCAGTAATGGCAGATGCCCCTCCCCCCACCAAACTCCAGCATCGCAGGTCAGCTTCAGACTGCTATGCTAGCAGCGAGAATTTCAAGCCAGTGGATCTTAGCTTGCTGAGCTCCATGGGGGTGGGATCCACTGAGCTAAACCACTTGGCTCCCTGGCTTCAGGCCCCTTTCCAGGGAAGTGAATGGTTCTGTTTTGCTGGTGTTCCAGATGCCAGTGGGGTATGAAAAAAACCTCTGCAGCTAGCTCAGTGTCTGCCCAAATGGTGGCCCGTTTTGTGCCTGAAACCCAGGGCCCTGGCAGCGTAGGCACCAGGGGGAATCTCCTGGTCTGCGGGTTGCGAAGACTATGGGAAAAGTATAATATCTGGGCGAGAGTGCACTGTTCCTCATGGCACAGTCCCTCACTGCTTCCCTTGGCCAGGGGAGGGAGTTCCCTGACCCCTTGCGCCTCCTAGGTGAGGCGACGCCCCACCCTGTTTCTGCTCGCCCTCCTTTGGCTGCACCCACTGTCTAACCAGTCCCAATGAGATGAGGTGGGTTCCTCAGTTGGAAATTCAGAAATCTCCCGCCTTCTGTGTTGATCTCACTGGGAGCTGCAGATGGAGCTGTTCCTATTCCGTAACCCCTCTTCGTGTATTTTTAAAATGGTTAATGGTGAGTGTTAAAATGTTACGGTGTTTAGATTTCGTTGAATAAAGTTAAATGAAAGATATAATGATTTTGTTTCAACGTGTAAATATTTATAATATGCTAGAAACTATGTCCTTTATAATTTTCAATGGAAAGTTTTAGATGTGAACTTAAAAAGTGCAAGAGGGTGCACAATTTTCTCAAAAAAATTCAGAGGTGTGTGAGTGTTTTGATTTTTGCCTGTAACCCAAACTAAAAAATAGATTTATTATAACCCAGCACAGGCACCCAAATGCAAAAGTTTATAAAACATTAGTTATAAATTAGTTACCTTGTATGATGCTCTCAATCTTTTTGCCTTCTCTCCCTCTTCCCCTACTTTTTTTTTTTTTTTCTTCCTATTTCATTCCATTAAAAAAAAAAAAAAGTCTGGTCTTGACCTGCTAAATTGTTTACTTCCCCTCAAGGGTTGCGACTTGCAGTTTGAAGAAAACACCTAAATCTAAGATACAGTTTTTTCTTTCTTTTTTTTTCTTTGTTTTTGTTTCATTTTTTAAAAGTCTGAGCATAAATAAGAGAGGTGGAAGTAAAATTTATGTTAATGCTTCAGTTTAATTAATTAGTTTCCAAGCTGTTCTGTGGAGCTGAAAAGTGACATCAGTTTAAACGTCTTCCCTTGCTTATCCTCTCAGGCGTCTGTACCTCTTCCCCATTACACCAATATCAAAAACCTACAAACTGAAAAACCTCGGTGGGATGGAAAAACGGGGAGAGTCTTTATGTAATCCTAATTAGTAGTCTGACTGATACTAAAGGATACATTTTAAAAGAGGATTAAATCTTGTCTCTACCATGAATCTAAAATCTGTTAAATACTGAACTTGTTAATTAAGGAGAGAACTAGTGAGATACTGCAGCTGGTTCAGAAGAGAACTCAAAGCATCATCACACATTGATAGGCAAATAAGGAATGTTAAATTTATAAATGGATGGAAAATTGGTTAGTATCCCTGGGGCGATAACTAATGCATTTTACCAGAAGCATTTTTATGGATAGGAATTACATGCATGACTATCAGTATTCTACAATTGATCTCCTATTCCTACAGAGTTATAAAATAGCCTAGTCAAAACACGCAAAGGTGGGAATAACCTGAATGGGTGAGCTAGCCAGGAAATCTACTGAATTCTAAAGTCTTAAACAATTTTTCCTTCTACTGATTAGATTTAGGCTATTAATTCCTTACCTAGGTCTAAAACACTTTGCAACCTGAAGGCCAAGTCCAGTTTGTAGAGGATTTCTACCATCTACGCAGTATTTGTAAACATCGTGAATTTCTTGCTATTATTTAAAACCTAGATTTTTACATAATAGCTAAATTTCTAGTTTGTCTTGGAAAATCAGATTGAAATGGAATTTACTATTATTTTCTTCTCTTAAGATAAACTTCCCTACTTCCCTTTTCTTATTTATAGTATCATTTTTCCATATCATTTCTGTACATCCCTTCTTTTCTCATTCAAACTTCACTCATCTTAATCCAGTCCCGTTTCAGTACAACTGTCTAACTTGTTGACCCCAGGCTCTCCTCAGTCTCTCCAGCATGCTATTTTACATTTAATCTCTCTTAAATACTTTGCTCAAGACTCCAGACTGCCCAGTAATGTCCAATAAATCCTGTTTTGCCACTCTGAATATGCTGACACTTTCCTGAGACTTCCACCCCTTCAATAATTTATTTCTTCCCTTCTTTTGCAGTCTTGATATCTGTTGCTTATCTACATGTTCCTTCCTCTAGTAAGGTTAATCTCTTTGCTTTCCTCTATACCCACTATGCTTTTTGCTCATGTTGATCCTTCCTACAGGAAAGGCCTTCCTTCTCTTCTTTGTTTATACATATCACATGAAGTTAAACTCCAGGCTACCTAGTCTGCGAAGCCTACCAGAGTTCTAATTCACATTGATCTTTCTGGAATGTTTTATGCTGTCTAGTGGTGTTTTAGGTAGTGTATCCTTATCACTCAAGATTAAAGCTACCAAAAGCATGGCCTACCTTCCTGTATACTATTTTGGTATCTCTGAGGAGAAATTAGTAAACTTGTCTAAATTTTTATATTTGCATAATCATGCGGTTCACTGTACAAAAGGAAGAAGATTAAACATTGTTCAGGATTTTAATTTTTCAGCACTGTGAAATTTACATATTTGTTGTATTTGGAAGAAAATGTGTGTGGGTTTTATGTATTTTTATATATACACACACACTTCATATACATGTATTTACATTATTCTGTCTATAGACAGTGGCTTTATCAATCACACAGGAATTTTAGTCTATTTGATATATTTACATTAACTAGTAGTCTGTTGAAATTCAAAGGAGGTAATCAAATTGAGAAAACCATGTTGCCTAATCCTTTTGTCATGGATAATATTACTTAAAAGGGAAGCCTTGGAGTAATAGGAGAAAAGAAATATATTCTTGGGCTCCCCTACCTCTATTCAGAACAATAGGATCTGCCCTGGTAAGCAATCAGGCAGGCCCTTTTCTACGCAGTCTGTGTGTAACATTAAAAGTCAATACACTGTCCTTTTATTTTTTAGTTTTGTGTGATGCATGGAGAAAAGCAGCATTTTGCTTTTTATATAAAGACCGTGCCTGTAACACAAAGTGGGTTAAGAGACTTGAGACAATTTTCCCAATAATTGTGAACTAAAACTTACATATGACATCTAATTGTGTTAATAATGAATTTATAAAGAACTTTATTGAGTGAGGTATGATCGGTAACACCTATTGAAAGTATACAATTTGATCAGTTTTGATGTGTGCTTATACTGCTGAAACAATCATTACAGTGAAGATAATGAACGTATCCACCACTTCCAAGAGTTCCCTTCTACTCCTTTGTCGTCTCTCCTTCCTTTGCTCCCTCTCTGTCCCTCCCCTCCCCAGGCAACCTCTGATCTGCTTTCTTTCACTGTACATTAGTTTGTATTTTTGAGAAGTGTATATAAATGGAATCATATAGTATGAATTTTATTTTGTTTGGCTGCTTTCCATCAGCTTTTTTTTTTTTTTTTTTTTCAGATTGTTGCATGTTGTAGCATATATCACTATTTTGTTCCCCTTTTACTGCCGAATGGGATGCATATGGCAGTTTTTAAAAATCCATTTACCTGTTATTGGACATTTGGGTTGTTTCCATTTTTTGGTCATTACAGAAAAAGCTATTACGACATTTGTATACAAGTGTAGACATATGTTTTCACTTCCCGAAGGGCTAAGTTATAGGTTGGATATGTTTTTAAGAAACTGCCAAACTGTTGTCCAGAGTGGTTGTACTATATAACCCTTCTAGCACCAGGGTACAGGAGTTCCGGTTGCTCCATATCTTTGCCCTTTGCCAACATTTGGGATGGGGCAAGTGTTTTTTTTTTTTTTTTGTAGATAGGGTCTCAGAGCCCTGTCACCCAGGCTGGAGTGCAGTGGCATGTTCATGGCTCATTGCATCCTTGACATCCTGGTCTCAAGCAATCCTCCCATTTCAGTCTGCTGAGTAGCTGGGACCTCAGGCACATGCCACCACACCTGGCTGATTTTTGTATTTTTTGTAGAGATGGGGTTTTGCCATGTTGCCCAGACTGGTCACAAGCTCCTGGCCTCAAGTGATCTGCCCACCTCAGGCTCCCAAAGTGCTAGGATTACAGGTGTGAGCCCCTATACCCGGCCAGGGCAAGTCTTTTTAATTTTAAATATTTTAATAGGTATATAATGGTATGTCATTGAGATTCTAATTTACTTTTCCTTATTGACTAATGATATTGGTCATTTTCCATGTGGTGGTTTGCTGTTCATGTAGCTTCCTAGGTGAAGTGGCTGTTCATATTTTTTGTCCAGTTTTTATTGAGTTGTTTTTTCATTATTGAGTTTTAAGAGTTCTTTATATATCCTTTATATACATTATTTATCAAATATGTGATTTCCAGGAATTTTCTCCCATTTTGTGGTTTGGACAGGTGAATTAATTAATTAATTAATTAATTAATTTATTTATTTTGAGATGAAGTTTCACTCTTGTTGCCCAGGCTGGAGAGTAATGATGGGGTCTCAGCTCGCTGCAACCTCCGCCTCCCAAGTTCAAGTGATTCTCCTGCCTCTCAGCCTCCTGAGTAGCTGGGATTACAGGCATGCGCCACCACATCCGGCTAATTTTTGTATTATTAGTAGAGAGGGAGTTTCACCTTGTTGGCTAGGCCAGGTCTCTAACTCCTAACCTCAGGTGATCCACCCGCCTTGCCCCACAAAGCGATCCACCCGCCTTGCCCCGCAAAGTGCTGGGATTACAGGCGTCAGCCTGACAGGTGAATTCTTTATCCTCCACCTGTATAGAGGTAGTTCCAGGATCCCTGTGTTTGAGTATTAAGATACATTATGGGTTGGGTTCTAGCTCAGGCGAGTTGCCGCTAGTTAATAATGGATTTTTGAGAATAAAATTTGGTGTGTTTCCTGTTTATAAATGTAAAATTTGCTCATTGTAGACAATTTAAAAAATACTGAAAACTACAGAGAAGGAAATGAGACTGGAGTATGCTTGGGAACTCCAGGCAGAAGTCCAGCTGTCAAGGCCATGCATATCAGAAGCAAGAGTGCTTAGAGCTTACCACATACTAGGCTTGGGGCAGCAGGACTATACAGGTCCCCTCCACTTAAATTACACTTAATTCTGCTAAGGATTGCCTCAGAAATATGACGGGCTGAGGTAGCAGTTTGTTTTCCCTAAATGTAAGTTCAGTGCTATTCCTGCAGTTTTGGACCATTGTCTGGCCTATGCACTTAATACATGTTTATATTATAAAAGTATGAAGTAAATGAAGGTCTTCATAGATGTTATACAGTTAGTAAATGTCTTCACAGCACAGAGCTGAGCAAGGCTTCGGAAAGTAGAGATTGACAAAGACAGAAATGGAATTAATCAAATGTATTTGACTAACATTGAGAAATATGTTAAAGAAAGTCCAACACAGATATCCTAAGTGTTAAGTGTTCCTAGGCTGTGATGCTTTACTGATGAAAAGCATTCAGTTTTGATGCCAATAGGATTTGGTTTAAGATTATGCTCTACTCTACCAGCTGCGTAAACTTGGACCAGTACTTAACCTAGTTTTTTGCTTCGATTCTTTTTTGTTTGTTTGACACAGGGTTTGCTCTGTCGCCCAGGTTGCAGTGCAGTGGCTCACTTTCACCCTTCTGGACTCAAGCAGTCCTCCCACCTCAGCCTCACGATTAGCTGGGACCACAGGCACACACCACCACACCTGGCTAATGTGTGTGTGTGTGTGTGTGTGTGTGTGTTTTGTAGAGACAGGATTTCGTCATGCCCAGGCTGGTCTCAAATTCTTGGGCCCAAGCATTTTGCCTCCCTCAGCCTCCCAAAGTGCTGGGATTACAGGTCTGAGCCACTATGCCTGGTCCTACTTACTTCTTTTACTTATACAATGTGAATAATTGTGTATACCTGTGGGGCTATTGTAAGGATTATAGGAGATAGAGCATACAGTAGTCCTCCCTCTTATCTATGGTTTCGATTTTTACTGTTTCAGTTACTTATGGCAACTGAGTAAAAAAATAGATGAGTACAGTACAATTTTATATATATATATGTATATGTTTGAGATGGAGTCTCGCTCTGTTGCCCTGGCTGGAGTGAAGTGGCACAATCTCTGCTCACTGCAAGCTCTGCCTCCCAGGTTCACACCATTCTCCTGCCTCAGCCTCCCAAGTAACTGGGATTACAGGCACCCGCCACTACGCCCAGCTAATTTTTTATATTTTTAGTAGAGAAGGGATTTCACTGTGTTAGCCAAGATGGTCTCAATCTCTTGACCTTGTGATCCGCCCACCTTGGCCTCCCAAAGTGCTGGGATTACAGGTGTGAGCCACCATGTCCGGCCACAGTACAAGAAGATTTTAAGACAGGGAGTGAGAAGGGGACCATATTCACATAACTTTTATTACTATATATTGTTATAGCTCTATTTTATTATTAGTTATTGCTAATCTCTTACTGTGCCTAATTTATAAATTAAACTTTATCATAGGTTTGTACGTACAGTAAATTCTCGCTTAACATCATGGATGGGTTTTTAGAAACTGACTTTAAGTGAAACAACATATAAGGAAACCAGTTTTACAATAGGCTAATTGATAAAAGCGAGAGTTCATTTCATATGGCATATTTCTGGTCATAAAAACATCACCAACTTCTAAATAAAGATAAAAACTTTTCTAATGTTAAATATTGAAATGAATGTTAGTGATACATACATTTAAGAAATATTAATAAAACAAGATAATTATTTACCCAATTATTCTAGTTAAGTGCTACAGCTGGCCAGAGGCTCTTCTGGCAGCTTAAGCCCTCAAGGCCTCAGGAGGAACCAGCTCTGGACAGGACACCACTCTGTTGCAGGGCACTCACATACCCACCCATACTCACTCAGAGAGGAACCATGTCGACATGCCAGTCCGCCCAGCGGACACAGCTTTGGGATGTGGGAGGAAACTGGAGTACTGGGGAGAAAGCCCACACAGACGTGGGGAGAATGGGCCAGCTCTACACATACATAGACAGTGGCCCCAGCTGGGAATCAAGTTTTTTTTCCTCATCAGTATTAAAATGAAGCAACATTATTTGGGGGACCTTTTGTATAGGAAAAAACATACTGTATATAGGGTTTAGTACTATCGTTGGTTTCAGGTGTCTACTTGGGGTCTTGGAACATGTCCCCCATGGATAAGCTGGGGGGCCTATTGTATACAGTATTTTACATTCCTGCTTACAAACCAATTCTTTTCTGATCTCATTTCTTCCTTGTGTGGGTTTCCCTTTATCTTATTCAGTTACTTTTTTCATTTGATTCCTTGTCTTTTCATCCTCTTCTTTTGCTTTTTCATCTAATCTTGTTTTTTTACCAGTTTCATTAGAGGCCATCTCTCCTTGTCTATAGAGAGTGCCAAACTATTTTCAAACTTTTCTTTTGTATCCATTACTATATCCAGTAAGCTCTTTCTTTAAGGATTTCAGAGGCTGTTCCTTTTCTCTTATTAGAATGTTTTCTTCTTCATATGGCTTGTGTTTTTCTTCTCCATTTTTAATTCCTTTTTTAAAGGTGAAATCTGCCAGATATGTTTTCTAGCAACAAATAGATATTTTCTAGCAACAAATAGTAACCTCACTTATGTTGGGGTTAATATCCTTCTCTGATCTATAGCTCAGGTCAGGCCAACCAGCACAAATCCTAGCATAATTCTCAGTTTCTAGAAGGTTTTCACTAAGATTAAATCTTTACCCTCCCTTCTTGATTTTCTGCTATGGGTGAAATGTATGAAAACTAAAACTTGGAGCACTTGCTGCCACCAGGATTATTCTTTGCTTTCTCTTCTATTTTTTTGGCTTGTAAGGAACTGTCCTCAGAATCCTATGTGTCCTTGAAAGTACCCTTCAGGTTTCTCCCCAGTTGTTTTCTAGAAATTGTTGGCCTACTTTAATATATAACAATGGGAATAGTAGGAAAAGAGGGTTGTGTATGTGTGCTTGTATTTGTGTGCCTGTGAGCATGTGTGTATTGGGGATGGTCACAATAATCTCACCAACACAAGGATCTGCACTGATGGGAATTTAAAGTTGGCTGCAATTTTATAATGGGTACTGATATGGTTTGGTTCTGTGTCCCCACCCAAATCTTACTTTGAATTGTATTAATGCCCGTGTGTCAAGGGCAGGACCAGGTGGAGATAATTGAATCATGGGAGCCGTTTCCCCCATGTTGTTCTCGTGATAGTGATGAGTTCTCATGAGATCTGATGGTTTTATAAGGGGCTTCCCCATTGGCTTGGCACTCATTCTCTATCCTGTCATCCTGTGAAGAGGTGTCTTCCCCTATGATTTTAAGTTTCCTGAGGCCTCCCCAGCCATGCGGAACTGTGAGTCAATTAAATCTCTTTTCTTTATAAATCACTCAGTCGAGGATATTTCTTCATAACAGTGTGAGAATGGACTAATAAAGGTACAGTGCTTGAGTGTCTAAATTAGACCATCAGTAGGGGATGTTTGAAATGTTTTCTTTTTTTCAGGTGGCCTTAGTTTTATGAGGCTTAAGGTAGTTACAGCATGACAAGAAACCTGGACAGTTTTTTTGTTTGTTTGTTTTTTGTTTTTTCTATTACCCAAACCAGTATCTGTTTTATGGTTAGCAAGATCCTTCCAGATTCTTGTGTTATCTGTTGATTTGAGTTTTGTATGTAGGAATTTCCTGGGCTATTTTCTGAATCTTCAGAAATTGAGAGAGGTTGCACTGTGATCTTCAACGGATACCAGAGTTTAAACTGGAAGATCATTTTCTAGCTTTGTCTGCTGACATCTAGAGAAGGTTCATGGTTTTACGTCTGTCCATAGAATTCCTAAAATTAACTTTTGTGATATATTTGTGCTTAATTTTTTGCTAAAAAGGGTAAGAGTTTTACAGTTGCATCCGAATGTGACATTGTGTAATGTTTCTATTTCAGGTAGCAGCAGCAGCAGCAGCAGGAGCAACAGCAGCAATGTTTCACTTCTTCAGAAAGCCTCCAGAATCTAAAAAGCCCTCAGTACCAGAGACAGAAGCAGATGGATTCGTCCTTTTAGGTGAGTCTTTTTATGAAACAAAATAATTAAATTATGTTTTCTTTAAAAAATTACTTGAAAATTATATGATTGATTTTAAATCATTTCTTATAATTTCAGAATTAATTTATGTGTTTAATTTTTAAAAAGTAAAATCTGTAAAGATAAAGGTCATCAATTACTTGGAATAGCGTCATCAAGAGAGATTTTTCTTACATGTTGGTTTGGCTGTGTACTCCAAATTAAATTTGTAAAATCACTTCTTTTTTCCCCTTCTTTTAACTGTGGAAAATCTAAAGTCTTCAAGAATCCTTGATGAATTCAAGTTCTGTCTTATAAATAGTACTAACCTTGTTTCATAAATTAGCATCTGAAATTAAATTAGGCATCTAATAAATATTTGCCGAATGAAGTAGACTTTAAAATCTAAGTATGTTGAATAGTGTTTCCTCTTTAAGACTATTTTCTATTATAAACTTAATACCTGCAAATTTTAAAGATTTTAGTGTCTTTAAAAAATATTTCTTACAATCAGATACAGTATTCTTCACCAGGGGAATTCTGAAAAGTAAAATTTCCTCCATGTCATGTCACATTTCTTCCCCTGAGGAAAAGTTTTGCACAACATCTTTGTATGCTCTTCCCAGAAATTCTCTTTCCAAAGTATGGTGTGGAATAGTCAAACCCAGTGTTTCCTTGTGGTTCTCATCCTCTTCCATGCTGGACCTCCTTCCACCAAATTCCTGCTCCTTCTCTGAGAAGATTTGCATCAACTCATAAGTCTTCACTCCCTGGAATGTTTCCCTGGGTCTCCCTTTCCAGATACTGGTTTCCTACCTCTTACTTGGCCCTGTCAGACTGACATCTGCTAGCATCAGCCAATGCTCTGTAGGCTTTCAGAAATAAGGAACATTTCCCTTAGATTTAAGGGTAATCTCTGGGAGACCAGAATGGAGTTTTTCTCGTGGATAAACTTTACTATAGAATTTTCCATGGTTTCTACAGCCATGTTCTGGCAGGCCTGTTGTTTTTCAGAACCTGTCTTATATATCCAGGGACAGGGGCAGTAGCTGGGAATGTCAGAATTGTTTTCATCAGACCACATCCCTTATACCTGAGGTAAAACAGTGGGGCTTAGTCTTTGACCAGGGCTGATGATTTTTCTGGGTAGCCTTCTGACTGGGATAAGGTGGGGTGCAGCGGACTTGATTGCTAATCTGACCCTTCCTTCTTAGTGTGTCAGGAATTTATGCCTTGGCTTCCAAGTCAGAACTGACTCTGTCAACCCGGATTTTAGTTCCTTGAAAGCTGCCAGTGTTACTTTTTTCACACTTCTTGAATTAGCCTCGTTGACAGAAAACTTCAGGGTTACATCAGGCCTCCTATGAAGTTCTGTTTTTCAGGAGTTTCATAATAAATTCTTCTCTCAGAAATTTTTCCAAAAAACTCTTGTTTTCCACTCTGTTGTATATTCCTGATTTTAAAATACCTCTGAAGTGTTAACACATATACAGGGAACTCTGCTTTTTTCTGTTGTTTTTATTATATATGTATTACATTTTTTAAAAACATTATTTTTAAAGAAAATAGAGATAGGTCTTGCCATGTTGCCTAGGCTGGTCTTGAACTCCTGGCCTCAAGCAGTCTTCCTGCCTCAGCCTCCCAAAGTGTTGGGATTACAGGCATGAGCCACCACATCCAGCCTCTTTTCTGTTGTCTTTATGATTAGAAATTGACATTATTCTTTTTGTTATCAAATAGCCACTTAAAGGATGTAAGTTGGGTGTGCTGGCATCTTTGAAAGCAAATACAATTCGTAATGCTGGACCTTAAACTTTTTATTCATCTTCTTCATCCCTACTTCTCTGCCACTTTGTAGGATTTCTTTTTTTTTTTTTTTTTTTTTTTTTTTTTTTTGAGACGGAGTCTCGCTCTGTCGCCCAGCCCAGGCTGGAGTGCAGTGGAGCGATCTCGGCTCACTGCAAGCTCCGCCTCCCGGGTTCACGCCATTCTCCTGCCTCAGCCTCCCGAGTAGCTGGGACTACAGGCGCCCACAACCGCGCCCGGCTAATTTTTTGTGTTTTTAGTAGAGACGGGGTTTCACCGTGGTCTCGATCTCCTGACCTTGTGATCCGCCCGCCTCGGCCTCCCAAAGTGCTGGGATTACAGGCGTGAGCCACCGCGCAATTTTAACCACCACTGCAGTGGCTCCTGGTGCTGCTAAGATCTCCTCCAATTTCTGGTAGCATGTAGTCCTGTTGAGACGTTCCATTGCATGTCTTGTAGCTGCCTCAGTAGAAGCCCGGTTTCCAGGGCCTTCTGCCTCAGGGTATTATCTACTGTGGACCTCCTTTCCCTTTCCAGGAAAGACTAGTTTAAGAAGTAGTCGTTCTTTAACTGAGTCTCAGAAGGCACACAAACTTCCAAATTTCATATTTTAAGAAGGAATTTCCAGGACCTAATTACTCTAATATGCTCTCGGTACCAGCTGCTCCATCTGAGGGAGTTTTCCCAGGACCACCTTGGACTAGCATGATTGGTGTTGTACCCAGCACCATACGTCCAGCCGTTGGACAGCCATGGTGAAGAATCACTTCCGTCGTAGTTCCAGGATAGCAATTTAATTTGCAGTGCAGCTACTGCTGCACCTCATTCAAATGACCCAAACAAGACAGGTCCCCCAGATGTTGGCTGATGCCTCTTTGCCCTTCATCTCCTCTGTCTGCTGACGCTTTTCTCTGTTTAGCCTCATTTCCCCCCAGGTGCAAAGCTCCACCCCTTAACCATTTTCATAAAAGTCCTCTGTACATAGTTTTCTGTGTATGTCATTACTCTCCTGAAGTTTTGATGGTATCAGTCAGCATCACCTCTCAGCTCTTACTTCCTCTGTCTTCTTTCTCTTTTCATCACTCATCCTCTTCTTCCACAGGAGCATCTCAGAGGCTCCACAGCTACTCCACAACTTACTTTCTACCTTTGGCAAGTTATTTACCCTTCCCAGTACCACTTAGCATATCCAGAAAATGAGCACGATATCAGTACCTACCCCACAAAGTTATTGAGGGGATTAAATGAGTTAATGTGTGTAAAATGCTTAGAACAACCCTGTGAGTGAGGTAGTACTATTATATCACCATACACAGGCTAGGATTTCATGTTTCCCAGTTTCTCCAGCTAGTATGTAGCAAATCTGGAATTAGCCCAGGCAATCTGACTTCAGAGCCTATCCTCTAAACCACTAAACTATCCATCTTTTTGTAAAAAAATGTTATATCATCAGTTTTAATTCTAAGACATTATTGACATCCTAACCTCTTTGTTTTTTTAAAAAATTGTATTCCCTACAATTGAAAAGAGAAAGTACTGTTTTTTATTTGTTTTAATAAAAGAAGGTTGGTTGTTGTATTACTGTTCATAAAGTTTGGCTTTTATTTTGGCTAACCCAAACTTTTTACTATCTAATAGTTTAAATATTTTTAAAATATTTTAAAATATTTCAGAAAATTCCTTAATGAAGTTGAAATCAGAAGATGGTATATATGGTTTAATTAGTGAAAATATCCTTCAGTGGTGAATAACTTAGCTGAATTGACAGATAAAGATCCTGACAGATTATTAGGAATGTAGTTAATTGTCTTTAAAGTTATAGTTAATTATCTGGTAAACTCTTTTTTAAAAAATTGATTTGCTCTGCTAGGTTGCTCTTTTTATCATTTAATTCTATACTGATATACATAATATCTTCTTTAGTCTCAGAGCATACTGTATAAAAATATTCTGGAAAAAGTCAAGTAGGTCACATGGTAAATAGAAAATTCTTTTAATGCTTTTATTAACATGGACACATACTTGCACACATCTATTTTGTTTTAAATTTTTTATTTTTAGTCATTATGGGTAGATAATAGTTGTATATATTTACAGGGTACATGTGATGGTTTGATGCAGGCATATAATGTGTAGTGATCAAATCAGGGTAATTGGGATATCCATCACTTCAAGCAATTATTTCTTTGTGCTAGCAACATTCCGTTTCCACTCTTTTAGTTATTTAAAAATATACAATAAATTATTGTTAACTATAATCACCCTATTGTGCTACCAAATACTAGATCTTATTCCTTCTATCTAACTGTATTTTTGTACCCACTATCCATCCCCATTTTATTTCCCTCTTCTTGCTACCCTTCCTAACCTCTGGTAACCATCATTCTATTTTCTATCTCTATGAGTACAATTTAAAAAAAACTAAGCTCCCACATATGAGTGAGAACATGTGAAATTATCTTTTTGTGCCTTGTTTATTTCACTCAACATGATCTCCTCTAGTACCATCTATGTTGTTGCAAAGGATAGGATTTAATTCTTTTCTTTATGGCTAAATAGTATTCCATTGTGTATATGTACCACATTTTCTTTATCCATTCATCTGTTGATAGGGACACTTAGGTTGATTCTAAAACTTGGCTATTGTGAATAGTACTGCAATAAACATGGGAATGTAGACATCTCTTTGATATGCTGATTTCTTCTTTTGGGTATGTACCCAGCAATAGAATTGCTGGATCATATAGTAGTTCTGTTTTTAGTTCTTTGAGGAATCTTCATAATGTTCTTCATAGTGGCTGTACTAATTTACATTCCTGCCACCAGGGTATGCGGTCCCTTTTCTACACATGGTTGCCAGCATTTGTTATTGCTTATCTTTGGATAAAAGTCATTTTAACTGGGTTGAGATATCTCATTTTGATTTTGATTTGCATTTCTCTGATGATCAATAATATTGAACATTTTTTTCATATACCTATTGGTCATTTTGTATGACTTGAGAAATATCTATTCAGATATATATGTAAATATATATATTTATATATTATTTAATAGGTATTTAATTTTAACTAATAAATATATATTTATATATATTTGATTTATTAATATATATGTATATATTTTTAAGAGATAGTATCTCGCTATGTTACCCAGGCTACTTTCGAACTCTTAGGCTCAAGCCATCTTCCTGGCTCTGCCTCCCAAAGTGCTGGGAGTACAGGCGTGAGCTGCTATGCCTGGCCTGCCCATTTTAAAATTGGATTATTTTATTTTTTCCTATTGAGTTGTTTGAGTTCCTTATATATACTGATTATTAATCCATTGTCAGATGAGTAGTTTGCAAATATTTTCTGCCATTTTATGGGTTGTCTCTTCACTGTTGATTGTTTCCTTTGTTGTGCAGAAGCCTTTGTAATCCCATTTGTCCATTTTTGATTTGGTTGCCTGTGCTTGTGGGGTACTACTCAAGAAATCTTTGTTCAGATTACTGTCCTGTAGCGTTTGCCCAATGCTTTCTTCTAGTAGTTTCGTGTCTTAGATTTAAGTATTTTATCCATTTTGATTTGATTTTTGTATGTGGCAAGAGATAGGGGTCTAGTTTCATTCTTCTGCATATAGATATCCAGTTTTCCCAGCACCACTGATTCAAGAGACTTCCTTTTCCCAATGTACGTCCTTGGCACCTTTGCTGAAAATGAGTTCATTGTAAATGTGTGAATTTATTCCTGGGTTCTGTATTTGGTTCCATCGGTCCATGTGTCTGTTTTTATGCCGTTACTGTGCTATTTTAGTTACTATACCTTTTTAGTATAATTTGAAGTCAGGTAGTGTGATTCCTCTAATTTTGTTGTTTTTGCTCAGAACGGTTTTGACTTTTCTGGGTCTTTTGTGGTTCTGTATAAATGTTAGGATTGTTTTTTATATTTCTGTGAAGAATGTCCTTGGTATTTAGATAGTGATTGCATTGAATCTGTAGATTGTTTTGGGTAGTATGGACATTTTAGCAATACCAATTCTTCCAATCCATAAACATGGAGTATCTTTCCATTTTGTGTGTGTGTGTGTGTGTTCTCTTTGGTTTTTTCATCAGTATTTTATAATTTTTATTTTAGAGATCTTTCACTTTGGTTAAATTTATTCCTAAGTATTTTATTTTACTGGTAGCTTTATAAATGGGATGACTTTCTTGGTTTCTTTTTCAAATTGTTTGCTGTTGGTGTATAAAAATGCTATTGATTTTTGTATGTGATTTTGTATCCTGTAACCTTACTGAATTTATTTATTAGTTCTGATAGTTTTTTAGTTGCATACACATATGTTGTGGTCAGCATATATCCACATAACTTTTTTTGTGGCATCGTGTGCAATAGGTACATTACAGAAAAATAAATATATTTTGTTGGTTTGTGTGTTTCTTGATGTCTGAATGATACAACTAAGTAAAGACTTATAAACATGATTATATTTGTAGCAACAACTTTTTATCAATATGGACGCTACAGAATTTGTTAGATTATCTCCTTATGTGGCCCTTATAACCCGTTTCTAGAAAGATCAGAGCAAATTATGTTGTTTAAGCTATAAATTATCTATTTTTTTTCCACTTGATAATACCTTTTCCCCTAGGCAAGCATTTCTGCTTAACACAAATAGGTTTTAGGTCACAATTATTAGATGGCATTGCAGAGTTGATGGAATCAACACATCATGACTTGAAATTCAGGTCTGGGCAGAGTCTAGACACTTGTTTTGGTAATAGGAATATCTGGGCTGTTCATATACAGTTAGCTCACATTTGGACGGAAAACCTTTCTCCCCATTAAGATTTCCAAAGCTTTTAGCCTTTGTAAAATGTTGAGTGTGCTGAATAAGAATAAGGGAAAAAAATTCTTGTAGAAAAACATCCTTTCCCTTGTAACCAGTTCCTATTCATGTAAGAAGGTAATAGCTATTCCTTCATTCAGTAATGAAGTTGAAGTAATCCTCCAGGGTACTCATTTTACACAAAAACAAATTGCAGTTTTCATTTGCATCACTGGGTGGCGATTTTTCATAGCCTTATACTACTGTTTAAAAATCCTACAAGCATGGCACTATTTGTAATTACCAGGGTTTTCTTCTGTTATGACATGTTTAATTGTACTTTTAAGACATTATCTTTAAATTGATTACAAATTTACTACTGTAGTAGCAAGCTCATAGTTATTTTAAGTTAGGAAAAGGGGTATTGCATAAATGTTAGGATATAATTGCTTCCAAAACTAAGACAAAAGCATGAATTAGCTTATTATGTTATAGCAAAAACAAGGAAAAATAACAAAAAATAATAGGATATAAATGAAAAGGAACAATTTAGATATTGTTGTTGGTTCACTAATATTGTTGACCAAATATTAAATTAACTTTGAAACAGGCAGAATGAAATTGGGCAAACACTGTCATAGAGATTAAAGGAATTGGGTTACAGTACAACTGAAATGCATCATGGTTTTCAGAATATGCAGGTGCTTCTTAAAGTAGGGCATAAGAACTTCTAGTTTCCATTAAGCTAATTATTTTGTAACACTCGCTGAATGTAGAACCAGAATTTAATAATTCACAGCAGCTTGGATTTCACCTTTTAAAATACTTTAAAGATATTTATGTAATTTAGTCTCACCTTCTGTTCTCCAGTCTAAATGATCAATCAGATTTTGAAAAGAAGTGAGTTATTTTTAAGATTATCTCCTCCTGAATTCCTCATTCTGGGAATCAAACCACATGTACATGCTTCAGTTAAACTATCACATTTTTATATAGAACTTTTAAAGGTAGTCTCTTCATCGCTGTGTTGTTTCCTTTATTTAAAAGTCGAAATTTAGCTGTGTACATAAACATTTCCATTCTAAGGAATGAGGGACAGTAAGTCACTTTGATTCTGTCTAGGGTCAAAGGCTTTAATTAAAACAGTGACAAAAACTAAACCAGTTTTCAACATGTGCTTCCTATTTTTATTCCCTGTTCTTATAAAAATGTATACCAGATCTTTAAAAAATTAGAGTGTTCATGGATTAAAAAGCAACTTACCCTATCACTGTCTCCTTACCCATGTATCAGGATATCCAGAAAAACTCAATTTACATTTAATTTACTTAGCAATTTTTGTGTTTTTACTTTTGACCTTTAAATTGTAAAGCAAGTATGCCAGGATGTTTCAACTAACTCATTATGTAGATGCTTGTTTTTCTATTAAGAAATGTGGCGTTCTGTGTCTAATGGATAGAATTAACAGTATTTTCATTCACTGTTACTTGATTCTGGTTTACCTGTTAATCTAGCAGTGTTTCAGTTTCAGTTTTACGGAGGTGAAAAAGTTAGGTTACGCCGTCCCTATGTGGGGTGCACCACCCTTCCTTAACTCTTTGAATGTACAGTGAAAGGCAATTGCATGAAGGAATAGCAAAGGTGCCAGCTCTACTGAGAGGCAGAACTGAGCCTTCTGTTTGGCACGATTAATTGTGGGAAAGTCATTCATTTTTTTCTGGGGCTCAGTGGACTTAGTTGACTCAAATGTAAATTAGGGATCTATCTCTCTAACTCTGTGATTCTAACCCTCCTGTGCATTAGGGGATACTTAGAGAAAAATACTGGTGCTGGGACCCATTGCTAGATTCTGATTAAATGGTCCTGGGATTAGCCCCAGGTATTGATTTTTTTCCCCCCAGAGTTCTCCAGATGATTCTAGAATTCATGCAAGGCTGAGAAGCACTATAGTTCACTCTAATAATTGTACATAATCCAATAATACGTTAAGATACTTTGAAAAAGACTTCATAAAACAAAGTTACAGTTTCTTTTTTAGTTGAGCCATAGACAAACAAAAAGCAAATAAAACCACAGAATTTCTGGGTAATTACATTTCCTTCAAGATATTAAATCATTAAATAGAAAAAGAGCATAAAGCTTCATACATAATCCTATGAAATGAAATTTGTTTTGTTTTGTTTTGTTTTTTTAAGACAGAGTTTTTGTTCTTGTTGCCCAGGCTGGAGTGCAATGGCGCTGTCTCTGCTCACTGCAACCTCTGCTTCCTGGGTTCAAGTGATTCTCCTGCCTCAGCCTCCCAAGTAGCTGGGATTACAGGCACCCGCCACCACGCCTGGCTAATTTTTGTGTTTTGAGTAGAGACGGGGTTTCACCACGTTGGCCAGGCCAGTCTCAAGCTCCTGACCTCAGGTGATCTGCCTGCCTCGGCCTCCCAAAGTGCTGGGATTATAGGCATGAGCCACTGCTTCCAGCCGAAATTCATTTTCTATGAGTAATATACAGTTTTCCCTTGGTATCTGTGGGAAATTGGTTCAGGACTCCCGCTCATAACAAAATCCATGGACGCTCAAGCCTCTGATATAAAAGAGCATGGTTTTTGCAAATGACCTACATACATCCTCCCATATACTTTAAATCATCCCTAGATTACTTAAAACACCTAATACAATGTAAATGCTATGTAAACAGTTGTTTTACTGTATTGTTTGAGGAATAGTGACAAGAAAAGTTTAGTACAGATGCAATTTTTTTTTTTTTTTTGAGACAGTGTCTCACTCCGTCACCCAGGCTGGAGTGCAGTGGCACGATCTTGGCTCACTGCAACCTCTGCCTCCCACCTTCAAGCGATTCTCATGCCTTAGACTCCCAAGTAGCTGGGATTACAGGCGTGTGCCACCATTCCCGGCTAATTTTTTTTTTTTTTTTTGTATTTTTAGTAGAGATGGGGTTTCACCATGTTGGCCAGGCTGGTCTTGAACTCCTGGCCTCAAGTGATCCACCCTGCTTAGCCTCCCAAAGTGTTGGGAATACTGGCCTGAGCCACCGCGCTTGGCAACCACAAGCAATTTTTTTTTTTCCTGAATATGTTTGATCTACTGTTGGTTGAATCCACCCATGAGGAACTCATGGATACAGAGGGTGACCATTTTTGAAACCTTAGATGTTTTTTGAAAAATCAGTGGAACAACTGGGAAGCGTTTTATTAAATTAATTATACAATGTGAATTCCAGGTGATCTATGACTCTGTCTGTCTTTAGCCATAGTACAACTATGAATTTATGTGAAAGTATTTGACAGTTTAACACCTGTAAACTTTTCAAACCAACATCTGAGGTACTTTTTAAAAATCAGACTAAAGCATTCAAGCAGCCATATTTTAATACAGCTATTTGGGGGAAGTTGACTGTTTTACTGTGGTACTATTTCCTTGAAGGGTGCTGATTCCGTACAATATCTGTAGGGAAAACATTTTAAGTATGCACACCATATTATGTAAATGGAATTTCTCCTACTGTTTCCTTACAGGCTTTACTAATGCTATAACTTCACATCTTGTCAGATTTAACTCGAAAATTATGATGAGTGGCTTTCATATTTACTTAAAGTTTATTATTTCATTATATTGAGGATATAAATAATGAGGATGAGACTGTAAGTAAAATGTACAGTATGAATATTCTACCTTGTATGAATAATTCATATAGGGTTGGAAGACCTGAATGTCTTTCTGGTAATCTTACTACTACAATATTCTTTTATACTTAAGTAATTATCATATTGAACATCTGTTTTTTTATTCATTGTGTGTAACCAATGCATGTTATGAAGGGAAGAATTATTATTGGACTTAACACATTAATCTTTTTTTTGTTTGTTTTTGAGACAGAGTCTTGCTCTGTCTCAAGGCTGGAGTGTAGTGGCGCCATCTCAGCTCACTGCAACCTCCGCCTCCCGTGTTCAAGCAATTCTCCTACCTCAGCCTTCCGAGTAGCTGGGACTACAGGTTCCCGCCACCACGCCCAGCTAAGTTTTGTATTTTTAGTAGAGACAGGGTTTCACCATGTTGACCAGGATGGTCTCCATATCCTGACTTCATGATCCGCCCGCCTCAGGCTCCCAAAGTGCTGGGATTACAGGTGTGAGCCACCATGCCCGGCCACATGAATCTTTATAAATGTGAATTTCTAAAAAATTTAAGTGTTGGCCCACTTGGTTTCTCAAGTTGCCTACCTGACCCTCTTTCAAGTTGTACTTTTCTTCTTTTCTTTCCTTTCCTTACTGTTTTAAAGCTTTTTAATAAACTTTCACTCCTGCTCTGAAAAAAAAAATTGTTTTCTTCTTTCGTTATATCATGATAGAATTACGGTCTTACCTTGGAAGAACAGTATCTCATAAAATAAGTAAGAAGAATGTGGTAAATTAGTGTGATATCTTTTTTTGATTGTAGTAATAGGTAAGTGAACATTCTGGAGCACTTTCTCTGTCCCAGTTGCTCTGCTGCTTGGTAGGGATGCTCCAGATTTCTGGGCCTCACCCACACCTAGTGAAACAGAATCTTCGGAGCTATAGCCAGAGAATCAGCGTTTTAAACAAGCAATGCATTTAGTATAACTACTTGGGAGGAGTTGACTGTTTTACTCTACAGTATTTTTATGTATACTGATGTCTGAGAATTGCTGGAATAATTATTTTTATACGGTATTGGTAGAGGAGCAAAACCATTCTAGGTGGTGGGGCGGATTGTGTAAAGTTATATAGCTTCAGAAGAATCTGATACATAGGCAGGTCTAGTATTCTTGGCTGAATAGAGAGGGTGTATCAGGGCCACTATTGGGAAGTGTGTCCAGAAACATGGTTTGTGGGCCTTGTGTGGTCTTCTCAAATGTTCAAATGTTATCCCATTGGCAGTGAGGAACTATCAGACCATTTTAAAGCAGTAAAGTTATGCGTTTTGTTTTTTTGTATTTTTTTTATCAGAAATTTATTGACAGTTTTTTAAAAATGGAGGTAATTTTTATAGTTTCATCAAGATTGAGAATTCTCTTTTAATGAAAAAACTAATTGCAGCATCATGTCCTGAATGCATCACTGAGAAAGCATGCACATATACTCATACCAGGTTGACAGAGTAAGTCAGAGAAACAACAACAACAACAAATTAATAAACTTTCCAGAACCATCATGCTGCAAGTTATTTTTCTGAACACCTGAGAATTTAACCTTTTAAATCTTCTTTAGCTTCATTGTGATATGGGGCAGACACCACTAGTCCCTCAATATCTGTTTCCCCCTTTATCTTGCCATGTGACCATTTTCCAGTTAGGTGTGAACATTATGATGAAGTCTCTGGCCAATGGAATGTAAGAAGAAATGTTGTGTTGCAGATTCTAGGGAATCTTTTAAAAACACACTGCTGTGTACCTTCCTTACTCCTCTCCCCTGCCCCCACTGCCCTTATCCTGGAATGTGGATATGATGATTATGTAGAATTCTAGCCACCATCTAAGATCATGAGAACTAGGGTACGTTGTGAGGATAGCTGAAGAGAAGTCAAAGAGTTGTGAAGTTGCCATACCAGTCCTTTGGACTTTCCTTTGAACTTCCTTTATGTGAGACACAAAGTTCTGTTCTGTTTGAGCAACTATTTTATTATGTCATTTGCAGATGAACCAAGCCCTAAGTAATACAGGTAGTGAACTGGAAATAATAGTATTTGGATTCTATTTAAGTTCTGTCATTTACTTGCTGTGTGATTTTGAGCAGGCTACTTACCATTTCAGCCTCTTTCTCCTTTTGTGTGAAATGTTAATGATATCATGATGTCTTCATTACATTGTTGGAGGAGATGAAGCAAAAAGAAACTGTACACAGATCTGCACTGACAAAAGGGAGTACAAAGAAGTTTTAATTCTCTTGCTGACCCTGAGCAGTTCAGTGAAATGCTTGGGAGAATGATTCTGAGGTAGCATTTAGTTTAGCTGGAAAGAATTTGGGGATCACTAATGATGTATGTTGTAGGCAAAGGAATGGTGTGCACCCTGCCAGGGCCACATATAGGCCTTCCCTCATCTCAGACTGGAAGGCCAATCTATGCTTATATGATCAGTCCACCAGAAGGTCTATTCACACCCACTAAAAGCTGAAGTGTTTAAAGTGTGCATTAACTAGCACAACATTATTAAGGAGAATTGCTGCCAAACTCTGGTTATCAGTTAAATTTGAAAAGGATTCACTTCCTACAACTGTTATTTCCATAAAAAATGATACATATTTTTATGACTATACATACACACATATTTTTCATAAGTATTAAATACATGATATTCAGGGTTTACAGGTTTACACTGTAGTGTTACTGACTTAAAGGAGTAATTGCTCTGAAAATTTTAAGCATTCTAAGTCAAAAAACTAAGCTGTAAACTTATGGAATGGCTTATTTTTATTTCTGGCATCCATCATTTCCTGATGCATCAGCTGAAAATATGCTTGGCAGCACCAAAGGAAAACTGTAACCCTTAAGATTGTTTGTTGATGGATGGCTTGAAGAAGTTGATAACTGAGATAAGCAGCCATTGTCCCTGTTGCTGTTGCTATGTTAGGGCTTCTTAACCCATGATGAGTTTGGAGGGCTGCATGGAGTGGTCTGGAAACTTCTGACACTACATGTAAAATTTTAGGTTTGTATTTTTGGGGGGAGAACATTCCCTGCATTACATCAGATTCTCAAAGATCTGTAACCCCCAAAATATTAAGAATTACTTTTCTAGATGTTGCATTGGTTGACTAGCTACTTGGGCTGTGATATCTTAGGATATTTTTATCTTAATGGTAAAGGTGGGAGAGTTGTTGTCAGGTGGGACATATCTCATTAGGTACTTTTACTAGTTTGGCTTCAGAAACTAGAATGACTGAACAACTACATAAAAATTAGAGAATGAAAATAGGCAAATGATAATGGAGATGTACAGATCCTAAACTGTGATTGGAGAACCTTTTTACTTGTTATCTTAAAAAGGAAAACTTACTTATAATTAGTAGTGATTATTTGCTCATGGTTTGCCTTTTCACTGATTATTCTAATCCAAGGTGTTTTTCCGCTCCCTTGCCCTCAGCCCAGTGTTTCCTTGTGCAGAGTGCCCAGCCTGTTTCATTTTGTCTGTGTCCTCTTCAGTGTAAAGAGCTCAGAAGAAATCTGTCTCAAGGCTTTCTCAGTTTCTAGATAGCTCTCTTTTTGATCTCATGTTGTGAATCTTCTACATTTATTTGCTTCTTAATCACATGGTATTTTGTAGCAGCTCCTATATTATTGTTTTGTAATGTTATTTACGCCCTTATTTTTGTATGTCTTGCCAATTGTGTTGTAACCTCCTAAAGGACATCTAACCCGCTGCGTATTTTACAAAACCGTAAGCACATGACTTTCAAAAAGCTGATCCTCAGTCCATATATTGTTAACAGGTTTTGTAATGACTTGTAAATCATTTAATATTTGGTTAGAAAGCTTGGTAATAACTTCTATTCAGGTATTTTCTCCAATGAAAATAACTCTTAAACTTATCTATTTCTTGGATTTAAATTATGCTTATTTTATTTAGTTATATAAATGCAAATTAGTAAGCATTCAGAGTAAGCCTGCCTTACTCTGGGGAAGAGGGGCTTCCTTTACTTCCCTGCCTCTGCTTGACTGTGCATTTTAGGAGAGTCAACCTTATTCCGAGCCCCAGAAAGTCAGTGCTCATTTGCCTAAGCCAGTCATGGTGGTCTAATTCACCTTGCCGGTGACTGGCTTAGGAATGGGCACCCATCACATTTCTGACCAGACATGAAGGAAGATCAACCGAGGGACTCATGGACAGATACAGACAGAAGAGCCAGCCACCTCTTCCCGTGGCAGTTATTTGATCTGGGTGAAATGCCTGATGATGTTTGATCTATCATTGCCGTCTTTGCTTAGGAGAGCTACCTTGAGACAGAGGTAACACGTTGAAATGGCAGAGTAAAATGAGGAAGCAACCATGATGACATTGTTGAACTGACGGATTAACTAACTTGGGAGCTGTTTACCTCTGGACTTTTTAGGTCAGTTAATAAATTCTCCCATTAAAGTTTAAGCCACTTTTTAGCTAGGTTTATGTGACTTGCAGCTGAAAATGTCTGCAGTGATGTTTGACAGATGTGCTTGTAATGCTATCTCCCTGGATGATCTTTTCTTGGTAGAGCCCCTGTTAGTTTTTCATGCCCAAACTTCATGGAAATGTATTTATATGTATATCTCAGTAAAGCTCTTCAGTCTGTGTCTATATAGAAAACATTTATATTTATGTCTTTGTAAACTCAAAACGATTGGAAATAGTCTGGAGTTCAATTTTAAATGAAATTAATAGATTGTCAGAGTCATAAGGAAACGTTTTGAATGGTATACCCACTGTCATCAGAAATGTTGTGCATTTTGGATACTGCTGGGACCAAGGGAGACCCTATTACTGCTACAGAGCAGCTAGTGATTAACAACGATACTAATTGGTGATCAGGAAACAAGTTTAACATGCTCACATAATAGTTTGCTACTTATATGTAGGCGTTTCTACTGTGTTTTAGTTATGTTTTAAGAAATTGGTTGAGGGTTTTAGATGATGTATTCCACATTGTAATTTTTCCCATCTAAAGTGATGGGAGATGGGCTTGCCATTATATTTTCCCACCCATTTGATTTTCAGGAACGTATTACTGATATTAGGCAGGGATTCCTTTACTAATCTGGACCAGCTATGTTATTAAGTCAGCAATTCTGCTAATGATAATATAGTCTTTAACTAGCAACTCACCTGTATCCCTCACATATTTTAAGTGTTACATATTTGGAAATGTATTTCCAAAATGCTGAAGGCAATGAATGAAACCGTAATTCTTTTTTAAGCATGGAAGTTCAGGAGAAAAATTGAAGTGTATATGTTTCCTTTTACCATCCCAAATTTCTAGTTCCAAAATCACTTTATAAAGTTTAAAACCAAGTATATATTATGTTTTTTACTGGAGTTGAACATTAATCATGCCCAGTATGTCAGATGTTAAAGAAGAGTTTTAAAGGTGATGAAAAATATTGTATTAATCTTATTTTTAAATGTTTACTTTTTATTATAAATTGAGCAGCAGTTTTTTAATATTTTGCAATTATAATGTAGGGGTGATGCAGCACATAAGTTTTAGAGCTAAAAGGATATCTTAAGGATAATTCTAAACAGCCACATATGTAAATATTTCTATTTCATAGTTATATATTCAGAATACTTTAATATATGTAAACTCTTTTGTTTTTGCTAAGGAGATAAAGGAAGGTAAATATAGTATTGAGCTACCTTATATGAAATGCCAAATTATGGTATGAACCAATTACAGTGAAAGCATTCCCTTCACATTATATATGCTTTTCTAGCCTAGGCATCTTTTTATTGCTAAAGTTGGGTTAAATTTTCACCACAGAAATTCAATTATGATTTATACCTGTTATGAAAATATGTGAATACATCCAAATATATTTTAATGTTCTCGGTCCAGATATATTTAAATGTTTTTTATCCCCTAAAGGAGTGCACTTTCTTTCTGCTCCTTCTAGGTCTCCAAGGTTACAGGATCTTGAAGCATGTAGAGCTCAGCATGGTATAAACCCGTATTTCTCAATATGTGCTCCATGTGACCCTTCCTGGAACTGGGCAGAGGTGTTATGCTGCCAACATTGAATAATGGTGGTCTTTTCACAGTTTGTAGGGGAAAAAAACTGATGGAATTTCAGGTTTTTCATTCCAAATTTTTCCTTAAATTCTAGAAAGAGCCACCATTAATTTTCAAGCAAGTATTAGGCAGATAAAATGTATGAATAAGGAAAAAACAGTTATTCAAGGGAAAAAACTTGTAAGCAACTGATAATATCTACTTTTATAACTGTTTTGTTCTTTAGATATTTGTAGTCGTAATCATGATTTTATATTCAATTAAAATAAACTGAACATTCATAGCAATTTAAACTTGCAGAATTTCATCTAAAATGATAGTTTGTATGATAGAATTTAAAATACCAATATTTAACATTGTCCTGCAAACAGCATTTTGACTTCAAGCCCTGCATGACATTCACTATATGAAGAGATTACATTTCGAAGGAGAAGATGCGAACTCTGCGGCTTATTTTCTTTCTCATCTTACGCATTTCAGATGATTTTGCTGGGGCATAGATTCTCTATCCAGTGAATGAGGAAGTAAATTGGATTTTTATCTCTAAAGTTTTCTTAGAAAGAGCTTTACATTTTAGTGACACTTTTTTGTTCTATGTATTTAAAGAGACTGACAAATCCCTAATTTATTCTAATCTCTATTGAATAATAATTTGATGGTATTGAAATGTTTTCTGATACATTGAGTTCTTTCTCAGGAGCGTAAAAGGTGGTTCACCAGCTGCCAAACAAAAGTCATGAAGATTTTTTAGTTAAAATTTTATCTGGCTAGTAGCTCAGTTTAGCCCTGACTAATCTTTTATTAAAATACTCATGCAAATATAGAAGGAAAAATTTTGTAACTGTTCCAAAAGTTAGGAGTGACAGTTTAATGCTAGAATCTGGGGTGAAGTTAGACTGAGAAAAAACTAAGCTTCTACACATAGTACAGTATGTTGATAACTGTAGTTATCAACAGTTATTCCTTTTTACCCCGGGGTTCTATTCTGTAAATGAAGCCGAGTACTTCGCCCCCTTTTTCTCCACTCTCGCACACATATCACCGTCTTTCCTCATTCTGGAAAGCAGCTAGTTAGCAGGTAGAGAAGGGACTGGTGGTGGTGGAGGGTGATGGGGAGGTATAGTCTAGTCCTCACCAGGAAAATAATGTGGGCAGGAATAGAGACAAAAATTGGTGCCGCTAGTAGTCATGAGGAGAATTATAACTTTTTTCTTGTACTCCCGCAGACCACGTGGTAGAAATAAGAGGAAAAAGACATTCCAAGAGAGAAGAATGACACTGAATGAAAGCCCAGAGAAAATAGGCAAATTGATTGAATGCTATGTGCACCCACCTGCCTCTAAGCCGGTGGAGATTTATATTCATACAGTCTTTCTGGAAGACAAATTGTCAATATGTATCAGAAGCTTTAACAAGGTAGATTGATTCCCTTTGCCTTAGAAATTCCACTTTTAGTAATTTATCATCAAAACACAAGCAAATGCGATTTTTGTTTGTTTGTTTGTTTTTTTGAGATGGAGCCTTGCTGTGTCGCCAGGCTGGAGTGCAGTGGCGTGATCTTGGCTCACTGCAACATCTGCCTCCTGGGTTGAAGTGATTCTCCTGCCTCAGCCTCCCGAGTAGTTGGGACTACAGGCCTGCACCACCATGCCCAGCTAATTTTTGTATTTTTAATAGAGACAGCGTTCACCATGTTGGCCAGGATGGTCTCGATCTCTTGACCTCATGATCTGCCTGCCTTGGCCTCTCACAGTGCTGGGATTACAGGCGTTATCCACCATGCCCAGCTAAAATATGGTTTTTAAAAACGGTGTATTTCATGTGAACCTTTTAGTAATATATATTTTATGTGCCCAAAATAGCTCTAGGAGGAAAAACATTTACCTAAGGACCATATGATTATGGGTAATTTAATCTTTTTTCTTCCTGTTGATTACTTATATCTACTTCATTATTCTGTAATGAACAGGTATTACTTGTATAACTCCAAAGTCCAAAGAATCCCAAACTTATATGTCCCTGAATTCTTGAATCTCTCAGGAAAGCTGTAGTTCTTCTAAAAGCAGAAGTGCATTTTACTATTACTATGAAATTGCACTGTGCTTCTTATTTCCAGTATACAATTCACCAAATATTTACTAAGTAAATATGAATAATTAAATATCTATCTATCCAACTATCTATCTATCTATCTATCTATATTATTTCGGAAGATTTAAGGCTAAAGTATAATATAGGAAAATCTCATCTTAAACTTTTTGTTCATTCTGCAATAGCTTAGTAATTTATAGACTTTCCAAGGGGAAAAAATGTTTTGGGGGAAGAAGTTAACCAACCTTTTATTTGGGTTTCTCTCTCATGTTTTCCTGGATGTTGACAGTTCTTTTATTCCCAAAAGAGCTTCATGAAACTAGAACTTCCAGTGTATCAGGAGGTATCCTTTAAACATTAAGGTCTATTTTAGGGTGAAGTTCTACTATATTTTTTAAATTGTTTATTTAAACTCTATAACTTTTAGTGGATTGCACAAATTTATGCCTCGTTTGTTTTGTAATGACTTTATTACAGTTTTAATAATTTAGCAATATTATATGAACATGAAGTTTTATATCCTTCTTTAAATGTTTTGCAAGATGTTTATGTGATATTTTAAGTTTAAACTTTTCAACTCTAATCACATTAACACTGGTTACCATGATTGTATGTAATAATGTTTCCTCTATAGTGGGTTTTTATATTGATAATAAAGTTAATATTTCATATTATCTTAAAATGGCAATTATTAAAAAAGAAGAGCTTTCTCTCTGAGGACTGAGATCTCTTTTTTGTTGCCATTATTGTCAGTTGTTCTGGAATACTAACACTTTGTTAATGGAAGGCAACTGAGTTTTTTTTCAACTGAGTCATTAGACACTTGAACAAGAGCAAAACTTTAGATGTTTCTCCATACCTATAGAGGGGCACTATGATGAAGTAGTTGGAAGTTTGTCTGTGTGAGTCATATTTGGGCATTCTAAAGAAGGAATGAAGCATGTTTTCTTTTTCTCCTAATGACTAGTGATAATTGAGCCTCTTGTGCTTATTGGTAATTTTTTTATTTTTAATTTTTACGAGTACATAGTAGGTATATATATGGGTTATGCGAGATATTTTGATACAGGCGTACACATATAATAATCACATCAGGGTAAATGGGATATCCATCACCTCAAGCATTTATCATTTTTTTTTTTGTGATACAAACATTCCAATTGTACTTCCTCAGTTATTCTAGAATGTATAACAAATTATTGCTGACTGTAGTCACCCTGTTGTGCTATAAAATACCAGATCTTACTTATTATATCGAATGATTTTTTTTTGTACCCATTAACCATTCCCATTCCCGACCACACCCCCACCACTGTCCTTCCCAGACTCTGGTAACCATCATTCTACTCTCTATCTCTCTGAGTTCAATTATTTTAATTTTAGTTCCCACAAATGAGTGAGAACATGTGAAGTTTGTCTCTCTGTGCCTGGCTTATTTCACTTAATATCTTTTTTCCATCTATGTTGTTGTAAGTGACAGGATCTCATTCTTTTTTATGGCTGAATAGTACTCCATTGTGCATATGTACCACGTTTTCTTCATCCATTCATCTTTGATAGATACTTTGGTTGATTCCAAATCTTAGCTGTTGTGAATAGTGCTGCAATAAACACGTGAGTACAGCTGTATCTTTGTTATCCTGATTTCCTTCCTTTTGGGGATATACCTAGCAGTGGGATTGTTGGATCATATGGTAGTTCTATTTTTAGTTTTTTGAGGAACCTCTGTACTGTTCTCCATAGTGGTTGTACTAATTTACATTCCCACCAATAGTGTTTGAGAGTTCCCCTTTCACCATATCCTTGCCAGTGTTTGTCATTGCCTTTCTTTTGGATAAAAGCCATTTTAACTGGGGTGAAATGATATCTTGTTGTAATTATGATTTGCTTTCTCTGATGATCAGTAATGTTGAGCACCTTTTCATATACCTGTTTGCCATTTGTACGTCTTCTTTTGAGAAGCATGTTGTTTCCAAGTAGAGAAAATCACTGTTGCTGCCAACCAGGTAGCCGTGCAATAATTTGTTTACTTGCTGTCAACATTTTCCCCACCACAGTTTATCTCATACAGAATTCTCAAGCCCAGCCAACTTTAAGATTTCATTTTTTAACACAGAATAATTATGTTATATTGGATAAGAAAGGCCGTAGAGAGATAAAAATCTCCTAACCTTGTCCTTCTGTCTTTTCTAGACATAATACATTGATTTTTTTACTCTGATTCTGTCCATTTAATTTTTGTTACATGTTTCTCAACCATGGTCTTTCCTTGTTACTTTCAGGCATAGAACTTCCTAAATGTTTAGTCTCAGAGCAAGAACACTCACGCTTTTCATGTTCTTTGGCACTAGCAGCTGTAACACATTGAATTTCTGGCAGTGGAATTTCTACTCACAGGATATGACCCCTCACACCATGGCCCTGAATGAAAAAAAAGCGTTGCTTCTGAGCATATACACCTCAGCAAGGATACTCAACAACTTGTGTTCTCTGTAGACCTAGCATCTTTAATATCTATGTATGTTGGGAATTATCTGTCAATGTGTCACCTTTAGGTTCTTTATTTTTCTACATCTGTCTTCTCTGGTCATCAATGCTGATTATAACTTAAGCAGCAGTATGCGCACTACATCTTATGCACTCATGATTGGATTTACTAGGGCAGGGGTGTGAATCAGTGAGATGGATCATTGACCTTTGTCTATAGGAGGCTCTTTTAAACCCTACTGTGTATATCTCTGTTTTTTTTTTTTTCCCGATAAACTGTTACCAGTATGATTTTTTTTTGAGACAGGGTCTCTGTTGCCCAGGCTGGATTACAGTGGTGTGATCACAGCTCACTGCAGCCTCTACCTCCTGGGTTCAAGCGATCCTTCCATTGCAGCTTCCTGAGTAGATGGGACTACAGGCATACACCACCATGCCCAGCTAATTTTTGTATTTTTTGTAGAGATGGGGTTTTGCCATGTTGCCCAGGCTACCAGTGTAATTTGTTTTCTCCTTGAACTCATACAAGACCCACTCTTTTAGCCAAAGTTGGTAAGAATTATTAGGCAGATTAAATAAATAAAAAAAAAAAAAAACCCAAAACAAATGTAGTCTGATGGTGAAGTATCACGATAAAGACAATTTGTAAAAACTGTGAAATCATATTAGATCTATCTTAGTATAAAGTTCTAATTTTCTATAAAAAAAAACTTCTTAGAAGTCCTGAGCTCAGCCACTGGAACTGGCCACAAGACCTGATTTGGGAATAGGTAACCTGTTGTATGAATTTAGTTAGTAAAATTGTAGAAATTCAGACGTCATTTGATCACAGGGAAGTGTATTTCTCCCCAGCTATGAACCAGTGTCAACCGTCTGAAATTTATTGATCTGAAGGCTTGTCCTCATTTGTTGCCAGTAGCTCTCCCTCATACAGAACAAATGACTCACATGCGCAAGCTAAGTACAGCACTCCGTAAAGATTTTCTGCCTCTAGAGCTGCTCAGAGTTAGCTCTGAATAGTGGGCACTGATTCTTGCCAACTGGTTTACCCTTATTAACTCTATGTGTAGGGCCCTGTCAGACCACACAAAGATGTAGATATTCTCTCTTTTTCTTTCTTTCTTCTTCTTCTTTTTCTTTTTCTTTCAAAAGACTGCCCTTTTCAGACATTCCATCTGAAATCTGTTAAGAATAACATAAGACTAGTCACAGATTTATTGATTTTTCCTGGGCATTTGACTATGTGAAGTGGAACCAGCTATGACCTAAGCTTAGCGAGCTCCGTAAACACCCTCTCTTTGCTCCAAGGTCTATATAACTTCTGTCTTAGTACACATTCCAAGCAGTCAGTAGGAATGGTCTTGTGATAGATCAGATGATTTTCAGTCAGGATAAGTCAAGTTGTTTTGCTTTTCTTTTTATTTAAAAAAATTATTTTTTCACCCTTTAAAATCTTGATGATCATATTCCGCTTCTCGATGGAATGTGTACCTGACCTTTTGATACACTTTGCAATAGTGCTGATTGTTTGGCTTTCTGAGCAGGTTCTTTATTATCTAGGAATAATATCTTCTGCTATCTAATTATTTTCCCAAAGAACCGTTTAGTGTTTATTGCTCTCATATCAGAATCCTCTATTCTGCCAGACAAGTTGCAGCGTTTAATTTGTTTTTTTTCTAAAACACCTATGAAACAGATAAATTACCCATTTTATTTCGTTTGCTGTAAGTTATTTTCTTAAAACAGGTATCTTATGGGTTACCTATTGGAAACTTTAAAAAATGGCTAATGTAAAATTCATTTTGAAATATTATTGTGGCTTCTTTTTGTGGCAGTCCTGCTCAAAATTTTCTACCCAACTATCTCAGGAAGGAAGAAGCATGAATATTTATCTGCTAAAGCCCTTGGGGTGGGCACCTAACTTCAAAGACATTTCTAATTTTTTAAGCTGGTATTATCAAATTCATGTGACATTAGCACCCAGTGTATAATAAAGCTGTGGTTATTTTAACATAAAATGCTTTAAATTATGTAGCATCAAGTAGTAAACTAGAGGATATGAGATTTACTGTATTTTTTCTTTGTCATTATGCCTCTTTTCACATGGTGCATGTACTCTTGGGTATCCGTCTTCCAACTTGAGAAGTATAAATCAGTTTTTCAGTTGCTTAAATGACTCTCTGTTTGATTCCAGAAGTGTTTTCAGAGGAAAATTTTGATATTCCCTCAGCTCACCTTCAAGAGGGCTGTGAAATAAAAACTTTGGGGAGTTGCCTGGATTGGATTCCTTAGCAAGCTGACCTGCTACCCATTTGATTGTTAGAATGTGCATTTCTTTTAATTAGAAATAGAGAATTTCTGCACTTCAGGTTCTAGCTAGACAATATGTTATCTGAATCAAATACTTACTAAATGCCCATGAGTTAGACACCATGCTGACAGGCACTAAGAATAAACAGCTAGTTCTATATCTGATGTGATACTATTATTTTGAATTGCTATATGCTTCATTAGTGTTTTTGGATGACATTTAGTAAGATATAGACAGGGCAGATTTATTTCTGTGAGAAGATTGCAAAATATAACAGTTACCATTCTTGAAGTAATGAGAGAAAAATTTTTTAGTGCTTTTTAAAATAAGGCTTATATGATGGTGTATTTCCTGCTACATCTCTGCCGTCAATTTCAACCAAACTGGTAGAAGTTTTGATTGAGAAGTAGCTGTAAGTTGACTTTCAGTGTTTTTACAGCTTAGCCTTTTCCTTAGAAGTCACTTCTAGAACCAGATTCACCTGATTTAACAAAATGTGTTTGAGGTTGAATCATTACAGGTTTTATTCTGTCTGAATATTTTTTCTTTTCTTTTATTTGGTAGTATTTCATATAACTAGAGCTCCTGTTTAGGCAGTTGATTCCACAGTTTTGACTCTCAGGAAAGTAGCCCAGTTGTAATGTGGGTGCTACAGCCTCAGCTTCTTAAGTTTGATTTGGAGCATCCTTTCAACCTTCTTTCTCCAGCTCTTAATAATTACCTGCTCCACTTCTTTAATGACTATTTAGTTGTAAGGTAAATAGGAATCTTATCTTAAGATGAATTCATCTCAAAGTGATTTGGAGCCGAAAAGCAGACCCTGACATTTCTGGCTGTGGATTTGGTTTCCCCCAACTCACTCTCTTGTCTCTTTTTTTTCTTGTGAGACAGTCTCACCCTGTTTGCCCAGGTCTGATAACAGCTCACTGAAGTCTTGACTTCCCTGGGCTCAGTGATTCTCCCACTTTAGCCCCCCAAGTATCTGGGACTACAAGGGTACACCATCATGCCCAGTTAATTTTTGTATAGTTTTTTTTTTTTTTTTTTTGGCGGGGGGGGAGTAGATACCAGGTTTGCTATGTTGCCCGGGCTGATCTTTGCCCGCCTCGGCTGTCCAGAGTGCTGGGATTATAGGCATGAGCCACCGTGCCTGGCTGGGTTCCCCTAACTCTCAAGGGGTGCTGAGTTCACTGATTATGGGAATGCCAGAATAGAATTCTGGGAATGGATTTGTGTTTTTCCTTCTTATCAGACTGATTTTAATAATATAACAGATTTAGTTTTTAGTTTTCTTTGATTCTTTGTCCAACTGATTTAAAACTTAAATATATTTATGCTTTAATCACTCATAAACTTGGACCTCAAGTTAAAAATTTAATATCCTTAGTTCCTTAGAATTTTGTAAGCATTTTTGAATGAGAAGTACAGTTTTGTTTAGTTTTTCCTTAAAATAGGAAAATCATTAAGTTGTTTAAAAATAGTGGCACCAGACTGAACTAAACAGGAGCACCGGAAAGTTCCGCTTTAGAAACTGCTGGAGAAGTGAATCCCTAGGGTGGTCCCTGGATGTGATGGTCCAGTCTGTAAGGTCATCTTGGAAATAGATTTAGTTCTAAGTTTAGGACCAGAAAAGACTACTTCCTTCCTCCAGGCTTTTCACATTTATCGCTAAAGCTGTATTGAGTGAGGGCAGATATATTTTTCAATTCCACAACTGCTGGCGCACCACAACTTGTAAGGATCTGTAATCTTAGTGCTCATATAATGCCTTACAAATATTAACTTTTCAGTAAATATTTGTTGGGGGAGAATGAGTAGATGAATTTGCATTGTAAGAACTCTAAACTGAGCTCTGGGTTATAAATAATACTATTTATATAAGTGGAAATAAGTTTTTTATTTATTCATAGATTATAACCAGAAAACTACACTTAAAAATAAGTTCCTGAAGTGAAAGTAAAAATTAATATTTTCTTCTCATGAAGTAAGTGTGGTGATATTTTACCCATTTACAAGTTATTCAAATATTTAGAGATGCTCACTCCAGTAAATAACTACATCCGTGGAGGGTGTCTTAGTCAGTCTGGGCTCCTTTAACAAAGTATCATAGATTGGTGGCTTGTAAACAACAGAAATGTATTCTCAGAGTTCTGGAGGCTGGGAAGTCCAAGATCAAGGCGTTGGCAAATAGGCAGTCTGGTGAGGGCCTTCTTTCTGTTCATAAATGGTGAAAGAAAGCCATGCTTTCTCCCGGCTCCCCACATGTTGGTTTATTTTATTCCATTCATGTGTACTTCACCCTCAATACCAAATTACCTCCCAAAGGTCTCCTAATACCATCACTATGAGGGGTAGGATTTCAATTCATGAATTTTGAGGGAACACAAATATTCAGTGTAGAGAAAACACCTGAAGTCCAAAAATTTATATTAAGAAAAAGTCAGGCTGGGTGCAGTGGCTCATGCCTGTAATCCCAGTTTGTGGGAGGCCAATGTGGGAAGATTGCTTGAGGCCATGAGTTCTCAACCATCCTGGGAACACACTGAGACCCCATCTCTACAAAAAAAACAAAAAACAAAACAAAACAAAACGAAGGGCCAGGCATGGTGGCTCACGCCTGTAATCCTAGTACTTTGGGAAGCCTAGGCGGGCAGATCACCTGAGGTCAGAAGTTTAAGACCAGCCTGGCCAACATGGTGAAACCTGTCTCTACTACAAATACAAAATTAGCCAGGCATGGTGGTGGGTACCTGTAATCCCAGCTATTTGGGTGGCTGAGGCAGTAGAATCACTTGAGCCCAGGAAGTGGAGGTTGCAGTGAGCTGAGATCACGCCACTGCACTCTGGCCTGGGTGACAAGAGCGAGACTCCATCTTAAAAAAAAAAAAAAAAAAGCCAGGCGTGGTGGTGCATACCTGTAGTCCCACCTACATGGAAGACTGAGGCAAGAGAATTGCTTGAGCCCAGGAGTTCAAGGCTACAGTGAGCTTTGATCATGGCACTACACTCCAGCATGGGCAACAGCGGGAGACCTTGCCTCTTAAGAAAAAGAAAAAGTCATACAAGTATAATTCACACTTGGATCTCTATAGCCATTTGGTTAATATTCCAGTTGTGTATTAGACATTTAGTAAACATGTTCTGTATTCTTGTAGAGAAAAATGTGTGAGGAGGAATGGAATCTATGATACCTATTTAAGGAATGAACCTTATCATTTCCTCTCTAACTGTGGGGCTTAGAGCCCTAAAACCGTATGTAAAGATAAGTTTGTGGCTGAGAAACTTAAAATTTTAAGGGGAAACTAGGCTGGGGGACCTTAAATTGAATGTATGTGACAGTTTTTGCCTTTGCTAAAAGAAAACAATCTATGTGACATTTTACATATCTTAATTAGTAATACTGGAAACTGTCCTGCTCAACTTCATTTACCATCCATTTTTTGCTAGAGACTCTCAGTGCTCACTCTTAAATGCTTGTAAATCTGTGCTGCTTTGTGAAGATGAGAGATGTATGAAGTAGTATTTTTCTGAACCTTCCCCTCTATTTAAACATTCCGTGTCTGTGCTTTTCGGATTCAGAGTTGACCTTATGGGTCTTGCCTATAAGGTCCTATATTTCATAGTGAAATATGATTAGAAGGCTGATTAGGATGATTAAGAGAATGACAGGGTATTTACCTATGTTTGCCTCCTATCTGTTTATCAGTTCCCCTTCACTCTATTCAGGTTTCTGCAGCTATGGGTCCTCCCATCATTATTTCATGACAAGACCTTTACCCACGTCTCTGACTGTCTTGCCCTCTGAGGATGCCTGGGTGTATTTGCTTTCTTCCATCTCCCTTTATCTTTCTTAATAATTCACTGCAACCATTTCTGCCATCAGCTGTACTTCCCTTTTCTGTTTCTGACCTCTTTTCTCTTCTTATGAATTTTCCAAATAAGAGTAGCTCATGATTTGTAAAAAGTAGAACTGAAATTCATATTGAAATTCAGACAGAGAAGGTATACAGAAATATATTCACATATAGTTGGATTTAATGTAAGGGATGTCAAGGTAGGGAAGTGATTACTATATAGATGTTTTCTATTATATTTGTGATTGAAAAGTAAATTTTATATGATGGTCATAGCTTGTCTTAAAAAGTTTGGTATGTGATAATATCAGTACAGTAAAAGGCTATTTCACATTTTAAAACTAAATCTTTATTAAATAATTATTTCACAAGTTAGTAATGTAATTATTGATATTCTTCTTCAGGGATTAGAGTTCCTATGCTTCCTAAACGGACTTTTAAGGAAAGATAAGACTATATTCAGTGCAGTTTTAATGTTACATATTATATCTTATTTTTTAAATTGATATTTTATGAAGGAGTCTATGGAATATAATAGGAAAATTCTGGTTTGGTAGGCAGGAAACCTGGCTTTCAAGTAATAGCTTTTATATAAAATTCAGGCATTCTTTTTCTCTAATACTTGAAGTAGCTATTTTCATTTTCATTTCATTTTCTGTATTTTTCCTGATACTTTAAAACATTTTTTTATTTTCAAATGAACAGCCCTCAAAGATGAAAATAAAGAGCAAAAGTTTCTTAATGTCTTAAATACTTTTGTATGTATTAAGTGACTTTCTTTAAATTGAATCTTACTTTTCTAGTGACATCTGTTAGGATTTCTGAAATGTGTTCCTGTGAGTAAAATTTGACAAGCCGCCCTACCTGACTGTCAGTGGCCTGGTTATTTATTTAGTTATTTATTTTGGTTTGCCTTTTGTAAAAAATGCTTAGAGACAAGTCAACTAGTTTTTTTGTTGATGTCTCCAATGCTGTTGTCGTGTAAACTTATAATGTGTTTCTTGAAGCCATGTGAGCAGCCTTAGCATAATTTCAGGAGAATGCCATCAGCTAGTCTTCTAGTTAGTACTACACTGAATTTACTGCCTGCTTTTTAGAATTTCCTTGCCAAACCTTCGCAGAATGACTCGTCATATAATTGAATACAGCTGTAGTTTATTTTATTTGCCAAAAATAATTACTAGTGCCCACTAAAATGGTGATTAAAATCCACTTGATGTTTGTACTTTTTTTGCTAAGATTTTGAAAATGTGCTTAAAATGAGGCTTCTATAATAAAACTAATGTAGTTTCCTGAATTATGAAGTTCATGTTCTCATTGAAGGTTGCAGTTTAAACTGATCTTTTATCAAAATTTAGACTAAAGAAGAGATTTTCCGTCTAATTTATTTACCTATAGAATTTTTAACTTTTTAGTATGAAGTACCATTTTGCGAGTGCTCTAATTTTTATTTGTTAAATAAAAAGAAAACTAAATTTTATTCATTGTGTGGATATAGCAAGTACACATAATTTTATAAACATCTTTTTGTAACCTATATTGAATCCCAGAGGTCCTGACTCAGGTTTCAAAAAAGCTCAAAATACAGGCACTTACAGCACAGGTGCTAACAACAATTTGTCCTAATCAGTTCAGGGCCAAGGTTCAGTTCCTTCTTCTTTGGCCAATAGGATGTTTTAGTTATGAAATGTAGACATCTCAGCACTTTGGGAGGCCGAGACTGGCAGATCGTTTGAACCCAGGGGTTTGAGATCAGCCTGGGCAACATGGCAAAACCCCGTTTCTACAAATAATACGAAAATTAGCCAGGTAATGTGGTGGTGTGCCCCTGTAGTCCCAGCTATTTGGGAGGCTGAGGTGGGAGGACTACTTGAGCCTGGGAGGTTGAGGTTACAGTGAGCCATGACTGTGTCACTGCAGTGAAGCCGGGGCGACAGATAACCTGTTTCTTAACAAAGAAAAGAAAGAAGGAAGGAAGGGAAGGAGGGAAGGAAGGAAGGAAAGAAAAGAAAAGAAATAAACATAGACATACCTTAGAGCAACAGTTCTCAAGGAGATACTTTCATGAGATCCCAGACATCTTCCTTTTCCAACTATCTGTGTGTGAGGCTGCGTTTTCTTTAATGCATTTCAACTAAACACATCACAATAGCCTGAATGCAGAAGAGAAAGGCCAACTGTTTTCTGTTGAGCTAGAAATTAAGGATATTTGTAAAAATATAAAGCTACTCTTTTTACTACCTTTTTTTTTATTTGGAAAATATAGTCATTTTTCATAGAAACATTTATGTAAATATGTAAAACAGTTAAAATAAATTAATAAATATATTTAACATTTCTTTTGAAGTTTTGATTTCTAATATGAAAAATATTAACAGATATAACTGACATAAGAGCCCTTTGGGTCCTCAGTAATTTTTGAGAGCATAAAGAGGTCTTGGAGATCATAGAGTTTAACAATTGCTGCCTTAAAGAATTGCTTCTGGGCCAGGCGCAGTAGCTCATGCCTGTAATCCCAGCACTTTGGGAGGCCAAGCTGGGCGGATCACAAAGTCAGGAGTTCAAGACCAGCCTGGATAATATGGTGAAACCCTTTCTCTACTAAAAAAACAAAAAAAAAAAAAAAAAATTAGCTGGGCGTGGTGGTGCACGTCTGTAGTGCCAGCTACTCAGGAGGCTGAGGCAGGAGAATCACTTGAACCCAGGGGGCGGAGGTTGCAGTGAGCTGAGATCACACCACTGTACTCCAGCCTGGGTGACACAGCGAGACTCCATCTCAAAAAAAAAAAAAAAAGAATTGCTTCTGTACTTAAATGCCCTTCACTTACAGATTGTCTTTAATCACAAAAGGGTCTTCAATTGAAAAAAAATGATGTGTTTTATTTGGGTAAAGTAAAAGAGGCCTAGAAGATGGGCAGATTCTAAACAGTGTTCATCATCTGAATGAAAGAAGATTCTGGATAAACTCAGCATGCAGTTACAGATACTGAAGAGGAAGGGCGCTGACTGCGAACCATGGTGCTTCTTGGCATTTGTAACACAGGACTACTGACATCATTCTTTCTGACATTGTTATTATTCTGAATTGAAGGGAGCTCCTGTTCTCACTTGTTGTAAACCAGTCTTTGTTTTTGAACTTTTTATGCAATGATGAGAAGAGATCTCAACTTAGAAATCTTGTTGAGCTGCGTGAAATAGGAAGTGGCATATAAACTTACAAGATGATTATAATGAAGTACGTATAGTTGATGCACTGTGATTTAGTTTTGTCATTAAGATATTGTTTTGGAAAAATATCTGACTTATAAAATAGAATCTTAAAAATGTTTAATCATAATAATCACCTACATTATTAGGGTGCTTTCGAGTTTAAAAAGTCATTTTATATGTTCTAAAGAATGTAAGCACAATAAAATAACTATGTAGTTTTAAGTTAATATAATTGGTTTGGGTCACTGCTCTCTGTACAGCCTGTACCCAGTGTTTATATTCAGTGTGTTATTATAAAATGCTTAATACATATTGTATGTAATCATCTAGCTCTAAGTACTATGCTTATCTAATCCATTATTTTGATAATCGTATTTCTATTTCTATTACAGGGATGATGAATTAGAGTTCAAGATGAAATAGTTGAACTTATAAACAGAGAACTGAATGTTTTTAGGATTTTTAGGGCAGTGAAACTACTCTTATGATACTATATTGGTAGGTACATGTCATTATAAATTTGTCCAAACTCAAAGAATATAAAATTAAAAAAGTGAACCCTAATGTAAAATATGGACTTTGGGTAATAATGATGTGTCAGTGTATGTTCATCAATTGTAATAAACATTCCTTCCTAGTGGGGAGGTTGTTAATGGGGGAGGGTGTGCGTGTGTAGGGGCAGGAGTTATATGGGAATTCTCTGTACCTTCTGTTCAATTTTGCTGTGAACCTAAAACTGCTCTAAAAAATAACCTCTGCTTTAAAAAGGTATGTGTACTCTGTAATCTTTTATTAGAAATCTTTGTTGCTACTTTTACATGGAAAAATACAGGATGAAGTCATTATTCCCTAGAATAAATTATGGAAGTTATCATTCAAAGTTATAATGGAGTCAGGATGCTACGAAGAAAGTAGATTATCTCAATAGTGTTGTGTGTGTTGACTGATTTGGGGAAGAGAGTAATTAGTGAAAATATATGAAGTCCATGTTGAGTCAGAGCAAAATGGATAATCACCTTTTGAGAAGAAAAAAATCATCAAAAAGAGTCTAAAAAATTATCTCGGTACAGATTTTAGGAAAATCTAGAAGAGGTGGAAGTAATGAGGCTGCTCATGTTATCACCTTAGTCTGGGTTTGCTGGTTAGAGTATGTATGTTTGGAAGAGAGAGGGATAAGTTCAGGAAATACCGACAGAGCATGGGAACTATACTAGGTTCAGCGATTCCAAAACCAAAAATGAAAATTATATAACAATGCTAACAATATATGTAGTATTTCCAGAGTTTCCAAAGCCTCATTTAAATTGTGCCTGAAAATGTTAGACATCATTTTTTAAAATTGGAAAAAATGAGGAATACAAAACTTAAGTAACCCATCCAAAGGCACATACTAGTTGGTAATAAGGAAGATAACTAACATTAACTCATTTACATAAGAACTCTAAGAACTTAGTACTATTATTTCTAACTCACAGATGGGAAAACTAAGCGTCAATGAGGTTGACTAACTTGCCTAAGAGTGCGTGGTTAATAAGTGACAGCTGGGATTTTAAACTACATTGAGTCTGTGCTCTTAATCAGTATGTTCTACATCCTATCTGTTGTTTTTGTTATTTTTTGGATAGACCATCTTGACTTACTTAGATTTAAAATAAAATCCATTGCAGCACAAACATTTGCAGGGGTGGCTAAGATCCTAACAGAGGCCCAGGAAGATGACAGCAAACCTTTCCTAATGCCAGGCTTATATTCTTGTCTCATTCTTATCTTTGAAGTCAAAACATTTTTAGTCCCTAGAAACAGTAACATGACTGTGTTAGGACACTAATTAATTAGCATTGAGGAGTTGTTTTCTGATTATAAATACATAACTATTGTACTCCCATTCCCTGGTTGGTAGGATTGCTGTTTGTGCACATTATTTGAGGAGATGGAATAAACAGGCAAAATCAGTTTTTACAACCCTGTGTGAATACTGGTCTGTACAACAAAGATTATATTCACTATGGTTGTAAACTCCTTGTCTGCCTATAATATTAATATGGAATGAATGTTATCACCAAGTTATTGTAACTCAGAAGACTTCAGAAAATATCCTCTAGGTATCAAATTAAATTTGTAATTATAGTACTTTTTGCTTGCCTTGAATGACTTTCCTTGGAAGCCAGAAGCCTTGTGTTCTGTTGCTAGCACCATCATCAATGTTACCTTGGGTAAATCATTGAAACATGTTGAACGTATGTTCCATTTGGCAGTGGGAATGCCATATGCTCTCAAATTGCTTCAGTGTGATTTTGTAAAAGTGAAATTGATTTTTAAAATGTGAATATATAAAGTGATTCCATTACTTGTTAAGTAGCTTCATAAAGCTAACAAATAATAAAAGAATAAATGATGTTTTGGAATTTAAAAAAGACCTCTTTCGTTTTCTGTCATCCAAAATCTCGCTTAATTTTGCCTTAAAGCTATTCTGAGTGTTAATATATAATGCTTTTTAAAAATCGGCCAAGGTATCTTTGGGCATTTATAGTCCTTCTCTGTTCAGAAATGTCATTAACTTGAAATATAAAGATGCTTTCTAAGGAAATTGGTTTGCCTAGCCAGATCTTTTAATGTAGTTATTTTGCTATGTGAGCTGTAAAACCCAAACATTGAGGCTGCTTTCCACAATGCCTTGTTGCCCAGACAGTGATGTCATGTTTTAAGCATGTTTAGTTTGCAAAGGTCCTGCTTTTGATCCTTTAGTTGTCACTTTTTTAATGCAGCTCCTCCTGAATCACAAAGGTACTGAAAGTAATTTGCTTCATTAAGGTCTGTTGCTGACACTGTTGTATTTCATTCGTCATTCTTCTCTTAGCCTCCTTCATTAAGACCTTATTCAAATTTGGATCATGGTTCTACTGCGACATCCATGCCATTATCATCTAAATAGCAATTACATATTCAAAAACAACAGCTTCTCCTTAACTGTCTGTAACTTAACATTTTACATAGATTCAAGTGGGAATTAAGAATAAAATGAATCTTTTCTTTGTGATTTACAACCCTCCCTTTCACCCTTGGTTTACTAGTTAATGTTGAATAAGCTACTTGTAGATGAAGGAAGACAAAATTATTGATTGCCCAGCTTTAGTTTTGTAGAGAGATATATATATTATAAATTGTTTCTGTATTAAACAGTTACCCAAGTGTCAGTGACCCTTCCTCAATCACCCGTATATTTATTAGACAGCATTTACCATTTTGAATATAAGGGGATCAGGTTTAACATTCTATTAAGAAATTAATAAGATCTTTTACAAAAGCAGCAGTGCTTTATAACTTGAAACATTGAAAGGAAGCCTATAAAAATAAGTCAACATATTTGTACTTTGTAAGACAGACCTCAAAAATGGAAGCAAATTCCATTAAAGTAGTAATATACTTTTCCTACTACTTTGTTTTGGCCATCTTAAAATTATATTTTATAATTAATTAGTAAATAAGCTGATTTGACTGAAATGAGCAACTGTGTTTACTAGAGACCTAGCTTTTCAACAGATAGAATATTAGGACATTTTTTGCCCATTAATATGTGGTTTAAAGGGAAGTTATAACAATACACCAAATACATATGTGTATATACAAATATAAACAGTTGTATGTTTTTAAGAAGTTTTTAACCAGCAAGGGGGGTGTGTGTGTGTGTGACAGAGAGAGACAGAGAGAGAGAGAGAAGGGGAGAGTGAAGGGGAGAGGAAGGGAGAAAGTGTGGGAGGAAAAGAGCAGAGGAGGAGAAGACAGAAGAGGAAAAGAGTCCTAACTTAAAAATACCAACTAGCTACTTAATAACATCTTTCATTGTCTTGCATAATAATTTCTTACATATTTTGCAAATTTCTGCATGGTTAAGGACTTTTGTAATGTTTAAATAATTGTATTAGTTTGAAATTAACTGTCTTTGTTTTTCTATCTGTATGCTGAGATTTATCTCAATTATATGTGTGAATAATATTATGCATGGAGTTACTTTTAATATGGATTTAAGTGAGATTCTAGACTATATTCTTTGTAAATATGAACATTAGAAACTTGTTCAATTGTGGGTCCTCATTAATTCAAGTCAGGAAGGCTCACCCTTTGTCCTCACACCATCTCTTAAGAAGATAAGTCCTGTGGATAAGCTGGAGAGGTCAGATGTTGGTGTTCATTTAAAGCATTGCCAGCCGAGGAGGGCAGAATGCTGTAAAACAAAGCAGAAGGAACTGTGTGGAGAGAAGGTGAATGACTGGGGGCCTTGAAGTTGAAAGAAAAGTCAGGCGCTGAGCCTGCAAGGGCAAAACGAGGTTTGTGGGATAAGAATGGTTTGTCAGAAGTCATCTGTTTGCTCAGAAGTCATCTTTCCCGAACTAGGGTCTGTTTGATATGTTCCTGTATTACAATTTATAATACTGTTTTTCTACCTGCTGGGGGTAAGATCTTTAAAGTGACATCTTACCAGGTATTATTCTTAGCTCTTGCTTATGCAAATCTCAATTAGAAAAATAACCTTTTACAGTTTTTTTTTTTTTTAATAATGAGAAGGTATTCAGAATGACAATGTGGTGAACACCTGTGTACCTACCAATTGGTTTAAGAAATAGAATTTATTGTTAACCTTGAAGTTCTCTAGTCTCCCCCTTAATCCTACCTCAGAGGTAAATTCCACTCTTTAAATTCTGTGTTTTTTCATTCTCTTTTTAGATAGTGTTAACATATTTTTTATATATCTAGTTTTGTATGTTTTACAACCATATATAAATGGAGTCATGCACAATGTATGTACAATACATTCTTCAGCAATTTGCCTCTCTCACTCAGTATCATGTATCTGGTCTCATCTATATTGCTCCATGTATCTTCAATTCTTTCATTTTTGTTTGACATTCCATTGATGAATATACCACAATTTATATATCTGTTCTGATGATGAACATTTGGGGTTTTGTTTTGTTTTCCTAAAAACGGTGCTGTTATTGAACATTAGTAGGCAGAAAAAAAAAACAAAAAAATACACCTTGATCTGTGTCTTACATTTTATGCAAAAATTGCCCAAAATGAAAGGACTAGTCCCTAGAATAAGTACTCGCAAAACTCAACAGTAAAAAAAACAAAAAAGAAAAAAACATAAAACCAAATTAGAAAATGGGCAAAAGACATGAAGAGGCATTTCACTGAAGAGGATATACGTATGGCAAATAAGCACGTGAATAAGTGTCATTAGCCACAATGCAAATTAAAATAATGAGGGGGTCTTTACAAACCTGTATCAGAGTAGCTAAAATAAATAGTAATAGCACCAAATGCTGGTAAGGATGAAGAGAATCTGGATCACTTATTGATGACAGGAATGTAAAATGGTACAGTTACTCTGGAAAATACTTTGGCAGTTTCTGAAAAGCTGAATATGCAGTTACTGTACGACTCAGCAATTGCACTTTGGGCATTTATCCTACAGAAATTGAAGACGTATGTGTGCATAAAAACTGAGTGTTTATAGCAGTTTTATTCACAATAGCCCCAAACTTGATACACACTAAATATCCTTCAACACGTGAATGGTTAAATCAGCTATGGTGTATCTATATCATGGAATAATACTCAGCAAGAAGTAACAAACTATTGATATATACAACAACCTGGATGAATCTCCAGAGAATTATGCTAAGTGAAAAAAGCCAACCCCTAAAGGTAACGTACTGTATGACTTCATTTATGTAACATTCTTGAAATGACAAAAGTAGACGCGAAAAATAGAGAAATTAGTGGTTGCCAGTGGTTAAGGATGGGGTGAAAGAGGGAAGTGCGTGTGGCTATAGAAGGATAACACTGGGGATTCTGGTGGTTATAGAGATATTCTTTATCTGGTGTGTGTTAATGTCAATATCCTGGTTGTGGTATTGAACTATAGTTTTGCAAGATGTTGCCACTGTGGTAAACTGGGTAGAAGCTACATGGGATATTTCCATATAATTTCTCCAACCTGCATGTGAATTTAGAGTTATGTCAAAAAGTTCAAATAAAAGACAAAATGATGCTGTTACAAACATCCTTGTACATGTCTCCTGGTGCACGTATGTGAGCTTTCCTCTAGATTTTATTTCCAGGAGGAATTACAGGCTATGCACATGTTAACTTTAGCAAATAATGGCAAATTTTTTTCCCAAGTGGTATATGAAAATTCTACTTATACTGTATCCTTTTTAACATGTAATATTGTGAGATTTAAATTTTTATCAGTCTGTTGATTATAAAATGGTATCTTGTGTTTTTAATTTACATTTTCTTGTTTATAATGGAATTGGACATTTTTATTTATGTTTAATAGTCATATGTGGTTTTTTCCTTGGTAAAATCACTATCTCTTTTCTCTATTGTGTTGTCTATCATTTAAAAAACTGATTCTAAGGGGATCTAGTTATGAATTTTGCTGCATTTTACAGTAATCTAGTTGACTTATGTTTCTCTTTTTAATTATATTTGTTAATGAAGAGATTTTGATGTGACAGTTTTAAAATCTATAAAACTTTTCCTTATCTTTTATATTTCAGTCTGATTTTAAAAGTTCCTTCTTGAAGATCAGAAAGTTATCTTCCTATAGCATCTTCTTAAAGCTCTATGGTTAACTTTGGTTATAGTGTGGTATAGTGATCTGATTTTAATTTTTTTTTTGTAGGGATAACCTGTTTTCTTAGGACTATTTTGGATTAATTCATCTTCTTTTCTTCATGCATCTTCCAAGCTCACTCTTACATATATAGTATCTTCGGTTCTCCTACCTTATCAGGCTATTTTTCTCTCTCTGAGCCAATGTCATAAAGCTCATTATATTACTATCCTTTAAAACCATCTCAACCTTCCTTTGTTCTCTGCTTTTCTATATAATGAAGCATCAGTTCATCTTATGCCAAATAAATAAAAAATGAATAATAAATGGATAATCACTCAAACCCACCCACTCTGATGTGATTTTTGTTGAAATTTTATTGAACATATAGATTAATTAAGGGGAGAATTGCTGTATTTACAATATTTAGTCTTCTTCAGAAATATATTTCTGTCCATTTACTTAGGTTTCCTTAATAAGTTTTTGTAAAATTGCTATACATTTTTCATAAAAATCACATTTCTCCTTTTGTCAGATTTATTCTTAGAGTGCTTTTTTGTTTAATTATTATACTAAATATTTTTAAAATTGTATTTTCTGTTTGTTGCCAGAATAGAAACAGGTAGTTGATATTTGTAGCAACTATCTTGATAAAGTATTTACTTCTCATAATTCATCTTTAGATTCTTTTGAATTTTCTAAGTAGATAATTATAACCTCTGTGAATAGTGAGTTTTGATCCATTCAAATTCTTATGGCTTTCATTTTATCTTTTGGTCTTATTGCATGGTCTAGGACCTCTAGTATGTTGAAGAGAAATGTCAAAGAAAACATCTTTTTCCCACTTTTGATTGTAAAAAGAATGCTTATAACGTTTGCAGTTGTTAACTACTAAATACAGTACATATTGTTTTTTGGGTTACTCCTGGTTGGCTAAAGGCTTATTGAAAAAACATAATAGGCATTGAGTGTCATTAGAATTAGTATAAGATTTGATTTTAATAGAATTCACCTGTAAAAATTATCTGGGCCTGGTGTTTCTTTAGTGGGTAGCTTTTATGTACTGAATGAATTTGTTGATAATTGTAGACTAGCCTATTTTGTCAATTTGGTAAGATATTTTTCTAGGTGATTGCTCATTTAAAAAATATTCTAGGGCCAGGCACGGTGGCTCACGCCTGTAATCCCAGCACGCTGGGAGGCTGAGGCAGGCAGATCACGAGGTCAGGAGATTGAGATCGGCCTGGCTAACATGGTGAAACCCCGTTTCTACTAAAAATACAAAAATAATTAGCCGGGCGTGGTGGCATGCACCTGTAGTCCGAGCTACTCAGGAGGCTGAGGCAGGAGAATCGCTTGAACCCAGGAGGTGGAGGTTGCAGTGAGCCGAGATCACACCACTGCACTCCAGCCCGGGTGACAGAGTGGGAACTCTGTCTCCAAAAAAAAAAAAAAAAAAAAAAATCTAAATTTATAGATACAGGTTTTTTTTTTTTTTTTAAATGATATCTTCTTACCATTTTTTAATCTCTGAAATTTTCATTATGTTCTGCTCCTCCCCCCATGGCAATATTGTTTATTTACTGCTTTACTATTTATTTTCTTAGGGTTTTCAAAAGACCGGTTTTAGGATGCATTGTTCCTCTGTTGCATTTTATTTTCTGTTTCATCATTTCTTGCTCTTACCTTAATTATTTCCTTTTTCATTTTCTTTGAAGTTTATTTTGTTAGTTTCATTTTGACTTTTTAAGTTGGTTGCTTGTCCTTGGATCATCATGTTTAAGCTTTTAAAAATTCTAACATTAGGAATGTCCTGTATTTCCCTTCAAATGCTATTTAGCAGCTTCCAAATTTTAATTTGTATTATTTCCATTCATTTGTCATTGTACACATTTTTCTCTTTTTAAAAACTTAAAAAATTTTTTTTCAGAGACAGGATCTCACTCTGTCACCCAGGCTGGAGTGCAGTGGTGTGACCACAGACAGCTCACTGCAGCCTCCACCTCCTAGTCTCAAGTGATCTTCCTGCCTTGGCCTCCTGAGTAGCTGGGATTACAGGCATGTGCCACCACACCTGCCCCACACGGTTTTCATTGTCAATACTACTTTGCTGAGTTATTCTTAAATGTTTTAAGATTTCAAAAAATTGAGTTTTTTTGTGTTATCTTTTTGGTGAAGATTTTTAATTTAATGCGCTGTGGTCAGAGAGGGTGGTACAAATGATAGAAATTCCTGAAATGTGTTGAGACTTGATTCATGGCCTTTTCTCAAAGAAAAGCATATCAATCTTAACTGACCTCCACTTATGTGACTTTGCATATTGACCAGCATTTCCAACTTTTCCATAAATCCTTGGATGTTGACAGCATCTAGTTTATTCTCTGACGAGCAGACTTTCTTTGGCTGCTCCAGCAGAGTGCTCTTGAAGTGTCAAGCTGTTTGCTGTTAAATGTATGTCCTTGTTTATTATAATTACATGATTTAATTAAAATATGAATTAAGAGGTAGTATTTAGCCGTGAATAAAGAGGGAGTACTTATATCTACGAAACTTTGTTAAATGCTTTAGAAATAATCTATACAGTTTAATTGCTAAAATAAAGAAGGAGCTGTCAATTTCGGTGTGGGTGAGTTGCCTTATGATCTAGGAATCAGTGGTAGATTGATTTATAAATATCTTTAAATTCTCATTTGCTTAAAAACAGTTGGAGATTGTGTACAATGTATTGTATGTTGCACTTACATAAGAAAGGCTTAGAACTCTATCGGATGTCCTTAACTGCAAATAAAGGCCTCAGCTGGAAACCTTCCTGTGGGAAGGTTAAAGCAAGTAACAGGTTGGAAGCTGGGAGAAAGTCAGGATTTAGGGTGTTGGGCACTTGTGTAGAGTAATTGTTTATTTCCTCGTGAACTGGTTATTCAAAAATTTTACTTTTTTTTTTTTTTTAGTTGATAGCAACACTTGCAGACCTGTTATACCATGTAGCTGAACTAGTTCTTCAAAATGATAACCTACAGAAGCAGAACAGGGGCACTAGAATTAAAACAAACAAACAAACAACTCTACAGAGGAATTACAGTTGCCATAGGCAGCAATGAAACTAGAACTAACAAACTGCAGTCTTTTGTTGTAGGCAAATTCACAAATCTTAGAACTTAAAAAAATACATCTTTTTCTTTAGTGTTTTACGAGATGGACTCTGAATTATAGAATATCTCACCATTAATATGTACCTTCTGTGTACCTTCAGCATAGAAACAGTTAAAGAAAATAAACTTACCTGAAATGATTGTACTCCCTGTGCATTGTCTTCACATCCTTTTTCTGAGGACCTGAGACAAAGTGAACTACAAGTAGGATAAGAACTGAAATGTTTTCACCAGATTTATGAATGAAATTTCATCAGTGATCTTGGTGAAGAGTAGTAGCAGAACAGTTGACCTTAGACCTTATAGCTAGATGTTAGAATAGCTAACTTAATGAATTTTTTCCTAAATCTGAAACTCAAAGCTATTGACAACCAAAGCTAGTTCCCTGATAAGTAACTTAGGGAAGTGCACTCTTATTTCAATAATTAATGCTTCCATGAAATTATATAAACATTCATGCATTCAGACAATATCTGAATATTTCTGTGTGCTAGGTGCTATGCTGGGTGTTGGGTATGCAATGATGAGCAATACAAAGAAGAGCTCTGTTTTCATTCAAATGAGGATAGAGTTTTTCAATAGCAATTATTTTTTAAAATGAAAATAAAGATCCACAGATTTCCGGAAAAAAAATGACCTAAAAGTCATAGTTTTACCATTGAATGTAATATCCTTCCTCTAACCCATAAATCAGAGTATGTAAAGAGGAGATGCAAAAGATGTAAAGAAGAGTTTTGAGTTTTAATTTAGGAAAAGAAGTATAAGACAGTAGTAACAGTCATATAAGATAGAATAACATCAAACATTTAAAAAATAGTGTAGTGATAGCATAGAGCAAAATTTACATTTAACCATTTAGTAAACTTTGGTGAAAACTATCACTTAAAAATATTGTTAATTACAAGAAGATAGTATAAAACATAGTTTGTTGCTGTTGTATATTTGTTTTTAAGTATCTCAAATTGAAGAATTTTTAAAATTAGAAACTAATATATGTCAGACATGGTGACAGTTAAAAAAATTTTTTGAAAATGAAATTATGGATGCAGAAAGCAAACAAGCTGGGGCAGAAAAGGATGGATCTAAATATGAAGAGGAGGAGGAGATAAGAGCAATCCAGAGGCAAAAATTACTCATGCCATAGATGCCCTAGAAATAGTTCTATGTTGTATTAAGTAACAGCTTGAATCAGGATTCGATATTATTGCAACATGGGAAGGAACAATGCCAAGAAAAATTATATTTATTCTTATAACTTCAAAGTGATACGGGAGCTAGAAAGAAATTATTTAGGCAGTTAGTGAGAGGGTAAGAGAGTCCTTGGCAAGGTTTCCTTTTTAATACAAAGCAGTCCCCAAATCATTTCTTTTCTAACAAAAGGGCAACCTGAAAAATCGAGCTGCAGACATAGATAAGCAAGCTGGAAGCTTACACAGGTGAATGCTGGCAGCTCTGCCAATAGTAAAGGGCTACTTGGAAGCCAGGTATGTTCAACATGGAGGCTCCACCTTCCGTTTTCTTTGTCACTACGTGCACAGTAAAGAGGCAGGCAACGTGGCGGTGGCCAGGTAGCGAACCCACCTGTCTAATAAAAGATTAGGGTGGAGGCCCGCGAGGAGGCTCACGCCTGTAATCCCAGCACTTTGGGAGGCCGAGGAGGGGCGGATCACAAGACCATCCTGGCTGATACGGTGAAACCCCGTCTCTACTAAAAATACAGAAAAATTAGCCGCGGGTGGTGGCGGGCGCCTGTAGTCCCAGCTACTCGGGAGGCTGAGGCGAAGGGCGTGAACCTGGGAGGCAGAGCTGGCAGTGAGCCGAGATCGCGCCGCTGCACCCAGCCTGGGCGACAGAACGAGACTTCGTCTGAAAGAAAAAAAAAAAAAAAGATTAGGGTGGGGTGGGCCAGGTTCTTCCCATGCTATGTAAATGGCACACCTGGTCTGACCAATTTCTCGTGTCCTATGTAAATCAGACACCGCCTCCTATAAAACCAACGTCTTCTTGCCGTGAACCCGGAAACCCGTTAGCGACCCTTTCCGACGCACGAAGTAGCTTTCCTCTTTCTTTTTTCATTTTCTTTTTCTTTCTCTCTCTTTTTTTTTTTTTTTTTTTGGAGACGGAGTGTTGGTCTGTTGCCCAGGCAGGAGTGCAATGGCACGATCTTGGCTTACTGCTACCTTCGTATCCCAGGTTCAAGCGATTCTCTCACCTGTGTCTCCCGAATGGCTGGGACTACAGGCATGCACCACCACTCCCAGCTAATTTTCGTATTTTTGGTAGAGACTGGGTTTCACCGTGTTGGCCTGGCTGGTATCGAACTCCTGACTCCTGACCCCAAGTGATCCGCCTGCCTCAGCCTCCCAAAGTGCTGGGATTACAGGTGTGAGCCACCTCACCCGGCCTCCTCTTTCTTTCACCTATTAAACCTCCACTCTTAAACTCACTCCTCGTGTGTCCTCATCCTTCAGTTTCTTTGGCGTGAGACGATAACCTCAGGTATTTACCTCAGACAACTCCGCTACTTCAGAAGTATTTACTTTATTAAATGAATGTGATTTATTTGTTTTCAAGTAAAATGTTTAAGGTATGCATTTTTTTTTATGATTTCCCACTTTAGCTGTTTTTTTATTAAATGAAGAAATGGTCTCAATCACATTGGCTAACATGGCCTCTACTTATTTAATTCATCTGTTTTCCCCACTGTGGGGCATCAACAGCATGGAGCATTTGGAAAACTACTTGTATTTGTAAAGAGTAAAATGCAGTTTAAATAACAAAGAAGTTAGTTTGTAATTGTATATAGTTCAGGAACTCTGCCCTGGATGAGAGCATGAGTTTGAAATTTTGTCCTCAAGATTTTGTTTTTATTTTACCATCACCTTTTATGCTTAAGTTTATGATTGGCCATAATTATCCAATTAACATATTCTATCATGTGAAAATCTGTTTAGGAAACTTTTCTATTAATTAAACTTGATGTTTAATTATGATATTAAGAGTTGCAAAGTACTATAGATTCTGTTTATCATAGTTGTGTAGCTTTTAGAGTTTAGGGAAATCTCGTTTTTAGAATTGACACAGTGATTTTTAATTTTAGCAGTGTGTTGAATAACCTATGGTATACCATTCACTTCTTAACTTCACATTTTTGTATAATAAATTATAAATTTTAGATCAGATAATAAAGTAAAACTGGTATTAATTTGGGAAGGAGAAATTGCAGAACTTGAGTGATTTTTCCAAATAATGTGTCAACTATAACTTGAATGTGTTATTTTTATCCCCAAGGGTATTTTGAAATATACCGATGTGAATTTCTTATAGTTTATTTTAACCATAAAACTATTTTGATATTTTTATAATGCCATCGATGATACTGTATGCATAGTGAGGGCATGGGTTGTCTGTTCTTACCACCATATTCCCAGCACTAGCGTGGAAGAAATGAATAAGAAACAACGGAGTAAAAAATGCATAATCTAAGTTTCACTATGTGTGTCTTCAAAATAATACCTTCAAGTTATTTTGAAGGGAAAAACTATGTATCCGACAAATTGAAACAGATACTTACAAAATTAAGATGATTGTGTGTTGTACTCCTTATCGTTGTTTTTCACATCCAAAAATCTCCTCTTAGAGCCTCTTATCTGAGTAGCTTCTGTGGATCTGATGATGCTAGCATTTTATTTTTTCTTTTATTTTAAAGTTCTTCTGATTACATCATCTCTTTGTATAGACATGATTCTTGACAGATGGCATTTATTAAATATGGACAGAAGCAGGCAGTTAAAAAGACCTGCCTGAGATAGGCAGGAACCTTTCTTTTTTCTTTCTGACTCTCAGAAGCAATACCAGTATAAGCTTTATTTAACTTCTAGATTAATTTAAAAATAAACTTCTTTAAATTATGATTCAACAGGTATAGGGTGAAGTGGGGGAAATGTATCTGTGTTTTAAAGCTTCCCAAGTGATTTTGACCATCAGTCAAGTTTAGAAACCACTGATTACAATTAATTTCCTTAGAATTTTCTCATCTATTTAATTCCAAACAGGAAGAAAATTGAAATTTTAAAAAATATATGAGTATTTTTGGAGATGACATAACTTTCCTTTTATTTTGTTAAAAAAAAAAAAAACTTTAAGAACTGTTTTTTTTTTCCCCCTGCGTTTTTATTATCAAGATTTAGTGAAGACTTGAGAGCTAAAAACACCTTTGGGGGGGATTCAGAAGATCCAAAAGAGACAATGATGAAATATGATCAGCAAGCTTTAGGAGAGGATCACAAATGTGTGATTTTGAAGTCTCTTCTATTTGAAACCAATCCAGAGTCTTGAATTTGATCCAATATATAGTATGCTACAAATGGAAAGATTAAACTGGAGCAATATAATTAGGGTAAGCCATCGCATCTGCACTTGTATCGCAGCAACTGAATTTGAAACCAGCTGCAAAATGGTGACTAATCTCTCTGGCAAGCCCACATGAGAGTGTAGTACAATAAACCAGCTTCAGCCTCATGAGCACATGTTTCTTCAACTTGCCTCTGAGCAGGTGATGGTGATGATGCAATCTGATTATACTTTTGAATGTATTCTAACCACAGTCAACAGTAGAGTCTCACAAGGGATTTCACAAAAGACTTCAAACCGACTATGTATTTTTCAGATAGTTGAGCTGTAGACAGCTATGGAAACTAGTATTTTTTTTTTTTTTTCACTGTAGTGACTATTGTACTTTGCAGTACTTTATAATCTTAAGTTTAGGAGGCTTTAGTTTTCATATGTGAACTGAAGATGAGAAGAATAATGTGGAAAGAAAGTACTTGGTGCTTTTATTCTGAATTGTTCATGACTACTTACACTGATCAGTTAAAATAATTAAAGTGTCTAGACTAATTCTGTACAAACAAGAGATGGTAAATCAGTGTACGTGTTTAAGTGGTATACTAACCTTTCCATATTTAGAGATGTACTTCCCTGGCTATTACCTGCCCTGATGAGGTGATATTTAAGTGTCTTGAACATTAAAGGTGTTTAATAAATACTCACTTTGACTTGGACTTGAGCCTTTATTTTTGAAGGGAATAATAGTTTCTTCTTCCAGTGTACCTCAGAGGGACTTGGTAAGCATGAATAAAGCCATCTGTTTGAAAATGTATGTCATCTTTGGAAAAGTGCTACAGAACCTAAAATATAGTCACAAATATTATTTGAAATGTGTAGTTCAGAAGTAGAATATTAGAAATTGCTTGTTAATCTTAATTGTAAATAGCTAAAAATATATATAGCTTGCAGTAAAGGACACAAGAACATTAAAATATAAAACTTGCAAACTATACATCTCTGAGAATAAAGGGGGAAATGGGGTGTAAAAACCCTAGGCTGGTGGCACTCAAAGTTGGTGTACAGCAGAATGACTTTGGCTGTTTGTCAGAAGTGAATAAGCCTGGGCCTCATCCCCATCACTTCTGATTTTATAGGTTTGGAGTGGGTCCCAGGCATCTGTGTTTTTAATCATTTCCCTCCTTAACTTACTCTCCCCATCCAAACTTGAGAAACACCCAGACTACTGTAGTATTATGGTACTATAGACTACTGAGTATTAGTATAGTATTATAGTGCTGACTAGTAAGCTTCCTAATTGCCAAACAAAAGGAAAATTTTCGCTGTCATCACATGAAATTTTTTTCATGGTATTTATAAAAAGACTTTTTGAGAAAAAAAAAGTATCTTCAATAGTGATTTTGTAGAAGAAGCCAATTCGTTTTTTCGTATATTTTTATTTAAACTTTTTTATTAAAAAAAGGGGGCATTTTACTGAAGAATTAAGAGCCTTCAGTGAAGTCTAAGTGCAGGTGTGCTGCCTTCTAGTAATCCAGACTAGGTGGTTAGTATGAGGTATGGGTTGAATTCTGTCCCCCCAAAAAGATATATTTAAGGCTTCACCCCCAGTACCTGTGAATGTGACCTGACCATATTTTGAAATAGAGTCTCTTTGCAGATGGAATCAAGTTAAGATGAGGTCATACTCATTGGATTGGGCCCGCCTCCTTCAATGACTGATGTCCTTATAAGAAGAGGGAAATTTGGACACAGGGAGACACAGGAAATGGCCATGTGAGGGAGGCAGAGATCGAAGTGATGCTACCACAAGCCAAGGGACACCAAGGATTGCAAGAAACCACCAGAGCTAGGAAGAGGCAAGGAATGATTCTCCCCTGGAGACTTCAGAGAGAGCACAGCCCCACTGACACCTTGATTTCAGATTTCTAGTCTCCAGAAATATGAGAGAATAAATTTCTGTTGTGTTAAGCCACCAAGTTTGTACCATTTTGCTATGGCAGTTTTAGGAAACTAATAGAGTATGTGAATCTCTTTTTCTGTCATTTGGATTTTTGACCAAAACTAGATAGAAAAAAAAAACATAGTGAAGTTTCTTTTCTCACGTATTCCATATGTTTGCAGAGGTTCATGAGCCCTGGACCTGTCATTGTGGTCAAGTTTGAATTCTACTTTAAATGTTAAGGCACCTGCATGAAAACCAGGCTACTGCTGCATAATTGTGAGCCATAGGGGATACTGCCATTAGGAGCCATTTTTCCTTAAAAAGAAACTCATGCATTTGTATAAGTACTAAATGGCGATGGCAGAGTTATGTTTCAAAAAAATATGGAGGAGACTTTTGTCATCAGCAGGAACTGTCACTTTTATGATCTACTGGAATGAAAACTCACTTCCACCCCGGGAAAGATCTCTGCAGAGGCATTGAATCAATCTCTGTGCTGCCTCTTCCTCCTCCTTGCTCTTTTTTTTGTGACTGCTCATGAGGATTTTGCTACTTGCCCTCTCAGGGATTGTATTGAATTCCCCATCTGTGATGGTTAATACCGAGTGTCAACTTGATTGGATTGAAGGATGCAAAGTATTGATCCTGGGTGTGTCTGTGAGGGTGTTTCCAAAGGAGATTAACATTTGAGTCAGTGGGTTGCAAAAGGCAGACCCACCCTTAATCTGGATGGGCACTGTCTAATCAGCTGTCCACTTGGCTAGGATATAAAGTGGCAGGAAAACGTGGAAAGGCTAGACTGGTTTAGCCTCCTAGCCTACATCTTTTCCCATGCTGAATGCTTCCTGTCCTTGAACATCAGACTTCAAGTTCTTCGGCTTTGGGACTTGGACTGGCTTCCTTGCTCCTCAGCTTGCAGACAGCCTATTGTGGGTCTTGTGATCATGTGAGTTTAATACTCCTTAATAAACTCTCTCTCTTTCTACACACACACACACACACACACACACATACACACACACACACACATATATATATGTCCTGTTCTGTCCCTCTAGTGAACCCTGACTAATACAGATTTTGGTACCAGGAGTGGTTCTAGAGGAACAGAATATTAAGGATGGAGTTCTTTCATTGGTTTTGGGAATTCTGGAGTTGGCTGCTTAATATGATTAGACCCAATAATGCTAAGGACTCTATTTCTAACAGTATGGAAAACACTGATGGTCCTTGGCATTTTACTAAACATTCCATGTTTAAAGAGTTATGCAAAATTAATGCATTTGATGTTCCTAATTTACCGCTCACGCGAGGCAAGGAGTTTAGTGACTCTGTACGTAATACCTTTGGCTATATGTGGAGAATTAGGAAACTAATGAAGTTGGTTGGTTGCTCCTAAGTTCACTGGACAAAATGATGAAGGAAAATGATGAATTCAGGGATTCTAACTCCCGGCTTCAGAAGCATATACTGAACCTTAAATCTCCTAAGACTGCCCTCAGTGAGAGTCTTATTTCCTGTAGAGAAAGAGCTGAAATTGTGGAAAAGCAGACACAAGCTCTTATCATGTGAGTGGCTGACCTGTAATGGAAGGTGCATGCACAGCCTCACCAGGTGTCTACTGTTAAAGTGAGGGCATTGATTGGAAAAGAATAGGACCCTGCAACTTGGAATGGGGATGTGTGGGAGGACCCTGGTGAAGTGGGGACACTGAGATTGTAAACCCTGATGAATCTTTTTTTTGCCAGAAGAAACAGCTTCTCCATCCCCAGTATTGGCAACATCCCCTCTCCAACCCATGCTGCCATCGGCCTTTCCACCTTTGTCTGAGGAGATAAACCCTGCACTGCCTGAGGCAACAGTAATGGCCTCCCCTGAGGCAGTTGCCAGGCAAGATCATGTTGATTCTCCTCAGGAGCCACTGCCAACACCCCTGTTTGCTTCTACACCTACAACTAGACTAAAGTCCTGGTGGACCCCTAGAGGTGAGGTTCAGAGTGTGACCCATGAGGAGGTGTGCTACACTTGAGAAGAACTGCTTAAATTTTCCAAGTTATATAAGCAGAAATCTGGAGAACAGGCATGGGAATTGATATTAAGGGTGTGGGATAATGGTGGAAGGAACATAGAGTTAGATCAGGCTGAATTTATTGGTTTGGGCCCACTAAGCAGGGATTCTGCATTTAATGTTACAGCTCAGGGAGTTAAAAAATGTTCTAATATAGTTTGTTTGTTTGATGAGCTGAAATGTGGATTAAAAGCTGGCCCACTGTGAGCGAGCTGGAAATGCCTGATCTCCCTTGATTTAATGTAGAGGAAGGGATCCAAAGGCTTAGGGAGATTGGGATGGTGGAGTGGATTAGTCACTTTAGACCTACTCTTCCCAGCTGGGAGGGTCCAGAAGATAATACCTTTGACCAGTGCTTGGCAAAATAGATTTGTGAGGGCAGCACCTGTATCTTTCAAGAGCCCTATAATTGCTTTTCTCTGTATGTCAAATCTAGCAGTGGAAACCATAGTCATGCAACTACAAAATTTAAATACGATGGGAATAACTGGATCCTGAGGTGGCAGGGGCCAAGTGGCGGCACTCAACCGTCAGAGGCAAGGTAGGCGTAGCTACTGTAATGGACAGCAGAGGCAAAGCAAAAATCAGAATAGTCTGACTCAAGTAGAGCTCTGGCATTGGCTAATTAATCAGGTGTTCCTAGAAGTGAAATTGATAGGAAGCCTACTGCATTCCTACTTAATTTATATGAGCAGAAAATTTTCAGGTCTAATGGGCAAAAGACTAATTTGAATTATAAAAACAGAATCATGGTCCCTCAATCAATTTCTGGAATTGAGCCAGTTTACAGACCCAGAACACCTTGAATGAAGGGGAGGCCAGGTCCCCTTGAGGAAGGACTCCATTACCAACAGTTTATGCTGTTAATCTTTCTCCCATCCTCCCTCAAGGAGACTTCCAGCCTTTTATCAGGGAACTATGCATTGGGGAAAGGGAAGCTATCAGATGTTTCAGAGACTACCTGAAATGATGTAGTCCCTGAAATGTCTGATCACTTCCCTTTCCCCAGTGCATGGTTGATCTGACGTGATGTTGATTCCAGGGGACCCACTGTGGTTCTCCAGTTAAAGTAGGGGCTTATGGAGGTCAGGTAATTAATGGAGTTTTAGCTTAGGTCCGACTTAAAGTGTGTCCAGTGGGTCCCCGGACTCATCCTGTAGTCATTTCTCCAGTGCCAGAATGCATAATTGGTATAGACATACTTAGCAGCTGGCAGAACCCCCATATTGGCTCCCTGACTAGTAGGGTGAGGGATATTATGGTGGGAAATGGAAGCTATTAGAGATGCATCAACCTAGAAAAATAGTAAATCAAAACCAGTAACGCATCCCTGGAAGGACTGCAGGGATTAGTACCACCATTAAGGGCTTGAAAGATGCAGAGGTGGTGATTCCCACCACATCCCTGTTCAGCTCTCCTGTTTGGCCTGTGCAGAAGACAGATTGATCTTGGAGAATGACAGTGGATTATTGTAAGCTTAACCAAGTGGTGACTGCAATTGCAGCTGCTATACCAGATGCGGTTTCATTGCTTGAGCAAATTAACACATCTCCCGGTACCTGGTATGCAGCCATTGACTTGGCAAATGCCCTTTTCTCCATTCCTGTCCATAAGGTCCACCAGAAGCAATTTGCTTTCAGCTGGCAAGGCCAGCAATATACCTTTCCTGTCCTATCTCGGGGGTATATCAACTCTCCGGCTTTGTGTCATAATGTTATTTGGAGAGAACTTGATTGCTTTTTGCTTCCACAAGATATCACACTGGTCCATTACATTGATGACATTATGCTGATTGGATCCAGTGAGCAAGAAGTAGAAAACAAACTGGACTTACTGGTGAGACATTTGCTTGCCAGAGAATGGAAAAAAAATCTGACTAAAATTCAGGAATCTTCCACTTCAGTAAAATTTCTAGGCATCCAGTGGTGTGGGGCCTGTTGAGATTTTCCTTCTAAGGTGAAGGATAAGTTGCTGCTGGCTCCTTCTACAGCCAGGGAAGAGGCGCAACACGTAGTGGGCCTGTTTGGATTTTGGAGGCAACACATTCCTCATTTGGGTGTTTTACTCCAGCCTATTTATCGAGTGATCTGAAAGGCTGTCAGTGTTGAGTGGGGTCCAGAACAGAAGAAGGCTCTACAACAGGTCCAGGCTGCTGTGTAAGCTGCTCTGCCACTTGGGCCATATGACCCAGCAGATCCAATGGTGCTTGATGTATCCGTGGCAGATAGGGATGCTGTTTGGAGCCTTTGGCAGGCCCCCATAGGTGAATCACAGTGGAGGCCTCTAGGATTTTGGAGCAAGGCCATGCCATCTTCTGCAGGTAACTACTCTCCTTTTGAGAGACAGCTCTTGGCCTGTTACTGGGCTTTGGTGGAAACTGAATGTTTGACTATGAGTCATCAAGTCACCATGTGACTTGCACTGCCTATCATGAACTGGGTGCTTTCTGACCCATCTAGCCATAAAGTGGGTCATGCACAGCAGCATTCCATCATCAAATGGAAGTTGTATATATGTGATCGGGCTCAAGCAGGTCCTGAAGGCACAAGTTACATGAGGAAGTGGCTCAAATGCCCTTGGTTTCCAATCCTGCCACCCTGCCTTCTCTCACTCAGCCTGCACCAGTGGCTTCATGGGGAGTTCCCTATGATCAGTTGACACAGGTAGAGAAGACTGGGATCTGGTTCACAGATGGTTCTGCACGATATGCAGGCACCACCTGAAAGTGGACAGCTGCAGTACTATAGCCCCTTCTCAGGACATCCCTGAAGGACAGTGGTGAAGGGAAATCTTCCCAATGGGGAGAACTTTGAGCATTGCATCTGGTTGTGCACTTTGCATGGAAGGAGAGATGGCCAGATGTGTGATTATATACTGATTCATGGGCTCTAGCCAACGGTTTGGCTGGATGGTCAGGGACTTGGAAGAAACATGATTGGAAAATTGGTGACAAAGAAAATTGGGGAAGAGATATGTGGATGGACCTGTCTGGTCGAAAACTAAAGATATTTGTATCCCATGTGAGTGCTCACTAACGGGTGACCTCAGCAATGCTTCTTCCAAGACTGTTATCCATGGACTCATGGAATACCTTATCTACCACCTTGGTATTCCACACAGTGTTGCCTCTGACCAAGGCACTCACTTTATAGCTAAAGAAGTGCAGCAGTGGGCTCATGCTCATGGAATTCACTGGTCTTACCATGTTCCCCATTATCCTGAAGCAGCTGGATAGATAGAATAGTGGAATGGCCTTTTGAAGTCCTTTGCAGGGCTGACGTAAATTTCTCCAGAAGACCGTGTATGCTCTGAATCAGTGTCTAATACATGGTACCATTTCTCCGGTAGCCAGGATTCACGGGTCCAGGAATCAAGGGGTGGAAGTACAAGTGGCACCATTCACCCTTACCCCTAGTGACCCACTAGCAAAATTTTGCTTCCTGTTCCTGTGACATTACGTTCTGCTGGCCTAGAGGTCTTAGTTCCAGAGGGAGGAATGCTGCCAGGAGGCACAACAATGATTCCATTAAACTGGAAGTTAAGATTGCCACCTAAATACTTTGGGCACCTCCCACCTTTAAGTCAACAGGCTGAGGAGGGAGATACAGTGTTGGCTGGGGTGATTGACCTGGACTATCAAGATGAAACCAGCCTACTACTTCACAACAGAGGTAAGGAAGAGTATGCATGGAATGGAGGAGATCCATTAGAGTATCTGTTAGTATTACCATGCCCTGTGGTTAATGTCAGTGGGAAACTACAACAGCCCACTCCAGGCAGGCCTACAAATGGCCAAGACCCTTCAGGAATGAAGGTTTGGGTCACTCCACTAGGAAAAAAACGCACGACCTGTTGAGGTGTGTGCTGAAGGCAAAGGGAATACAGAATGGGTAGCAGAAGAAGGTAGTCATCAATACCAGCTACAACCACATGACCAGTTGCAGAAACGAGGACTGTAATTCTCAGTGAGTATTTCTTCCTCTTTTTGTTAAAAACATGCTTGTTCATGTATACACTGTGCTAAGAAAATGCCTTCATTTTCCTTTTTACTTTATCATGTGACATAAGATTTATTGACTTCATATCAGCATTTAAGTATTGTTAACTTTATGTAATAGCATTTGGGTTGGGGATTGGTGTGTTTTCGGTTGTACGTAGCATAGTTGAATTGTGTTAGGCATAATTATGATCTTATTGTTGTCTTTATTTGAAAATTATATATGAGCTTAGGAAATGTGTATGAGTTCAAGTTGACAGGGGGTGGACTTGTGATATTTGATACTGAGTGTCAACTTGATTGGATTGAAGGATGCAAAGTAATAATCCTGGGTGTGTCTGTGAGCATGTTTCCAAAGGAGAATAACATTTGAGTCAGTGGGCTGGCAAAGGCAGACCCACCCTTAATCTGGGTAGACACCCTCTAATCAGCTGCCCACTTGGCCAGGATATAAAGCAGGCAGGAAAATGTGAGAAGGCTAGACTGGCTTAGCCTCCCAGCCTACATCTTTCTCCCATGCTGGATGTTTTCTGTCCTCGAACATCAGACTTCAAGTTCTTCAGCTTTGGGACTTGGACTGGCTTCCTTGCTCCTCAGCTTGCAGATGGCTTATTGTGGGACCTTTGTATGAGTTTAATACTCCTTAATAAACTCTCTTTATATATGATTGTGTGATTTAATGCTCCTTAATAAACTTTTTTTGTATATGATTGTGTGATTTAATACTCCTTAATAAACTGTCTTTATATATGTATCTATTCCACTGGTTTTGTCCCTCTAGAGAACCGTGACTAATACACCATCCAAACCTGTTTTCTTCTATTGGCCCTATTTTTAACCCTTGGGACCTCCATTCTGTGATAAAATGCCCTATTCAGAGTACCAGCTTGAAGTGAAACTGGTACATGTTCAGATATGTGTGTACATGTGTGCACATCTAGAGTTGCTTTTTTGAGGATAATTTGGCTTTAACTGTAGGCATCTTTATAGTCAACTTGACATAAAGATAGGGTACCTCTACCTGGGAAAATCCTGGTTCTCGCCGTTCACAGCTGGGGGCCAGCAGGCAAGTCATTTAATCTCTTTGAGTGTTCAGTTTTCTTATTTACAAAATTGAGATGATAAAAACCTATCTCAGGCCGGGCACAGTGGCTCATGCTTGTAATCCCAGCACTTTGGGATGCCGAGGTGGGTGGATCATAAGGTCAGGAGTTTGAGACCAGCCTGACCAACATGGTGAAACCCCGTCTCTACTAAAAATACAAAAATCAGCCAGGCATGGTGGTGTGCACCTGTAATCTGAGCTACTCGGGAGGCTGAGGCAGGAGAGTCACTTGAACCCGGGAGGCGGAGGCTGCAGTGAGATGAGATCACACCACTGCACTCAGCCTGGGCAACAGAGTGAGACTCCATCTCAAGAAAAAAAAAAGAAACCTATCTCAGAGGTTGATCCATGGATTAAATAAGTAGCCCTATCTGGTACACAGGAAGCACTCAAGAAGTGGTATCTCTTGCTGCTATATGAATAATACTAAGATTCCAGCAGCCTTTTCATTATGTTCCTTCTCATTTGTGGTGTATCCATGTTTTCATTCATTTATTCAACAGTATTTATAGTGGGCCTACTGTATGTCAGTGACTTTGCTGGGCATTAGGAATTTATGGTGAATATGATGGATACGGCCTGTGCCCTCATAGAACTGACAGTCCAATTGTAGAGACAAACATTAGATATACGATCACCTAAATAAGTGTAAAACTACAATGTTCATAAATGGTATGAGAGCAGCTGATCAAATGTGGAAGATTGAGTAAGGCTTCCATAAGTACATAATGTATTTGTGTTGGAAATGGAAACATGAATGAGTTAACTGGACGGAGAAGGGAGAGGTGAGTTTGAGACTGAGGGAACAGCAATGTTTAATGACTCTTTGGTGGGAGGGAACATAGCACATTTGGTGAGTGGGAAAAGGCCCTTCCACTGATGTGCGGAGAGCCAGGATGGAGCATGGAACATGATGAGGCTCAGGAGTTAGGCAGACCCTGGTCATGCTAGACCTTGTAGGCACTGGCCATGTCTTAAGAGCAGTGGAAGCCAATGTTGAACATTAAGCTGAAGATGGGAATGAGCTGGACAATTATGGGTTTGCAATGATGTTTCATTTTCATCCTTTGAGAGGACTTTGTTCTCTCAGACAGATGCTCTTCATTCTGTCACACACATGGTACTTGGCTTCTGTGATTAGGGTGTTAGTCTCTTGCGGTCACTCTGCCATTTCAGGCTATTTCTTTTCTACCTCATTGATAAGGCTGCCATCTTCTGAGCTTGTATTTGCCCACTGCTATCCTCTAGTCACTCTGGATTGTGCCCCAGACTTCATAGAACCCCTTGACTTGATTTCTTTCCCTTCCTAGATCTTATAGTTATCCTGGACAACTCTAAAATTCATGATGCCCTGGTGAACACGCTAACCTCAATCTCCAAAGACCTTGTCAGTGGAGCCAGCCATTCTCTTTTCTACCCTCGTCATTCTCTACCGTGGCCTTGCTCCAGATTATATAATCACTCAGAGTGGTGCTACCTCGAAAAACTTAAATTTTAAACCCAGAAATCCTACTCTCTCATGTCAACTTGCCCCTCTTTCCTGCCACTATTACACTCGTTCACTGAATTCATTGACAGCGAGCTGTTTGCTCAGTCTCTTATCACTTCCTGACTTCTCTTACCCAGTCTGGAGCCTATGGTCAATAGTTTCAGTGTTCTAAGATCAGGTCTCTATTATTTAGGACCCTGCCACTTTTCAACTCTGGATAAACTCGACTTTTCCCTTTTTCTGCCCTTGCTCCCAGGCTATTAAGCATTCCTGGAAAAAATCACAACTGTGATATAGGCATGATGATGTATCTTTGCTTTCCAGTTATGTGAGCTGTCAGCTCTCTTCTGTGGTCTTTTCTCATCACTTTTGTCTTAACTGGGTGAATTTCAACCTTGGCAGTACTTTGGAATCACCTGGGGGTGCTCTGAAAAATACCAATGTCTGCAATTTACTCCTAGAGATTTTGATGTAATTGGCCCAAAGAACACCTGGCAGGGACGTTGTAGACACTCCCCAGGTGATTCTAATGTGCAGCTAAGATTGAGAACCACGTGCTAATGTGCCCACAGAGACTGATGGACATGTTTGCTGCTGCTTGCACTCTCTGCTAGTCCTCATTTTAAGCAATTGATCTTGTTTCATCCAGCTTCTTTCTTTTTCTACCTTTAAACTTACCTCTAATTGCATTCATACTTGCCTAGTTCATTCTTAGTCTAGAGAAAAACAATTGCCTATATCCTCACATTTAAGCCCTTCAAAAGGTACACTGGGTGTCTGTCTCACCCTCTCTGCTCCTGATCTGAGCCAGATGATCTGAGTGGCTAGGTTTAAATAATAGGCATGTACTAATAAGCATGCATTTCTCTTAAAAACAAAACAAGACAAAAACCTGGGGGGAAAAAACCTCAAAATCTGCCAAACCCAAATCTAAGCAATATTAAGCAGAAAGATGACAATTTTCAAAGCAAATAGTATTTGATGAAATATACTGAGATATGTGGTATCTAAAAGATGGTTGGGGCTGGATAGGGGTAGTAGTTGGAGTGGAAGCAGTGGTGGGAATGCTGGTGGGGCTTTGTATATTACACTAAAGTTGCTGAACTTTGAGTTTTAAATGTGTTGAAAGTTCCTACTGGGGGAAAGGAGTAAAATGATCAAGTATGGTTTTTTTTTGTTTTTTTTTTTTTGAGACGGAGTCTCGCTCTGTCACCAGGCTGGAGGGCAGTGGTGCAATCTCGGTTCACTGCAATCTCCACCTCTCAGGTTCAAGCAATTCTCCTGCCTCAGCCTCCCAAGTAGCTGGGACTACAGGCTCGTGCCACCACGCTCAGCTAATTTTTGTATTTTTAGTAGAGAGGGGGGTTCCACCATATTGGTCAGGATGGTCTTGATCTCTTGACCTCGTGATCCACCTGTCTAGGCCTCCCAAAGTGCTGGGATTACAGGCGTCAGCCACTGCACCCGGCCTCAAGTATGTGTTTTAAGGATGGAACTATTGTAGTAGTGTAGGGCATGGTCTGTAAAGGAAACAGGTTAGAGGACATTTGGAAGCAATGTTCAGCGATCTAAGCAAGAAATGAAGATGTCCTGGACTAAAGTAGTAGCAGTGAGGAAGAAAAAGCAAAAGGAAAAACAAAACAAAACAAAAAACACAGCCTCCCCCCCCCCAAAAAAAAAAGCTTCTAGAGGTATTGTTAAAACTAGAATCAATAAGATTGGCTCATTTTGCATTCTGGAGAATTATGCCAAAGACTCATAGGCATTTAAGTTAATTTGCTCATGGTAATTAACCCACAAGACTGCTCAATTGCCTATTTGTTTATAAGCTGCCCCAATAAAAGAGAGTATTCAGACATTTTTTTTTGAAAGAGTAGAAATCTCTTCTATGGAGTGTAACACTAGAGCAAATTTGAAATAAACGGTTTGATCAGTGATTTAGAATCTTTATAACGATCCCTTAAAATGTGTAAAAGAAGCCTTAAGTATAAAAATACCATCATCAGGAGAAGTGTACTACTTAAGGGCTTGGACTGTGGACACAGACTGGCTTTGAAGTTTATCTCATGGCTTAACTGACCTGGTGACCGTCAGCAAATTGTTTAACATTACTATGATTCATTTTCCTTATCTGTACAATGGAGACAGTAAGAGGGTCTACCTTAGAGGACTGTGAAAAATATCCGAGATAAATGTTAATGACCATTATTTTGTTTTATATAGTCAATTTTAGATAGATATTCTTAAATCTTCTGCTTGGATTACTTGCTGTAGCCACTGAGATTCACTAAATTATTCTTGTTATTTAGTAAGCAAATGCAATGAGTAATTCATGTTCCTTTTAAGAAAATATTCATTGCCTGAGTATTAGCCAACTGATATGTTTTTGTTAAACATAAAAAAGTTGATTCTTTCATGAAGTTCCAGTTGAATGTTTTTTCTTGAAATTTACTAATTGTTCTTAACTTCTATAATCAATAAATTATGTGAAGAGAAAGAAGGGAGAACAGTAAAGTGAAAAGGCAAACATTTTCTAATGAGTTGCTATTAGTCTTCCAACCTAGGAAAAATAATAAAGTTTCTAATAGATATATATATAACATCATAGCCATTTGTGGTGTTTTAAAAATTTTCATGTTAACTTTAAACCTTAATCTTTGTTGTATTTTTGACAGAAAAAAATTAAAAATGACTTAAATCAGTGTGCATAAGACTTTAATATTGCAGTTTAAATTTATAGACTTCAACATAGCCACCAATTTTTGGTGATCCAACATTCAGTCTGATTTTCCACCTCATTGAAAACATTCTACAGCTGCTGCCGAGTGATTTCATAAATTGCATTCATGATCCTGGCTGGAAGTTCTCTTAAAGAATGTGGTCTGGATGAATACACAACAGTTTTAACACAGTCCCATAAAATATAGTTCAGTGGGATAGGTCAAGTTTAAAGTTGCACAAGGATTTCATAAACACCTTTAGTAGATGGGCACTAAAACTTTGACTGTGTTATATGGAAAAACCTTATAAAGGGTGGCAGTGTTCCAAAGGTAGATTAAGTTGGTCATCTATGAAACAATTCCTACTACTGATGGTTCTTAATAGTACCACCTGCTAGTTGTTTCATATTAAATTGTGTGAAATAACACATTCTGTAAACTGATGAACTACCTATTTATCAATGAAAGAAACTTCTGTCATAAGTAATGGAGTTATTTATTAGGCTCAAAAAGTCTTAAGCCAGAAATGTTAGGCATTTTTGGGAACAAAGAGTGTTGTAATCTCGTATTGTTTTTTTAAAACAGCAGCAAGTAGCACAAGATACCCAGTTGGTATGTTTGTCCTTTATTTGGCTGGAAACTCCAGAATCTCTGGGTAGTCAGCTGAATGCCAATTTAAATGCCAATTTAAATCTCAGAAAGACATCAGTGGTCTTGGTGTATAGTTTGAAAGATACCGCTAGGCTTTAAGTATGCCCTGAAGCCTGACATTTTGGGTGCTTCACTGATGCATTTCCTTTGCCGATCTTATTTATTGGTTTAGTGAGAATATCTTTAATGATATGACAGTTGCTATCTTAGTAAGCAAAGCCAAACAATATAAACTTCATATTCCTGATTGAAGGAATTCCTCCTTCAATTCCATACATTATAATTGTGGTCCCTTGTTAGAATAGATGTTACTCATGTTTTGAATTAATATGATGACATGAAATGAATGATACACAGAAAACATTAGCAATATATGGTAGTTATGACTTTATCGTCTAGTGTGTCACCAAACATTGTACAGAAATATCCCAGGCCAGTTTTTAATACTAGCCAGTCATGTCAATTGAAGTTAGGTATTCTCCCAAAATATTATTTTCAGCTCTGTCACTAAACATTTCTTTAAGTATTTATAATAATATATGACTTTTTATACTTGTGCATTTTATATGTCTAAAATAGTCCCTTTGTATTAGTAGCTTTGAGCTATCTTGAATCTAGATAGTATACACCAAGACAGATTTCCCACATATTTTTAAAATTGATTATAGACTTGTGTCACACATAATATGAACATCTCTCTTTAGAGAAGAAAATATGGGTGTAATTTCAGGTTCTTTTAGATAATCATGAGATTTTAATTTCCTTGGATTTTCAAAGGAATGTAATCTCTTTTCTTTTTTTTGTTATAAATAGTTAAGAATTAACAGTATGTGCTTTAATTACAAGGTATGTATAAGGTTATTCTCCCCCCCCAACCACCCTTTTTTAAAACTTTTGATCAATGTCATTATTATCAAAGTTATTTTAGAGTTACTGCAGGGCTGTAGGCTTAAGTTCCTTTTGAGATGCTGTTCCCAGTTTTGTAATCATAGGAAACTTCGTTAGCTCACGACATTTCAGACCTTTAAGCCCCCTGTGGTATGATTTGGGTGTGCCAGGTCAAATTAAACTGTTATATTTACCCTAGTGTGGATGTGAATCTTCTCTTAGTTCCCAGAAATTCTCTGGTTCCAGTGCCTTGGTGTTGTAGCTAACCTTTATTTATTATTAAGATTTTAAAATTTTAATTAAGGTCTTTAGGTTTGAAACCTAAATTCTTAATTTCATGAATATAAGAAGCTTAATACTTTTGAAATTATCTTTTCTATTTAATTAAGCTATATTTTGGTGCTTTTACTTTCAGAGCTAAACCTCTCTCCCTGTTCAGCATTCAGCCAAGTAAATTGGAAAGATCTGTTATTCTTCATTATATTCCGAAGTATATAAACTTTACTATACATTTGAAGTTTCATCATAAATATTCAAGATCACAAGGAATTTTGTTAAAATAAAGCCCTTCACCATATCATGCTAAAACTAAATGCCTTGCCTCAAATGCTTTTTGATCTCTCTTGTTTTCCATTCTTCCCTTAATAGTTACCTATTATTTCCATTAATTTGCATTAACCACCTTATGATATATCTTGTGGTCTTTAAAGGAAAATGATAGCTAGCTAACTTTATTTTTTCATACATAAAACAATGTGTTTAACCCCAAGTGCATTAACTAACAGTGCTTTGCAGTTTCCCGCAATGCTCAGGAAATGTCTAAGACTACTGTACCAAAAAGCACATTCAATTTGAATTCTATTTTTACATAGTAAATATAACATGTTTTATAGTCCTAAAATTATACTTAATAAACATAGTGTGAACAGGGTATTATTTTAGTAGTTTCTGTCATGAAATACTTAGGTCTCACAAAACCAATGATGTAAAAAAATTTCAAGAACACATCAAATAAGTTACAGTTTAATAGACAATGATTTGTCCATGAAGAGTGATTATGCCTTAAATGAATATTGTTGCAAAGTCAAAGAGAAAAGGTGACATTGGTAACACACCACTCTTGAGGATGCAGACATTTTGGCAAAAAATAACCCATTATGGGATCAAATTAGAAGGAAAGGTAGTAATAATTTAAAGGTAATTCTAAAGGTACAATATGTGCAGATACACACACACACACATACTCTGAAGACTTCTGCAGACTTTTAATCCAAGCTTACTTTTAGTGTGTTGTACACATTTCTTGGAAAACCACTGGGGTAAATCCCACCTCCTCACCCTCCCCCCCTTTTTTTTTGAGACAGAGTTTCACTCTTGTTGCCCAGGCTGGAGTGCAATGGCACGATCTCGGCTCACTGCAACCTCCGCCTCCCGGGTTCAAGTGATTCTCCTGCCTCAGCCTCCCAAGTAGCTGGATTACAGGGGTATGCCACCATACCCAGCTAATTTTTGTATTTTTAGGGGAGATGGGGTTTCACCATGTTGGCCAGGCTGGTCTTGAACTCCTGACCTCAGGTGATCCACCCACCTCGGCCTCCCGAAGTGCTGGGATTACAGGCGTGAGCCACCACACCCAGCCACATTCTTATCTTAAATGTGAATTTCTTCAGAGTTAATTTCTGTCAAGGCAGTTTTGATTATTTTGACCCAATAGTTTTAGTTTCCCCAAAGTCTGCCTCACTGAATTCAGGAGGACTTGGAAACACCCAGAAAGTATCGTCCACAGATTTTCTGCTATAGGAGTTGTGTTCCTGAAAGTTTGTGTCATCATTAGGCACATCCATAGGAATGAATCTACCATTGTCTGTCCATGATTGGAGAATTGCTTTCCCTGATGAAATATTTAGATCTCCTGGTAAAGGAGAAGCTGTGGTACTTCTTACAAAGAGCTTTACCATTTGGTGAGAAAGAGGGATGTCTTTTGAATGTTGCAGTAAAATGCATGAAATGCAGTTTTGTGTTGTACTCCCCAGTGTCTTCAACACATTCTCTTGGGACAAAGGCTTTCCTGATTGTAGTAAGAATTTTCAGAGTTCTTAGTAGTCATTTCTCTCTGCAGTTTCCAATATAAATGTTGCATATTATGACTTGAAAAACTTAGTTTTTGAAAGTGTCTGCTGATCAGGTCTTCTTCCTCAGAAGGATCCCTTTGGATTTTTGCAGCTGTATTTTGAAATTGCTGCATTTCTTTCTTGTAAGTACCAGCTCTCATTCTAAAACATGGGTCTTCAGATCACAGCTCAGTTTTCCACCCCCCAATTTGATGAAGGTGGGTTTAAATGACTCTTCACCTGCTGAGTTTCTACTTCTGTGCATAGGAGGTGGAATTCTGCTTATTTAGATTACATGTATTCACTCACTCCTTCCAAAGATTCAGTCGTCTTTATGTATTTGATGCCAGTGTGCTCCTCAAATGATCTCCATCAGTGCAGCCTCCTGATGTGCATGATAGCCCTTATTTACTGGTTTTCATTTTGCAGAACATGTTTTTCTTCATCTTACTTACTACAAATGTTTCTTCCAAAGTCTTACTGTTTTCTTTCAGAAAGAATTCTCTCTGAATCCTAATGTCCTTTCTTGATGTCTTCATATCCAGTGACTGGGAAAATATGAATCAACAGACTCATTGGTCCATGTTGAGATGGCAGTCACTGTATCTCTCCTCTGAGCTTTTCCACAATTCAGAAGACACATGTCATCCTTTACCAATGCATCTCTGACAGCTGAAGCCTGGCTTCCAGTGGCCTCCTGCTGAGCTGGCCACCTTTCATTCCCCAGTGATGGGAAACAATCTGAAAACAACCTGGGTCGCCAGAGGTCACCAGGCCTCTGGTTTCCCCGAAGACCCCACTGCTTCTCCAGAAGCTGCCATGGCCACCTTGTTCTGAGAGGGGTTTTCCTTCTTTGGCTTGGGCCATGCCCCTGCCCAATAGGTTCTCTAACGCTACATTTTGCAAATCCTATCATCTTTTGGAGAGAAAGGAGTTAAGCTTACAAATTATGTATAATTTCTATATATTAATTTAGGGGAAAGCCCCATTGTCTACTAAGTCAGACACTTGGAGCTGAATCTCAGCTCTGCTACTTGCCAGCTGAGACTGGTGAATTAATTAACCTCTCTGGGCTTCAGTTTTCTCAGCTGTGAAACAAGGATGATGACATGGACTCAGTAGGGCTGTTGTGATGTTTAGATCTAATAACTTATGTAAATTAAAATACCAGCCCAGTGGGTGCTCAGTCAATAGAAGTTTCCCCTTCTCGTCAGCAGAAACCTCAGGTTTCTACCTACCACCATTTCTTACCTTTGGATTTTGTTTTATCTTGTGCATTATTCAATCTCAAGAACACATAACATTTAGTCATGTTGTAGGATGAAAAGCCTGGAGGAAACAGACTACTGCCACAGCATGAATGAAGAACTAAATCAGTGGGAAAAACTCAGTATTATTTGATTCATTTCACCTATGACAGTTTATTGATTTTTGGGAACGGCAGTGGTTGTACTATTATTTTAAAGTGTACATTGAGATTTATAAAGTGTTAGTTGTGCTTATATTTTCACCTATCAAAAAATGATTGTTTTCGCTTGATTTGCCTAAGTTTTTGCTGAATTTGGTCTCCTTGAAGCTGGGTACATTGTCTTTTTGTGTATAGTAACTTAAGAATGTGGAATGTGGGCAGATAGCATCATTTATAGTAGTTAAACTTTTATCAGATTGTTGTGAAGATTACATGAGATAATACATGCCAGAGGCGTAGCCCAGCACTTGCATACACTAAGTCAATAAATATTAGTCATTATTCTGCAGTGGAAAATTTAGTGTCACTAAAACTTTGTCTTGCTAGTCACCTTAAAACAAACAGCATAACCTAGTTTTTCATGTTATCAATTGAGAAAATGGATTCTAAAGTCAAACTAACAGAAGAATGTCACTTAAATACATAAAAGGGTATAATTTTTTTGAATTGATAAAAGGGTCTATAGAATATTAAACAGTAGTTATTAAAATAATTAATTCCATTTCTTAAAGAAGTTTAGTGTGACCAACCACTAGTGTAGGCATTGGAAGAATTTAGTATATTTTGTAAAATTTTTTCCAGCATGGGATCTGACTCTCTGAACCTGAAAATGAAACAAACAAAACGGAGGCTTGTTCTGCCTATGCCCTTAGTGCCAAAAAATAAATCATTGCTGTATTCATCAAGTCATAAAATTTAAATCATCTCTATTTGAGTTGGATAACTTGCTGTGGTATTTGACACTAACCACTGGTTCAAGCAGGACCTGGTGATGTTTAATGGACTATTGTTCAAAGTCATTGGACTAAGTTGTTGCATTGATAGAAAAGTTTTGCAAAATAACATGGTTGTAAAAGAAATCTTCCACTAAGCAATGAATATAAATGAACTTTATTTGTCCTTGTAACCAAATGCTGTTCAGGAAAATTTTTGGCTTTAGCTTTACCGCTAATTTGCCCTTTTTCTGGGATACTTTTAGGGCTGTGGCTACCGAGTGATGTCGTATGTAGGCATTTCTGTTTATGTTTCTCTTGCTTTCCTGTTTTCTGTAGGACAGAGTTGCCATCTGTCATCCTCTCTGGGAGGGTACCGATGCTCAAAAAATGGCACTACCTTCCCTCTCAGCAGTAAAGTGCCAGTGTTTATGTTACAGCTGCCATGTGCAGATGCCTTGTCATGGCTGCATTTGGAATTTAGATGATAGCTGCAGAAGGTGGAACCATTGGCTGTAGGGTGAATGGTCTTAAGTTTTCAGCTGAGACATAGGTAGGAAGAGGAAATTGAAAGGAGGCTCGGCACAGGGAATGAAATCCTGTTGTTTGGATTCTTGAAAGAACAGGGAGAAATTTCAGGAAAAAGGATGAGAAATTATTTTTACTTTTCAGCACCATTATTCAGGCACAAAACCTGGACAACGAATTATAAACTTAAAGCATTTTAAGTGTCACTTAATTGTTACATAAGTATACTTTAAGTAGCTTAGATTAATGTGTTTTTAAAGTAAGAAATTAGCATGGTTTGTTAAAAGATTTTAATTTGACAGACCACAGATGAGTACATGTAAATATTTAGTAATGAACTGCTGCATCAGCAGGCATTTGAGGTTTAATCATGCCGTCAATATTATATCTCACTGTCATTACCTTGCCTGGTCACTGTGAAATGTATCGTATTTTCAGTAAGTTGCTATAGCCTTAGGTGAGATATGGCATTTTTCTTCATTACTAACACCTGCCCTTTTCATGGTACTCTCAACAAAATAAAATAGTTTTGTTTTGTTTTGGTAGCAAGCTTAACAAGTGTTTTTTTTTGAAGTAAGGGATTATTTGCTCTTGTGCAATGTGGTTTGACCTCAGCACCTTTGCTGTCTAAAAATGGTCAGAAATATTTTCCAAACTTAAAATAGATTCTTCAAGATCTATTTTTCACAAGGAAACTGTTTGATGTTCCTAGTAACATAGCAAATTAATCAAGCAAAAACTTTAGAAAATCCGGATATTTATATTAGGGTCAAAAAGCACTTGATATTTTCTGATATTATGTTAAAAATGGAAACTGTAAGTTTATACTAATCAAGTTATTTTTTGCAGAGAAATTATGGGATCTTTGATTTTTCACTTTGTAATGATGACAGATTCATGAAGAGTAGAAGAAATGGCTCAGCTTGCTATTGAGTAGTTAGAGAAACTTGTGAAGACATTCGGATTCTGCTTATTTGTCTGTACAAAGGAGAGCACAGGAAGATTAACCAGGCAGGCCTGAAGAGAAATCTGAGTCAGCATCCTTGCTACCTGTGTCAATGGGGAAAATAGGAAGACAGCTTAAATAAGTCAAGACTGTTAAGCATCTAATTACTATACAGTGAACCCTTTTTCCCCTTCAGATAGGAGCATGATTGTTAAAAGTTCTTGAAACCCTGGATTGCTACTACTTTCAAGGCATGAGACAGATTTGAAATTCTGAGCAGCAGGCTATCACTTTCATTTGAAACTGGCTTTTCTTTCTTTGTTTCTTCCTTTCTCCCTTTCTCTTTTAACCAAAATCTAATTTATCAATCGCAAAGTTTAATAAGAGTAAAGAATTTCAGTATTTGGGTCCAACCCTATATAATGTTTACAGGCACCTCCAAGGATGCCTTGTGAGAATTCATGTCTATCCTTTGCAATAACCTTAAAAAAAGTTATCTGTTTTCTCTCCCCACCGAAATTGAATTGCAAGATTACTTTGTCTACAAATACTTAAAAAACAACTAAATCCTTCTTCAAACTGTTATAATTTTAGCTTCATGCTACTTTTTATGGGAAGACTGACAAATTTTCTAGCAACTTCTTAAAACATTCTTTTATTTGCTCTAAATTATTTCAAGTATAAGTTGGTATTGCTTTTCTTCTAGAATTTTGAAATTTAGTGAACAAATTCAAGTAGGACATACCCTTCATACTGTTCATAACACTATGTACTCTTTTAATCTACCTTTTGCATTGCCCTTTCCATACTAAGAAGTCATAGCCCTTGGTTGTAATTTACCTCATAAAGCAATCAATGATTTGTGATCATTTTAGTTTCTTTGGACCTTATCCAAGACATAAACCTTATCTGTTTATGTCTTGACATGTAGATACCGGAATTGAAGACAATTTGAAAACTGGCTTTTCTTTGTTTCTTCCTTTCTCATTTTTTCTTTTAACCCAAATCTGTTTTATCAGTTGTAAATTTTAATGAGTAAAGAATTCCAGTATTTGGGTCCAAACCTATATAATGTTTGCAATCACCTCCCAGGATGTATCGTGAGAATTCATGTCTGCCCTTTGTGGGAATAAGTTTAAGGTTTTCTTCAGTTAATGTTAAATTAGGAATTAATTTTTTCTTTATATTCTTGCAAAGCCTGACTTTTAGACTTTTTTTTTTTGTTTTGCATTCAATTTATTTGACAAAACTATTAACATAGCTAATAGCATGGCAGTGAGCAGTTGTGCAGTTACATAAACTTCTTCAGGTTATAAAGCTTCTATTTTGTATGGTGTGGCAGTAATTCAGGGAATAAGTCTTGATAAAGTTTCTCTAGGTGCTTAACTTACTAGGAGAACTTTGGATTCCTTTAAAGAGCAAGGAAAACATAGTTTTTTTTTTAAAAAAAAAAAGACTGTGGCCGGGCGCAGTGGCTCACGCCTGTAATCCGAGCACTTTGGGAGGCCAAGGTGGACAGATCACAAGGTCAGGAGGTCAAGACCATCTGGCTAACACCGTGAAACCCTGTCTCTACTAAAAATGCAAAAAATTAGCTGGGCATGGTGGTGTGCACCTGTAGTCCCAGCTACTCGGGAGGCTGAGGCAGGAGAATGGCGTGAACCCAGGAGGCAGAGTTTGCAGTGAGCCGAGATCGCACCACTGCACTCCAGCGTGGGTGACAGAGCGAGACAATGCCTCAAATAAATAAATAAATAATAAAATAAAAATAAAAATAAAAAACACTGTAATGTAATGAATTGAAACATGATTAGATATGACAGTTGAGGTCCTATCTGCTTATTGAACCAACAATAACTTAAACAAACATAAACCATTGACTTGCTGAAAACAACTGTAGACTTTTCAGTTAACTACAATTAGTATGATAAGAGCAGAGAAAAACCTGCATTTCTTCATCCTTGTAAAACTTGACTATTAAGTAAAAGGCTTTAAGTCAACTTACTAAAAACAGAACATCTTTGTAAAATGACAAAATAAAGTTATTTTTTACTACTAAATAAAAAATATTTTTTATTTTTAGTGTAATAAAATCAATCATTTTATAGTTATAGTGTTGAAAAAATATTTATCAACTGCCTCTGAAAAATTTTCATAAATACTATTTTTAACCAAATACTGATGTGAGACAGTTCCATGGTACAACACAGGGCTTTGTACATAATAGATGTTTAGTAAATGCTTGTTGATATGTTGAAGGTTTACATAGTATTGACTTCTTTCTGTGTAACATTTACTTTTTCTAGTCAAGTTTTCAGTCGTTTTTACTATATTTTGATTATTATTAAGCCCCTTCTGTTACTTCTATTTTATTAACTTTCTAAAACAATTTTTATTAGGTTTAATTCAGGCATAAAAACTTGTTCTAGGAAAGTATACTAAAATATATTGTTCATATTTGAATATAAAATATGTTTATACTTGAACTCTTTCCTGTTTAAATATTTCATATCTGGAAAGGTAAAAAAGAAACTGTTACAATGGTGGCTTACAGGGCCTGGGAATGGGTTATGGGTTAATTCCTTCAGCAAATTCTTTAAAAGTGTCCATTCTGTGCCAAATGTTACACAGTGTTGGCTGTGCAGTGGCAACCAAGGCAGACATGATTTCTGTCTTTGCTAATCTGATTACCTAGTGGAAGAGCCAGACATTTTATATTACATATATTATAAAATGTTATATGTGTATATTATATATAAAATATATATTTATATATTCTATATAAAATATGTATTATATATAAAGTGCATTTCTACTATCCTTTGCTAATTATGCTGTGCTTAGATTATATATATTTTATATTATAAAATATAATATGCATATTTTAATATAATATGTAAAATATTAATATAAAATATAAATATGAAACAAATAAAAATATATAAACTATATATTATATATATAATCTGAGCACAGCATAATTAGCAAAGGATAGTAGAAATGCAATTTTGAAAACCTTAATTGTAATAGCTTCCTCAAAGCATGAAATATCAAAGCAGTTAACAAACATCATATATATATACACACATACACATACATATATGTACATATATACATACATACATACACATGCATATACACCTGCATACATATTTACTTACAGCAATGAGTGATATGAAAGAAAGAAAAGGATGCTATAGAAGGATTACAAGAGAGAACTAATTTAATATGAGACGTTAGGGAGGCCTCTCAAAGGAAGTGATATTTGAGCTAAAACCTGAAGTGTGAGTCAGAGTTATCTAGGTAAGGAGTGGAAGAAAGTGTTCCAAGTGGAGGATCTAATACGTGCAAAAGCCCTGAGGCAGAAACAGTTTGGGATTAGGAGAAGAACTGAAAGAGGACTAGTACCTACCACAAAGTAGAGAGGGGAGCAAAAAACGGGATGAAGATTCAAGGAGTGACGAGGTCAGAGCATACAAGGCTTGGTAGTTTGAATCTTGTTTTAAAGCACAATGGGAAATTATTGAAGGATTTTTAAGCAGAGGTTATGTTTGGGTTTTTTTTCTTTTCTTTTCTTTTTTGAGACAAAGTCTCACTCTCACCCACACTCGAGTGCAGTGGTAGGATCTTGGCTCATTGCAACCTCCACCTCCTGTGTTCAAGCGATTCTCCTGCCTCAGCCTCCCGAGTAGCTGGGATTACAAGCATGCACCACCACGCCTAATTTTGTATTTTTAGTAGAGATAGGGTTCCTCCATATTGGTCAGGCTGGTCTTGAACTCCTGACCTCAGGTGATCCGCCCACTTTGGCCTCCCAAAGTACTGGGATTACAGGTGTGAGCCACCGCGCTGGCATGTTTGGGTTTTTTAAAAGACCTCATTGGTAGCTGGAAGGGAGAAAGGGTAGGAAGTGCCCTAAAGCAAAAAAAAGTAATCCAGGTGAGAGATGGTGGTGACTTGGATTAGGGACAATTCCCTCCCTCCCTCCCTCCCTCCCTTCCTTCCTTCCTTCCTTCCTTCCGTGCTCCCTCCCTCCCTTCCTCCCTCCCTTCCTCCCTCCCTTCCTTTCTCCCTTCCTTTTCTTTTTTCTGGTGAAAAGATACACATATATTTAGAATTAGCTAGCTGGACTCAGTTTAGATGATCCCAATTTTTTTGGCAACATCCAAAGCATCGTAATCAGGAGCCAGTTGAATATAGGCCTTCTCTCCATCAGGCCGAATCAGGTGTTGACCTTGACTACATCAGTGTCATAGAGCTCCTTCACAGACTGTGATCTGGTGCTTGTTGGCTTTAACATCCACAATGAATACAAGTGTGTTGTTATCTTCTGTCTTCTCATGGCCAACTCAGTGGTCAGCGGAAACTTGATGATAGTATAGTGGTTAAGCTTGTTTCTCCTGGGGGCGCTCTTCGGAGGCTATTTGGGCTGCTTCCGGAGTTGCAGTGTCTTGGGCTGCTGGAAGGTGGGTGAGGTACGGAATTTTTTTTTTTTTTGGTGAGTGTGGACACCTTTCAACACTGCCTTCTTGGCCTTCAAAGCCTTCGCTTTGGCTTCAGCTGTAGGAGGGGCAGGAGCTTCCTTCTTCGCTTTAGGCGCCATCTTGTGAAAAGGGTCAGGACAATTTCTAGAAGGATTAAAAGATTAACACTGTTTTGTAATGAGCCTAAAAGAACCATAATTTTCAAGTGATTTCTCATGATTGTCAACTAAAAATAAAGTACATTTGAATAATCAAAGATTTGAAATTCTGTATTTATTTCTCTAAAATCAGCTTGATTGATGAGAAAGGTACTATTGTTTGACATTTTAATTTTTCCAGTTTCTGATATTGATGCTTTATTTTGTATAAAATGCAACTGTGGTAGAATATTTACTGTTCTGTCACAATAGACTTGCTTTAAATCCCATCAAAGTACTATATGTTCAAAATATCATGTTAAGGTAATAATTTTAAGTGTATTAGAAAATATTTGTGTAGAAATATTTATTGTAAAGCACATGCATTTTACACTCCATGCACTACGTTTTGTTTGGCCTCTATGTGTATATATGTATTTACATTCCTATTGAAACCCGAAGAAGGTGGTGTGTATTTAAATGTTACTTTTACTTTATTCACATGAGTGTGAATTTCTGTGTAAGTATGTGTCTAAAATTGGTTTAGAAACAACACAATCAGTTTTGGTCTGGTGGTGCAGGATGAAGTGTATATACATTTACATACTTACAAATAAGTTGCTTTGAAATTAAAGTAGGAGATTAAATGTCGTGTGAATTGTTATGCAAAATCTAAGCACAGCATAATTAGCAAAGGATAGTACAAATGCAATTTGTTAAAACCTGAATTGTAACAGTCAATTAATTTCCTCACAACATGAAATAGCAAAACAATTAACAAACATCATTTGTCAAAAACAGTGTTAAGGCTGGTTAAAGAACTACAGATATCAAATTTATAAATTATAACATTGAAAACAGAATGTTCAGTAGTGTTTAAAGATGTTTTGATATCGTTTACAGATTTTTTTTTTAACTGATTGATTTGTTTCAATAAATTTCCCAAAGTCATGTTAATACTTTCCCCTTATGTATGTTTGGGCTTATTAAACGTTTTAGATGTGAGATTTTCCTACTCTGGACAAAGTGAGTCTATTGGAGAAAGAATCCATTCATTATTAAAGCAGGGGAAAGTAAGCTAATATACATATATGTGTATATTATACATATACATATATATTTTCCATTCTCTTTAAAAAATATTGTGTTAAAATATATATAACAAAATTTTCCGTTTTAACCATTTACAACTGTACAATTTAGTGGTGTTAATTATATTTATGATGTTGTGAAACCATCACCACTGTCTATTTCTAAAGCTTTTCCATCACCCCAGAGAAACTATTTTTAAAATAAAATCTTTATTGAGATATAATTCATATACCATAGCATTAACCTAAAGTTTATGATTCAATGGCTTTTAACATATCCACACAATTGTACAACCATTACCATAGTTAATTTTAGAACATTTTCATCACCCCAAAAGAAACCTCTGTATCCATTAGCAGTTACTCACTATTTCCCCCAAATCCTCCTTCCCCTAGCCCAAGTCACTCAGGAATCTACTTTCTATCTCTATAGATTTGCCTACTCTGGGTGTTTCATATAAATGAAATTTTAAAATAGGTAGGTTTTGTGACTGGCTTATTTTATGTTTTCAAGACTTCTCTATGTTGGAGCAGATATCATTACTTCATTCATTTTTATTGTTGAATAATATCCTATTGTATGACTATCCCACATTTTATTTATCTATTCATCGATTGATGAACATTTATGTTGTGTTTGCTTTTTGGATATTATGAATAATGCTGCTGTGAACATTTGTGAACAGGCTTTTGTGTAAACATGTATTTTCATTTCATTGAGTGTATACCTAGTAGTAGAATTGCTAGGTTATGTGGCAGTCCTATGTTTAACCATTCGAGGAACTGCCACACAGTTTTTCAAAGGGATTTGCTCCATTTCATAGTCTTACCAGCTGTGTACAAGGGTTCTCATTTCTCCACGTCCTGGTAACACTAATTGTTACTGTTGTTGGTTTTTTTTAAATTATAGTCATCCTAGTGAGTGTGATGTAGTATCTCATTGTGGTTTTGATTTACATTTACCTGATGGCAAATGATGTTGAGCATATTTTCATGTGCTTATTGGCCGTTTGTATCTTTTCACTGGATAAATGTCTATTCAGATATTTTATTTTTAAGTCATATTATTTGTCTTTTTATTATTGAATGGTAAGAGTTCTTTATATAGTCTAGATAGAAGCCTTTTATCAGATATATATGATTTGCAATTTTTTTTTTCCCATTCGGTAGGTTGTCTTTTCGTAATACAGTTGACACCTTACAACATGGGAGTTAGTGGCACTGACCCCCGTGCCCAGTAAGAAATCTGTGTATAAGTTTTGACTCCCCCAAAACTTAAACTACTAATAGCCTACTGTTGACTGGAAGTCTTACTGATAACGTAAACAGTCTATTAACACATACTTTGTATGGTATGTGTTTTATATACTGTATTCTTACAATAAAGCAAGCTAGGGGAAAAAAGATGTTATTAAGAAAAACATAGGGAAGAGGAACTCTACTTCCTATTCATTAAGTGGAAGTGAATCATCACAAAGGTCTTCATTCTTGTCATCTTCACTGTGAGTAGGGTGAAGAGGAGGAGGAGGAGGGGAGGTTGGTCTTGCTGTCTCAGGAGTGGCAGAGGGGGAAGAAAATACATGTATAGTGGACTCCTGCAGTTCAAACCTGTGTTGTTCAAGGGTCAGCTGTACTTTCTTTTTGAGATTCTACTGTTGCTTCTCTCTGATTTCTAATTATATCATGACTTTATTTTGGGAAACTCTGACCTCCTTATGGGATGTGCCTATCAGTGATAAACTGAGAAAGGCTTCTGTGCTGGCCAAGTCCATTTCATACCCCTTGGCTCTGTGCTGTAGAATTAAGGAAGCATTTATTTTGTTATCTGCTAATATACTAGACACTGTGACCAACTTTTGGGAATAAATATAAGATGGAAATCATTCTCAGTAAGCTTATAGTTGAGCGAACAGATCAGGGAAAGTTGAGTTATCAGGAAAATCACTGTGTCTTTATAAACCAAGGAGAGTTTATTTTGTTAGATTTATGATATTAACTTGCAGATTATAGAAAGAGACTCGAACATCACTGATTATATTATACTTCATGGTCTGTAAAAAGTAGTCTAGTACAATGACAAATGGTCTGTTTCCCCTCATTTCCTTTCCATTGCCCATCATTGGAGCTCTTTGCTCAGTCTCTCTGGGCCCTGGAAGTTTACATTGGTTCCTTATTCTTGTCTTTTCCTGGGCTGTTTCTTTTCTCTTTCCTTATCCAGGTCTGTCTGGGACCAAGACCTACCTTCTCATGGCTCACTACACCCTCAAACTTCTGGGCTCAAGAGATCCTCCCACCTCAGCCCCCATAGTAGCTAGGACTACAGGTGTGTGGCACCACACTCAGCCAGCTGACTGGTGCCTTTCTGATTGTCTTTTTTTCCTCTTCAATTAGTGTAGTACTGTTAAACCTTGTGTCTTAGTTTATATTCTCATATTTAAATGCTTAGTTGCTCTCGTAGTTTGCATGCACCATAGAGTTTGTACTATTTACTTCTTTGGCGCACTGTGTGTGCAGCTGAGTAGAAGAAGCATGGTAAAAGCACAGTGTACTGTTCTAACTTTGCAAAGTCAGTTGAGAAAATGATAGAGGGAAGCACTTTGGGCAAATGGGCAAAATAGAGCAATGGGTTAGCAAATGCAGGAAATGATATAGGTAATTAAACAACCTGATATGTTGAGTTGAAGGCAAATAAAATACACAATTTTATAATTGTATTTTAGACTATTTAAAAATGCTCCTTCCTCTTATCCCCAGCCTTTTCATTAGATAAGCAGTTTTAGTTGCTAACCTGGAACTCATATATGTTTAAAGTCTTTCATTTCACACATGTTGCTTAAATATGTACATGTAGTTTTTGCCTTAGCTACTGGCCTAATAAAAGCCTCTTGTGAATGCTTATCACCTTGTAAAGTAGTTACCAGAGCTACAGTAAAATTTGCCTGCAAGTGAAAAGGCTTTGACTTCCCTAGAGGAAGAATAAAAAACATACGAGACAAATAGCAGCAACTAAAATTATCTGGTGCAGAATGTGGCAGAATGCCAGCCAAATGCCCTGTCCCTCAAATGTTTCACACCTTTATCTTAATTCGCTAAAAAGGCTACCTTGTTTAAAGAATTTCAAACACAACTTGAGAATGTCTTATTGTTGGCTTTGGCAGAGTTTACACATACAATCCTCTTTCTTATTGCTATCTTCAGGTATTAAGGCCCTATAGATTTAAGAGATTTTAAAAAAATGTTTATATTTCTTTTAAGTGGAGTGCATGTTTGTGTGTGTATGTGTGTGTGTGTGTGTGTGTGTGTGTGTGTGTATGTGAATTGTTACTGGAAGTTATTGCCATGTTTATTTTAGGTACTTCATACCTCTAATTAGAAATGATGTTTATTGTTAAGTAGGCAAAGTAGCCTTCAAGCGCATGGTGAGAAATAGTAATGAGATACTTTAGCCATTAGGCCATGAAGACTTTTCCCTAAATAATAGGGAAGGAATAAATCCTAGTATTGTTTTGGAGTTGCTACAGGAGAATAGAAGTTATTTAAGTGAGAGAGTTTCAGAAGGCCCCACTATAGTTAAGTATATTTAATTTAATTAGGTAATCAGTATTATTCTTACAACTATTAATGGCACCCCATTTGTTTAACACTTGCTATATCATAGAATATTTCAAAGTGCTACTTTATTTGATCCTTTCAGAAATCCCTAGAACAAGGCAGGGCAAATGTTTTCATCTTGGTTCATGGATGAGGAAAACCAAGGCTCAAAGATATGCAGTGACTTGGTCAAGGTCACAGAGTAGTAGAGGATGGCTCTCTTTCCATTACAGTGCCAGTCGGAAAGTGTCAAATCTTAGGTTACCGTGACACTTAGTAATTATGAAATATATTTTTTCCAAGAAACAATAAACCTTTTAGGCAATTGAAGCTGCCAAGAAGGCTGCCAGAGGAGTAACTCAAAACGGAACAGAGATGGAGGTTTCTGGTCCTTTCATCTCTTGCACTGAGCCCACTAGGTCAGGGTTTCAGGAAATGGGAAATCATTGTTACTTGCTAGGTTGCCTTATTTCTCCATTTAATGGAGAACTTAGTCTTCATTATTTTCAGTTTAACAAATAATTTTCCTTAAAGGAAAAGAAAGTTTTGCCTGTGTTTTGGGGAAAATGTATAGAAATTAAATCTAAATCATTGAATTATTAGATGATGTGACATTTCTGAACCAAAAAAGTAGGAAAACAATGCATAATCATCTAATGAAGTATATGTTTTATGATTATATGTTATATGTTTCTTGTTTTGTTTTGTTTTTTGAGACGGAGTCTCGTCTGTGGTCAGGCTGGTGTGCAGTGGCATGATCTCAGCTCACTGCAACCTCTACCTCCCGGGTTCAAACGATTCTCCTGCCTCAGCCTCCTGAGTAACTGGGGCTACAAGCGCTTGCCACCACACCCAGCTAATTTTTTTTTTTTTTTGTATTTTTAGTGGAGTCAGGGTTTCACCATGTTGGCCAGGATGGTCTTGATCTCTTGACCTCATGATCTGCCCGCCTCCCAAAGTGCTGGGATTACAGGCGTGAGCCACCACACCTGGCCTATGTTGTATTTTATAAAGTTATATGTTTTATTATTTACTTTTTATTATGTAATTGTTTATGTCATAAAATTATAATAATTCCTCAAACCAAATTATATTCCATAGATTATAACATATACATTCGATACACATTTGTAAAATAAAGATTTCTATAAATATGATAGACTAACAGTGATATTTTGAAATCGGCTGCTGCCACAGACCTAGATAACCATTCCCAGATTGGAATATAAATTAATCAATGGTCTTATTGTTAGAGCTGCTGTAATGTTTTGAGGGGAGCAAGTGAGGAAGGACTTATTTTTGGCTTAGATTTACATTTACAGCAAGGTTATCAACATTTTTCTGTGCTGATACATTAATATTAATGGTATAATCATAATGCTGATTTACACATTTACAAAATTCCCATCTATTACCTTCATTCCTGTTAAAATATGATCTATCATGTTGTTCTTTGGGGGTTAGAAGTACATTTATAGACATATAAGTATATGTGTATATATGTATTTGTATATACAAAAATTAAAAAAAATTCTTTTATTTTTAGGAGCAAAAATTTGGGGGAAATAATGTAATATTTATCAGACGGATACTTTAGGATTTAGCTCTATCAGCCTGGAACCAGGCAGGGTCATCAGTAAGTCTAAGAACTGTCAAACTTCTCACACTCCTAACTCCCTCTTATATCCCTCTTCTTCTGGCTGTACTAGAGATATCCTATTACACATGATTTTCTTTTACTCTGGGCTCTTCTTCACCCAGATCAGTGTGATCGCATTGCACTGATTTCTGTATTTGCTTAAAAAAAATTTCCCTTAATAATGTTTTTACATTTTCTAGCATGAGCCTTTCCATACTTGGTATTGGTGTTTTATAATAGATCTGAGGAAAAATTTGTGGGGGATTCTAAAACAAATTCAATTTATCAGTTACTTATTTTAAATGTTAAAATAACCGCAACAATTCCAAATAAATAGAGTGAAATTTGATGTGCTAAATTAATTTAAATGGTTTTGACACATTTTCCTTGAAGGACTCTTTTCTAGGTTTTTATAATCTCACCTAAGTGAGGGTACAGTGTGGTTTAATTACATTCCAGCAGTGCACACTTTAATAGCCAATATTCCATGTGAAAGCTATGTGTCTTCTCTGGGTTTGAACTGTTTCTGCCTAATCCAAGGAAAAATATTTGAGGAACATTAGTTAATGCATTTTCCAGGAATGGGAGTGGGTAAGCATTTTTTTCATGGCTTATAGAATATTTAGCAATTTTAGCTTCCAGTACTTAATTTTATAGCGTTCTCAGTACTGGTGGCAAAGGCTTCCTTCAGAAAAGTGAGAAATTATGTGAATTCCCCTCTTGGCATGCTTAGGAAGGCAAGTCATAAATCTTTACTCTCATATTTTTCTAAAATAAAACTGGGCATTAATATTTGCTGTGATCTAATATGGAGATATGATGAAAAGATTTATAAAATAGCATATATTGAGATTTTTGTATGTTCTCATAAAAGGTGCTATAAATTGAAACATTTATTACACAGAAAACATCTAAGATAAGATTATTATTTTCCAGGATAGTTTATCTAAGTTCTGTAAAACTTTTAATAATGTAAGTAACTACTAATGAAAGGACGTTATGTGTCACATTTGCATTCATAAATATCCATGAAGGATCTCTTTCACCAATGTTATTAAGTCTCAGTCCAAGACAAGGTCAGACATTGATTATGTTTGACATCTTAACAAAAGTGAATAGGGAAGATAAATATTCTTAATTATACTGCTAGAATGGTGAGAGGCCGTGGTCTATAATGTTTGGTATAATATATAAAGAGGAATATTAGCAAAATAGAATTATGGTCAATTGCAATTATAATAACTTATATTAAGTATCTTCTACTACATACTAGCTCTTTATATATGTCTTATGTAATGTAATTTGAAGTAATATCTTAAGAAGTTTAGGTAGTATTTATACCCATTTGCCCAAATCTGGAAACGGAGTTTCCAAAAAATTAAATAACTTCCTTAAAGCTGCCCAACTGGAGTCCATTTCACATACATCAGGCTCTACTAAGCTGCTTGTCAGTCTTTGACTTCCTCATGATCAGTGATAGATATAGTATTGATAATGTACAAATTGTTTATTCGGCCCAGAAATGTGTTTGTGCTTTTAAATTTGAACTGATTATCTTTGGCAGTTTGAAATATACAGTACTCGATAGAAAATAGTAAAACTCCGCTCAAATTAGAATAGTTACCTGATTTCTTGATTATAGCTTCTTTAATGAATGCCCATTTTATATTATACATGGTTACATATTTTTCTTATATTTAACAAACACGTATACAACACTGCTGTGTGTAAGGCACTGTTCTAAGTAGTTACAAACATGAATTCATGTAATCCTCACCAGTATACCTATGAGGTAGGCACTATTTTATCCCCATTTTACAAATAAGATAAATGAGACACAGAGAGGTTAAGTAACTCGCTTAAAATCATACAGCTAGAACATGGCGGAGCTGAGATATAAATCCAGTCAGTTTGGCTGCAGAGTGCTCTTAACTGTATGTATTTTTCAGATATTTCAGAATTTGGTGAATTTGGTGAAAGCAATAATTGTTCTAATCCTATTGCTGGATTTAAAAGTAGGAAAGAGTAAACAGAGATAGCAAACAGTATCAATAAAATATTTAATAAGAAGTAATGACCCCCATAATACCTTGAAATTCCCTACATTAAAAATACAGGATGAATTGTAAAGAGAAACTGAAAACTAACTTTAACTGTGTTAAAAACCAGTTGAGACTTCTGCTTTATTTATCCATTTGATATTATGCAGGCTTCTCTTTGTGTATGTAGCTGAGCAATGTGAATATAATGCTGTCATTATTGTTTCCTGTGTTATACCACTAGTTACATTACTTCAGCTTATGAAGTACTGTATTGAGCTCTGTCAATGAATATTTCTCTCCCCAAGTAAATATATCATGATTTTAGCCCATATTTTATAAATGAGAGATAATTTTAATGAATGTGTGGGGCAAATAAAACTTTTAGAGTTGGTATGTTAAAATAGGGCTAAAGTTTCAAGAATTGTAGAGAGACAGAGACTAGATGTGCCAATGGAAACAATGGATTGGTGAAATTGAAACTGAAGAAATTTCTGGTAAGTTAGAGATTTTGGTTAACTAAGATTTCAACCTGTGTGAATCTCAATTTTGGCAAAAATGAGGAATGTAAGCAATTCTAGTTTTGCAATGTAGAAAAGTCAGGGAAAGTAAATTAGACTTTGCACTAACCCTTCCTATAAGTATATGACACCCTGAAATTGAATGTTATATATGAGGGTGGAGGGACAGGTGGGAACAAACACCCAACTCCTCCTGGGCTTGAGCCAATGACCTTTGGCTTTAGTTGGATCTTCTAACTGCTATGTTTGCCTGTAATCAGAGGCAAATTTACCAGGAGCAAATTTACTGGGATTTAGGTTTCAGGACCTCTGACTTGCACAGACCTCCTCCAAGGCTCTGCGAGGACCTCTAGCAATGTGTTCACGTGATCATATCGTTTTGCAAAATTTGAAGAATTTAAAGGTATTTAAGCATTAGTAGTTAAGACTGCTATCTTTTTTCTACTCTGACCGTCCTTCTATCACATTTCCTTACATGGGATTGCTTTGGAATGATCACAGGCATTTATCAGATCTGGCTAAAGGAAAATTGAGTTGAGAATATACAGCTTTAAACTATAGTTTAAAAGATATTTTGAAACATTTCAATAAGACAAGTGAGAAATTATAGACTCCTAATTTAGGCACATAGGGTTAATTATTTTCTCATTTTTGCACTTATTTATTAAAGAACTGAGATAATTTAGATAATGGAACATAAAACTAAAGCAACAAAGATGAATAATGAAATAAGTAGAAATTATTTAATATCAAATAGCATGTTGTAAAAAATAGATTATAACAAAAGCAGTAATTCATTGAAAAGTTTCTAATAGAGATAATAAATAGGCTTGATAGACTACTTGAAAACTTAGTTAATACAAAAAAGTGAATCATATGAATACACTGGGGAAACACTTAAGTTTCTTTCTGATTTAACCACAAAATACATATAGAGAAAGACAACATAAAATGTGATAATTTGTAACTATAATGAGCTTTATAATTAATGAGTATCTTCAATTCAGAGTATATAGATTAGTTGCCACATAAGAAACTTTGAAATACCCTGAAATTTTGCAACTCATAAATGAAAAAAATTTTATGAAAGTTTTCCCAAATTTTACAATGATCCTAAAAACCTGACATGGGTTGTGAAGTGAAAGAAGCTTTCCTCAACACATACTTCTCAAAATTCTTTTTATAGCATAATTAGAAGAGATACCAAATTGTTTTTTAATTTTATATGTGGAAAATTGTATTTTAAAATTGTCATTTGTCAAAATATGCATAATCAAAACTTTTAGAAAAAAGCATTATAGAGGTTTGTTGGAGAAATAAAAACAGGATGGTATTTTTCTGAATTTCATGATGTTTATTTTCAGCTATTTAAAATGTGTAATTTTTCTGTTCTATATATACTTCCACTCTCTCTTCTAATTTTGTATTCATAATTTTGTATTCTTTTCCTGTGAAAGGTCTAGAAAAGTTGCATAAGGTTCAGATACCCTACCACCTGGATCCACCCTGGTCTGTAGTTAATGGTTTCAAGCATGAAAAAATATATTTATTATGTAGCATACATATTCCAGAAGGCATAAAGTGAGAAGTAAAAGACCCCTCCTCCACCCTCATTTGTAAGCCCAAGAAGAAAATAACCTTCCTTATGTATTTTTTAAAAATTGTTGTAACATCATGTTTTTATTTATTTTAATTTTTGTGGGTACATAGTGGATGTATATATTTATAGAGTACCTGAGATATTTTGATACAGGCACACATTGTGTAATAATCACATCACGGAAAATGGGGTATCCATCCTCTCAAGCATTTATCCTTTGTGTTACAAACAATTCAATTCTACTCTTTAGTTATTTTAAAATTTACAATTAAATTATTGTTCACTATAGTCACTCTGTTGTGTTGTCAAATACTTGGTCATATTCATTCTATTATTTTTGGTACCCATTAACCATCCCCATCAATACCCCCAACTCCCCACTACTCTTCCTTGCCTCTGGTAACGATTCTTCTACTCTCTATTTCCATAAGTTCAATTGTTTTGATTTTGAGATGCCACGAATAAGTGAGAGCATGCGATGTGTGTCTTTCTATGCCGGCTTATTTCACTTAACATAATGACTTCCAGTTCTATCCATGTTGTCACAAATAACTGGATGTCATTCTTTTTTATGGCTGAATCGTATTCCATTGTGTAAAAATACCACGTTTTCTTTATCTGTTCATCTGTTGATGGGTGCTTAGGTTGCTTCTAAATCTTGGCTCTTGTGAACAGTGCTATAACAAACATGGGAGTGCAGATATCTCTTCAATATACTGATTTTCTTTCCTTTGAGCATATACCCAGCAGTCAGATTGTTGGATCATATGGTAGCTCTATTTTTAGTTTTTTGAGGTACCTGCAAATGGTTCTCCATAGTGGTTATACTAATTCACATTCCCACCAACAGTGTACGGGCCTGGTGTGGTGGCTCATTCCTGTAATCCCAGCATTTTGGGAGGCTGAGATGGGTGGATCACCTGAGGTCAGGAGTTCGAGACCAGCCTGACCAACATGGTGACACCCTGTCTTTACTAAAAATACAAAAAATTAGCCGGGTGTGGTGGTGGGCGCCTGTAATCACAGCTACTCAAGAGGCTGGGGCAAGAGAATAACTTGAACCTGGTAGGCGGAGGTTGCAGTGAGCCAAGATCATGCCATTGCACTCCAGCCTGGGCGACAAGAGCGAGACTCCATCTCAAAAAAGAAAAAAAACAAAACAAAACAAAACCAGTGTACAGGGGTTCCCTTTTCTTCACTTCCTCTCTAGCATTTGTAATTGCCTGTCTTGTGAATATAAGCCATTTTAACTCAGGTGACATGATATCTTATTGTAATTTTTGTTTGCATTTCTCTGATGATCAGTGATGTTGAGCACCTTTTTATGTGGCTGTTTGTCATTTGCATGTCTTCTTTTGAGAAATGTCTAATCAAATTGTTTGCCCATTTTAAAATCAGGTTATTAGTTTTATTTCCTACAGAGTTGTTTGAAATGCTTATATGTTCTGGTTATTAATCCCTTGTCAGATGAGTAGCTTTCCTTATGTATGTTTTACAGTTGTTTAGATCCGCTTTGTTCGGTAAGGTGTGCACTAACCAGCCACATGTAGCTATGGAGAACTTGAAATGTAACAAATGTAGTGATTTTTAAATTTTCATTTCATTAATGTTTAATTTTAATTCAGTTTACATTTAAAATGAATAATTCCATTGTTGGAAAACCTCTAAGTATATTTAAAACAACTTGGGTATGTGGATTTATTTTCTTCAGCTGTAAATTTTCTAAAATCCAAAGGATATCACTACAGTATATGTACATGTGGTGTGTCTGTGTATATACATATTTTTTTTCCACAAACAGGATCATACTCTGCCTCTTAGTTTTTCAACTTAACCGTATGATTGCACATCTTTTCACAGCAACTTACAGATTTATTTCATTTAGTTATTAGCAGTATAATATTCTCTTCTGTTTTGATAGTCTTTTTTCATACACCTGCTGGGGTAATTCTTTTTGATTTAGGTATAAGTGAGATCATGTCACTCCTTTGTTCACAACCCTCCAGCGGCTTCAGATCTATCTCAAAATTAAATTCCAAGTCTTCACTCCACATTGAATGCCTGCCTTGATCTGTTTTCTCACTGCTATTTTGCTCAGTTCAGGCTGTGTTGGACAGCTATTAATCTGTAATGTGGGGATTAGACACGAATATTTTATTCTTCAAAAAATCCATCAGAAATGTTATTTAGTAAAGCAGAGACTTTCCATGTGCAAAATTTAAGGTCTTGTTTAGTGTCTCGTTTATTTGACCACTACCAGTTCCTTTTAAAGACACCCCATTTTTCCTTCCCAATAGCACTCACTGAAGTAATATGAACCTTGTTAACTGTAGTAAAAAATGATGCAGACTCTCTCTAATCAAGAGCTCATTTACAAGAGGAAATGGTGTTATGGTAGATAGCTGAAGTATACTATGCCTTAAGAATTTGTTGCTTCTTTCTTGCTAGATTGAATTTCAGAATTCAGAGTCTAAATTTTCTCTTTCACATCTGGTGGCACTTTTTAAAAAATCAGTGTGCAAAAAAATCAGTGTGCTTCCTCTTTATGCCACTCACTACAGTCCAGCCTATGCCAGGCTTAAAGAAAAGGCTTTTGTATTGGCAAAGACACTCCAAAATGGTTTCCAAGCACATTAAAAGTCAAGGAGAGTTTTGCAGAAAAATTTAAGATTAAAAAAAAAATCCAAGTGGTTACAAGTTAAGAAACCATTTTTAAAATTAAGCAATGACTACTAAAAACATGCTGGCTAAGTGTGTATATAATGTTAGCATTCCAGTGCCACTAGTGCAAGGCAGACTCCTATGAGCTATTTAAACGTAAAAGTTAAGAAGGTAGAATTTTAGAAGTTTTAATGATTATTTGAAAGCTCAAGGGATTATTATACAAGATATGGTGATAGTTATAAATATGTGGACTGATACACACTTATCACTAAATAAATGTTTTAGGTGAACATGTGAATAAACAAGTGAACCACATTGCTTGGAATAAGTAGTGTTTGTTAGAGCTCTGAGCCCTGGGAGAGGGGGACTCAAGAAATCAAGAAGACTTAATCAGAAAGAAAGGACTATGAAGTGATATCAGAGTGAATGCTACAACTAGGCATAGTGTGAAGTCGGACTCCAAAGGGTAAAGATGATTGTTGGAAAATGAACATAGCCTTTTCTGTGTAAGATCAGGCAAGTAACCACCCCAGTTTGGAGTTATCATGAAATCAGACTTGAGGACATGTGGATTTACACCTGGTGAATTGACCAAAAAAGAGCTTGTTAATGTGCCCAGAGAGTTGAGAATTAAAGTGTGAGTGGGTCTGAACTGAGTATTGTTTGCGATTATTTATGAAGAAAGTGACAGAAAATCTAGCTAATCCTGGCTTAAATGAAAAAGGGTGTCTGTTGACACATACAACCAAACAGTCCGTGGGTTGGACTGACTTTGGGCATATCTTGATTTAAGGTTCCAAAGATGGCCCGGGATCTTATTCTTTGTGTGCACGCCTCATCTTCAGACCAGCTGCCCCTTTCTGGTGGCAAGATGGCTACAGCAGCTCCAAGCCCCTTACTCTGTTCTTTGATGAATGTGCTGGTCACTATTGTCTCCCACATCATGGGTTGCTTTTTACTAGATGTCTCTTGATTAAAAAGTTTTTAATGTTAATGTTAAGTTTCTCAATCTGTTTCCCTTTTGGTTAGCACTTTCTGCTGTGCAAGTAATCTTTGCCTCCCCCATGATCAAGAAAATATTCCCTTATGTAATCTGCTAGACACTTTACTGTTTTACCAATCATATGTAGAGTTACAGTCTGCTCAGAATTCCTTAAAGTCCGGGTGATTCTACTGGGCAGCCAGGGTTGAAGACCTCGGGCTTTGACGTTGCTGAGTTTTTCTGGGAGTCTTGGGCACTGCTACAGTGTGTGGTACCTGCTTGCCTGAAAGGGAAGTACCAGTTTGATAGAATAGCTACACATTGATCTGTTTTGTGGTAAACTAATATGCTCCTTCTTTGTTTTAAAGGAATGGGATTTTGCCTTTCTTTGAGACATGAGTTACTACTTTTATTAACAGATGAATGATGTAAATGTGTTAGTTGTTAGTAAAAGGAGAAAAATCCAGAGAGAGTATCTATTCATAAGCAACTATCAATTATATTATGTATTCAAGGTGTCATCTTGGATTCTGAGATGTTGAGACTCTTCAACTTCAGGACTTCCTGATCCTTTATTTTCACATTTTTTCACTCTATGAGGTATCCAAGATGTGAGAAAATAAAATTATTCCAGATGGCGTTCCTTTTCTCATTTTTTAGAATGTTTCCATCTAATCCTCTCTCTCAAAAGAAACATTCCCCTTGGAATTGCTTCTGTTATTATTTGTATTCATTTTTAAACCTTGACAACCATGTGAACATAGTACAGGTGGTTTTTTTAAGAGAATGATCTATAAAGTAAAGTTCTTTGTGCTGTATTGCAGAAGGAGAAATACTTACACTACAAAAGTAAAGCTACTTTAATCTCATTAAACATGCTTTGGAGCCAGATGTGAGGTAACTTTTTTGAAGAGTTAATTTACAGATATTTGGTCATTCTCATTTTAGATAGAAAAGCACGTTAATTATTATCTGGATCTGATTAGACTCCTGATTCCACTACTTGCTAGCTGTGGGGCCTTGGCAATTTCTTTAGCTTCTCTGAAATGACCATGGTAGCAATTCCCACGTTTAGGGATGTTGTGTGGATTAAGTAGAGAATGCAGAGAATGCAGAAAAAGCTCAAAGCGTTCATGCCTGGTACATAATATATGCCCACTAAGTCTTAGTTATGCTGTTGGTTCCACTCCTGCTACCATTCCAGAGGCTGCAGCAGGGTTCTGTGTTGTGTGGTGTTTGATCCTGTCTTCTTATGGTTTGTCTAGAGTGGAAGTTTTGGGGTAGGTGGCACTCATAAAACAGAAATGCAACAGTTGAGGGAGGAATCTGGGATGTGGTTTATTTAAGATTTTTTAAATGTGCTTGCTTGGTTGGGTTTTTTAAAAATTATTTTTAAATTATTATTATTTTTAATTAGAGACAGGGTTCTCCCTATGTTGACCAGGCTGGTTGGTGAACTCCTGGGCTCCAGCAGTCTTTCGACCTCAGCCTCCCAGTGTGCTATGATTACGGACATGAGCCACCACGTTTGGTCTTGGCTGGATCTTTGGTTTGTTTTTCTTACCTTATTTGGAGAACTAGAGGCGTCTTTGCTTTCCCTTTTTCTCACATAGCCTATCCCAGTGGTCTTGAATCATTCCCTGTGTAGACTGCCTAATTCTTTATTTCCCTCTGTTTATGCTGAATTTTTATAGTAAAGGTCTTAAAAAAGTGTAAAAGCTGTTTTTACCAATCTTTTCATCTTTAAATTTTATTGCATAATAATTAAGCTTTACAGAAGTTATAAAGTATAATAGAACCAACATCTACGTACCTACCATCCAGCTTTAGAAAGAAAACATAATGGGTGGATACTGTGGAAGCTGCCTGTGTACACCTTCATCCCCCACTGAAGTAGCCATTCTTTCCCATGCCATTTTCTTATACTTTTACCATATATGGTGTGTAATTCCAACCTATTTGTAGTACCATTTTACTTATTTAAACATTTTATATAAGTGTTGTCATTTTCTTTGTATTCTGCAATTTGCCTTCTTATTCACTGTTGCATTTTTCAGATTTGTACCTGTTGATATTTGTAGCTCTAGTTCATTAATTTTGACTACTGTGTAATGTTTCTTTGTGTGAAGATACCACAATTTGTCCTTTCTCCGAGTACTGGGCATTTACGGACACACTCTGTCTCTCCACCTTGTTAGAGACAGTACTGCCACAAAAGTTTTTGTACATATCTTCTTCATGGATCTTTGTAGCTTTGGTTTTGTTGTGTTTGTTTTTATACAGAAAATGAATTCTCTGGGGACTAGTCACATTCTGTGGGCCTCAGATTTTTCATCATAAGATTGAACTAGATCTTTTCTAGCTCAAAATTGCACTTCTTATATGGTTATTTAAACTGGATAGCTTGAATTACTGGCTTTTGTTGTTTGTATTACCTCACAGGCCCATTAGTATATCTCCTCAGTAGATTATGCAGGATATGGATTTTACTCTGACATGGGATAGTTCCATTTTGAGCATTTTTGAGGACGAAAGTGTATGTAGTATTAGAAACTATCATTAAGCAGGACACAAGACACTAAACCTTCCTTCTCCCCAAGTTTGTTTATCTTTCCTGGAATCTATAGGAATTACAACTGCTATTAATTTGGAATAAACATATAAATAATATATTTTAAAGTATGTTGGCTACATGTGCTGGGTCACCTTCATCTGGCATCAGCCTGGACACAGGACTCAGGCCCTCTCCTTGATTCCACAAGAGTCTGGTTACATCGAGCATTTTGCGCCCTCTTTAAACTTGACTGAGAATGTACAAGGCCACAGGCTTACAGCATTCTATTTTTCTTTTTTCCTTTCTTTTTTGCTTCATACATAAATGAAAATCTAATGTAAAATTATAAATAGGAAAAGTACTATCATGAAGAAAAAGGTACTAGGGAACCTGAAACAAGAGATTAAAACTGATTGAAAGGATCTAGAAAGGAGTCTTGGAGGAAAGCAAATTTAAGGTGGTCCTTTGGGGCTGAAGTCCTTAAAGGTGTATGACAATTAGACATGCTTGTAGGGGAGAAGGAGGAATGGAGATGCTTTCCAGGCAGAGGAAAGATATACGAGGGGAAAAAGTATAAGACAGTGACATATTCAGGGAACAGCAAGAGAAGTGGCTCAGACCTTTCTGGGAGGAAGTCTGCCGTATTATCCCCCTTCTACCCTAACTTAGGCAGTGTTAAAACATGGCTGCATATTCTTTGACACTCTCCTGTTGAAAAGTTGTGTCGACGCCCCCTCCTCTTGAATCTGGACAAGCTCATGACTGCCTCAGTCAATAGAATATGGCCAAAGAGACCCTGGCTTACAAGGGTCAGCTGCAAAAGGCCATGTGACTTCTGCTTTGTTTACTGGAACACTTGCTCTTGGAGCTTGGAGCCACCATTTAAGAAGTCCAGCCAGCTGGAGGCCATCATGCTATAGAGGCATGTGTATAGATGATCTGGCTGACATTCCCAGCTGAACCCAACTTTCTAGCCATTCTACTAAATATGAGTGAAGTTGTCCTTCACCTGCTTTCTGACTATCAGTACCCTAGAGCAACCTTTAACATCACTACACAGAACAGCAGAAATGCTCAAGCTCTGCCCTAAGTTTTGACCCACAGAGTTGTGAGATATAATAAAAATAATCATTGTCTTGAGTTGTAAGTAGTTTGTTATACACCAATAGATAACTGGAATAAACGAACCAAAGCCAAAGTGAGGGGATTTTTCTTTAGATGCTTGCTGAAGACAATGTTAAGTCATCCAGAAACCTCTCCCTGGAATATACTACCGAATGTAATTTAGAACTTCTGCCAGGAAGACTGAGTTTGGAGAGCATTCGAGGCGGAGGGAATGACATGAACAAAGACAGCAAGGCAGGGAAGGACAGGACATATGTAAGGTAGAGAATAATTAGGTTCAGCTAGGAGTAGGGCACCTCTTGGGAACAGTGAAAGAATAGACTAAAAGAGAAGGTTAAGGACATGCTATGAAGGGCCTTGACTGTGAGATTGAAAAAAATAACATAGTGCCACTGAAGATTTTTTGAAAAGTTGTACTAGCAAAACAGTACTTTTGGGATTTTTTTTTAAATGCTTGTAGGATGGACTGAAGTATGAAGAAATTAGGGGATCAGTTTGGAAGCTATTGCAGGATATTATGTGAATCTCATTTATGGTAGCTGCAGCCAGAATGAAAGCTTGAAAATAGATGGAAATACTGTGGGCAAGGCCACCACTGACCTACTTAGTACATTTTGTGAATTAAAAAAAGGTCCCCCTAGCTGGGCACGGTAGCCTACGCCTGTAATCCTAGCACTTTGGGAGGCCAAGGTGAGTGGATTGCTTGAGCCCAGGAATTCAAGTCCAGCTCAGGCAACATGGTAAAACCCTGTCTCAACAACAACAACAACAACAACAAAATTAGCCAATATGGTGGTATGTGCCTGTGGTCCCAGCTACTCGGGAGGCTGATTTGGGAGACTCACCAGAGCCCAGGAGGTCAAGGATACAGTGAGCTGTGATCTTGTCACTGTACTCCATCCTGGGTGATAAAAGTGAGCCCTAACTCAAAAAAATAAAAAATAAAAAAACAAAAAAGTGCCACTTCTTTAAGACATTTTACTTCCATCTGTTAGAAAATTGTTGTAATATGTTTATTAGAATAAGACACTTGACTGCCCTCTGCTGGAAAATTATTAAAGATATGTCTTTGGTTTGAATGCTCCTCCCCTTTTCACATCCTTGTGCAGTACACAACCTGTGTTACCATGCCTGTGACCCTAATTTTGTGGGTGCGAGTGATAGGACTTGGTATTGGATCACATTTGTCGTTAGAAGGAAAGGAAGAAACCTCTGGTCTGGATGGTAGGAAGGTTAGTAGCGACATTAATAGAATTAGAACTTATTCTTGGGGCATAGATTTATAAGGCAGAATCATTCTTTACATGGAAAGACACTCATTTTCTTATTTATTGATCCCATTGTTTGCATTTACTCAGTAAGAATTTTGATACCTTTTCTTCTAGATCTCAGCTTTCCCCCCTTGTGACATCTGAGAATGTTGACCAGTTCCTCTTTTGTATTCCACACACCTCTCTCTTCTGTATCTTTTCCTTCTATTCTGTATGTTGCTTCTTATCAATCTCCTTTGCTGGCCCTTTTCCCTCAGGTTTCCATTCTTGTGCTTTTTTATACAGTGGGTGCTCAATAAATGTTTGTTGAATTGAATTGCATTGCTTTTGAAAGATCAGTTGCAGGTTTTTCAGGAGACTGATTCATAGGCAGTTAGGGACTAAGGGAGTGCCAGAATTCGGAAAGTAGAAACCTATCCTAAATACAGTTCCTTGTTTGGGGATGTATTTTTTACACAATAGGTCAGTCTTCCTTGGGGAATATCTGTACTGTTGATCCGTTCATCATTGTTCAGCAGTGACAACACCAGGAGAACAAATTATTTACATTGGCTGTGTCATATGGGTGTGTCTAATTCAGAGAACTTTCAAACAAAATAATGAAGCTTCCCCAGCTTCTAACTTGGGAAGTATGAAAAGTTACTTAAAAAAAAAAAAAAATCTTGACTCTTATTTAAGCACATCAGTGACTGATGAAGTCACAATGTATTTTAGTATTTTCATTTGAGGTTTCTTGCTAACATTCTTACCACTGCTACCACTAACCCCACCCCATGTGTGTAAGTTACTTTTCCTTTCATTTTTCATGGGTCTTGTGTGTTAAGGCAAACTCAAGAACTTTGCTCTTCTGATAACTTAACATTGATTGTGTGGCTGCTTTGTGCAAATTGCTGTGGGATGCCTCATGGAAATTACAAAGGTTTCCTTTGCTTCTGCCCTTCAGGAGAGACTTGCTTAGTGGGAGAAGTAGATGCATATGCAACTGCTCCAGGGCAGGCAATGACGAGGGTCATAACATAGTGCAGACAGAGACAGGATTCCCTTAGAGCGATGCATCACTCGAAGACTGAGCCACATATATGGACTTGCCATATTTCTTTCCTAAATTGCATACTTAACTCTTCACTTTCCTGGGTTGGATTAGAATTTGTTTTCATCGAAGGCTTCATCAGTCAAAAGCACATTATATATATTTAAGATTTAATGGATTTAATTTGAAATGCATTGAATAACATTAATTTTAGCAGATTTGATTTTTTTAAACGCTTTTAAGCTGGCACTCTCAAAATAGAGAAAATCAGAGTGATATTAAATAAACAATGATATAAAACAGGAGTTTTATGTTGATGTAAACCTAGTATTTAGGAAATAAATATCCTGAAATTCCCTAGCCAAGTTATATTTTTAAATGTTTTGAGCACAGGAAACAAGTTATAAACAGCCTAGTAGGGAAAAATGTATATTACTATCATAAACATAGGTAGTATTTAAAATATTAAATATGGATCATTGATATTTAATTGAAGTGCTTTTTATTTAATTAAAGCCAATGACATTTTAAAATTATTTCTTTGTTTATTAATTTTTCTTCAATTAAATTTTAGCCTGTATTTTAGATACAAGGGGTACATGTGCAAGTTCGTGATATGGGACTATTGCATAATGCTGAGGTTTGGGGTGTGGATCCCATCACCTGGGTAGTGAGCATAGTACTCAATAGATGGTTCTTCAGCCCACATTCTTCTCCCTTCCCCACCCCCAGTAGACCACAGTGTCTGTCATTCCTGTATTTATGTCCCTGTGTGCTCAATGTTTAACTCTCATTTATAAATGAGAACATGCAAAGCCAATGACATTTTTACAGTCATTGGAGTCACAAAGACATTTGAATTTTACAAATTTAAATGTATTTAAGATTGAAATTTAGGCCAGGAGTGGTGGCTCATGCCTGCAATCCCAGCACTTTGGGACGCCGAGGCTGGCAGATCACCTGAGGTCAGGAGTTCGAGACCAGCCTGACCAACATGGAGAAACCCCGTCTCAACTAAAACTGCAAAATTAGTTACAAAATTAGTAGAGTGATTTATGTAATAAGTAAACAGTTCAGGTTTACTTGACTTAATAGCATGATGATTTACAGCTTTTACTTAGATTCATTCTAAGATGAAATAATACAGCCTCTAAGAAGATATATTATCTGGTTTTCCTTTGCATTTTCATTAAAAATCTAAAATTAGAAACGAAGTATGTCAACTAGTTTTAGAAATGATAGTAAATTGGGAAGCATTTCAAATAGCAATAGAAAAGAAGATACCAAAAAGTTTTAGAAATGTCATAGGAAATAGTGAGATTCCGCCTAAGAAAATACGAACTAATACATATAAGAACGAATAATCTGAAATAGATATTTAATGAGAGACAATGCTTAGCAATAATGAAAGGGAGTCAGGTGCTATCAGACAGCAAAGCAGATATGAGGTTACAGTGTGATATGGCAGTCACAAAGAGCCGTTGCCATTTCGGGGGGGTCATCTTGCAAGCTCATTACAATAAAGCAGGGAAGCAGAAATCTCTTACAAGTTGTCAGTATTTAAGACCACATTTGTCTTATATCAACTTAAGAATGTCCAGACCCATAGCTATCAATATATTGAGTGCTGAAAAAATAGAAGCTGCAGTTCTTAGAACAGGGGAGAATTTAATGTAATAAAAATAATTTTTAAAAATAAAATTGCTTTGGTTAAGTAGTAAAGCAATATGAAGTTATACAGTGGATATAAGCAACTTGTTGGAAGACAAATTTGTTTAGATGAAGCTGAGACTATGGAAGGTGAGAGTAGTGTGAACTCGTTCATAGGCAGTTCTCAATACCTAGGCCAATTAAGCAGATAGTGAAATCGCATCTTAAGGCATTGATGGGAGCTGGATCACTTGAGGTAAGTTTGGACTGTATGAGGAACTCCATTAGGTAACAGTGCCAGAATTGATTGGAAGCAGTGTGTTTTAAGAATGAGATCATATTTTTAATGTTGTCTATACTGGTCTGATTACTCTGCCTCTTGTTTACAATATGTGATTCAGTGTATATACTCAAGAACTATTCTGATGTCTTTGCCAGGGTACCCTGCCCTTTCTCCAAGCACCCTTTTTGATCTTGGCTTCTAGAATTTCTTTGACTGCTTTACCTCTGATCTCCAAAACTGGCCTGCTGTTTTCTTTTGAAAGCACTTCCTTCCCTGTATATACCTGCTGTATCTTAGCTCTGATCGTGTTTGTACTTCAGCTGTCACTGCCTACTACTGGTGACGCCTCTGCTCTAATTCTTAATATCATTCTTTTTCTTTTTTAAAGGACTTAGAAAATCAGGTATTGTCTTAAGCTGTCTTTCAGTGTTCACACACTTAAATTATTGAAGTCCTGTTTTTAGTCTTCCCTTCCCAAATCTGACAAATATATAGCTTTCTACTTATGCCAGTGAGGACAACATCTCACTGATCAAAAATCTCAAGTTCCTTCACCCATATCTCATCAGTTCACTCTATATATCTGTCTCTTCTGTGTCTGTCCTTTTTCTTCCAGTAGCCAAATGTTTAACCTGGTCTTGAGCTGTGTCTCTCAAAATACTCCTTTTGCTTCAAGTGCAGTACTACAATGTTTAAAAATAATAATATTAAATCAATCATACCATTGTTTCAGAAACTATTGATGACTTATAAAAAGTTCTAATTCTGATTAAATTTTGATTTTTGGCTACTCTCTTTTTTAAAATCTTATGAAAAGTAAATTTATCATATTAAACAAATTTAGTAATTTTGGTAGCTTAGTATTAAAATCCTAAAATTTACTTTTTAAAATTGAAACTGTTTAGGTCATTGACTTTGTTTACTTTTACTGACCCATTCATTTCTTGACTTTTGTCTCTGTGTCAGGGATTGAGGTAGGCCTGCCCTGAGGATTGTGAATGAGGTGTGGTCTTTGGCCTTACGAAGCTCACATTCTTGTTATGAGCAATACTTTTGTTGATTGAGAAATCATTAATATGTTTAGTCAATATTTGTTGAGCTTCAAACTCTCTGTTAGGTACTGGGGATACAGTATGCTAAGCAAGAGGGGAAACTGGGATCTACAGGCTTATTTAGTAAGCATATATCCATCTGGTTTTATAAATAGAATGTTCTACTCAAACTTTTAGGAATAATTATTTCCCTCTATTTAGTATCTGGGTTTTTTTTTCTTGAATATTTATTAATTGCTTAGCCAACTAAGTAGTCCTTTTATATACAACAAATGGTAGAGCAGTTCTCCTCAGTTACATATCATTGTAATAGTGGAATAAGAATTGTAATCAGAATTAGCCTTCTGGCCATTTGTTTGGGATAGATCTTCTGTTAGAATCCAAATATGGCAGATAGGATCCAACTGTAGCAGTTTTCTTCTTTTAATGTAACAGTGATTGTGCTAAAACATAAGATTATAATAGAGCAGCCTTGCCAATAGCAGCAAAATTTACTTGTCTGTTTTTCTCCCAGAGTACATGTGTAGTTAATCAATTTTTAAAAATACATTTTACTACAAGTTATTGCTTATTCCAGGCATGCCCAATGACATGCTATTTGTTACTTCTTTCTGCAGATCCACAATTTATATTAGGAAATAAAACTTTTACTGTTTAACATTAAAGTTCATCTGATTAATAAACTGATATTGCCTCAGGTTTCAAACTCCATAGTGAATAAAATAGGTCCTCGTGTAGTTTAGAAAGAGTACACCAGCTGCAAGTCCAGGAGATACTTGCTGTTACTCACATAATAAAAGAACTTCCAAAGCCTTATAGTTTACACATTCATAACTGCTTCTTGTTGAATTTCTTCTGAAAATAATACAGGTGCTGCTTTGGTTTAAAACATACAGCCCTCTTTAGGTCATCTACAGGTTTTCCTTCTTATATTGTGAGCTGGTTAACGTTGAAGATAGCATCTCATTTAAAACCCAAACCTGTGATTGTTTAAAAAACTTACCTAGTATTCATTTTTTCATTTAAATATATATTTAATTTCCTACAAATGGGTACTTCTTTATCTAAGATTTGAACAATTCATTTTAAACCATATTATTCATTTATTTTGAAATATTAAGATCCTGCCATGTTCCAGGCACAGATCTAGATATTGATTACATATTGGTGAACTCAGGAAAAATCCTTGCCTTTATGGAAACTTACTGTCTAGTGGAATTCATATTTTGGTGGATTCTATAGGCATTCTTACCTATTCTGCCTCCATAAATCCTCTAGACAGGTATGATAGAAGCAACAGTTTCAAGTTCTGTCTTTTAAGGTTCTTTCACCCTAAAAAGATGGCATGAGTGTATTGCTTCAGAGATGGTCATTAATGTTTATTGTGAATAGTGAGCATTTCAAGAAATTACGTTCTTAAACAAAAGTAGGATTAAACAATCTGCATTGCTAAGCATGTTTGTTTTAGGTTTCAATTCCAGAGTAGTAGTAGCTGGAAAGCAGCATTTTTACAGTTTGATAAAAGGATAAACATTTTTTCAGAAGATCATCAATAGTTTAATATGGACTCTATAGTAAAGTGCCAGCTCTGGATCATAATAGCAACAATAACCATGACCACCTCACAATAGTAACAGTTAGGGGCCAGGTACTGATTTGAAGAACCTTGTTTAAGCCTCAAAATAATTCTTTAAGGTAGATACCATTATTATAACTCTGTATTACATATAAAGAAACTGAGACTAAGCAACTTGCCCAAGATTACAAATCTAGTGAGAGGCAAGGCTAAGATGAGATCGCAAGCAAGCTGGCTCTTCACTCTGTTTTCTACTGCCTCCCATCCTTAAATACTGTATATGCTTTCTTGCTTCTTCATTCTAGGAATTAGCTATCTTTCAGATATGTAAATATTAATTTGTGTAGCACACGTCATACTCTGAACGTGAACATGAACATACTGGTTTTTCTATTATGACTTTATTTTCTTATTCATGACTTTCCTATCTTAGAAAGGCTTCTTTTTAAAATGTCCAGCCCATAGTAACCTGGAAATTTATTTGTTTTGGTTCTTGTGTTTGCTTACTTTTTAATTAATTAATATTATTATTTGTTTTTGTATGTCCAATACCCTGGCAGATTTATCAAATTTAAAATGAAAATTTAGTCAAACTCATTGCCTAAAAATTTTATTTTTCTATACCTGTGGGAAAAAAATGGAAACAGAAAAGCAACCTTCAGTTTCTCGTAAAAAGAGAACAAGGATAATTTTGCCAAACTTGTGTTTTGAGAGGGATTTCCTCATTTCCTAACTACAGTCTAACAGAAGGATATTTGGGCTTATTTATCCCCCTTCGGACTTCTTACTGGAGCAAGTTTTTCTGCCATTCTGAACTCCACACACTGTTCTCTTACATGTCTGGACTCTTTGCTTCCTGGGACCATGTTCCTGGATCACTTTCCTCTTCTGCCTGTGCATTTCTGCTCATCCTCCGAGATTAAACTGCTATCAGCTCCTCTGAGGAGGCCTGAAAACTTCTCCTGCTCTGGAGGAATTGCTGCCTTCAATGTCCTGCTTCATTTTATTTGCTCATTTGTTTATCAGTTAAACTCCTTGAGGACAAGTGTTACTTTTTTTTCCTCCTACTTTTTTCACTGCTGAATCCTCAGCACTGAAAGTAGTGCTTGGTGTATATTAGGTATTTCGTATTCGTTGAATAAATAAATGAATGCATAGTGTATTATAGTACTTTACTATATTATATGTAATAATTTTGTACTTTTTCTTCTTCTCCAGCCAGTAAACTTCTTATGTTATTCATCTTTGTATGTTTTCCAGTGACTATAACATATTAGTTAAGTCAGTAACTGTTTACTGAATTAATGAGTGAGCAACTAATTAATACCTTTAGATCTCTGTGGTATTGGATGGAGATGATTAAAAGGAGGGGGCTAGAATGAGTAGTGACTAAAAGGATCAGTGCATTGTGAATTTCTGAACTCTGAATCAAGAAAGGAGGAGCAGAAACACCAAGACCAGATGTCCCTTTTCATTCATCTGTCCAGAAATTTAGCTTTTGTTTGGCTGCAATTTGCACATTTCGGCATACCAGTCAAGCTGAGCTCCAGATACTCATTTGTCTTTTAGGGTAACATGGTAAGGGAAATAGTTGTAGAGATAGGAACTCTCAGTGAAAACTTAATCAATCTGCTCCTGTCAATTAGGGAGACTAAGTAGCTTTAACTTCCATAAAAATCTCAAAAATAATTGCTCTTTAATGTTCTTTTTTTTTTTTTTTTTTTTTTGAGATGGAGTCTTGCTCTGTCGCCCAGGCTGGAGTGCAGTGGCCGGATCTCAGCTCACTGCAAGCTCCGCCTCCCAGGTTTACGCCATTCTCCTGCCTCAGCCTCCCGAGTAGCTGGGACTACAGGCGCCCGCCACCTCGCCCGGCTAGTTTTTTGTATTTTTTTTAGTAGAGACGGGGTTTCACCGGGTTAGCCAGGATGGTCTCGATCTCCTGACCTTGTGATCCGCCCGTCTCGGCCTCCCAAAGTGCTGGGATTACAGGCCTGAGCCACCGCGCCTGGCCAATGTTCATTTTTTTTAAGTTTTGGAGAACTTTAGAGGATTATATTTTGAATTTAGATTGAATTAGGGAAACAAGGACCTGAGGAATGATATACAAGTTTATTAAACATGATAGAGTAGAGGGGATACTTGATGATACCCATTATTCCCTTTTCTTCATGTGCCTTAGAGAGCCTCCCTCAGTGACAGGATGGGTTTTTGCAACATACCATATGACTCCTTCCCCAGTGAAATGCTTGTTGAGTACTTGCTGTGCACCCAGCTTAGTGGTTTGGTGGGCTGCTCACCCAGGCCAATCAAATTTATTTTGGAATGGTTTTTTTTGCAGTGAAGGAAGACAGAGGAAAGGAGAGGGGAGAAGGGAGAAGTGCATTTATGTAGAGGAAGCAGCATGTCCTATGACAGAGTCCTGATAGTGTGGCATGTTCTGGAAATGGTACAGTATGTTCATTATGGTTGGAACACACATTCCAGGAGAGGAACAGGGACTAAATTGCACTGGCCTTGAGGAAACTGAGCTAAATGGATAAAAGTAGGCGTTGAGAGCTGTTGGTGATTTATAGCCCATCAGCACCATAATCACACTCTTCCCGCTTCTCCTGCTCACCACCTTTGCAACCAACTTTCCTCTTACTGTGCTGATTGTCTCTGGTACAGATTTATGATTTCCAGCCTCAGCTCAGTGCTCAGGATGACTTTTCTTTCCCTGTTTTTTATTTTTTCAAACTTATTTCTAATCAGCTGCTTTCTTCATTATTAGTAGTGACTGTTCCAAACTGGAACTGCTTTTCTCAGGCACTCAGCCCTACTTATGCCCTCATTTTAAAGTAATAATCTACCTCCCTTCTCATGTTTCTAAGGAAATAGATAATATCTGGCACATACTCCCTCAGCTTGCCTCCCCTACACATTCAAACTTACCTTCATCACATTCATCCTTACAGTCTTCCTTTCTCCCCCAGAGGAAAGTGTATCTATCAAGCCATCCCCTCTCTCCAGGGCTCTGGAGCCTGCCTAGCTTGCCTGATGCTCTGGGATCTTGCTCTGTTTATCATTGACTCTCATTCCTTTCTTACCACAGTCCCTTTCCTCCCAGCTTATAAACATTTCTCAATCCCCCTTGGCCTAAAAACACCACTCTTCTCAAGATACTGCCTGCTTCCCCTTATTAAAGCAAGAGAGGTAGGTGGTCTGAGTATGTAGGAACATGACTCCGGCTGTGATGTTGAGGGGTGAGTCAAGGAAGGCAGAAATTAGAGAGAAAAGACCAGTTAGGAGGGTGTTGAATTAAGGTGATGGTGATGGAGAGGAGACAAGTTTGAGAGGCATCTAGGAGGGAGGATTGATTAGAATTTGACATTCAGTGATTATAAGAGTTGAAGGAATGATGATTCCTGTGAATTGAGAGAGTAAATACAGAATGAGGAGCAGTTTATATGGAGACGATCATGAGTTCATTTCTGGAAGTGTTCAGGTGAACTGCTCTTGGACATCCAGTTGGAGAAATCAGGTAAGCAGTTGAAAGTATGGGGCGTATGATGTAAAACTTAAGAAAAATATTTGTTATTTAGAAATGGCTTTGGTAATGAAAGATGTCTTGGTGTATCTTGAGTTAGTCTTGGATAAGATCCCCTAGCGATGGAGTGAGAAGAGAGTAACCCTAGAGAGTAACACAGGTGGAGGAAGAGGACCCTGTAAAGGAGCCTGAGAACAAATGACAGAAAGAAAGAAAGCAAATACTAGGTAAATTTTTGTTAGATGGAGGTTTTTCGTTTTTTTTTTTTTTTTTCCTTGGAACTCTTTGAGGACAAGGATAATTGTATTGACAGCTTCTAGCAAAATCAGACTAAGTTGTATATACCCAATAAATATCTATTACAATGCATTATTGACAGGGCTCAATTAAAATAAAGTCTCATCATTTGCTGAGAACTTCCTTTGCCTGAAATCACATATAGCTAGGGTTTTTGGAAGGAATGAGGTTGTAAGTGAGACAGTTTGGAAACGTAAAATATCAATATATTGGAGCTATATGGAAAGGCTGATGGTTAGAGGGTGCCATCACTGCGGCAGCCACAGGAGGTTATTTTCAGTATAAACCTCTTTGCTGATTTAGGTGATTTTGATGGCTGTCAGGTGTGAGAGAATAATCATTGGCTGCTAGCAGTTTTGCCACTGAAGTTGGGGGTTCACAGATAGGAACATTTTCTTGTATTTTAAATCTCCATAATGTTTTCTCACATTTGAGTTCCATTGCAACCCTGCAGTCATGAGTCAGAATTAAAAGCTGATCTAAACTAGATTATATTCTTATGTTTCCATAAACAATCTTCTTGAGGGCAGGGGTAGAAATTATAGCAATCAAATAATTCATCCAAAGCCACTAAGGGCGTGGTTTGGCCTCACATTAGCTGTGGCCCACTTAGGGTCTCCATGGGTGGTTGTGAGAGTGGAGGGGCTGGTGCCTCAGGAGCTGTGCAAGATTACCCATAGGAGGTGTGCAAAGTCTTAAAACTTCTATTTATAAACAATTGTATCCTATTCTTAACAGCTATTTTTGTATATGTTTAAAAAATGTGCATTAGATATTAGTATAGTGCTCCATGCTTGTAAGTATATATATATCTGTGTATGTATATATATGATTTATATAAATATGGCAGAAGCATGCGCTAACATTTTGAAATTGACAAGTGTGTGTTTGATTAAAAAAAAATACTTTGGAGACCTAAAGATTAAATTGTAATTACTGTTTGAGCATTATAAATTAACTGGGAATATTTAGAAGTTTCTCAACAAACTTGTGTCAATCATTTTAGCTACTATTAGGTTTCCAATAATAGCTAAATGTTAGTGTTTTAGTTGCAAAATGCAGATGTGTTTCTTGACCTTAATTCCTTTCTGTGGATTTTAATGGAGAGCCTTAAAACACAAGTTAAAAACCATTTGTTGTACTTTTTGTGAATATGCTGAAGTTTTCTCATGAACTACCTAATGCCTCTCCACATACGGTATGTTCTTTGCAGTCATTCTTTAGTCACAGGCAGTTTAAGCTGTTAAATAGTATCTTGCTTTGAAAGGTAGGCTGATGGCATTTCTATCTTCTGGTACATCTGGTAAGTTAATATATACAGTCTGTGAGTATCCTGCAGGGACCTGTTTTTACATGCATACAGGGATGTTTATGTAGAAATCAAAGGCCATGAATCAGAAGAACACAACTCTTGTTTCCAGTGTACTGGAGGCTTAAAAAAATTGGCTTTGAAAAATTGAAAGTAGTGTGGTTTGTTTTTATTGTGGAACCGATCAGGAAGAACAATTTACAGTCATTGCCATTCTTCACAGCTGAATGGAGTAGAGGTGCCTGCCTCGTGAAATGGAGCAGCTGCACCCGTTTTCTCTGGGCTCACAAAAACATTTGCTTTTTAATCGAGAACTTTAGATGGTAGGGTACAGTTTGTTTTCATGATGGAAGTGGTCAGTTGTGCCTTACCAGACAGCTGTAGTGTAATTAAGAAAAACTGTGTGAAAGTGGATTAGATATAACACAAGAAGCCTTTTTTTTTTTTTTTTTTTAAAGAGGGGTTTCCCTTAAATTTATTCATTTTTTTTCTTTAATGGTTCAAAGGAGAAATATTGCTATCATTCTGGTCCACAAGATTTTTGCTACTTCACGATATCATTTAGCTCTAGGAAAACATGAGATGCTCTGCTATAGAATAATTGCTTGTTTTTGTAACAAGTGCAAACTAAAAAGTACAAGTTTAAAGATGATTTAGTTTGTGAGAGTTCTGCCTTCAAAACAAAGCTTAAAATAAAGAATTGCACAGTTGTATTTACGTTAACCTTAATGCATTTAGAAAAGTGATCTACTTTTATAATAAAGTTGTGAGGCTGCTTTTTAGACCTGCTTTGTACACAAGTTGCAACATCAGGGGAACTTTCAAACTGTTGGTATTAGTTTTTTAAGACCAGAAACCATGAGAGGAGAAAATTATACTTTTCTTGATAAATTTTAAAATGAGTTAGTCAAATAATAATGAAATAAGCTGGTGAAGTGTTGATGTAGCTAAATGTGCAACATTAGGCTGTCAATTGACTTTGAAAAGCACACACTTATTTTATGCAGCAGACTTGGAAATAAGAATAGAAATGCCTTAATTTGCATCACAGTCTACAGTAGCAAAATGACTGTTTCAAGGTCAGAGGGAGCTTAATTTCTAAAAAAAAAAACCACAATAACAAAACCAAACAAAAACCTATTGTGTTCACAAATACCCAAGAATTATTTGTACTAGACACTTAACCTTTATAGCTTTTTATACAGATTGCCCAACACATTAGAAACCAAAATTTTCATCCTAAGCAAAGTGAAGGTGCCAGTTTCAGGTTTGCTTTAAAACATTATTGTATACTGATTTTCTGGAGGAGACTCTTAGGCTTTGTCTCAGTTAAGGGGAATTTGGAAGGCTGGTTGAAGGGAGGAGGTGAGTGAGGAGTTATAGCCCAAAAGCTCTTATCATTTCCAGCTTTGCAGCCCTGCCCTGGGAGGTATTATAAGGAGGACGAGTCTATATTAGATTGGTTGTTTTAGAGAAGAACCCTGGCTGCTGTTTCTCTCTGGCTCACTGACGGCTGCTCTCTACTGATTTATTTTGTCTTTCCTCACCACAGACCCTAAGAAAACACTGAGAATCAGGCCATCCATTCTAAATGGCAAACCATGGCTGCAGCTTGATAGTTGGTGCTTTTTCTGTTTGCAAACTGAGTCCTCAGGTACACCAAACTCTTCTTGCCCTTTCTCTGAGCAGCTTCTCAGGCTTAGATGCTACTCTGACTTCTCCACAGACTTCTGCTTCTGTACAACACGAGCAAAGTTGTTTAGGAAGGAATGGAGCAGAATGTGGGGTGGATTAGAAAGGTAGGATAACAATTAAGAAACTGAGGCAGTTTTTAAGGTCAGAACAATAATGAAGAGCAATGAAGGTAGATAGCAGCAGGATGCAGCAAGGGAATTATGGGACATGCTAATTACTAGAATCAGAACAAAAAAATCTGGATTCAAGTTCCAGCTAGCCTAGCATTGTGGGAAAGCCACTCGCTCACCTTCTGTTTCTTCATGTATAGAGTGGAACCTCTTCTACGTACCAAACAGGTTGTAAGTCTCAAAAATGGAAGAGAGAGAGCTTGAGAATGTAAAAGTGTTGTGAGGTAGTATAGTTATGGAACTGTTTGACCCATTTATGTCCTTTTTCTGGGAACTCTTGACAACCAGGGAAAGGAAATACAACCAAGGAAAGGGAATATTAAATTTTACAAGCATAGATTCTTTGTGAGTGCTCTTAAAGCCATTTGATAATCCCATTACTTATCTCTGTTTGATTCCCAACCCACCACTTTCTCATAACATCAGTTTCAACTCCTGTCATCCTTCTCAAGTCCCAGGCCCAGTTCCTTCTATTTTAGTCTCAATAGATAAGCTCCTCCCCAATGTTGTGAGGAAGGTTGAGCAAGGCCCTTGAGTTTCCCTGGCCACCATCTCAAAATGTATTTCTTCACCTAATTTCAATCTCACCTTCTGTCTCTTCCTTGCAAAGGTAACCTGTATCCTTATCACATTCTCATCCCATCTCTTCTCTAACCTTTCTTCGTCAATTATTTCATGTCTTTCTCTTGTTCTTTTAATCTCCTCTACTGGTCCTTCCCCATAGCCAAGAAACCCTCTTTAAGTTCACTATCATATGTGTTTCTTCCATTTCCACTGCCAAAATTTTCCAAGGCGTGATTTGAGCTCATTCCTTCTTCACTATGCATGCTTTCTTTTGATCCATTTCAGTATGGCTTCTGTCTGTTCAAATAAGCACATGAAAAGATGCTCAGCATCAATAGTTATTGGGGAAATGTAAATTAATACTGCAATGAGATACTACTTGACGTGGTTTGGCTGTGTCTCCACCCAAATCTCATCTTGAATTGTAATCCCCATAATCACATGTGTCATGGGAGGGACCCAGTGGGAGGTAATTGAATCATGGGGGTAGTTTTCCCCATGCGGTTCTCATGATAGTGAGTTCTCATGAGATCTGATAGTTTTATAAGTGTCTGGCATTTTCCCTGCTGTCTTTCATTCTCTTTCCTGCCACCCTTTGAAGAGGTGCCTTCTGCCATGATTGTACATTTCAAGCCCTCCCCAGCCATGCAGAACTGTGAGTCAATTAAACCTCTATAAATTACCCAGTGTCAAGTATTTCTTCATAGCAGCATGAGAATGGACTAATACACTACTATACCCACTAGAAAGGCTAAAATTACAAAGACTGACCATACCAAATGTTGGTGAGGATATGGAGAAATTGGAACTGCACATATTGCTGGTGGGAATATAAAATGGTACAGTCATTTTGGCAGTTTGGCTGTTTGTAAAGGAGGTAAACATATACCTACTATATGACACAGCCATTCTACTTCTAGGTATTTACTCAGGAGAAATGAAAAAATATACTGTGTGATTCCATTTAGATAAAAATCTAGAAAATGCGAACCTATAGTAATGGAAAGCAAAGTGGTTGCCTGGGAATGAGTGTGTAGTGTTGGAAAAATGGATTACAAAGTAGTATAAGGAAACTTTTCAGGATGGATGGATCATTATGTAGGTTGTGATGATGCCTTCACAAATATATGTAAACTCATCAAATTTGATACTTGAAATGTGTAATTTGTTATATACTAATTATACCAAAACAAAACTATTTTAAAAAATCATAGAACTACACACTGAAAAGGGTGAGTTTTATAGTATGTAAATTATCCCTCAATAAACCTGACTTAAAAAACAAAACAAAACAAGACATATGGAACCAGGCGCAGTGGCATGCACCTGTAGTTCCAGCTATTTGAGAGGCGGAGGCAGAAGGATCAGTTGAGCCCAGGAATTCGAAAGCAGCTTGGGCAACATGACAAGACCCCATCTCTAAATAAGAAATAAAAATATGAAAATGAAATATGGGGATTGAGAGTGCAAAAAGTAATTGTTAAATGCTAATCTCAAAATATTACATACTTTATAAATCCACTTATATAGTATTCTCTAAATGACAGGTTTATACAGATAGAGAACGGATCAGTGGTAGCCAGGGTTTAGGGATAGTAACCATGGGGAAAACTAGGTGAAGGGCACACAGGAATTTTCAGTGTTGTTTTTGCAATTATATGACTAAAGAATCTGTATCACAAAAAATTTCTTTTGAAAAGGCCTTTTAGGCCAGGCGCGGTGGCTCAAGCCTGTAATCCCAGCACTTTGGGAGGCCGAGACGGGTGGATCACGAGGTCAGGAGATCGAGACCATCCTGGCTAACACAGTGAAACCCCATCTCTACTAAAAAATACAAAAAAACTAGCCGGGTGAGGTGGCGGGCGCCTGTAGTCCCAGCTACTCGGGAGGCTGAGGCAGGAGAATGGTGTGAACCCGGGAGGCGGAGCTTGCAGTGAGCTGAGATCCGGCCACTGCACTCCAGCCTGGGCGACAGCGAGACTCCGTCTCAAAAAAAAAAAAAAAAAAAAAGAAAAGGCCTTTTAGATATTGTATCCTCTAATGTGAAACAAAGACAGCATGCCAAAAAACAAACTAATGTTTATAATTAAATCTATAATAATGGTTATTCTGCAAACACTTGAAACTAAATTTCATAGAGATGATTACAATTTAACATTGTATTGTTGTAGACAGAAGGCACAGGAAGAATCATTCTCCAGTTTCTGATCACTCTATCTAAATGTTCAAAATCTTAAATTGCTTTTGACTAGATCATACATATAAATGGCTAAAAAATACATGAAAAAGTCTTCCTCCAACATCTGTCTTCGATCCACACGGTTCATCCTCCTCCAAAAGTAAACTACTACTATTAATCTCTTATGTATTCTTTCAGAGTTTCTTTATGTCTATACAAGCAAATGCAGATGTATCGTTTTACCCTCCTCCCTGCTTTTATGCAAAAGGTAGCTTACTATACCAACTAGTTTTACACCATACTTTTTTCACACAACAATATATCTTAAGAAATTTTCAAGGTGGTATGCAGCTTTTTAATTTTTTCTTTTGACAATCAGTATTGTATTATATGGCTGTACCATACTTTATTTACTAATCTCCTGTTTAGCCATTTAGATCATTTCCAGACTTCCACTTGTAAAAGCAATACTACAGGCTGGGTGACATGGCTCATGCCTGTAATCCCAGCACTTTGGGTGGCTGAGGCGGGCAAATCATGAGGTCAGAAGTTCAAGACCAGCCTGGCCAACATGGTGAAACCCTATCTCTACTAAAAATACAAAAAATTAGCTGGGCGTGGTGGCGGGTGCCTGTAATCCTAGCTACTTTGGGAGGATGAGATGGGAGAATCACTTGAACCCGGGGGGTGGAGGTTGCAGTGAGCTGAGATTGAGCCACCACACTCCAGCCTGGGAGACATGGCAAGACTCCGTCTCAAAAAACCAAAAAACTACAGTTAATATTCTTTTTTTTTTTTTTTGAGACGGAATCTTGCTCTGTTGCCTAGGTTGGAGTGCAGTGGCGCGATCTCGGCTCACCGCAAGCTCCGCCTCACAGGTTTACGCCATTCCCCTGCCTCAGCCTCCCAAGTAGCTGGGACTACAGGTGCCCGCCACCACGCCCAGCTAATTTTTTTTTTATTTTTTTTTGTATTTTTAGTAGAGACAGAGTTTCACCGTGTTAGCCAGGATGGTCTCGAGCCCCTGACCTCATGATCCGCTTGTCTAGGCCACTCAAAGTGCTGGGGTTACAGGCATGAGCCACCGCGCTTCTATTTATGTCATTTCATACATGAGCAAATATATATAAATATATAAAATTGCCAGTATTTGGCTTTTTAACCTAGAAAAAAATTTATATTGTTCACTCTAATATCTGTAAAGGTTCACATATGTAATTCTTTGAGACAAAATATTTAGCATCCTTTTGATTTTCTGATCCACTTCCAGATACTCGTGATAATCTGTATGTTTAAAATTTATATAAGGGAGTGGGGAACCTTTATTTAAATGCTCGTATTCAATATAGTTAAGGTGGGAATACCCATGTACACAGGACTATTTCTGGAAATCCTTTACCAGTAACTTCATTCAGTGACATATCTAACTCTAACCCTGATCTAGCTGTGTTAGGCTTCCTTGCCTACTAATGAAAGCCTTTGCTCTCTCCTAATTAAAAGACCTGAACATAAAACTCTGAGACTCTTTATCTTTCCCAAGGGGGGCATTGCAAAAAATATCTTCTTATTCGCTATCAGTGTTACTCTCTATTTATCATCACAATTATTGCAACTTTAATATTATGACATTGTATGTCTTATGCAATATTAGATTCTCTGAAAAAGACTTTTTGTACATATGACAAATAGGTGGAGTATGCTCTTCTACACAGTGAGCCAACCAACCATCATCTTGGCTTCTCCAAAACTGGTTGTGTGTGTGTGTGTGTGTGTGTGTGTGTGTGTGTGAGAGAGAGAGAGAGAGAGCACATAAATATGGCAAAATTTAATATAGGTAAAGGTGAACAGTCCAGAGTGTTCATTGTAGTATTCTTTCAAATTTTCTATAGATTTAAAGTTTTTCTTTTTTTCTTTTATTTATTTATTTATTTATTTATTTATTTTATTTATTTTTTTTTGAAACGGAGTCTCACTCTGTCACACCGGCTGGAGTGCAGTGGTACTATCTCGGCTCACTGCCAGCTCTGCCTCATGGGTTCATGCCATTCCCCCGCCTCAGCCTCCTAAGTAGCTGGGACTACAGGTGCCTGCCACCAGGCCCGGCTAATTTTTTGTATTTTTATTAGAGATGGGGTTTCACCATGTTAGCCAGGATGGTCTCGATATCCTGACTTTGTGATCTGCCCACCTCGGCCTCCCAGAGTGCTGGGATTATAGGCGTGAGCCACTGCGCCCAGCCTCTTTTCTTTTGTTAAAAGGCAGGTCTTGTCACCCATGCTGGAGTGCAGGGGTGCAATCACAGCTCAATGCAGCTTCAACCTTCTGAGCGCAAATGATCATCCTGTCTTAGCCTCCTGAGTAGCTAGGGCTACAGGCGCGTGCCACCACAACTGGCTGTTTTTAAAATTTTTTTATTTTTGCAGAGATAAGGTCTCGCTGTGTTGCCCAAGGTAGTTTCAAACTCCTAGTCTCAAGTGATCCTCCTGCCTTGGCCTCCCAAAGTGCTAGGATTTTAGGTGTGAGCCAACACACTAAGCCTAATGTTTTTCAAAATAAAAAGTTGAGAGCATATTCTTTGTTGAGATTATTTATTGTGAGTTAGGGGCTGCTGCTTCGTTACCTATTGTGTTCTTTGTTTTGTTTTGGTGTTTCTAGGTTTGAAGACATCTTAGAAACTCCACTTCTAAATAAAAATAAGAATAAATGATAATAGAATGTATACTTAATAAGGGTTTCCTCTGTGTCACATGTTAGGCTAAGCATTTTATATGGATGATCTCATGCAAACTTCTTATCAATCTATTAGTATCTTCATCATTTTTTCAGATAGAGAAACTCGGGCACAGTGAGGTTAAATAATTTGCCTAAGGTCACACAACTATCATATGGTAGAAATACTACTTGCCACCAGAACTGCTATTTCTATACTTCGCCTTCTATACTTTGTCTAGGCTTCATTTGCCCTGGTCTTTATTTTCCTCTGAAGTATTTTGAAGTGAGAGATAGGTTATTCTCTGGCTGAAATTTTTAAAGAATTAACCTAATCCAGATAATAGGATGATGTGAAGGCCTCATGAAAATGTAAAAATTGATATAAAAAGGAAGAAAAATCTTTTTTTTAAAGAGACAGTCTAGCTGTGTCACCTAGGCTAGAGTACAGTACTACAATCATAGCTCATTGCAGCCTCGAACTTCTGGGCTCAAGAAATCCTCCCTTTTCAGCCTCTCTAAGTAGCTGGGACTACAGGTGTGCATCGCCACATCCAGCTAATTAACAACAACAACAAACATTTCTACAGATGGAGTCTCACTATGTTCCCCAGTCTGGTCTGGAACTCCTGGCTTTAAGTGATCCTCCCACTTTGGTTTCCCAAGGTACTAAGACCATCCTCCCACTTTGATTTCCCAAAGTACTGAAATTACAGGCATGAGCCGCCATACCCAGCCCCATTTTTTTCCTCTTAATTTTCTTTTCCTTCATTTCCTTTCCTTTATTTATTTATTTATTTTTGAGACAAGGTCTCATTCTGCTGTCCAGGCTGGAGTGCAGTGGCACAATCTCAGCTCACTGCAACCTCCACCTCCTGTGCTTGAGTGATCCTCCCACCTCAGCCTCCAGAATAGGTGGGACTACAGGTACACACCACTACACCTGGCTAATTTTTGTATTTTTTGTAGAGACAGGATTTCACCATGTTGCCCAGGCTGGTCTCAAACTCTTGAACTCAAGTGATCTGCCAGCCTCTGCCTCCCAAAGTGTTGGGATAACAGACATAAGCCACTGTGCCCAGCCCAAGTTTCTTAATATATTAATTTGCCAAGCTCTACAAACAAGAACTGCTTTGTGTACATACAGTAGTCAAAACTTGCCAGCCCCTTTTCTGAGTTTGCTTGTTTTTTTATACACTTCAACTGGCCTGCCAAGGGGCATTATTGTTCTTTTTCTGTGTATTTCCTGTACATTTCCCTCTCTGTTGACTCTTTGCTTTCAGAATTTAAACAGGTTCCAGTAGTCCTGTCTTACAACCATTGCTATTTACTACACAGATTCTCTACCACCCCCATCTCTCTTCTTCAAACTAAACTCTCCTCATAAATGATTCCTATGAGAAACCATAGGGGTATTTCCCCATTTCCTACTGGCTCCTCTATCCCTCCCAACCACCCCCGCAGACTATGCTCCCAGCGACCTCCTTTCCTTCTAGCAATTTTCCTATTGCTATTCTTTTATTTACAAAACTGGAACTGTATTTTATGCACAGATATTTTATAGCTTGATTTTTTTCCTACCTTAATATTAGGGACTTCCTTTTTCTAAGTCATTAATTTTTAAAAACTTTTTGTTGATGAATAGCATACATGCAGAAACATGCACAAATGATAAGGTTGATAACTTTTCACAAAATGTCATTAGTGTCCAAATCAAGGAAAAGAAATTGCAGAATCCTAGAATCTCCTCCCAACCTACTCCTTTCAGTCACTTCATCCAACTTCCAAAGCAATCCTGACTTCTAACAGCACAATTTGTTTTACATATATGAAATGTATGTAAATAGAATCATATAGTGTGTACATTTTCTGTATCTCACTTCTTTCACTAAAGATTATGATGTTTGTGAGATTCATCCATATTGTTCCATGCACTTGTAGTTTGTTATTCTCATTGTTATATGATATTCTCTTGTGTTTATGCATTAACATGTTTTAAAACATAATGTTAATTGTTATGTAATATTCCATTGTAGGGATATACCACAATTAACTTATTAATTACCCATCATTTCTGCCAGGTTTTCACTATTAGAAATAACCCTATGATAAACATCTTTGTGTAAATACTTGAAGAAATTTCTGACCATTCCTTAGAATAAATCCTAGAAGTGGATTTACCAGCTAAAAGCTTATACATTCTTCAAAAGTTCTTGATATATATTGCCAAATTGCCTTCTAGAAAGCTTACACCTGTTTACTTTCCTGCTGGCACAGTACCTGACACATAAACATTCAATAACATTTTGTTGACATGAACTGGATGAACTAAATTCTTTTATATCTTAGAATCCTAGAAGCTGAGTTTTCTGTGTCCTCGATCTGCCTTCTTTCCAGTTCATTGTTGTTTTAATTAATTTATACTAAAAACAATTTAATGGTATATAGGGCACAGCTTCCCCTCCCCACCTTATTCTTTCCCCAAAATCATCTGGTTATTCTTTCTTTTCTTTCTTTTATTTTCTGGTAGAAATTTAAAATATACTGCTGCATTCTGGAAAAATCACTGGAGATCTTATGAAATTGCATTGCTGGCATTTTCTTTACATTAATGTGGGGGAAAAGTGACATATTTATATGTTTATAATCGTATCGAGAAATGATTCTCCATTTATTTAATTATTTTTTATGAAATGCATTTCAGTAAAGTTTTATAGGTTTATTCTTGCAGTAAAGTTTTATAGCTTTATTCTTAAAATTTAAAAATTTTATTTCTGAATATTTTATATTTTGTGACTACTGGGAATGAGATATTTTCTTCCCATTGTAACTTAAGTTATAGGAAAGCTACTGTATCTTCTATATTAATTTTGTATTCATCCTTTTTACCAAGCTCTTATTAATGTTAACAGTTTTTCCCCCATAATACTTTCGGGTCTGTGAACATTTAGTTTATAATTTCAAAGAGGGAGAAATTAATATATAGAATAAAGAAATAGAAAAATGGTAACCTTGAAAAATATTAAAAAATAGAAATGTGGAATTCTGATCTATTCTTTTAATGCATTGAAGTACTCATTTTTATCAATTCTCAACTATTTTCTCTAGCCTTGTTCTTTGAATGAAGCAGCAAGTCATAAAGTTAGACATAAAACTAATGAAGTTGTAGAATGTGAAAATAATCTGTCATTACATTAGGAAAAGTAGTTATGAAAATCACATTATTTACCCTTTATACTACTTTACACTTTTTCCATTCTCTCATTTTTAAAAACTTCTCTTTTTATTATCTGTTCTCTATTTCGCTTCTCTATTTTTTTAAAGAATACAATAGCTTGGGAATAATTTTTAAAATACTAATGGAAAATAAACTTTAGGATAAATAAGGGAAAAAATAAAAATCTTTCAGCTTTCCTCTCGGATTTTTTTCTCACATATTCTCATATGCTTTTCTGTTCTTTTGGATCACTCTAGTGATTCTCTTCCTTCTTATAGCATTTATTCATCTGAATGCCTTCATATATGTGTGCATGTGAGATACCAGTGTTTGTGTCAGGAGTTGTCTTATCTCATCTTTTTCCTCAGAGATAAGAAAATGTGTCTAAGTCGTGTATCTACATGCTATTGCATAGATAATAAAAATAATTTTTTTCTCAGTTTACTTTCAATTTTCTAAATTTGTTTTATTTTCTTTTTTATTCATTTTAAATTGTAGTTTTTTTGGTTTAATCTTAATGATAGTTTTAAGTACCTAGAAACTTGAACCACAAATGTAATCAGAAAATAATACTTTAATCCTTGTTAATCCATGTTGTTGACCTTCTGTGCCTGCAAGCTGCAACAGTAGCAGAATGTCTTGTGTATAACTTTTCTCTCTTTTTTTTTTTTTGAGACGGAGTCTCTTTCTGTCATCCAGCCTGGAGTGCAGTGGCGTGATCTTGACTCACTGCACCCTCTGCCTCCTGAGCGATTCTCCAGCCTCAGCCGCCCAAGTAGCTGGGACTGCAGAGCGCACCACCACACCCAGCTAATTTTTTTGTGTTTTTTATAGAGACAGAGTTTCGCCATGTTGGCTAGGCTGGTCTTGAACTCCTGACCTCAGGTAATCTGCCTCCCTCAGCCTCCCAAAGCACTGGGATTACAGGCATGAGCCACCGCGCCCAACCTAGTGTATAATCTGTTATGTGGACTGCATACTCACTGGCAAAGTCTGATGTAGAGATTAACTGTCCTCTTTTGAGATGGTGGATTTGCTGATTTTTAGGAAGAGACTATCTAGGGTCTCATTTAATCCTTGTAAGAGACAGGCTGGTTGCACCCATCTTGTCTAATTTTGTAAAATGAAACTAGGTCAGATCCATTACAGATAGTTGTAACTTGCTCAAAATAGTCTGTAAGCCAGGGCTGTTGGTTATTAAAATATGTTTTTTTCTCTTATCAAAATCAAAGGAATTAATTATCTCTCATGACTGTAGAATTGGAATATGACAACTTGAGAATTCTATCTTTTGTAGAAGTTATTTATTTTTCTTCAAAAAAAGAGAAATTCAGATGCTGCAGGGGTTGTGTCTTTGGGTGTTTATTGAGCTACGAGGCTGGGAAGTGAGAATCAGAATGTACAATCAGGACACTGTATTCAGATTTCACTTATAAAATAGGTTTGGAAACAAGGATGAAGGGCAGTAGCCAAAATAATCTCAAAGGCTGCTTCCAGGTCTTAACTACCAAGATTTGTAGCTTAAAAACTAACTATTGGGAATTATAGAGGTAAACTGATGTGCTTTCATTAGAGAGGTGTAAAACTGGTTCCAAGTCCTTAAAAGAAAATAGAAACACAGCACCAAAGCCAGAAACAATTACACCAGCAGAATACTTAAAAACTAACAACAAAAAACTGTTTTCACAGGCACCCTGTTACACGCGGTAATTCAGTTGGCTTTGTACAATGTTATAAAATGATCAGTATACTATACTTCTGGTTAAGCAAAATAAGACCAAAAATTGACACGGTATGCTGTCTACTCTAATTCAGTACCTTCGCCAAAAGGAGGTGAAATTAAAGATGAAGAAGAAATTTAAAAATTAAGGAAGAAATTAAAGATGATAAATGGATCCAGTTTGTCTATGGCAAACTGATAGTATGCCATTCTGAAGGTGGATATTGCTTATGAAGAAAATTTAGAGTGAATTGTTTCCTTTTATAATTGTATTAGAAGAAGTGTGGATCTTGACTCTAGACAGACTTTAGTTTAAATATGGCTCTGCTATTTAGGAGTTTTGTGATGCTGGGAACTTTTTAAACTCTTTTTTGTTATTTTCTTCACCTGTTAAATCAGCAAAATCATTGCTATTTAATAAAGTTATTGGAAAGAGCTTATTATAAGGAGTTTGTCCCCTTTCATGAAATTTTCAAGGAAATTGTGATTTCTTTGGCTTAACATTTTCTACTTAAAATCTTTTTTTTTTTTTTTTTTTTTTTTTTTTTGAGGCGGAGTCTCACTCTGTCGCCCAGGCTGGAGTGCAATGGCGCGATCTCTGCTCACTGCAAGCTCCGCCTCCCAGGTTCACGCCATTCTCCTGCCTCAGCCTCCCAAGTAGCTGGGACTACAGGCACCCGCCACCACGCCCAGCTAATTTTCTCTATTTTTAGTAGAGACGGGGTTTCACTGCTTTAGCCAAGATGATCTCAATCTCCAGACCTCGTGATCTGCCTGCGTTGGCCTCCCAAAGTGTTGGGATTACAGGCGTGAGCCACCGCGCCCAGCCTACTTAAAATCTTTTGAGGAAAAAGTGCTATATCAGAAAATAAACATGAGCAACCCAGTTGCGTATTACCATATAATCTCAATATGTTTTACATTAGTTTATGCCCCTCCTTCTTAGAAAGGTTCCCTAACTGTCTGAACTGTGTTGGAGTTTTCGTGGCATGTGCAGTGTTTGTGGAGAACTTTTCCTGTATGGTCATTTCCAAGTGTCTGAAAAATCTGATATCAGTCCTTCAGATTTTAGCAGGTAAAGAGAAAAAGACACCCATAAATCAAGTAGACATAGAATTTAATATAAGAAGTGAATCGGGATATGGTAAAAAGTGATAGAGTGAAAACTTTCTGAACAATGATTTGGGGAAAATGCAATAAGACTTTTAAGATGTCAATCATTCATTTACCCATTAAATTGAATATTTCTTGAATATTGATTGTATGTTCAGTGGGAAGAGGTGAGATGGAATGGGGAAGAATGTTCGAGACAGAGAACAGCACACCTGAAAGGAAGCAGATTTGAGGATCTGAAAGTTGTTTTATGATTGGAGGGTAGAGTTGGAGCAGAAGGGATGAAAAGGGATGAGTTAGTCAGGGTACAGATTGTCCTGGACTTATAAGCCATGTGAAGGAATTTGACGTTTATCCTAAGCACAATAAGGGCCATAAAATAATTGTGGGATGGGCAAAGGCCAGGTCTGTGTTAAGAAAGAGTAAAGAATGGATTGAAGGAAAGAGAACAAGTAGAGGAGGGCAGATTGATTGTGTGGCCACTTATGGGAATCACAGAAATCCTGGTAGCCTAAACTCGAGTAGAGTCAGTGGCTTTAGAAAGCTGAACGTGGAGGCCAGGAAACAAAAGAGCCAGCTAGCTGAATGGCATGATGTGGGGAGTGAGGGAGGAAGAAGAAGCAGGGCAATTGGTGATACTTTTTCTTCCTTGACACAAAGAATACCTAGGAGGAGAAGGTGAAAGGGGTAAAGGATTAGTTCCATTTTAGTTGGTGGGATAAAGGAACTTGTGAGATATACCTATCAATGTATTTATCGCTATACCTATCTATATATCATATCCATGTATTCTTATCATCCTAACTATTCCTCTCATATATTTTTTATTTCAAAATAATTTCAAACTTAAAGGTCACAAAAACAGTATGAAGTGCTTTTTGTTTTTTTGGAATCTTTTGAGAGTAAATTGACAATATGATGTCTCATTATTTCCCAATACTTGAGTGTGCATTTCCTAAAAGCAAGGACATCTCCTACATTTATGTTTTGTCCCAGTGATGTCCTTTACAGCAAAAGGATCCAGTCTAGAATCATATGTTGCATTTACTTGTGATGTCTTTTTAATCTCCCTCCATCTTGAATAGTTCCTCAGTGTTTCCTTGACCTTCAAAATCTAGACATTTTTGAAAATTACAAGCTAATTATTTTGTAAAATATCCCTCAATTTGAGTTTGTATGACATGTTTTGCAATTAGATTCAGGTTATGATTCAGGAATTTCTGCTAGGAATATCACAATAATTATGTGTTTTTTTCATTGCAATCTATCAGATGGTGTACAACTCCTGTTTGTTGCATTACTGAAAATGTCAACCATCATCAGTTACTAATTTTGCTATGAGATGGGGAAGTAGATGCATAGTGTACAGATCAGCTGAGGCTATACAGAAGAGTAAACATTGAGTATTCCCTCCCCCTCTTCTGTAAGTCTTGTTCAGAGAAGTATTTTTTTACATAATAACTGTAATCTTTATTGTTATTATAATTTACATTATTACCAACTAAATTTATTATCAGTTTAGTGGAGAAGAGAAATACTTTGCTCTTGCCTTAGATTGAAAGGTATTCCCTGTTGCCACCATGCTGTGGTTTCCAGATGCTTTGCTCTCACTGGGATTGATGTGCTTTCTCACAGGGTGAAGAGAGAACCTTGACAGCTATAGGAGGAGGAAGGTTTGCCTCATTTTAAGTCCGGATGTGGTTAAAGCTTAGGAGTGGGAGAAAAGAAGGGATTTGACTGAGACAAGTTGATTTGAGTGAAGCCGCTACTCTTAGACAACTTGGCATAAAACAGCTGGTTAGTTAATATGTTTCTCTTTTTTTCCATGCTAGTCCTCCAAGCCTTAAAACAAGTTATTAGAGATTAGAATTTTTAAAATATGTTTTCCAATCAGGCACGTGTCCAACTGAATTCTAATTTCACTAAACCTGCCCCCTAGAAAACTGCTGAACTTATTTGAAAACACTGAGTCATGATGATATAAGTATATGATGGGGATTTAATGAAGTAAGTCTAATTTCAAGAATATCTAATTTATGAAACCAAGCAGTACTGTGGAATTTGGTGGTAATTAGAAATATAGGTTTAACATATATAAACCACATATGATTTTCATAATTTTAAAAGAGTAAATGTTTTTACTCTTTAGCCAGTCTTGATATTAGTGAGTCCTTCTTTACAAACTGAAATGACTCCAGATTTTTTAAAACAGTACTGTTACTTTTAGAGAAATTTACAAAATATTGCAAATGTGTTGCCATGTATTTCTAATATAGTACTGCTTTGGAAAAATAGGTGTTTTAAATTAATCAAATATATATTAGTAAACTTTAAAATACAGCATCGAATACAGTATGATAAATAAAATTACTTTATCAGAATTCCTTTGGAGTCTCAGCCAACTTTTATATTTCATGTAATTTACCTCAAACTCCATTGTAACTATGCAGAACCCAGTAAAATCTCTTCTCTTTCTCCTTTCTCCCATATTCTCTTCTCCACAGAATACCAGAGACCTATCAGTTTTCCTAATGCAGCTGCAAAGTCACCATTGACTCCTTGCCCTGTTCCTTCTACCCTTGCAAACTTCTGGGAAGTATTTGCAAGTATCTTATAGCTGAGCTACCCTGTCCTTATTGTAGAAATCCATTCCAAACTTCACATTAGAATTGTGGTTGTAAATCTCTCCTTAAGCCTTTTGCTCAGTTTCTGCCTTTCACCCACGTCAAAGTGCTATTAATAAACTCATTTCCTATTACCAAAGTGTATCCTCCTAAATTTACTTCACGTAACTCATGGTTTCATCAGAAACTTAAATTTTTCTGACACCATTGCCACCCTCCTCTTGACCATCCCATGTTTGCCATAATGCACCAGTCAGGAAACAGCCATTTAGTCAGAGCCTACTTGGTGCCAGTCACTTTACCAGATGCTGAGAATACTGTGGCAAATAAACACATTATTGTCCTTGTAGAACTGATAGTCTAGTGGGAACAACAACTTTTAAATAAGGGAGTGCATGTAATTAAGTGATTGCATATGTGTGAAGTGCTTTGGAGAAGAAGGAGAACATATAACTTGTAAAGCAGACATGGGTTTTATTGGGGGTAGTTTTGAGGTAGTTGTGTTGACGCTGAGGCATGAAGACTGAATATATATTGTTAGCTGGTTGAAATCTAGGTTGGGGAATATTTTAGGCTGAGAGTGGTCCCTTCTCTTTCTGTCATCACATTTCACTCTGTTATCAAGCAGATTCTCATACTATTTATTCTCATACTATTTAGCCATGCCACTTGCTCACTCTCACCCAGTGCTGCTTCCTTCTTAATGAGCTCTTGCTTTTATACCTTTCCATATTTGTGATTTTATATTATCAGCTTATTTTGGAATTCCTGAGGTCAGAGTTTTCAAGCTGTTAGATTAGGACCTACCAGTAGCGGGCTCTCAATGTCTGATTGTCCACTGCCTCCTACCTGGTGACTCTCCTTTTCCTTCTCTCAACTCCTCAGATTTTCTGTACTTTCTACAGGAAGCAAAGCCAGCGGTCAGTAAAGGGGTTGGGGAGTTGGTGGGAGTGGGGACTTAAAATATTTGTCGATATCAAACCTCTCCCCACCAAACACTTGAATTTCATTTTCAGCAACCTCCTCTTCCCATTCTAGTGACATCAAGACTTAAGAAGATTGAAAAATGTCCCATCTTCAGAGGAAATCTAGGTATTTTGTTCTAGATCATTAAAGGATATAATATTAGCCCTGAAATTCTCCATAATCTGTAATTGTGCTTCATCTGTTACCTAATACTTTATATTTTAAATTTCTTCATTTACTTAAAAATTTCTATTTTTGTAACCAGCAGTTACAGTTTTTTTAGAGTAGAGCATATTGATATGCAGTATCACTAACACTGTCAGTACTGGTGATATACATACAAGCAAACTTGCAGATATACATCAACAGAAACAACATTATTGTAGTAGTACAAAGTGGTCAAAGTGTGTTCCTCTGATACTGGTTATTATTTTTTTGCTGCAAGGCATAGTAGCTGGGCAGGTGGTTAAACTATTCTTGTAGCCAGGTGGTGAGGCCTTTTATTGAGCCATAACCAATTCATAGCAGAGAGAAAAAAAACCACATTTCCCTCACATGACTTTTCTTTTCCCTTTAAATACCTATTTATTAAAATCACAATGTGAATATGGAATAGAGACTTATAACATCTGTATGAAAACAATTGTTAGAGCAAAACTAAAACAAATTGAAAAAGTACCAATTTATTGTTTTAAATAGAGAAAAACATCTTATTTCTTAATTTTTTATTTACTTGTAATAAAATCAATGTAATATTTGCCATCTTAAACTATTTTTGAGTATATAGTTTATTTGTGGTAAGTTCATTCGCATTGTTGTACAACAGATCTCTAGAACTAAAACTGAAACTCTGTACTCATTGAACAAAACGCCCCTTCTCCCCTCCCCACAGACTCTGGAAACCACCATTCTGTTTTCTGTCTCTATGAATCTGACTATTTTAGGTATCTCATATGAGTAGAATCATACAGTATTTGTCTTGTGACTGGCTTATTTTACTTAACAATGTCTTCAAGCTTCATCCATGTCATAGCATGTATCAATTTCCCTTTAAAGCTAAATAATATTCCATTATATGTTTATACTACATTTTTTAATTCATCATCTGTCAGTGAAGACTAGGGTTGCTTCCACCATTGGCTGTTGTGCAGGGTGCTACTGTGAACATGGGTGTATGTTCAATTATCTCTTTGAGACTCTGCTTTCTTTTTTTTTTTTTTTGAGACGGAGTCTCACGCTGTTGCCCAGGCTGGAGTGCAGTGGCGCGATCTCGGCTCACTGCAAGCTCCGCCTCCCGGGTTCCCGCCATTCTCCTGCCTCAGCCTCCTGAGTAGCTGGGAATACAGGCGCCCGCCACCGCGCCCGGCTAATTTTTTGTATTTTTAGTAGAGACGGGGTTTCACTGTGGTCTCGATCTCCTGACCTTGTGATCCGCCCGCCTCGGCCTCCCAAAGTGCTGGGATTACAGGCTTGAGCCACCGCGCCCGGCCTGAGACTCTGCTTTCAATTCCTTTGGGAACATTTACTTAGTGAGCCCCAATCTTCATACGGAGTTATTTATTCTTTACATATTTGAACAATGTGGGGGGAATCGATAAAGGGAAAGAGGAGACAGTGACTGTAAAAAGTAGGCAGATAATAGTCTGTCCACTGTTTAAGGCTCTGTCTGCTTCAGTGTTTCTCAAAGTGTTGTCCATGTCCCACTTGCATTAGAATATCTGGGAAATTTTGATTCTTAGGCCTTTCATCAGACTTTTCAAGTCAGACTCTCTTGTGATACTCAGGAATTTGCACCCCAGGGGATTCTTATGTACACCGAAATGTGAGATGCACTGCCCTGCTGGCAACTAGACATCCCAGGATTTATCTGTGTTTATGCAGATGAAAACCCTGTTCCCTGCTACTAAGAGCGCCTTGCTTTTGGGGGGCACATCCATCCCATGCCAGCCTATGATTTTCACTTTATTCTGTCTGCATATTGTAGCCCAACTAAAAGTCTCATCAATATAGTAAAGGAGGGCAGCCCTGAGTTTGCAGCCCTAAACTTGGATTCAGGCCCATTCAGGCCCTTCTTCTCAGGCTCCTAATGGTGATTCACTATTGCTGTGTGTCTGCTTCTAATCAGTGGGCCAGTGAACAGGTTAGAACTTCCCCGCTCTGGCCTTGTAGTGTTTAGGCTTACCTGAGTTCTTAAAGGGACCAAATCTCTTTCCTGATATGAACATATTAAGTATAGCATAGCAAATTGTGATCCTAATTAGGGCAGTAATTTCTCACGTTCATCTTGTATAGCTGAATGACGTATGTGATAGCTTTAATAAAACCAACCAGCTTCTGCATTTTGAAACTGAACTCTGTCTTCATCTAGTTATCACGTTGTGCTATCTCTAACATGTGTATTTTGCTTCTGATTATTACATGATCTGTGATTTGCAAGTGACTTTTTTCCTTTTTTTCTTTTTTTGATACAGAATCTCGCTTGCTCTGCTGTCCAGGCTGGAGTGCAGTGGCACCATCTCGGCTCACTGCAGCCTCCGGCTACTGGGCTCAAACGATCGTCCTGCCTCAGCCCCCAAGTAGCTGGGACCACAGGCCCACACCACCATGCGTGGCTAATTTTCGTATTTTTTGTAGACATGAGGTTTTCCCATGTTGGCCAGGTTGGTCTCGAACTCCCCACCTCTACCCGCCTCAGCCTCCCAAAGTGCTGGGATTACAGGCGAGAGTCACCGTGCCCAGCCAGCGCATATTTTATTTTCTATTTACATATTTAGGCTTTAAGCTATACACACTAAAAATTCTTTTTTATGGCAGTCCTGTTTGTTCTCAGCAGAGCCTATAGAGCCTGTTGTCAGTGGAATGCCGAGAACAGCCCTTTGTAGAGTTTTCTATTGGCAGTATTTTGGGATTCAGGCTGAGGAATGGTTGACCCAACTTACGCTTCGAGCAGTATATAAATTTACTCTGACATGGGAAATATATTAACAGCAGCAACAACAAAAAACCTTTCAAGATGCAGATTTGTACAGCATAATACAGTATTGTACAAATGTACATATACAAAATTAATTTGGCCTTTTCAATTTCTAGTCTTCCAGCCTAAAAGTGAGAATTGTTTTTAACAAAGCATTAAACGGCTAAATTGATGTTTTGGTGTTCCTTCAAGATCTTCCAGAAAAATTATTACCCCATAGCTACAAAGTAACAAGACTCAGAACTAAGGACATCAGTGAAGCCCAAGACAAGTTAATTAAGAGCAGGAGGGTAAGACTGACCCGTGGTTATGACCTCATTTAGATTTGTTGGTGTTCTTACTTTCCAGATTAAGCATACTTAACTATTCAGTGTGACCCAATGCTTTTAAAGTAGTAAGCATGTTTTTGAGCTGTATGATTTGAACAGCAATCACATTTAAAATCTCACATGGTGCCTAAAAGTTGTATAGAAATATGTATGAAAATTCACACTAATATCTTTTAACGTAGACTACCTGTTCTGGTGAACCCTTAGTTTGAAACTTTCTTTGTATTTTACAATCATTTATCGTTCTTTTTATTAGCTCTTAGTGAGTAGTGTATGCAGCATTTTCTTACTGTCCTTCTCCCACCTACAGTCAAATCAACAGATGTTTATTGAGCATTCACTTTGCATGCGCCAGTTCTTTCCTTTGCCAATTTTGGGTGTTAATAATTTTGGTATGCTAATTTATTACATGCTCTGTGCCATTTTAATTTGCTTTTCTTTAATTCACAGTCAGCTTGAACCCTTTCCTATATTTGTTTGCTAACTGCATTCCTTCCTCTATGGCTTAGCTGTTCCTATTCTTGGCTCATTTTCCTTTGAGGTTATAACAGTTGTCAACAGAATCCTGACCAGGCTCCTGGGCAAGCCATGTCTTAACCAATTAGTACTTTTGTTTTCTCTCCATTCCTTTTTTCTTCATTATGGTGGAAAACAGACAGGGATTAAATGGACAGAATTAGAAAAAGTAGGAGGGGAAACTAAACTGAATTGGAAGAGATTTAAATGTAGTGTGTTTAAAATTGAATTGGATAACTTAACTCAAGCTTTGATAAGTAATGGGAAGCACCATGATATTATGGAATAATTTGTCACTGTCAACAGACTTGGGTTTTAGTACCAGGTCTGCCTCTGTTAAATGACTGCAATAAAGCCTACCTCACAACACTGCCAGAGCATTTAATAAGATTACATGTAAGGGCCTAGTCCTCTCATCCTCTCTGTCTTAGTTTGTTTGGGCTGCTATAACAAAATACCATAAACTGTGTGTCTTATAAACAACAGAAATTTATTTCTCGCAGTTCTGAAAGCTGAGAAGTTCAAGATCAAGATGCTGGCAGATTTGGAGTCTGATGAGGGCCCGCTTTTTGGTTTGTAGAAGGCATCTTCTTGCTGCATTTTCACAAGGCAGAAGGGGACAACTCAGCTCTCTTCCGCCCCTTATAAGGGCACTAATCATACTCATGAGGGCTCCACCCTCATGACCTCCCAAAGGCCCCACCTCTTACTACCAACACATTGGGGATTAGGTTTCAGCATATGAATTTTGTGGGGGCCAGGGAGGACACACACATTCAGTCCATAGATTCTCCGATGCTAAACGAGCATATCACTAATTGCTACATGCAAAGACAGAATAGCAGCCGAAACCAAGACCTTACCCCAGCTTCCCATCCTTCTCTGCAATTAGTGTCTAATATGTTTTCCCATTTAATCTTTATAACAGCCTTAGTATGTACCATTATTCCCATTTTTCAGATGAGGAAATTGAGGCACTGAGAAGTAACTTGTACAAGGCCATAGATTTGGTAAAGGATTTGGGTAGAGTTCTGTCAGATTTCAAAGCCATTCTTTTTCCACAGTGCCAGGCTGCCTAGAATAATGAGTATGACTGAAGAATGAAAAGGAGTTAATGGTGTGGCCATTCCTGTTCTTTCCACTGCTTCACTTGGTGAATGACTAATAGGCAAACACTCCCAGAGGGTATTTGCATTTTAAAAGCGAGCTCATTAACCCTAATGAATCTCTAATTGGTGGAATTTGTGGGGGAGATATTTTTAAGTACTGGGGCTTTCTCCTGTGTCTTCAAGGTGCCTGGCTATCTTTTTCTTCTTTATAGATTATCAACTATTCTGGAATCAGAATCGTGTAGCAGAATGCAGTCACATACTGCTAGTCTGCCTCAAATGCATTAACAGGGAGTCATGAATTAAAAGGGAGCCATGAAAAAATATTGAAAGAAAAAAAGTGTGGGTTAACATTGTCTAAAATGAATGTCCAAAACCAAATAAATTTGGCCATATAGAGGGTCTTCCGAAGAGTCAGATGAAAGAATATATTTTATAACCAAATTTAACTTTAGAAATGTTGTATCAGCATTTCCCATGGTGCGTTAATGAAGCTCTGCAAGATGTTTAATAGGTGTCAGATGAATAAAATGGCTCCACAGTCAAATACACTTTGAAAAAAAAAAATTTTTTTTAAGTTTCTTTACTGCAAAATTTCCTAGATACTAAAGTGCACTAGGAAATCAGCTGGAAGAGAACTTGCGTTCTGAAGGTTTTTCTCATATTTTTGACCATAGAAATATTTTTTTCCATGTGAACCCCTTGGAACCAGTGTTTCGTAGATTGCATTCTCAGATACAGAGTTCTAGATAAATCATCTTTAAAGAAAAGAAAAACAGTTTTCTGTATTCACAGCCCTTTGTATGCAGGCAGGCTCCAACCCAGTCCACAGCAGCCCATTTCCAGTCTTGTTGGGCTCAAGGGCATGGCAGTAATAACAGTCCTCTTCCCCAGATGAGACCTGGCCAACTGAGGGAGGCGGGGGGGAAGGAACAGATGGAGACCAAACTCTCAACTTTATTGCCTATAAAGCTGGTGTTGAAGAATGTGGCTTATAACAGGGAGCAAAAGGGCTTCCTAATCTGAATCCCAGAATTAGATTGAGTGTGTAAACCAAAAGTAAGATCCCAAACCCCCACAACAGACTGAACGGACCCCCTCTGGGCCTGAAAAACTGAATTCCCAATTATGACAGGAAGGGAGGTTGGAGATCTTGTTATACCCCCTCCCTTTTGGAGTTTAGGAGCAACTGACTAGCATTAAGGTTAAAAGAGAGGTTGTAAGACTGACAAAACAGACTCATTGTAGCAATAAGATACCAAATTCCAACCTGACACTGGTGTAGAACCTCATGACAGATAGCAGACCCTGAAGGAAATAAAAATATTTTACCCTAGAATATATTTCCTTGACATATTTTTAAATGGCCCTGCAAAGCTGTCTTTTATGGGGGAAATTGCATCTGTAGAGAATCTCCTTCCCTTTCTAGATCTTTCCCAGATCTAGGAGAGATTAAATGAAAGGCTGACACCTTTAAGGTCTGAAGAGAGACATTTAGGATATTCTCTATAGGGCTGTTACCTGAAGGCGTCATCTGCTTAACAAGAACCTTGGCTTCCGCAATGCCCTTTTTCTTGACTCAAGCATTTGCTTCTAGTCTTTAGACAAAGCTGAACTCCTTCAACCAACTGCCAATCCGAAAATCTTTGAATCCAACTATGACTTGTAAGAACCCCCTACTTTGAGATGTCCCAACTTTTTAGGCTGAACCAATGTATGCCTTACATGTATTGATTTATGTCTTTGCCTGTAATTTCTTTCTCTCTAAAATAGATAAAACCAAACTGTAACCTGACCACCTCAGGCACACTTTCTCAGGGCCTCCTGAGACTGTTTCCTGGGTCACGGACACACATATTGGATCCGAATAAACCTCTCCAAATATTTTACAGAGCTTGGCTTTTTTGTCAGCTAGTTCCACTCAGTTACAAAATATGCTGAGCTGGCCAGGCTTTTCCCCGAGTGGGAGGATGTTTCTGTGGAGGATCAGAGCAGACAGCAACATGCTGCCTGTGTTCCTTGATTCTTAAGAGAGGGAAGAAGAAGTTACTGGAAAGGAATCCTGGTCCTGGGGAGGGTTCTTAGATCTCCTGCAAGAAAGAATCTGGGGTGAGTCCTCAGAGTGAAGAAAGAAACTTTATTAAGCAAGTAAAGGAATAAAGGAATGGCTGCCCCATAGGCAGAGCCGCAGCAAGGGCTGCTGGTTGGCTATTTTTATGGTCGTTTCTTGATTATATGCTAAACAAGGATGGGTTATTCATGAGTTTTTAAGGAAAGGGGCAGGGATTTCCCAGAACTGAGAGTTTCTCTTCCTTTTAGACCTTATAAGGTAACTTCTGGATGTTGCCATGGCATTTGTAAACTGTCATGATGCTGGTGGGAGTATTGTTCAGCATGCCAATACATTATAATTAGCATATAATGAACATTGAGGATGACCAGAGGCCACTTTCATCACCATTTTGGTTTTAGCTGCCTTCTTTACTGCATCCTCATTTATCAGCAGGGTGTTTGTGATGTCTATCTTGTGACCTCATATCCCATCCTGTGACTAAGAATGTCTAACCTCCTGGGGATGTGGCCCAGCAGGTCTAAGCCTCATTTTATCCAGATCCTATTCAAGATAGAATCACTGGTTCAAAGGCCTCTGACAAGGGGACAGAACCACTTGTGGCCAAGTCCTCCCAAATGCAGCAGCCAGTGGACAGGAGAGTGGAGAGGTCTGGGGTGAATGTTAATGGAATTTCCTCCATGTTTAAGGAAGCATAAGGGAAGTGACCTCACAGGGTTAACAGGAATTCTGAACAGAAATATATAGATATAATTAAGCATTCTTCAGGCTGTACTTTGACCCATTTCTTTCTTTTTCTTTCTTTTTTTTTTTTTTTTTTTTTTTGAGATGGAGTTTCCCTCTTGTTGTCCCAGACTGGAGTGTAATGGCATGATCTCGGCTCACCACAACCTCTGCCTCCCAGGTTCAAGTGATTCTCCTGCCTCAGCCCCCCAGTAGCTGGGATTACAGGCATGTGCTACCACACCCGGCTAAATTTGCATTTTTATTAGAGACAGACTTTCTCCATGTTGGTCAGGCTGATTTCAAACTCCCGACCTCAGGTAATCTGCCTCCCTCAGTCTCCCAAAGTGTTGGGATTACAGGCGTGAGCCACCATGCCCGGCCAACCCATTTCTCTGTAAGCAAAATTTATGTAACACCAGATACTGACCATTTGTATCCCCATTGTTCCTATAGATAGGATTCTGGTTTTCGTTCAAGATAGTATCCCTGACACTAGAATCATAAGCTCTTGTTGAAGAATTACTTAAGCAGATCCTGGATTCTAGTGGAACAACTAACACCAACCAGTTTAAAGACCCCCACAGAGGAACCAAATCAACAAGAGAATACCATTTCTTCATCTCCCTGCCCCATGATTTCACCCTGTAATTTTCAACCAATCAGTGGTCTCCACACTTTGGCCCACTCCAAAACCCCCACACTCCTCTGGGGGACACATTTGAGGTTTCTTCATGTCTCCTCATTCGGTTGTCTTAAGATTGAAGTTCTTTTACTGCTGTAGCCCAGTGTCTCAGTGTATTAGTCTGTTTATGTTGCTATAAAGGAATACCTGAGAATGGTAATTTATAAAGAAAAGAGATTTATTTTGCCTCAGGGTTCTGCAGGCTCTACAGGAAGCATGATGCTGGCAACTGCTTCTGGTCAGGGCCCCGGGAAGCTTACAATCATGGCAGAAGGTGAAGGGAAACCAGTGTGTCACATGGCAAGAGTGGAAGCAAGAGAGATGCCAAACTCTTAAACAACCAACTCTCATATGGACTGAGAATTCATTACCACAGGGAAGGCACTTCATGAGGGATCTGTGCCTATGGCCCAAACACCTCCCAGCAGGCCCACCTGCAACATTGGAGATTACATTTCTACATGAGGTTTGGAGGAGACACACATCCAAATCATACCACTCAGTGTACTGACTGACCACATGCATGGGCAATGAACCTATTACGATTACGTAAGGAGTGGGAACCAAGTATCTGCCCCATCACCCACCCGCCATCAGCCGCTTCAGACAAGCCTCCTCTGGGTGACATGCCTCTTAAGTAGGCATTTGGTTCCTTTCCCATCACTGGAAATTTCTGTCCTTTCCAATTTCCTTTATGCATATGCTCACTCTTCAGCATAATTTCTCGCCTCAATCATCTTCACCCAGTAGAATGGGAGCATGATGATATTCTAATGACCATTCCTTTCTCACCTACTTATATAGCTAAAACATCATCCAACTTTTTTTTTTTTTTCTTGAGACGGGGTCTCGCTCTGTTGCACAGGCTGGAGTGCGGTGATGTGAACTTGGCTCACTGCAACCTCTGCCTTCCAGGTTCAAGCAAATCTCCTGCCTCAGCCTCCCCAGTATCTAGGGTTACAGGCACGCGCCACCACACCCAGCTAATTTTTGTATTTTTGTTAGAGATGGTTTCACCATGTTGGCCAGGCTGGTCTTGAACTCCAGACCTCAAGTGATCTACCTGCCTCAGCCTCCGAAAGTGCTGGGATTATAGGCGTGAGCCACTGCGCCTGGCCATCATTCAACTTTTTATCCCAGAAAAGGTGGAAGGCATATATTTCTCTAAAACAGACTGGAAAACTACAGGCTGCCACTTGTTTTGGTAAACAAAATTTTATTGGAACACAGCCACACTCACTAGTTTACATATTTTCTATGTCTGCTTGTGACTACAATGGTAGAGTTGTGAAGTTGTGACAGAGACTTATGGCCTGCAAAGACTAAAATGTTTACTATCTGACGCTTTACAAAATTTGCGAACCCCTCATCTAAAATATAGATGAATTTCATGTCAGTCCTTTAAGTTCTGAAAGAGCTTCATTAGTATGTATATGTAGCCTTTATCATTTAAAGGCTCTAATAAAAACTACATTTGAAACAAAATTGCATGGCTGCACTATAGGGACAACTTTTGCGTCTTGTAAAATTGTTTCTAGCCTTAAAAACTTCTTGAAAAATATGAAGGGAATTGTGTGTTTGCTTTGAAGGACCAGAAGGAAGAATAAAGTCTTACACCAGTCAAAAGTATTTGATGTCACCATTGAAAAGGGAAGAAAACAGATAATCTATGGGGCATATGGAAGCAAAAAGGAGAAATGAAAGCTGTCTGCAGGACAAGAAGGCACAAGATCCTGCCTTCAGCGCTCCCTATCAGAGCCCTTGGCTCCTCTCTTCACACCCTGTTCCCTAACTCACAGTCTAGTTTCCTCCCACCTTGGCCCTCATGCATTGGAACTGTTCACCAGACCACAGAATCCCCAGAGATGTCAAGAGACTGGGTTCTGCTCCCACTGTGACTGCTTTCTATGTGGGAAGCCTTGGGCAGGTCACTGAGTGCCTCTGCCACTTAGGTTTCACTCTTTTGTAAATTGGGGGTGGGCAGAGTTATCTTACTGTGCCTGCCCAACAGTAATCAAATGTGATGTTTTTTAAAAGCCTATGTGAAAAGTAAGGTATTATGAAGTTGTCAGTGTTTTTGTTTTTGTTAAAATGTCTGAGTTGCAAATGAAATTTTTTTATCCAATATATAAATCAGAGTTAACTGATATTTGAAAACTTAAGTACCTTATTTCATATTTCTCATATCCATTTTTGCTTATTTTTTAATAGTATTTAACTTTTATATGGATTAGAGAAAATATAGAAAATAACTGAATTTTTACCATAATAAAATAATTCTTTAATGGGTGGAAAAAATTTCAAAAATTATATTTCATTGTGATCCATTCTTTTCTGTTTGTTGTTTGTTCAGCTTTCATTTTTATGCCTTTGTTTACAGAGAAACAATCTTACAGATGGCAATTTCCTTGTAAGCAGTTATTGTCCTATCTGAGTCATCGCCAGACATGGCATTTCAGTAAATAGTGATTCAGCAATTGCTTCCAGGCAGATGTGTTGTGTGAAGTTAAGAACACTGGCTGATAACCTTTCTGGGTTTTTCAAGCTGTAGGGAGAAAGTTTTGTGTAGATACACACCTTGAAATCAGGAAATGGCAAAGGAAGCACAGACTTTGTGCTGGATGATTTTAACCAAATATACTGTTTGTGTGACTATGGATGAACAGTAATCTTTTTAAAAGATAAATAATATTTCTTCGAGTAAAGGACCTTTTGTAGTGAGTTATACGTATTTTCTTAGAAACATCATGCATGTGCATTGTTAAACACAACTTTGACCTTGTTGTACAGACATGTGTATTACTTTGGCCACTCAGGTTCCTGTGGTCTCATGCCTATAACTAAGCAAACCAAACTCCTCATACGTTGGTTTCTCCCATGTAAATTGGAGGTTCTCTTATCCCTCACTTTCAGAGATGGGGGATTTCTTTTGCTTCACAAATATGTTTTTACAAACATGTATGCTCAAATATAGTTTTTATTATGTATCATAAAGTCTTATCTTCTCACTGTTTTTTCCTGAGATGGAGTTTCGCTGTCATTGCCCAGGTTGGAGTGCAATGGCGCGATCTCGGCTCACTGCAACCTCCGCCTCCTGGGTTCAAGCGATTCTCCTGCCTCAGCCTCCTGAGTAGCTGGGATTACAGGCATGCGCCACCACGCCCAGCTAATTTTGTATTTTTTGTAGAGACGGGATTTCACCATGTTGGTCAGGCTGGTCTCGATCTCCTGACCTCAAGTGATCCATCCACCTTGGCCTCCCAAAGTGGTGGGATTACAGACGTGAGCCACCACGCCTGGCCTTGTCACAGTTTTACCATGAACTACAAAGAGAAGTTCACTAATTTATTCAACTAATATTTATTGAACACCTATTGTGTGCTGGGCCCTGCCCAACAGTAATAATGTTGCACAAAACAGAGAACAAAGTAATAGGGTGGAATATGCATTGTAAACATTTTGCGGGTTAATTTATCTTAAATAAGCTACCAATTTTGTTCTTGTTTGATGATTTTATAATTTAACAGGCTTATATATTTTTTATTACTTTAATGACACTTTTTAAAAATTTGCAGTAGGTTTTGGGGGAGCAGATGGTGTTTGGTTACAGGAAAAAGTTCTTTAGTGGTGATTTCTGAGATTTTGGTGCACCCATCACCCGAGCAGTGTACACTATACCCAAAGTGTAGTCTTTTATCCGTCACCCCCCAACCAACCCTTTCCCCTGAGTCCCCAAAGTCCAGTGTATCATTCTTATCAACAGGCTTATATTTAATCCTTTACAATTTTCATGAGACTCTTCCTTGACTATAGCCATTAGTAAACTAAACTTTTGTGTTGCATATGGAGAAGTTAAGCTTAGACAAGATTTTCATACTTTATCTCCAGTCAAGACTCATGACTTTTCCTTACATTAACAAATTTCTAACCATTAGTGTCAGCTAAGCCATCATCCATTTCTTTGGTAATCTTCCCTGCTGTGGACATTCCTAAGATGGCCCAATTTTATAGAAAAAGCAATTTACAAATTGCTAAATTAGCGTCTGATTATTTTTCAAAGAAGTAGGCTAATAGGTAGTCTCTGTCTATCTTGTGTTAATCACAAACCATTAGTGATAATTAATAAATTAAAATGGGCCAGTTATTAAATTCTGCTTATACTTACCCAAGTGTGTTTGTGTCTATCCTATGTCCTTCAAGCCAGCCTACTCATCAACTTCATTTAGTAATGTAACCCAGCCAGGCACTAGCCTTAGGAATCAAAGTATTAAGTGAAGGCTAGTTTATGCATTTGTTCATTATTCTTTCCTGCTGAAAGGATTATCTGTCATCTGGTTAATTATTACATATAAACATACACATCTACTTCAAGGCAAATCCACAGACACACAAATGCTTACAAAGAGTAAGCCTTATGAAAAACTAACTTGGAGGACAGTTATCCACATCATAAAGACTTTTTATTTCAACATAATTTGCCTTAAGTCATAAGCTTTCCAAGTTTATTTGAAATATGACTTTATTTATAAAATATGAATTTATTTGATTTTTCCAGAGTAAATCTATATAAAACAGGATACATTTAGGTTGTGTGTATATGTATTTATTAATGATATATGAGACTTGTTTGTAAGTACTGTTCTTAAAAAGTTAGCATGTTTACTTTGAAACAAGGGAAATAGTGGTTTCTTCCATGATGTGAAACATGTAATAACAAAAGATACTTCAAACAAAGAGCAGGTAGTTTGGCCTCAGTAATATGGTCAAGTTTTAAAAATCTATACGTATTTTACTTCATAGGCGATACAACAAATGAGCAAAGAATGGAAGCAAGAGGAAAAACTTCGGACGTAGAAGCCAGCCAACCTTCGGAGGTAAGTGAAATAGGGTAAGTCCTTTTCGGTGAAACTGAAGGAGTCACTATGATTACATATGCCTCTGAGGATAAATAGTAACTTCTGCTCTTGCTATGCCATAGGTGTCTGAATACAGGGAAACAAGTGGTCTGCTGAAAGTCAGTGGATAGCAGTACAGGGAGTGCCTTCCCAAGTGCTAAACTTTTTAAGTGCTGGAAATGAAAACTTTCTGTTAAAAACAAAACAAAACAGAAATCAAGTCCTTAAGTTAAAACATTTAAACTATTTTTAATTGAGTGATTATTTACTAATACATTTCAATAAATAGGCAGTACATAAACTTGTAGAGAAAGGCTTAAAAATAATCCATTCAGCCGGGCGCAGTGGCTCACACCTGTAATCCCAGCACTTTGGGAGGCTGAGGCGGGCAGGTCAAGAGATTGAGACCATCCTGGCCAACATGGTGAAACCCCGTCTCTACTAAAAATACAAAAATTAGCTGGGCATGGTGGCACATGCCTGTAGTCCCAGCTACTCAAAAGACTAAGGTGGGAGAATTGCTTGAGCCCAGGAATTCAAGGCTGCCAGCCTGGGCAGCAGAAACATGTAGTGAGTACTGACCATAAGTAGCATCTCTGATAGGAAATAAAAGTTGATATGTTTGGGATTTGGGTAATAACTACCAGGATGGTTCAAAAATCATCCATGATTACTTGAGTTTAGTTGCTTATTGTCTTCTTTTATATGGACTGCTACAGCAAAATACCATAAATTGGATACCTTATGAACAACAGAAATTTATTTCTTTAGTTCTGGAGGCTGGAAAGGCCAAGGTCAAGGTGCTGGCAGATTTGTGTCTGGTGAGGGCCCGTTTTTTTTGGTTTGCACTCTGACTGTGTCCTCACGTGATAAAGGGAGCACTCTAGTTTCTTCAGCCCCTTATAAGGGCACTAATCCCATTAATGTGGGCTCTCCCCTCCCACCCCCTAATACAGTTGCCTTGGGGATTAGGTTTCAACATATGAATTTTGGAGGGACACAAAGCATTCAGACCATAGCACTTAGTTGTGTGATTCATTGGAAATGTCTGCAGAACTTGACTATTTTTCAAAGTTGATTCATTGATAGAAGGAATTCCAAGACTAATTCTTAAGAAAAGACGCTTTTAAGGTTACAATCCACAGAGCTTTGAAACAAATTCATTATTGTGCTACTTTCTAGTCTCTCTATTAATATAGTCAATTGTTAATCATTAAGGCTGGATGTATATACTCATGCAGTAACAGATACTTCAAAAGTGTCTTCTATTCAAGTAACGGCTGAGCAAAGAGAGGACAGTGTTTGCTATCAGAGAGCTCACTAATGTAGGAAAGAAGAAAAGTGGAGTGGGAGACTATAAATGAGACCTCAGGGTTAAATCGCAATGCAAGAAGAAAATAATAAAATACTTTTAGAGACTATATATGTTTTGCCACAGAAAAGCCAGATAGTAATTTACCTTGACAGTAAGCATCTAACATGGGATTTGTTATTCCTCCCCTTTAAAATACAAAAATGAGGCCGGGCACGGTGGCTTACACCTGTAATCCCAACACTTTGGGAGGCTGAGGCAGCCAGATCATGAGGTCAGGAGATTGAGACCATTCTGGCTAACATGGTGAAATCCTGTCTCTACTAAAAATACAAAAAATTAACCAGGTGTGGTGGCCTGTGCCTAGAGTCCCAGCTACTCGGGAGGCTGATGCACGAGAATTGCTTGAACCCGGGAGGCGGGGGTTGCAGTGAGCTGAGATCGCACCACTGCACTCCAGCCTGGGCGACAGAGCCAGACTTCATCTCAAAAAAACAAAACAAAACAAAACAAAATGTGAAAACACTGCTGAACACTCTCTACCCTTCATACACTTGCTTGATATAGTAAAAATGAGTCTTATCCAGCCTCCTAGATTTAAATTCTGTGTAGAAGTTGATGACTCCTAGAACATGTCTCTACCTAGACCTCTCCCCTGAGTTCTAGACTCTATACCCAGCTGCCTATGTAACATTTCACTTACACATTTCTACACAGTTTAGCCTTTCCTTAACCATGGAAGAACTATTGATACCTGGCCCCACCACCCTGAAGCCTCTCTGTGCCCAAGTTTTAATCATCCCTGTTTAATATCACCACCCTCTATCTGTATAGTGATTTAGAACCAAACCCCCCTAGGTACCCTGGCTCCTCTCTTTCCCTCACACTGCACATCCAGTCTATCAGCACGTCCTGCCATCTTGCCCTCTATATACGGAATGTGACTGCTTCTCAACGTCATCACTGTTAGAACAGTCTAAGCCACCCCTTTTACCAGGCCCCCATTCTGTCTCCTTCAGCCCATTCTCCACATAGCAGACAGAAATATGTCAGATCACATCCTCCTTGGCTTAAAAGCTCTGACTATCTACTGTAACTAGAATAAATGCTAAGCTCCTTGCAGTGGGCCACAAGGAACTCCATTACTCTCTCTAATCTCATTTTTCTCCCCATTCCCATCCCCATCCACCAGCCGCCTGCGCCTGCCGTTCTGTCTCTAGATGATGTTAAGACCCTTCCTATCTCAGGCTTTGTATTTGCTAGTCTTTTTTTTAACCAGAGCTTCACTTGGCTTCCTCCTTATCATTCAAGTGTCACTTTTCATGACTACCTCAGCTAATGTGTCCCTCCCCCCAGTCACTGTCACATAACTCTGTCTTATTTTCTTCATCACACTTATCACTATCTCGGATTATTCATTTGCTATCTGCTTCTCCTGACTAGAATGAAAACAGACGTTGTATGTCTAGAATAGTGTCTGGTACACAAAAGTTACCCAATAAATACTTGCTAACTGATCATTTAGATTTTATTTAATGTCTTTGTCCATCTGCCAGGTTAAAGGCCTAAATGTCATTTTGGCTCCTTATTCTCACCCCCTCATTAAATCTATAACCAAGTCCTAATGTTTCTGCCTACCAAATACCTTCCAAATGCAGTTTCTCCTACACCAACTAGGTCCTCATCTGTTCACTAGACTATTATTAGATGAGCAGTTTCTTCCCCAAATATCTTTCTAAAAAAGAACAGCAGGTTTTTTATTTACTTCCGTGCTCCCCCCTAAAATCCCTTGAAACCTGCACAATGAAGCTTAAACCTTGAACCCTGTTCTAATGTCACTTCCTTTGTGAACCCTTTTCTCTGCTCCCCCAGCCAGAGACAACCCCAATGTCCTCTTAATGCTTATATTGTTTTTTATGAGTTCACTATAGTGCAGGTTTTTGAAAGGCAGGGGCTATAGCTTAATTAGCTTTATGACCTCAGCAACTATCACACTGTTAGACATATGTGATGTAACATAAATGCCCTGTCAATGATTTCTGGATCGATAAATCAAAAATAAATAATCCACTTATATTTATTAAATTCTGTTTTCTACTTTACATGATAAACACACAGTTATATCTTTTCTCACGCACAAAAATTTTTTCTTGCATTCCTTTGGAGTTACCCATTAAAAAATCTGTTAATTTACATTATTTTTGGCACTCTTACTACATTAGCAGGGAAAAGTTTAATACCTTCAGTTAGTTTTAAATACATATATATACATCTGATTAAGAAATCAAACTATTGTGCTAACTGGAAAGATTCTAATTATTTTAATTTTTAATGACTATATAAGCAATGTTGAAATACTCTCTATAATGAGAACATAATTAGTAAATTAGCATGGATTCCATAAAGCTTAAAAATAACATTTGTAGTTGCCAAACTGTAACTCACTTTTCTAAGAACCCTTTGGAGAAGGTGGCTTTTAGTATACCAAAAGAAGTTTCTTTTGGCAAGTTCAGATAAACATATAGATTGCCTCTTAGTTTCAAGGGATTGTGTTAGACATGGGGGTAGGGAGGATACAAAGATATGTAAGACTCAGTGACTCTGACTTATTGATGCAGGAATTCTCAATCTGTTCATGGAAAATTTAACAAATCACTATACTGTAAAGTGAAATAAAATAAGTTCCTTCTGCTTCATAACTACAAAGGTAGCTATGAGATTTTGATGGAAGAAGGATATTGTCCGGGGGAGTCAAAAAAGGCATCATGCATTAGATGAGCTTTGAACTATGAATAATTTTGTCTATTTATATGATTAATTTTTTATGATTAAGAAGTTCCTGGGAAATGAAATTCTTCATTAAGAACATTTTAGAAATACAGAAGCAAATCCTAATGTGAAATTGCTTTACACACATGAATCTCAATAACTGGTAATAAGGGGTTAAAAAATGAATGTAGCCTGGCCTATGCTACACTGTAATTTTAATGACAGTTAAAATATTTGTTAAGTGTCTGTGATATTTTTCATTACACTTCATAGCCCAAGTATATTTTAAAACTGTGTTCTCTATTCAAGTACATCTCTCAACATTATGGGAATTCTAACACTTAGATGGAATAGAATTTAAAAAATAAGATCTGGTTTGGGCATCAAATAGGTTAGTTTTTACAGAGTTAGATTATGGGATATTTTAGCACATTTACACAAATGATTGTCTATGGAAAACAGTGTATTTGTAATAAGTAATTTTAGGGACTTTGCAGTTCATGAAAGTGATGATAATACAGCATTCACTCCAGAAAAATCCTAAGTTTTCAGTACTTCCTGAAATACTGTTTGTCTCTTCTTCACTCTCCCTCTCTAGGTAGTTTGGGATTTCTCTCAATAATAAATTAATTAATACTGCATCTACATCATAGTTTCCTATGTATCATCCTAAGATATTATCATCTGAAATAGGGTAACTTTAGGAGACATATCACTAAACTAATCATCAAAATGTGATTTTTACTAAGTTTTGCATTACTCTGTGTTTCAAGAGTCATTTGTAACTTTTAACAAAATTCACCATGTTTTTGGTATGGAGAGAGTGAACGTGTATAAATCTATGTTTGGGCTTATTAAAATTAATATCATTCGACTCTGATATTCGAGGGAAGAGTTACGATTCGAACTAATTATCCAATTAAAGGATTAGCCACATCCTTTTCGTTCTTCTTTTTTCCTTCTTGCCCTTCTGGGTAAATTTTGATAGTGAGTTGTAATAATGTTGCATCTACTTGTACTGTGTTCTACTAGTCTTGGAGCCGGTAACTTACAGCTCAGGGAGATAAACCTGTAGGGCCCAGTTTTGAGTTTTTGCCATTATGACTCATCTCTTAAGAGAATAAACATTGCATTTAAGCAAGTAGTCATTCTTTTTAAATTTATAGTCTTGGAAAGTGTTTTATATTGTGAAAACTGGAACCATATTAGCTAATAATTTACCAGCGGACCTGTTCTTTTTGGCTTTTAGGTGTATTTTGGGAGTTGAGAATGTGTTAGTTTTAGTTTTTAATATAACTATGTCTAATTTTGGTGACTGAATTTTAATCTAGTTTTAGCTGATATTTTTAGGTTGTTTATTTTAAGTGTTGGTTGAACTTAAATTTCTTATATTCGTAACTGCAGTTTTTTAAAAATTTGAACTTATTTTTGATCTCAAAGACTGAGGAATATTTTTATTTACTTATTTTTATTTACTTAGTGGCTTAAAGATAATAAAATACAAAAACAAGCCAATAAAATGCTCCCCACAAAACCATAATTCCATTTGTGTATTTGTCTTGAGTGATAATGAATTCACATATGCATATGGAGACACATATAAAATAATAACTAACAGATGGTAGAGCTGCAAAGTAGGATTTATAAAGATTATTATCAGCTGGTGGTACTGAGATGCTCCTGTGGTTATACTGACAGAAGACACTAAAATTATTTATATTAAGAAACTGGCACTAACATCTCCCCCCAACTTCTGTTAGCCAAAGTAACTTATTGCATATTTAATATAAATTTCTTAATGAAGAGATAAAACAATCTTATGGCCAATTTGTACTACCAAATTTAATAGAGTCGCGAAAATAGTAATTAAGGTAGTAGCAATAACAATAAAAACTGTTTTGCTAAAATTGTTAGGGGCATGATATTTCTAGTAGGTAAAGGAAGGATTTAAGGGACTTTGTTTATTCAGGTAATTTCAAACGCACTTCTCAATTTAGTACACCGTGGTCACTTTGGAATATATTGTACAGTTGTAAACAAAAGCTTGAGTTCTTTTGAGCTAGGTATGGAAGCTGCATTGTATATGAAGCTGCATTATAGAATTCATAGTTCAGTAATTTAGAGAAAAGTTGATTCTTTTGTTCAATCCTTTTTAAAACTTTTATTTTTAATGGACAAGTGATAATTGCATATATTTATGGGGTACAGTGTGATGTTTTGATACATGCTTACAAGGTGAAATGATTAAATCAGGCTAATTAACAAATCTATCACGTTACATGCTTATCTTTTTTTGTGGTAAAGACATTTAAAATCTCTTTTAGCAATTTTGAGTATACAGTGTATTACTATTTATTAAAGTTACCCTTCTGTGCATTAGATTACTAAAGCTTATTCTTCCTGTCTTACTGAAACTTTGTCCCCTTTGATCAACATCTTCCCTTTCCCTACCCACTCCTTTCCCTCAGCCTAAAATTTGATTTTCTGAAAAAGGTATGAGATTCACATTTTAATAAAATGTGTTCACTTTTCTTCTGATATGTTTTCATATATCCATTATATCTTTCATAGAGCTATAGGAGCCTTCAGATTCTGTAGGGACCCGTTTCCTTGTTGCTTTTATTTCAGATAGTTATTGAAATGAATGAAAATATCCTTGAGCTTTGTGAATCCCATGTGATACAGACTTTGGTTACTACTCCTTAAAGAATGGAATAAGATTACTGTATTAAAAACTGGGTTTTGTGTAGAAAGGAATTGGGGGCTCAAAGTGTAGAAAAAAGGAGACTGGAGGGGGAGATTTTCAAGAACAATTTCAAATATAGCAACAATTCTTCTGGAGGATGCCAGGATTTCAGTTTTAAGACTTTTTTTTAGCACAACATGGTATATAATACATATATTAATTTAAAGCATCAGGGGTACAAAGATGATTATGAAACTCTTTACTCTCACAAGATCTTCATAGTCCAAATACAAATATAATGGATATTGCTATCGAAGGCAGTTTAAATTGGTACAACCACTTTTGGAAGGCATTTTGGCATTAAGAGCCATAAAGATGTTAATATACTTTGACAGCAATTCCACTTTTAGGATTCTGTTCTGAGAAAATAATCTTTTAAATCCACAAGTTTTATGCTCAAAAAAGATGGCATATTCAGTCAGTGCAATATTTTTCAGTTTTTATAAATGACACTGATGATGAGTTTTCAATAAAATATACAGATATAGTACTTAGTTTTATAATTTTAGTTAAAATGAAGTATACAAAATTGTATACACAGTATGATTGCTGCTATATAAAAACTATGCAGAAAAAGATGATGTAATGCATAAAAACAGTAAGAGTAATTACATTTGGGATGATAGCTATATAGGTTAAATCATTCTTTCCAGTGTTCTGATCTTCCAATTTGTCTATAATGAATGTATCTTATATTTTAAATGATAATAATGTTGGTGATGAGGAAACAACGTATTCACTCAGTCTTAGTTTTTGCTTAATAGAAGAAATATTTTGTATGATAGTAAAACAGTGAAACAGTCGCTCTATTGAGAATGATCATGAAGGCGATATGTTGGCACTTTCCTCCCTTGACTCATTTAGGTTTAAGGTTTCTTAATTAGTTGATCACTGAGCACTACATCTGATCATGATTTGTCAAAACATCTGTCCCCTGACACCCAGGGACCTTTCCAGCAGGGAGAAGAGTGAGGTGATTTGGGACGTTGTTCTTCCTATCTCTTTGGAAATCACATGACCCAAACTTTTCTCATTAATCAACCTGTCAATGTCATTGAATCACTTATAAAGGCCTATTTTCCCCCACAAAAGTGTATGGGTTACTGGCTTGGACATATATTTGTCTAAACATCTCACTTCTTTCTTTTTATCTGTGATGCTGAGACTCCTAATTTAAAGATACGAATTTCTAGCTTTATGATAATTAGTTGATGAGAACATAATTTTATCAAAGAATTGCCAGGATTTTTGTTCATTCTTTGTTTTTCCTAATATAAAACCCTTTCTAATTTCTGATTTCTTTGGGATATGAAGCATAGTTAGATTCTTGCACTGTGTCATTTGAACAGGTAAATTTAATTCTTTGACGTGTTTATCCTCTTATGCAGCATACCTTTTGGTAAGAAGATTTTGTAGAATGCATTTCTCCAAACTTTATTTTCATCTGAATTGCTGTGTCATATCACAAAATTGAAAGTGCACTTTTGTTGGACTCCTTTGCTCACTAAGTATGATTTAGGATATGTTGCTAAGATTTCTTCAACTTCAATTCTTAGTCCATGAAGTCAGTGAATTAGATGCAATGTTGAGCGCCCTCCCTGCCCGGAAGTCATGGCTGTTTACCTCTTTGAAAAGTGAATTGGGGTTTTGCCACAAAATGCCAACCTTTAAAATAATGCTTTGATAGGGGAGAAAGGAAGATGGGAATCTGCTGCTTAATGAAGAGATTTTAGGCATTGATTAATCAAGCTTTATAGCCTGTTGGGTGGGGAAAGTTCAATGGTCCTTGCAGGTAAATTGTCAGGCTGCAAAAATTACTTCAAAGATTCTTGCTCTTGCTAGGCGTGTTTGTCTTGGGAAATGATAAATTTGGTGGAGAACAATTAAAAATGCTCACCTTGTTATTTCTTCTAGTCTATAATCTTGACTTATTTTACAGTAAGATTAGCATAGATTGTTTACCCAAAACACTGCCAAGATAAACTTACAGCCTGCTTCTCAAAGTTTGTGAAGGTCTTTTTTGTAACTTCAAATTTGTACATTTTTGTTACCACTATGTCTGTATCCTAACTTCACTTTTGCTGGAAAAATTGTAACTGAAAAGTCATAATTCTGGTGCTTTCTTCTGGCTTGCATTGGGGTTAACTAGCACACTGAAACATAATGTTCATTCACCCTAGCCAGTGAGGCCAAACCATGTGAGGTGTATGAGAGCAACCCTGTTTCCATCCAAACTGCACATATGGTGTGGGTAAGCCAGTAATGTGAGTTTTATGCAATGTTTCTGCTCATGTACACAGTCTGTTGCTCAGCACCAATTATTCCCTGCCAGAAACCCGCTAACCTGCTGCTTTTGTAGCTCTGCTTGACGAAGTTAGGTAGCTTAAAATGACCACAATGATATTTATTTAACTTTAGCAATCTTTGTTTGTTAAAGTTATGTAACTTTAAGTGCCCAACACATCTGTTGATTGATCACAATTGATTGCAATTAGAATCAAAGAACTGGAACATTGTTACTGCAGTTTCGTGGAGGTACACATGTGTTAATTATATATATTTAGAAGGAGGGATCAAAATGTGGAAATGCTAGCTTTTTGTTTACCAAATCTAGTTTTCTGTCTTCAATTCAGATATTCTTATTTAAAAAACCATATATAATACTCTGTTTATACTTTGGTAGTCACCTTGTTGTCATTGTTTCCAGTTTCTACTTTTATAGCTTTAAAAACCATAAAATCAGCAGGGTGAGAGGTCCATGTTGGGAGAACAACTGTTCCCTATTTCACACAGCCATCTTTTTTTTTTTTTTTTCCCAAATTCTCTGTTTTTTAATTAGTAGCAAATGGTCCTTATTTTGTCCTCCTTTGGTTTATATTACCATTGTAACTTCTTGAGACTATAGAAAGTTGAAGTTAAAGGGCAGCCATTTTTATGATGTCTTCCCATCACTAGAGATTCCTTCTTGAAGGATAAATTTCATCTGAATCTTTAGGCAGTGGAAAAGTAAGGTATGTACCTGGTCTAACTGACGTTATCTGAATATTCCGCTTTGTACCTACTGAGGATTCTTTTTGTGAACATCCCTACATCAGTGCACCAGCATGAATACACAGGAAAAAATTATACTTTAGTTAAGCTTAGTAAAATTTACATAGATTTTACATTTCTCTCCAGGCGTAGCCAGCCCCATTCCTTACTGTGTGCCAGGTTTCTTTGTTTTTAATGAACATCTGTGTTCTTTCTACCCTATTCAAGAATTGAGATTAATTTTCGTCTGTACAAGGCTATGTGATAACTACTTTAGGGATGTTATACTCTTTGGAAAGTACCTTTCACACATCACCTTTTAAATTAGTTAAGAAATTATTATGGGTGTGAATTTATAAACTTTCTCTGATACTAGTTATGTAATAGAAAGATGTATGTATTAGAACCTCCTAATATAAAAGCTAAAAGCTATAATTGTTTTTAAAGTAACAGCAATCCACATTTTTTTCTGCCTTTTTTTATTTTTTGAGGCAGAGTCTCACTGTGTCACCCAAGCTGGAGTGCAGTGATGCGATCTTGGCTCACTGCAACCTCCGCCTCCTGAGTTCAAGTGATTCTCCTGCCTCAACCTCCCAGGTAGCTGGGACTACAGGCATGCGCCACCACGCATAGCTAATTTTTGTATTTCTTGGTAAAGATAGGGTTTCACCATATTGGCCAGGCTGGTCTCGAACTGTTGACCTCGTGATCCGCCCGCCTCGGCCTCCCAAAGTGCTGGGATTACAGGCATGAGTGACCGTGCCCAGTCCCTTTTTCTGCCTTTTTATGCCACTTGCAGAAGGAGAAAAGATTGGTGCATGCTACACATAAGAGCACAGTGGTAGTATATTGAAGTACCATTTATACTAATAAAAAGCATATGAAAACTTTCTCAGAACTTTTTAGCTGAAAAGTCGGTAAATGGTTGTATAACCCTACTTTTTAAGATGGTTTCTCTTGGAAAATAGTTTGAAGAACATGCCGTTTATTTGTTCATCAAGATATTCTGGCATTTATGACTAGCTCAAACCAACCTATTGGAGAGCTGTATATTTCTACCTCATTGCCTTAGTCCTGCACAGATTGCCTTCCTTGTACTGTTGTTCAGTTTGATTGAATAACTTAGTGAGAAACTGTTGTGTGGAATATACTGTGATATTTATTATGGAGGTGTTACTAAGGCATTGTCTACTACATTACATAGTTTCCCATATGAAGTCCCACATAGGTATTCTAATTTCATACTACTTTTTTTTTTTTTTTTTAAGATGGAGTCTTACTCTGTTGCCAGGCTGGAGTGCAGTGGTGTGATCTCAGCTCACTGCAACCTCTGCCTCCTAGGTTCAAGCCATTCTCCTCCTTCAGCCTCCCAAGTAGCTGGGACTACAGGCACCCACCACCAAGCCCAGCTAATTTTTTTTGTATTTTTGGTAGAGATGGGGTTTCACCATGTCGGCCAAGATGGTCTCGATTTCTTGACCTCGTGCTCTGCCTGCCTCAGCCTTCTGAAGTCCTGGGATTACAGATGTGAGCCACTGTCATATTGCTTTTATACTAACAAAATATTTTGTTTTTCTGAGGCAGTAATAGTCTCTTTTTCTCATGGCCATTGTAAATTTTGTGTCTAACTTTTTATTTTCCATTTTCCATTGGCAAAGGGGAAACTCAGACCTAAATTTACAGTTCAGTTTTAGTAACTATTTAAGACTTTATGAGATATGCATCTGCATACTTTATTTCCCTCTTACCTGATGCTTCTGTTCTATATTTTTCCTGGACATAATTTTAAAATTTATTGTGAGTCTTGTTAGTTGCGTCAGATTCATTTTGTAGAGGAAAGGGTTAAAATATATTCCTATATGTAAGTATATTTATGTAATACTTATACAAAATATATTTATATTTAGAGTGTACTTTTTATTTTAATAGGTTGTAAGTGATATACATAACCTGTCGTTTTAATCATCTTTTGCTCCTTTTTCAAAAGTCTCTGATAAAATCATACATAGGGGTTTGACTGCGAGAATGTGTGTGACATTGGGTACCTTCCTTAACCTGCCTCTCCCAGGCCTCAGGTGGAGTCTGGCAGTCAGCTACACACTTACCTCCAGTGTAATGTGATTTCTTCGGGGTCCTTATTGATTTGAAGGTGCAGGTGAAAGGAACCTCCTTTCCGGGTCATCAACCTTGCCAAGCTGCTTTTGGGCAGGGTGTACCGCAGGCACCTGCAACTCTCACTGCTTGTCACATCAGCCACTTCATGGTCTCCCTTCTGCATACACTTTCAATCTCTAGATATGCTTTTTAGATGGTTTGCTAGTTGGATTTTGGATATCAGTATAGAGGATGTAGGACAAGTGCCTTTCTAACTTCGAGAGAAAGATTGTCTTGGGAGTAACGGTTCCCCATAGTAGCAAATTTTCATAACCCTTGCTGTAGTGTGGATAGCTGTAAGAATGTGAACTGTATCAGACAGACTTATAGCTCAGATCCTGGCTTTACCACTTATTGTGCAGGGTTACTAAAAGAATTTGGTGAGTCAATATGTACTACTTATTTGTATGTCTATATACACAGTATCTGATGTATACTAGATACTCAATAACTGTTAGTTTCTTTTTAGATTGGAAGGAAATTATGGTTAATGCCTTAAAAATCATGCCAGAGTAGAGTAGAATTGATTAAATCATTTAGGAATTATGCTCAATTGAGAGTTACAGTAAAAGGCAGTGGTTTAATTTGGGGCTTAATTTTTCCCATATGACAAGAAGTCTCACAGAAGGTAGTTAAAGTGTTGATTCAGCAGCTCGGGAATGTTAAGGCCAAAGTTCAATAGTTCCTCATAGTTGCAAGATAGCTATTGCCGCTCCAGCCATCATATCCCTTTTCCAGGAAGCAGGAAGGAGGAAAACAGCAAAGGGAAAGTAAAAGTATCTGAATCCAGAAACTTTTCAAAAAATCTCTAACAGAGTTTGACTGGCCATATTGTAACATATGGCCACCCCTAGTGGCAAGGAAGCCTGAGAAGGAGCCTACTTTAGCTTGGTACTTTGCTACCCCTAGCAAAGTCAGGATTCTATTAAAGATGAAAGGAAGGATGAATATTGGGTAGACTATAAGAGGTCTCTGACATAGGTATCAACCTATTTTGCTTTTAGAAGCTTCATTTGTCCAACAATAGATATCAGTGGGGGCCAGAGGACAAATAGAGAGAAGCATTCATTAGTGGTGACTGGATTCTGTTTGGGGGCAGGAAGTCTTTGAGTAGTCATAGTGGGACAAGAAATAAAGAAGAACATTAATTTAAAAAAATATTGAATAAGCTAAGCACAATGCTGGTAGGACCTTTACATGTATTAACTCATTAACTTTTACAGACGAGGTAGGCAATGTTATCTATATATCTTATAGAGGAGGAAACCAAGGCTCAACAGTACCCATTTCCCAAGTTCACAAAAAAACAGTAACACTAATAGAACTGGAAATCGGACTTGCACCTGACTAACCACAAAACTTATGCTTTGCATCATGTCGTTTCCCTGTCTCCACCATATAAATAACGCTGCAGAAACCTGCTGCTTCACTTTGCTTCTCTTTTCCATAGAGCCTTCTCCTGTGAAGTCCACAATAATTATATATTGACTTCAATGATTTGTGTGCAGAGCTGAGTGTTCTATAAAAGATTGCTGCTGTTAGTTGCTGAAGGCTGTAGAGATGAGGCTGGGAGAGGAAGAAGTGGTGCTTCTGTCTTATCACCACCACTCGGAGGTGGGAATGACTGCCTTGGGATATCTGCCACCAGTGTCAGTAGCATTCAAGGACATTCTTTGGGATAAAGAGAATGTGGCAAAGCAGCAGTGACCAATCTGAGTGAGCCAAAGTCCAAAAGGAAAGCTGATAGAATGACTTGGCATGGAGGTGTATCTTCTCAAGTCAGAAGCCTGGGAATTATCCTTGACTTCTTCCTCTTTCATTCTCAATCCAATTGATCACCAAGTCACTTTGTTTCTACCTCCTCTGGCTACCTTGCTTAGCTGTGCTTTCCTCTACCTCCCCACTGCAAGTACAATGGTTCTGGCCTTATCTTTCACATGGATTATTACAAAGAGTTTTTGTAATAGCCCTTAGTGTCCAGTCCTACCTTCATTCAATCCATTCACCCACAAATCTGATCATGTAGTTGCCTTACTTGATGGCATCAGAGGCTCTTCGGCTGCCTGTAGGATAAAATCCAGTAACTTTTTTCCACCGTGTATACATGGTCCTTCATGATCTGGTCCTGCCCTTCTGTGTAAACATTTAGGTCTGTTCTGTGTCACCATACAGAGTTTCTTACCATGTCTTGAGTATATTCCTTTCTCTTGGAGTTTGTGCAATTTCTGTCACTTCTCTGAAGAACTTTATCCCATAACTCTTGTGTTCACTGAGCAAATTCCTGTTCATCCTTCAAACCCCTGCTCAAATATCTTTCATCTTCAATGCCATTTAGTTTCCCCTCTGGTCCCTTAATACCTTGTACATGCGACCAGGAGTGCCATGAAGTGGGGATTCGGGTTGACTTGTCATTGTTCCCTGTGCATGGCATGCATCAGCCACTCAATAAATATTTAATGTTTGATGTGTGCAGAAACAGTCAGATTAGACAAAAGACAGAAGAACTTGTTATCTAAGTATTACTCTCAACCATGAAAAGCTGTAACTTTGGATAACCTCCTTACCTTTCAGTACTAGAGTAATGGGAATATAATTGAAACATTACTTCATCTCTCTGAAGTGAATTATTCTCACCAGGTTCTTAACAGTTTCTGTTAGTTTTTCAGGTTATGTTTAATAATTCCTGTTATACCAACTGAATGATGATTCTAATTCTCAAATCCTAAAGTGACTCTTGCCTTTCTTGTCCAATTTAGCCTGCCACGTTGATTTTGTATTTGTTATGTATTATGACTTTCCTCAAAGCTTAGTTGTATTTTGGATTTTCTTTTCTGTATCTCAACTGTGTTTGGATTTTCTTTTCTGTATGTGTTTTTGTATCCATTCCTGACTAAAGACATATTTTCAATGGTACTTTTTATATGTTTCAAAATGTTCCCCCCACCCCTTTTTTTTGAGACGAGGTCTCACTCTGTCACCCATGCTGGAGTGCAGTGGCATGATGTCAGCTCACTGCAACCTGCACCTCCTGGGCTCAGGTGATCTTCTCACCTCAGCCTCTCGAGTCACTGGGACTATAGGCACGCGACACCAGGCTCAGCTAATTTTTTTTTTTAACTTTCTGATTCAGAGGTACATGCACAGAATGTGCACGTTTGTTACATAGGTAAATGCCGTATAGATTTTTTCACCCAGGTATTAAGCCTAGTAGTACTTAGTTATTTTTTTTGCTTCTCTCCCTCCTCCCACTTTCACCCTCAGATAGGACCCAGATGTTCCCCTCTATGTGTCTATGTGTTCTCATCATTTTAACGGCCACTTGTAAGTGAGAACGTGCTGTATTTGGTTTTCTGCTCTTGCATTAGTTTGCTAAGGATAAAGGCCTCCAGCTCCATCCATATCCCTGCAAAGGATATGGTCTTATTCCTTTTTATGGCTACATAGTATTCCATGGTGTATGTGTACCACACGAACAGACACTTTGCAAAAGAAGACATACACACAGACACTTTGCAAAAGAAGTCCAACAATCATATGAAAAAAAGCTCAACATCGCTGATCATTAGTGAAATGCAAATCAAAACCACAATGAGATAGCATCTCACATCAGTCAGAATAGCTATTAATAAAAAGTAAAAAAAAATAACAGATGCTGGCAAGGTTGGGGAGAAAAGAGAATGCTTATATTCTGTTGGTGGGAGTGTGAATTAGTTCACCCATTGTGGAAGACAGTGCTGATTCCTCAAAGACCTAAAGACAGAAATACCATTTGACCCAGCAATACCTTTACTGTATATACCCAAAGGAATATAAATCATTCATTTTAAAGACACATGTACACATATGTTCATTGTAGCACTATTCACAATAGCAAAGACATGGAATCAACCTCCATGCCCATCAATGAAAGGCTGGATAAAGAAAACATGCTAATTTTTGTATTTTTTATAGAGACAGGGTTTTGCCATGTTGCCCAGGTTTTTTCCTCTTTTTTTTGAGATAGAGTCTTGCTCTGTTGCCCAGGCTGGAATGCCATAGCACAATGTCTGCTCACTGCAACCTCCACCTCCCAAGTCCAAGTGATTCTCCTGCCTCAGCCTCCCGAGTAGCTGGGATTACAGGTGCATGCCACCACACCCAGCTAATTTTTGTATTTTTAGTAGAGACGGGGTTTTGCCATGTTGGCTAGGCCGGTCTCGAACTCCTGACCCCAGGTGATCCACCCACCTCAGCCTTCGAAAGTGCTGGGATTACAGGCATGAACCACCATACCTGCTCCTTTCCCCTTATTTTTAAGCAATGATTCCTAAGGGTATTTTTGTGTATGTTTTTTACCTCCATAGTACAGGACCTTCTTGCACAAAAATTAAGAATTTGACAAAATAAGTAAATGACAAGCATCTGAATATTTTCTTCAAACCATGAATATATTACTACTTCTCAAAATTTTAAGCACCGATTTTTGATGTATCAAATAACATTCAACAGTTGTTTATATTATGCTATATCTGATAAGTTGTAGGTAATTACTAGAAGAATATAAGATTCTTGGGAGCTGCATAAGTGTGATTTCTGCAGGGTCTCTTTAGGTATGCTATGCACATGCTGGGAGCCTGCAGAAATCACACATATGCAAAAGGGCCACTGAATCACATCTGAAAGACGAGGGCCATTTTTAGTTGGATAAAGCTATGTGTATATTACTTGTTTTTTCCATGCCTGTTGACATGGAGAACCAAAACCAGTGTTTTCTGCTTTCAACAAAAATAGTTTTAGTTTTGCTCTGAAAGAAAAATGGCTTCACATCCTGATAAAAGGTTTTTTTGGTCACAAAAATATCTGATGAGTAACTTTGTATTTGCATTTTTATCATTGCCTAACTAAAACCTGTTCAGCTTGGTTAATAAATTATTAATACAGTTCTCTAACTTCTCATCCAGGTACATTGTTGAAATAGCAGACCATCCCATTTATTTCACCAAATATTTCTTATACACCTATTTTTGGATAAGGCTCTGTTAAACTCTGTTCTCCATGTCTGAAAATGTATGGGTTATTACTCTACCAAAGACTTGTGGTTGAAAAAAATTGTGTTATACTTCTAAGACTCATTATATCAAGATCAAGCAAAACAATTGACCATGACTGAACTTTGGGACTGAAGGCTGTAACTATGTCTTTTAGAGGTAATTGTCACTCAGGCAAATTTTAGGGCATCACAGGGCTAAACATTAATTAACCAAATGAATCAGTTTTAACCACTGCTTTTCCTCAATTCAGTTAAGGGTTAAGGAGTTACTAATGCAGAAAGATGGTGATACAGGAGAGTATGAGATCTGAGGAAGATATATTATGAGCATTATTGATTAAATTATAGATAAATTATAGACTAAAGCATAGTAATACGAGAATGTTTCATTTTCTGACATGTTTAACTGAATTACCTAATCTCATTATAAGTGATTAAGATGAATACTCAGCTTATATCTCAAGATCTTTTTAGGTATTTATTATAGCATTTATAATTCCACTGACTTTTTGGTTTCTAAATATATTGCCTGGCAGTATCAGTCAATTCAGAATTCAAGCTTGAAATTAAAATTTTCTAACAATAAATGAGAAACAAAAAACGAAGTAACATTTATTTATTTTAAAATATTATGTGTTTTAAATTTTGAATATTCAGATTTGAGGATTGAATACTGGCACCTTTCTGTCACTTACGTTTTACTAATGATCATCTATGCTTCAGCTCCTCAAAATGGCCTGTCAGGTCTCAGTTTAGCATGCAAGCCTTTAAGCTGTCTTTTGTAGTTTCATAAGGGCCAAAGAGCTTGTTAGCCTGGAATTTAGTGTATTTTGGTACTCATTTGCTTTTAGTTATTCTTTTCTTGATTTTTTCAAACTCTTTTCATGAGGAAAATCTACAATTCCTACCAATTAGTCATAAGCCAGTTTGGATTTAGGAATTGCATAGTTTATTACTTTGAAATATTATTTTATTCAAATATTTAGCAAATAGTAAAGATGTGCATATTTCACTGAATGTTGGGTGATTTGGCTGATAATTAGATCCTCAGAGAAAAACTGAAACTCCTGAAGTTTGTTGCAGAATCTGAAAAGTAACCAGGAAAACAGTAGTTTAATATGTAAGTACTTGTTATTAATGAAAATTAAGCCTGACTTTGTTAGGATTCAATCCCTGTTTTTAGTGGTATAGCTTTCTGGTATTTTGTAGCTTACTGCGTTCATGAACACAAAAGAACAAGTAACTTCACTAGTGGCTTGAGATCTGACTGGCAGGAAAACATTAGGTAGTAATTAAAATAAAGCTTTTCCCCCACCCCCCATTTTGTGAAATTTTAACCACACTGCCTAATGCAGTCACCACTTGCCACTTGTGGCTCTTGAGCATTTGAAATGTGACTAGTCTGTATTCAAATGTAAAATGCATGCTGGGATTCAAAGACTTGGTATGAAAAAAAATATTGTAAAATATCTGAATATTTTATATTAGTTACATGTTGCCATGATAATGTTTTTGATATATTGGATTTAAAAAAGATTATTAAAGTTAATTTCACCTGTTTAACTTTCTTAATGTGGCTGTCAAAAAATTTATAATTATATGTGTTTCGCCTCACCGATTTATTGGACAATGCCACTCTAATAGATTTAAAAATTCTTAATATGTACAGTAAATATCAGATATTAAAAGCTTGTATGATTTGGTTTTTAACTTCAGAACAGTTAATTCTTTGGAAATCTGAGAAGCCCAATTATTCTTTGGTCTCTTCAAGGGCTCCAGGTTGAAGCAGCTGTTCTTTGAAATTGCCAGTCCTGATTCAGTTGACTAATAGCAATCGATAGATATGGAAGGCTAAGTACCGCTTTGCGGTTGTTCTGCCAAATGAGTGAACTGTACCTACTGTTTCTCTCCTTTCTGCCTCTTCCCCTGATGGCTTTTATGTGGTTGTTAGTATTCAGTTGATGTTATGGTAACATAAATCTAAATTGGTTTAAAGAGACCCAATTCATAGTTTACTCTGTCCCATAAATTATGTCATAAATTATCATGGTTTACCATCCTATTTACAACCCTTAAGTAATAGTCTATCCCTTATTATTACATATTACTGTAATATTACATTATTATTACTTATTAGTAAACAAAAATGAGTTTTTGAGGTGCTTTTATATATCAGCCAAAGTAAAAACTACATATTGTAGGAACTGGGAAGCAAGCCTTTATTAATAGCCTCTCTTTTCCAGCGGGTTTTAGCAATTTACCTGTGAAAAACTTGGATACAAATCTCTGTGTACTTTATTTAAAATTTTTAATGTATGTATTGTTTGATACCAACTTAAAGGGTTTGGGCGCACTGAGAATAGTACAATGAAGTCACACTGTATGAGGAAGAGAGAGGCAGTTGCTGATAATAATGAAATCTGTAAGGTCAGTCTGTGAAGATAAGTGTAATATTTGAATTAGTCATCTACTTTCCCTGAAAAGGTAATAAGTTAATCTTATTCCAAAAAAAAAAAAAAAAAACCCCGAGCCTGATCGTTTTCTTTTTCATGTCTTTCATCTTGGGCAATCTTTTGTATATCATGCAAAGGACCATACAATTAGCATGAAATGAGAGAGCGCTTTTTAAATTTGATTAATAAGGGCTCCTTTTCTTCAGCTGATATGCATGCAAGGTGGAGGTCTATATCCCACCAGCACACAGACTACTTGGTATCCATCCACCCTGTAAATAGCTCTTAGTTTAGATCTGTGCCACAATGAGAAAAGGGTTCTGGAAGTAATAAAAGTAAGCTTAAAGTGCATAAGAAATAGCCATAATGCTTTAGTGTAAATACAGAAAAATTCCTAGATTTGAACAGTTGGGCTTTCTACCTTGCTTGGATTCCAAAGATGCCCCTGTCATCCTCTGTTTCTAGCAATCAGTTGAAGACATATTATTAGTAAGACCTCTGTGAAGATGACAGACTTTTTTTTGGTTGTCTCCTCTGTCATTTATAATGAAAGTATGCTTTGTTAACAATACATTTTTTTTAGGTGACATGTGTTTAGAAAAATTTTCATGCCTCTATATTTTTGTGGGCTCTTTGCTTTTCAGAATCCTTGTCTGTGAGGTTATAGTACTAATAACATGTCAATGAACATCATTTATTCTTTCTTTAAGGTGTTAATATTCTGTTTTATTAATTAGGAGTGCTCCTCCCTTGATGTTTTATACAGAGCACAGTATTTAAAAGATGAGATCCCAGTGTTGTTGGGAAAGTTTTTATAATTTATTAGTCATTTAAGCTCACAGTTTTATATTGCTGTGCTTCATAATCCCCTAATATGTAGTTAATAACACTCCTTATTACATAAAGGAAGCCAACATGTCACCCCCGAAAAGATAAATAGATCATTAATTCAGCTAGTTTTTTCCCTTAACTATGATTGCCAGATTTAGCAAATACAATTACTAGATGCCCAGTTAAATTTGTGTTTCAGATAAACAACAAATAATTTTTTAGTATGTTTGTCCTCTGCAATATTTGGGTTATACTTAGACCAAAAAAAGTTATCTATATTTAATCCGGCAACCCCCACCATAACTCAACTTTCTTACTAACTCAAAGAACTCCCAAGTCTGGCAAATGTGATGCTTGGCCTTCCTGCACTCTGTTTCCCCAATTTTTTTTTAAGCCCAAAGTGCCTCAGGTATGCTTTCTCGTTTGTCCACATGTTTTTGGGAGCTAGGAATTGGGAATTGGGCAGACTCTATTCACATCTTGCCTACTTTTCATTTTTAAGAAAAGAGAAAATGCTTTCTTTTTTATTTTTAAAAACCTTATTAGTGTATATATTTCTAGATAATTTTCACAATAATATGTCTAAAGATGGTATTAAAGATGATTTAAAGACAGATTTCAATATAACAAATCTAATGCATCCCCTCTCCATTCCCTTTAGGTGAAAAATGCTTTCTTACAAAGTGATAATATTGATTTTTAAAGCTAAGAAGATGCCTACAGCAAAAAGCTTCAGCTTCTCCTTCTCACCTCTCTTTATTTTGAGTTCATTTACTATTAAATCCCTAGCAGTGTAATCCCAGACGAAAAACTTTGAAAGAGTGAATTCATAGAGAACGTGCATTTCCTGGGTGCCTTGTAAACAATGTTGAGGGGAAGTGGGTAAAAAGTGACTATTCCAAAAAACAAACATTACCATGAGCTGAATGATTTTTAACCTTCCTTTCCTTTCCCTCCCCAACCTCCCACCTTGCCCTCCGCTCCACAGAACCAGAGAGGAACCACTTATAACTTGCATGTCCTCATCCTTTGTCATCTGGATTATTACTAAGGCTTTTCAGGTGATATTCCTTCCTCTAGCCTCCCTCCATTCCAAATCTTCCAACTCTTACCCCTGGCTCACCTTCAGTAACTACTCATCAGATAAAGTCCACACTGATTAGCATGGCATACAGCACCCTCCCGGATCTGTGTTCAAATTAAATACCCCTTCTTTTACTTCTTCGTCAGTGCTCAGTGCTACAGCAATAACAAATATTTGTCATACATCAAACATTCATATCATCAGGTTTTGTTCATTGTTCCCTTTGACTGGAATGCATATCCTTTTTTATCTCCATAGCAAAATCCTATCATCCTGGAAAATCCTGTTTAGGTAACATTCCCTGTGTGAGACTTTCTGTAACCACTCTTCATCATCCTTAGAATGAATTCTGCTATCCTACTTCAGCTTTTGTATACACTTGTGGTACCACATACTTCACAATGTTTTCCCATGGTTTATTTACATGACAATCACCAGTAGAAGTTTGGGAGATTTTTGAAGATAGGACACTATCATTATCATTTCGAATCTCTACTATCTAGTACTAACTCACAAGTTACAAGCACTTGAGAAATGTTTGAGTGCCTGAGTGGATCAACTGTCAACTTAGGTAAATTTCATCCTGTTAAACTGATCCTGTGCGTTAGCCATTCACTTACCACCATTTGTCATTTCTTTCACATCAATTGGTGAATAGAAAAATGGCTCTTGATTTTTCACCAGGATAGCTAGTCCACCCATGCTGTTTATCAGTTAACTGTTTTTTGTTTTTGTTTTTGTTTTTTTGTAGAATAAATAAAGTAGGCCTATATAGAGGGGTGGTCATGGGTAGCATTATGTAACAGAGATGTAAGTTTTCCTTTGGCACTCTTTCCATTCAGGTCTGTATCTCTCCTTTCAGTTTTTATATTCTTGACCCCTAAGGCCACCTGTCAATATATTAGGGATGGGAATAGAGTGGGTAGGAAGTGGGAGGAAGTGTAATCTTCCTACAGGAAAACTTTTCCATTAATATCTTGTGTTCCATCCTCTCAGGGCCTACCCATCACTACAGTGAGATAGTCAATTATATTGACAGGTTAAAGTGTAACTCTTCTCAGATAGCATTTACATTTTTACAGAAACTTTAAATCCATATGTATTCGTCCATTTTCATGCTGCTGATAAAGACATACCTGAGACTGGGCAATTTACAAAAGGAAGAGGTTTAAGGACTTTCAGTTCTTAACTGAAAGTTAAGTTGGGAAGGCCTCACAATCATGGTGGAAGGCAAGGAGGAGCAAGCCACGTCCTACATGGATGGCAGCAGGCAAAGAGAGAGAGCTTGTGCAGGGAAACTCCCATTTTTAAAACCATCAGATCTCATGAGACTTATTCACTATCATGAGAGCAGCACGGGAAAGCCCTGCCTCCTCCCACAACATGTGGAAATTCAAGATGAGATTTGGGTGGGAACATAGCCAAACCATATCACTCTATTTCCAAAGAATGAATAATATTGGCATGATATATTTTATAACAAATATACACTTTACAGTACCAAGGAAAAAGGTGTTTGCGAAAAAGCTGAGGACCTCTTAATCATCACTTAAATAGGATTCCCTAGGCGGTGCCTATACATGTATAATTGTCCCTCAGTATATAGGGGATTGGTTCCATGACCTCTGCAGATACTAAAATCTGAGGGTGCTGAAGTCTCAGGTATAAAATGGATACAGTATACGAATATAACTTCACACATCTTTCATATACTTTAAGTCATCTTTAGATTACTTGTAAAAGTTAATATAATGTAAATGCTATATAAACAGTTGTTATGACACAGTGTTTTCAAAATTGTACTTTATTGTTGTATTTTTTTTTTCTAATACTTTTGATCAGTGATTGGTTGAATCCATGGATATTGAACCTAAGGATACAGAGGGCTGACTGTGTGTACATGGATGAATCAGAAATGCATTTGACTGAAAGTAATGGATATTCCTGAACTGGTGGCCTTAACAAAACAGGAGTTTGTTTTTCTTTATCTAGAAATGTCTCAAGTTAGGCAATTGAGGGCTGATATAGTGGCTCCATGATACTGTCAGTTTCCTCAACTTTTTCTCTTTCTGCGTCACCACCTTTAATTTTTGAAGATAGGACACAATCATCATCATTTCGATTCTCTAGTATCTAGTACTAAGTCTCACAAATAACAAGCACTTGAGAAATGTTTGAGTGCCTGAGTGGATCAACAGTCCACTTGGTAAAACTTTAGGTAAATTCCATCGTGTTAAACTAGTCCTGTGCGTTAGCTGCTCACTTACCACCGTTTATTATTTCTTTCACCTCAATTGGTGCATAGAAAAATGGTTCTTGATTTTTCACTTGGGTAGCTAGTCTACCCATGCTGTTTATTAGATGTGTGACTTCTATATATCAGGTTGCCTCTAGATTACAAGATGGTCACTGCATCTTCAACCATAGCAGGAGGGGACTAGGGTAAAACCCACCCCTCTTTAAGGAATTTTCTGAAAGCCCCATACAACAACTTTCATTTGTTTCTCATTGACTATATCTATCAGCAAGGAAGGCTCAGAAATGTTGTTAGCTAGGCACATTGCCACCCCATCACCATACTTACCTGTAATTAAAGAAGAAGAAATGTCCACCAATACACAACTACTAATCTTACAACAATTCAAATTCGGGTCAACCATTATCTTTGCCTTTATGAATCATTCAATTCAAAATAATTAGAACTAAAATTTAGTTTATTTTTGCTAATATTTAGAGATCATTCCTTAAGATGCAATTACTTTAATGAATTATAAGGAATTATAAGTATATTCAGAAAATATTTATAGTGTGTCCCATTTGCATAGTGCTATGCTCAGTGCCAAAGGAGATGGATTAATTCTTTTTCCCCTGAAGTGTTTCATCAGTGTCACAGTCCAGGATATATATATGGGTGTGTGTGTGTGTGTATATATATCACATGAAAATTTAAATAATGGAATGTTATAGCATATGATTTTATGTTAATCATGTGGCAAAAATTAAACCACATAGTATCGACTAAATTCTATAGGAAAAACTCCAGATACAAAGAGTAATTGCTGTTGCTGCAGTGGCCAAGGAAGGTCTGCAAAAGGTAGATTAATAGATTTGGCAGGCAAACGAGAATGGCAGAGGACAGTCCCCCCTGTATTCAACTTGTGCCACCTATTATTTTAGGATATTTGTAGTACTATATATCTGATGTATTTTTAAAATGTTTTTAGTATTTTGAAGTATTATTTATCCACAGTTTTAAAATTGCCCCATGTTTCAATGCATATATTTGAAGAGGAAATTTTATGCCAATATCATATATGTAAAGTTGATTTTACTTGCCAACTGAAAATAACTTTTGAGAAAATACAGTGATATTAAAAATTTTAAATGCATAATGAACTAGAAGTAATAGTAAGATATAACTTCTAGTTCATTACTTAATAGTAAACAAATTAAGTTCTTCAGTGGACAAAATGGAACATTTTGTGGTCAGTCAGTAGTAAAGGAGTATTTGGCTCAATGGCATGTCGTTTAAGACAAAGATGAAGTTCTACCTCCAGTAAGACAATTCTGCCTTTTAATGAAAATTACTACCAGTAGCAAAAACTCCAGTTCACATGTACATGAAATTGGAAATATATAAATATGTTTAACCCCTCTTCTTACGGGTTGTTCATAGAATCACTTTTTTTTTTTTTTTTTTTTTTTGAGACGGAGTCTCGCTGTGTCGCCCAGGCTGGAGTGCAGTGGCCGGATCTCAGCTCACTGCAAGCTCTGCCTCCCGGGTTTTTATGCCATTCTCCTGCCTCAGCCTCCCGAGTAGCCGGGACTACAGGCGCCCGCCACCTCGCCCGGCTAGTTTTTTGTATTTTTTAGTAGAGACGGGGTTTCACCGTGTTAGCCAGGATGGTCTCGAACTCCTGACCTCGTGATCCGCCCGTCTCGGCCTCCCAAAGTGCTGGGATTACAGGCTTGAGCCACCGCGCCCGGCCTATAGAATCACTTTTTAACCCAAATGTTATAGATGACTTTTGTTTGGCAAACGGTTACTCAAGAAGCCACTATAAGACCATTTTCAAAGTCTTTTTCTTCTTTTGAATATGTCAGGTTATTGGATAATATTTAAAAAGTTTGTGGAATGAAAGAGACTCTTTGCCATTCACCACTACCATCTTGTTTGCAAAAATACTTATGAAAACCTTTCATCAGTTTCAAAATATTTTCCCAGGATTCATTTGAATTTACAACCTGGCCAGTGTTTTTGGATGTTTGATAGTTGCTGGTTGGTTAAAATGGATGAATGAGATCCGACATTCAGTAATAATAATAAAAGCTATTATTTGTCGATCTACTGTGGTTAGAGACTGTAGCAGCTGCTCTGGAGGTTAGCTCTGCCCTTCATTTCCAGCCTACAATGTGACTGTTTTCCCAGGAGCCTTTCCAGGTTCTCCCATCAGAAGTTCCTTCTCTGCTTGAAGCACTTTCATATTATATTGATTTTTTACCTCTGTTAGGTAAAAAATTATATGTTTTGGTATCTCTCTTTTATATGTTTCTTTTCCCTTTTTGGTTTCGTTTCTTTCTTTCTTTTAATGTGTGTTTTTCTTCTATGCTCTGGGTGCCCAAAAACTGTGAGCCAACTTCAAAGTGTGGAAAGCACAGTCATACTGATTCTTACCTTCAGCATGTTCTGGTTCATTTTCCTTGTCCCAGGCTTTCTATTTCAATGGTTTTCTTTATTCTAATGTCAGATATTGCCTCAGAACCTTTGTAAGAAGAGATACAGCAGGGTTTTGAGTCAATATAAATAAACACATAGACTGTAAGTTCTATGAAAGCAGGAATCTTTACTTGCCCATCTTGTATCTTTCAGTACTGGATAAGCGAAGTGCATTAAATTGAAGCCTGTTTTTATCTTCACATCTTTTTAAGTATTTGCATAGAAAAATATGTCATTAGTTTTTATGAATAAACAAATCACCCAAACATTTCCTCATGTGGCTACCAGAATATTTTTTAATTATAAAAAATATACCAGTCCTTAAAATGTGTATTTTATTGATAAAAATAAATTCTTGTATTTCTCTGATTCTTAAAGAAGATAATATTACAACAAATACTAATGATATGCTTATGCATTTATAAGGAAAATTATTTGTATGAAGTTAGATATTCTTGGCTAGTATTAATTAGATTCTCCTGACTGTTAATTTAATGTAAATCCTCAAGAGTTACAGTTAAGGTGACATTAGTTTTACTCTGTTTTAGCCTCTTTCCCATATTTTTGTGTTCAGCAAGTCCTCATCTTAAACAGCTGCTGTCACTGGGATATTATAAGTATCTATCTCTTACAGAAATGCATTCTTGTTATATATTTTTGAAAGTACCATTCATTGGTGATGCATCATATCAATTCTCTGTACTCTTAAAAATTATCTGAAATACTTGATCATAAAATCAAACTAAGGAACCAAGTTCTATTTGTTAGCTCCATTCTTGAGCCTGTCTTTCTGGATACCTTTCAATGAAAGAAATCAAAGTGGCCTCTAAATCACAGGCCACTTTTTACTCTTCTGAAATTGGATTACTTAGTTTTGTGTTGTTTTTAGGCTCTTTTTTGTCGATTATGTGAACCAAGCTCTCCATTGAACCTCCTGGTGACTTGAGTCAGCGTTGAGAGCCTGGAACTGGGAGCTCTGATTCCCTTTGTGGCTTTTTGACAATTACCTAACTTTGCTGTATTTCTTCATTGACACCGTTGGGATAATCGCCTTTCATACCTCGTGGGAGTATTGTGAGATTAATTAATGTTTGTAAAGTGTTTTCAGGATCACGATGAAAGGTATTAATTTGTAGGCATGTGGTATTATTATAATTATTATTAGTAATAGGGATGGTTGTTTAATGCAAATTTTCTTCTAAATGTAGTGTCATATTTTCAAAGGACAACTTCTTTCTTTGTGGCCAGATGTGGATACAATTAACCCTTTACCCTTTATTTTGAAGATACAATTAGCCAATTGTGTGTGCAATTAGATGTGTATGCAGTTTTTGCCTGAACAACTAATTACAGCCCTGGTAAAAGTTCTTTTGAAAACGCTGGCCCTTTGAATGTTGACTGTGTCTATCTGTGTAATAAGTAATTTGTGCTAAGCATATTTTGGGGCCATGGAGGCTCCTGAATATTGAAGAATTGCTTTTGCAATTACTTGGGAAAGATTTTATGTTCTTCATACCATAGCTTTGTATTTTGCCATTGAGCCTACAAGGCCTCTCACATGGTTCTAGTTTCAAAGGTTTTATTGGTTTTTCTTAATCTTGACATTCAGCTTAAAGATTTTCCACAAACTGCATTTTGTGAAACAGGTTTTTCTTTTGTAATTTTTTTCTCCCTTGAAAATTCCATTTCCTTTCTGTCTCCAATTCAAACATGTCATCTCATATCCTCCTTACTCACTAAAGAGGACTGATCCTCTCTTCCCAGATATGGCCTGGTGAAACCATTTTTACAAGGTGCTTTTAATCACTGCAATGAAACTTCTGTTTATACGGAAGAGTAGAAAGCAAAATGAGGAGACCCGGAAGATAGTGTTATAGCCATTTGTCTCCACTGATCTCCTAAGTAAAAGGGGAATGTTTTTGGCTTTTAATGGTAAGTTTAGTAACGGCCTCTTTTAGAACATCTGCTCTCTAATAGTTCTCTTCAGTGATGATCATTGAACTCTACTTGCATAATGTACCATGCTACCACCAAGGGGGATTCAGAGATGGCCAGAGTATAGTTGTTAACTTCTAGGAGTTTAGAACAAACTGTTGACGTAAGAAAGGTGCTTCTGTCTGCAAGCTGTAGTAAGTATTCTGCAGAGTGCAGGTGGGATTCAGTGGAGGTGGTGATCACATTGATTGGAGACATCAGGAGAAGCTTCTTCATGGTTGCATTTGAGGTAGGACCTAACAGGTCGGTTAGCTTTTCATAGACAAGAGGGAAAGTTTGATGGAAATGAGGGCAAGTGTTTGTCTGAGCAAAGGATTGGATCTACTAAAACATAAGTTCAGAAAAGAGTGATTTGTCTTGCTAGAGTTGTAGTTATCTTGCAGAGGAAGGGATAGGAGATGAGACTGGAAAGGCAGCTTGGGGCCACAGTGTGGAGGCCCCTGAAAGTTTGGCAGAAAACTTTATACTTAATTCAGCTGACACTGTGGAGCCACTGTTTTGTTGGAGAGTGATAGACTAGAGCTGGGCTGTGAAATCAGGCAGGCCTCACCCTGCCAGATGAACTGCAGTGGAACAGGATACACAGGAGAACAGATACACTCAAATGTCGTGGAAATTAAGACCAGAGTCATCTCTGGACTGTTGGCATTGGGAGTGAAAAAGAGAGTTGCTACACACATGAGGCATACCGTGGTGTTAGTATTTCTTGATATTGACAACTCTCCTGACATGCGACCACCAAGGGGGATTCAGAGATGGGCAAAGTACAGTTGTTACCTTCTAGGAGTTTAGAACAAGCTGTAGACATAAAGGTGCTTCTGTCTGCAGACTGTAGTAGGTACTCTACAGAGTGCAGGTGGTCAACGTGACTGGGAAGAAAGAGGTAAGTACCTTCAGTTAAAGTAGGGTTGTCAGGAAAGGGGCAGATTTCAGAGAATAACTCTTGGTAATTACCATACCATGGCACATTTACACAAATAGGCAAAGATGGCAGGATAGGAAATATAATTACTGGAGCCTATTAACCTTTACACTGTGAAAAATGAATTAGAAAAACTACACATATATGCTAAATATACAAAAACATAGTTCTGTGTATGTCTTTAATCATGGAATAGCAGCCAGAACATGGTGGTTACTTTTTCAGGTTTTATTTGAAATACTTGAAATGAAGATGCCAGAGAGGAACAGTATCCTATCTAATCTTACAAAAGTCTGCTTCCCATCTATTCTGTCAAGCACTGGTTTCCAAGGAGATTCCATGGGTAACCTATCATGTCATCAGCCTCAAGAATGTGGAGATCTACCCACGTATCCCTAACATTTCTTTTCTTTTTTTTCTTTTTTCTTTTTTTTTTTTTTGAGATGGAGTCTTGCTCTGTCACCCAGGCTGGAGTGCAGTGGCGGGATCTCAGCTCACTGCAACCTCTGCCTCCAGGGTCAAGTGATTCTCCTGCCTCAGCTTCCTGAGAAGCTGGGATTACAGGTGCCCACCACCATGCCTGGCTAAATTTTGTATTTATTAGTAGAGACGGGGTTTCACCATGTTTGTCAGGCTGGTCTCCAACTCCTGACCTCAGGTGATCCACCTGCCTCAGCCTCCCAAAGTGCTGGGAGTGAATGGGCATGAGCCACCGTGCCCAGCCTATCCCTAACATTTCTAGATAACCTGATATGATCTATCATCTATAAATTTCCTATCCTATTTCCCAGGCTTTTCATATTTTTAGGCTGCACTCCACCATGTCATTGGACAGTGTCTCAGTCCGCTCAGGCTGCTATAACAAAATACCATAGACTGGGTGGCTTAAACAATAGACATTTATTTTTCTCATGGTTTTGGAGGCTGGTAAGTCTAAGATCAAGATTCTGGCCAATTCGGTTCCTAATGAAGAACCCCTTCATGGCTTGCAGATGGCCACCTTCTTCACAGGCAAAGAAAGAACACTGTCTCCCTCTTCTTCCTATGAAGCCTCAAATCCCATCATGAGGGCCTTACCCTCATGAATTTCTCTTACCCTAATTATCTCCCTAAACACCTGATCTTCAAATACCATCACATTGGCAATTAGGGCTTCAACATATGAATTGAAGGTATGGATGGGGGTGTCGGGTAGAGGAAGAGATACACAGTCCATAGCAGACAATAAGCTTGTAATTCAGGGAGATATTACCAATTATTTTTCAGGAAACTTACAATCAGGGCAGAAGGCAAAGGGGAAGCAAGGCACATCTTCCCACTGTGAAGCAGAAGAGAGAAAGAACAAAGGAAGCCACACACTTTAAAAAAGTCAGATCTCTTGAGAACTCACTCACTATCACAAGAACAGCATGGGGGAGACTGCCCCCGTGATCTAATCACCTCTCTCGACAGGTGGGGTTTACAGTTCGAGGTGAGATTTGGGTGGAAACACAGAGCCAAACCATATCATTAATCCTATTATGTTTTATTCACTTAATCTATCAAAGACTATTAGAAGTATATTAGTCACTTGTCTTCATTGTAATTCTGTCATTTTCTGTCTGTATTTCTGCTTTTTTATTGTTTTGTGTGTATCTTGATATTGTTATTTGCTACAAGATTTGTGACTTAAATTCCATTATCGAATTTATCTTTGATCAACAGCAAAAATGTCTTTATGTATTCTAAAAGTATTTTGCTGTCACTTTTATATGACATTTTCATTGTAACTTCTGCTTTCTTTTTTTTTTGCTTTTAAAAAAAATCTTGCTCTGTGATTTTCATTCATTCATTCACTTGTTGAAACAACACTTTTTTTTTTTTTTTTTTAGCTCTTAGCAATATATAGAAGTGAGCAAGACAGCCATGGTACTTTCTTGGGGAGTTTATATTCTAGTGTGGGAAATTGTACAATAAACAAATAAAATAATTCTAATAGTGTTAAGTGCTATGAATAAAATACAATGGTATGCTAACATGATAAACCGCATGATAAAAGGCCTTTAAGTAGCAGTGGAGATTATTTGTCAGTTAATAAAGGGATTTAAAATAATTACATTTACTGAAATAGCTGATATGTGTACGATGTTACATCAGTTATCTTATTTTAGGTTTTCTGAGGTTTTCTTTCCGTTTAGTTTGTAGTCCATTTAGTTTTTAGTTCCATTTAGTTATAAGTAAAAAGATCTTGCTTTATCTGCTTGTTTTCTTCTCAATTGGTTTGGAAGATGATACTGTTTTTATTTACATAAGTGGATATTTTTACATTTGCTGAAAACATTCTCTAATCTGAATTTTGCCTTTTTATCAAATCAAAGAATTACATCTTTTGCTTTCTTCCTATAACATGACAAATTTAATCATCCACAGTCTTGCTATTTTATGGTCTTTATTAATATAGTCTTAAATATTCCATTTAATTAATTGTATTAACTTTTCTTAATAGATTTTCTTAGCCGCAATAATTATACCAACTTCTATATTTAACAGCTTTTAATGCTTACTGTCAATTTGTATACAATAATTTAACCTTTCTAAATTTCTTAATTTTAGTGGTAAACATGTTTACATATTACTTTATAAATGTCTTCAGTATATTCTTATGCTCTTGGATATTTAAAAGTGGTTTTCTATCGTCTTTACAAAGGAACAGTAATTTTACTAGCTATCAAAAAGTCTTACGTTACAATCTTTGGTTCGCTCAAAATTATCACTCCATGGTTTTCTGGCCAACCTGATTTTTCTTCATTAGTAGGGAATATGTTTTATATTTTCTGTTTCATGCTATATTTTAGAAATTTAGAAATTTACTATATATCAAGATAAGTGTGTCTCAAGGACGAGTAAGAGTTAGCAAAAACAGATTGCATAGTCAGCTCTGCAAAGGTCTCTGATATTGGTATATCTCACATGATACAAACTAAGTGAGTATGTTTACTATATTTAAAGAAATAAAAGGCAAACTTAAAATATAATGATCATAAGACTTAAAAATTACATGTATTTGGAAAAAAATGGAACATTAGAAATTAAAAAGTCATTCAATGCATAGGTTAAAGAGTATATTAGACATAAGCATAAGATTTTATAGGCTAGAAAACAGATCTGAAGGATTACTCAGAATGTAACACAGAGAGACATCGAAATGCATAATAAAAGCATGAAGGATATAATGAAGAGGTGTGTCTAACATCCATATTAATGGAGAGACAAGGTCAAAGAATGGGGCAGGGACAATATATGAAAAGATAGGAGCTAAGAACTTTCCAAAACTAGTAAAAAGAAAATCAGTCTTCAGATTTAGAAAGCCCCCCCAAATACAAAGAAGAATAAATGAAAGAAATCCACATTAGACATATAATAGTGAATCAGTATAACACCAAAGACAAATAAAATGACCTTAAAAGACTGCCTTAAAGGAATTAACAGACCTAAAGCTGATTTGTCAGTAACAGCACTGGATCCAGAAGGCAGTCAAGTAATATCTTCAAAGTGGTGAGAAAATATAACTCAATCTAGAAGTCCATGTTTAGCAAAAATTTGAAGATTAGGGGCAAAATACTTTTTTTCAGATATATAAAACCTGAGTGAATATGCAGCAAGAGACTCTCTCTAAAGAAAATTCTATTTCTCCATGGCCCTGTATGAAACAAAAATAATGATGACAACTTTGGACAATGACACCAGGCAGTAAACAGTGTAATTTCTGTACAGTGTCTCCGTTGGGTATGTTAGGTAAGCAATAACAGTGAACTAAAGTTTATGTTTTATAAACCAATCAGTTTTTGATACTTTCAGGCCGGGCGCGGTGGCTCAAGCCTGTAATCCCAGCACTTTGGGAGGCCGAGACGGGTGGATCACGAGGTCAGGAGATCAAGACCATCCTGGCTAACACGGTGAAACCCCGTCTCTACTAAAAAAAAAAAATACAAAAAACTAGCCGGGCGAGGTGGCGGGCGCCTGTAGTCCCAGCTACTCGGGAGGCTGAGGCAGGAGAATGGCGTAAACCCGGGAGGCGGAGCTTGCAGTGAGCTGAGATCCGGCCACTATGCTCCAGCATGGGGGACAGAGCGAGACTCCATCTCAAAAAAAAAAAAACAAACAACAACAAAAAAAACCTATCATCTGATATGGAATGCCATACACTTTTCTCCATGGCCCTGTATGAAACAAAAATAATGATGACAACTTTGGACAATGACACCAGGCAGTAAACAGTGTAATTTCTGTACAGTGTCTCTGTTGGGTATGTTAGGTAAGCAATAACAGTGAACTAAAGTTTATGTTTTATAAACCAATCAGTTTATTATACTTTCAGCAACGTCTTTGTCCTCATTTCAAGCTTGAAATTCCCAACTATTCATTTATAATTGCATGACACTGAGTGGCTTAGTTCTGTGAGCCCCAGTTCTTTCTCTGTAAAATGAGGATAACTCTGCACAGGGGTGGTGTTAAAAGCAAATGGTTGTGGAAATGCTTTGCAAATTAGAAATTTCTACACATAATGGTTTTTTATCATCATTTATTTTTTGTTGTTGTATTTCTAATCCAAAAAGTGGAACTTACTTTGATAAGCACAACCAAGACCTAGACAGCTTTAAAACCTGATTTGGCATTGCCAATATGACACAAGGTCTTTAGATATCTTATTTCCAACTTGTGATTGTGATCCATCAAATTTTAGAATGATTTATTAAGGTCTAAAAGAGAAATAATACTGTATTTTCTGATAACCTGTGGGCAGTTCCCTGATGGTATTGAGTAAAATGTGGCAAGGCAAATTAAGTTACTTTTTTTTTTTTAGAACTAATATTATATGGGTATTTCACTAAGAAAGCTTATTATCTGAAGAAAGCTATTATTAAAATAAAGAGTACATTCCTTACTCAATATGTATTCTTCAGAATGTTGGTCACTGGTGATCCATCCTTGTTTCTTTTAGCCTGTCCTGAGAAAATTCTTTTTCTCCCCATTCAATAAATATTTAAGCACCTGTGATATGCCAGCCATGATACTCAGGGATGAAGATAGACTACAGTTGTTGTTAAAAAGGTAGACACTGTCCATGCCCTCCCAGACCTCTCAGTCTATAAGGGACGAAGGTAGTTACAAAAACTCAGTAGGGTCTGTCCTGTGACTATGAAGGGGGATGCCATGGGCCAAGTGGATACTCTTGCCATTTCTTAAATAATATGGCTCTGTTTGAGATGGTTCATTCAGTACTCTCAGCCCTTCAAAGAGGGTTTTTTCTGGACATACAAATTTAAGAGTTAGTGAGCTGATTTTGCAGAAAATGAGTAAAGTTTCCCTGCCACTTTAAGAAAGAAAAGCAAAAGATGCCATTTTAAGCTCACTGCTCTTTAAAGTTGAGCATTTGACTGCAAAGTTTGTGAAAGGTCAGTTGCTTTAGCACGCAGGTGTCCCTATCGGGGCCCAGGCTTGTCTGTTCTGAGATTCACTGCAAAGCTGAACCTCTTTCTTGGCTGAATCAGTTGCTCATTGGGTGATTCTAGAACTAAAAAGATTGCTAAAGACTGGTAGATTCTCCTGTGAAGAACAGTAAACCTGTTTTAAAGTGAAAGATTGTTAGAACTTAGAGTACTGTTCTTCTGATTGCTTAGAGAGCTTTATGTACCTCCCTATTTATTTGAACTAGTCTCTGAGTGGATTGGCAATGAAGAATAATATTCGTATTTAACACACACAATGTATGAAAGGAGATGAAGTATACTACTTAGAGTTGTCTTATTTATTATTACCTAACATTTTATTGTACTGGATATTTGGATGGAGTTCAAACTTGTTCATGAATATGGACCTAGTAGGCTGGAAATAAACTTAAGACCTAGTAAAAAAAAGAGATGTAATGAAAGAGTTGCTGTGTTTTCTGCAGTGAGGATTCCTTGTCACTTCGTGGTTCTTAGATAAAACCCTTTCCACCCAGGAAAAATTATACTTCCACAATTTACCAAATGGACAGAACAACTGACATGCCCCAGGCCAAGTAATGTCAATTCTATAATCCCCTAAAACCATCCCTCCCTATAATTGCAAAAACTAACAGGGAACCCCCACCCGATGGCGCCTGCACCCTCACCTGCCGTGCTTTCTGTTTAAAATTGACATTTGCTTGCAAGAGTAAACTGAGGGAGATACTAATTCTTGGTTTATGACAAAGTGTTCTTTCTGGCTTGCCAGTGGGAATGAATGAATGCTTTTACATAATGCCTGAATACTTATCCTAAATTCATAGCCACCTTCTACCTGACTAAATAAAAATGTATGGCCAAAATTATTTTGAGGACCACTCTGGTCCCCTCTTCTTCTTTCTCAATAAGAGGCTAGCACAGCATTTCCCACATATCCTGTATGTGGTCACTTGCAGATGTGATTATTGCAGAACCTTAATCTGAATCTCAGAATGGAAGCTGGTTGACATGAGGGCACAAATTCTGACACAGTCCAGAATTTTTTTTTTTTTTCTTTTTGCTTTCAATAGGCTCTGTGCTGCAGACTTACCATTTCTCCTTTCAAGGTGCAGCTAAATGTTTGAATACTATCTATCGTGTAGGTCCTGGTTGTTTTAAAGTGTCCTACCTAACCATGTCTCTGCTATTAACTTCTATTTTGTATTGTTAGTATGTCCTCTTAAAGGAGCCCAGGTGCATTTTATAGCATTGACTGGCGTTGGTAGTATCTTCCCCAACATCACCGTGTTGCAATTGGTATTCATTGACGTTCAGGTCAAAATGACGGCCCTTCTTTTGGTATGACTTCACCTAACACATGATTATCTGGATTCTTTTTTCTTATCTTTTTTCCATTTTAGTTCAAAGTTAGACTGTAAGAAAAAAAAGGTAGACTCTAAGAACACAAGGCTGATTCATTAAGTAGGTAATTTTTTTCTTAGATATCTACCATCCGCAGGTTTCTCATCACTACCCTCCAATGCCATGTAAGATGCTAGTGATCCAACTAATACGTTAAACACATTCATATAAAATATTAGGGACCCCTTAATATACTATGTACAGCCTTTATGCTTCTAAAAAGATTTTTAATTTGCATTAAGAACTTATCTTTTTACAATTGATACTTTAAAACAGTAGAAAAAACGTGGGTAATTTCTGTTGAGTACAAAGGAAACCCCAGCCAAGGTGAACTTTTTTAAATAAAAAAATTTACATAAATTATTACATAATAGACTTCTACGGCTGCACTGTCCAATATGGTAGCCACAGTCACATGTGGCTGTTGAACACTTGTAATGTGGGTAGTCTGAATTGAAATGTGCCGTAAGTGTAAAATACACACTGGATTTCAAAGTCTTCATGTCATAAAATGAATTTAAAATTTTCATTAATAATTTTTTATACCGATTATTTTTTGAACTGACATTTTAGATATATTGGGTTGAATAAAATATATTATTAAAAATAATTTTAGCTGTTTCCTTTTCCTTTTTTACTGTGGCTACTGGGAAATTCTAAATTACATATGTAGTTCTTATTAATTTCTATTTAACAGAGCTGCTCTATAGGGATAAAGATCTTCTCATCTAACCCTGTCATTTTAGAGTTTAGGAAACCTCATAGAATTTAGAGAATTTAAGTGACTTGCTTTAGGTCATATAGCATTTTAGTATAGTAGTAAAGCTTGAGACTAGAAATTTCTTTTAAATGTTAAGACCAGTGCCCTTCTCAGTGAAACTAGCTTTTTGTGACTCTGACACTTTTATTATAAGAGGAAATGTCTATTCTTCAGAATTTTTCACTGAACTCTTTAAAGCAAAGAGTCTCTTTATACTGTAGGTAAATGTTCCTTTTTGTTTCATAAATTTGAAATACCAGTTATTAGCTATTCTAAAAATGGCGATGGTTTTCCCTATGAAAACCTTACATACAGAACCATTATGGCAGCAGAAATATTTTGTAAATAGATCTAGTTAATACTGTAGTAGAGTTTCCAAATTTCCTTACACACTTGTAATACAAATATGTCATAAATTACAAATTTTTATTGGGTATCTTCCAATAACAGCTATCGTGTTAGCATATAACTGGGAAATGATACCAGTAAGAATAAGGCCTCTAGGCTGTGTATTTCCTTGGTAAATTGTTAATACTAGGCAACTAGTTATTTTCTCTTGCTAAGCTTTAACACTCTCTTTGCTAGTATTGTGAGAACAGTCTATATTTGAGTGAGAGATTTACTCATGCATAGTAAAGTAATCCAGAATTCAGTTCTTAAGAACAGTGTAGAGTAGTGTTCTGTGATATATGAACTGTGACCTTGGGCCATTTATTTACTGTGTCTGTGTCTTACTTTCCTATCTGTAAATTGGGAGTAATACTATTTATCTGTAGGGTAGTTGTACAGATTTAAATGACACATGTGTAAAGAATATATACCATGATATTCCATAATATCTCATAGTATCCATTTTATCTCAAAGAAAAGGTAAAGATCAAGTATTTATCTTTTCTTTAAAATATCTTTAGTCTTCTTCTGTTCCCTAGAAATCCTCCACCACTGAACTAAGAGTTCTTGGTCAAATCTGGTTATAGTGACATCTTATTTTCCATAGATATATACAAATTTGTAATTATTACGTGCAAGAGATACTACAATTCATACAACTCTAATAGCTGGAGATATTTTCATTACAAATATGATGTTCATAAAATATCACATATATAAAATAAAATGTAAACAGATGAGACTATCTTAAAAAGCTCAGCTGAGTAGTAATATTTTTTAATTGGATTTTCAAAATCATGGTAAAATTTTGATATGCTTTGATGGCTATTCCAAATACTGCTATTATAACATTGAATTGGATTTTAAAACTTAATGTTAAGTTTTAAAAAGTATTGTTAAAACCAATACTTTTCAATAGTAATTGTTCCAAAATTTCAAATATTTTAACATGGAAATATGGAAATTGAGTCATACAAGTTTACTTAAAAGACTTTTCATTCTATTTTAAAAATATATTTGATCATAATAATTGTTTTAAAGTGATACAGCTTAGGGTGACCAATGAGCATGATTTGCCTGAGACTGTCCAGTTTTAGCATTGAAAGTTCTGCATTCCAGGAAGCAGTTTAGTGCTGAGGAAACCAAGATGGTTTTCACTCTAGCCGATGCTTCACAGTTTACATAGCTTTGTATGTGTGTGTGTGTGTGTGTGTGTGTGTGTGTGTATATGTTCTCACTGGATCTCTGTGAGATAGGAATGACAGTATTGTCATCACCATTTCATTGGAGAGGCCACATGCTCAGTTACCCTGGCTGCCTGAATTAGCTTCAGGTTCTATTTTTTATGACATTGTCTCCTTTCCTCCAGATTTCAGTTGAAACCTCACCTCCCCAGTGAGCGTTTCTCTGAATGTGCAGTCAAAATTAGTTGTCTTTTTCCCTCTTCATCCCTACTGCCCATCCCATTTCATTTCATTGCATGCTGCTACCCCTTATAACACTTGCCACAGTTGGTTTCCTAGTGTTTTTCCGAAGTTCTGCACTGGACCGTGATTCTTACCAAGGCAGCATCATGCACTCTTCCCCACTCTGTTTGGTGCCAGACACATTACAGGGACTCAAATCTAAATGAAGTCTTGCTGTGTTGCCCAGGCTTGTTTTGAACTCCTGGCTCAAAGCAGTTCTTCTGCCTCAGCCTTCAAAATGCCGGGGTTACAGGCGTGAGCCACCCAGGATGCACATTTTTTAACTGTAAAAACCAAAACCATTATCTATACCCATTTGGCCAAATTTCTTAAAGCCACTTGGTTTTTTTTACATGTAGCTACAAAATTCTTAAGATATTTTTAGTTGACAGTCATCTTTTGATGTATCAAACCAATATGAATTAAGTCAATGAGGAATTTTTAAACTTATTAAATAAATGAATTGTTGAAAGATACCTGTAGAAGCTCCTTTGAACTAATGATGTATTATCTGGCATAGCATTTTGAAAAATGATAATTTTTAACAATTGTTAACATTATTAATTGACTAAAGTATAGCCTGTTTCAACTTACTAGTCTCTGTTTCATTTTTCCCTCAAATAACTGATTTTAACAGACTCTGTTATGCTAATGAATATTTCAAGATATACACTGTGGCCAATCTGTGTTTCAGTTTGCCATCTCAAAATAAAATGACACATGATTAATGTTTTCAGAAAGAAAACACATTTTAGCAATTTTTAAAACATTGCCGTGAAATTGGTAATTGGGTTGAAGTTACACAAGCGTTGGTTGGTTTCCTGCAGGAAGTCTTCAGTTTCTGTATCAACAGTTGGTCTGGTGTCTAAAGTGTTCACAGTTTGGTTAAAATTATACTCAATACCAAAGAGAGTACTTCCACCAAGGAGGGTAGAGTCAAATAACACTTACAGTGTTCTCAAAAATGACAATAGAGGATATGCCAAATCAAGCTTACTATTATTGAAATGTTTGCTTGAAAAAGTTATTTTTGTGAGCATTGTTAAAGGAAGGGAAAGGTAGAGATTTAGGAAATCTTGCCTGGAAGGTGACACAGCTCTTTCTCAATTCAGAAATTTTACATCATTCCTTTTTCTCCTTGAACTCAGATTTCCATCTACTTCCCCCCAAAGAATGGTATCTTTTATCTTGAAAGTCTTTTATTGATCACGATATCATATTTCTTGGCAACAAAGAAAATTGATAGAAGTTAATTTAAAATATGTGTATATTTACCATGACCATAAGGCCAAGTGTTATAAAATTTCTTCTGACTTATTATTTTAATTATTTCTGGTATATAATCAGTCAAAACAATATAAGTAATTCCAAATTTTGACAATTATTAAACATAAAGGTAATTTTTTAAGAAAGGTATGTCTTAATGTGATGGAAGAGCTTGATTTTTTTCAATTAATTCATATATCTGAAGATAATTATTACTAGAACAATGCTAACAATAAAATGAAGGATTTGGGCCACTAATGATTATAGGATGGAAGGGGGTCTTACAAAGGTGTATTTAGTGATTTTTAAACACTTTATATAGTAGAATATACAACATTTCTTTTAGGTTCATCTAAATACTATAGATGGGTTACAATAAATTTTAAAATGAATGTGGATTTATGATATCCAAAAATATTTGGGGAAAAAATGAAAATACTTATTTTATGAGACTAATTGTTTGAAGATATATAAAACCTAACTTATGACCAGTATGTATCTTTTTACTTGAACATGTAGCTTTGATATGTTGGAAGTAAAAGTGAAATTTTCACAACTGATCTGCTCTGCCTCTTACAGATTGACCTATTCTGAATGGTTCTTACAAATGGAATAATATAGTATGTGGTCTTTTGTGACTGGCTTCTTTCACTTAGTGTAATGTTTTCAAGGGCCATCCTTGTTGAAGCAGTACTCCTTTCTCATTCCTTTTATTGCTGTATAATGTCCCATTGTGTGGCTATACCACATTTTGTTTACCTATTCATCAGTCTGTGAATGTTTCAGTTGTGTGTTCACCTTTTGACTATTGTAAATAATACTATTCTGAATATTTATCTACAAGTATTTGTTCAAATGTCTGTTTTCAATTTTTTTGATACATACCTAGGAGTAGAATTGCTGGGTCTTATATAACTCTCTTTAACCTTTTGAGAAACTGCCAGAACATTTTCCAAAGTAGCCGCACCATTTGCACTCCCACCAGAAGTGTGGGAGGGAGTGTTCCAGTTTCTCCACATCCTGACCAGAAGTTATTATCTGACTTCTTGATTATAACCATCCTGCTGGGTGAGAAGTGGTATTTCATTGTGGTTTTGATTTGCATTTCCTTGGTGACTAGTACTATGCTTATTGGACTTTTGTATGTCTGCTTTGGTGAAATGACTACTCAGATCCTTTGCTTATTCTTTTTAATTCATTGTCTTTTTTTTTTTTAAGGAAGAAAGAAGGAGAGAGAGAAGAGAAAGAGGAAGGAAGAATAATTCATTGTCTTTTGAGTTGTTGAGGTTTTTAAAAAATATATTCTAGATGCAAGTCCTTTATCAAATATATAATTTTAAAATATTTTCTCTCATTCTGTGGGTTGTCATTTTACTTTTTGATGATGTCCTTTGAAGCATAGAAGTTTACATTTTTGATGAGGTCTTATCTATTTTTCCTTTTGTTGCTCATGCTTGTGGTGTCATACGTATGAATCCATTTCAAAATGTGAGGCCCTGAGGGTTTACCCTTGTGTTTTCTTCTAAGAGTTTTATATGTTAGCTTTTATAGGATTTTGATCCATTCTGAGTTAATTTTTGTATATGGTTTAAGGGTCCAATTTAATTATTTTGCTGTGACTATCCAGTTATCCCAGCAATATTTGTTAAAAAGACTATTCTTTCCACATTGAATGGTCTTGGCACCCTTATCAAAAATCAGTTGACCACAGATACGTGGGTTTATTTCTGGATGTTTGGAAAAACTCAAACTGTTTTTCCACTACTCTCACATCAACATAACAGCAGCCAACACAGAGGATTTCTGTGACCTCAAAATATGTGGGAATATCACCCTACCAGCAAGCAGGCAATTAGTTCTGTAGAAGACGCCCGCTGGGTGTCCTCCAATTCAATTTTGCTTCATCTTTTTCGAGATAGTGTCAGATCCCACAGATTGAGGGCACAGTCCCCACGATTGCCTCACACCTCAGACAACAGTCACAAGTCCAGGCCCCTGGATCTTCTGACAGACCAGCTTTAAGTTGGGGTTCCCACGAACCCCTCTTTGGGTTTGACTGCTTTACTAGAGTGGCTCACAGAACTCAGGGAAACATGTTTACTGATTATTACAAAGGATATTTCACAGGATACAAATAAGCAGCCAGATGAAGAGATACACGGGGTAAGGTCTGGAAGGGTCATGAGTGCAGGAACCCTGTCCCTGTGGAGCTGGCGTGTGCTAACCTTCCAACACGTGAATGAGTTCCTTCCTGTTAGCCTCCACATACTCAGCTCTGTAGAAGCCCCCTGAACCCTGTCCTCCTAGGCTTTTGTGCAGACATCATTGGATAGACGATTGACAACTATGTAGAAATGTGACTGGACAAAATGGATATGATCTAATATTAATAAACTGAGTGGGGAAACCCAGCAAGACCTGTCCGCTCACATTCTTCTGGCCTTTCTGTGCAGCATTTCGTCCTCCAGGATATGAGGCAGGACCCTCTCTGGAATGAGGGTCATATAGCCAACATTCAGAGTAGAGTCCTGCCTTGGGCCATGAAAAGAGGGCGGGAGAAGGTCAGAAAGAGAGTCTTCTTTCTGAGGCCTAAAGCACCCCAACATTATATAACAAAGGCTATGGGAGTTATGAGCCAGAAACTGTGGACGGAAACCAGTATATACATATATCATAATATCACACAGGACATTTAATTCATTTCATTGATCTATATCTCTCTCCTTATGTCAATACCACAGTCTCATGACTACTATTGCTTTGTAATAAATTTTGAAATCAGAGAGTGAGTCCTCCAACTTTGTTCTTTTTCAAGATTGTTTTGGCACTTCTGGCTTCCTGACAATTCCATATGAATTTTAGAATCCACTTTTCTACAAAGGAATCAGTTGGGATTTTGATAGGGATTGCATTGATTTTGTAGTTCAATTTGAGGAGTATTGCCATCTTAACAATACTGTCTTCTGATACATGAATGTGCGATTTTGTTTCCATTTATTTAGGTCTTCTTTAATTTTTTTCTATTATCCTTTGTAGTTTTCAGAGTATGAGTTTTGTACTTCTTTCATGAAATTTATTCCTAGTCATTTGATTATTTTTGATAGTATTGTAAATGAAATTATCTTAATTTCGTATTTGGATTGTTCATTCCAAGTATATAGAAATACAACTGATTTTTGTATATTGATCTTGTACTCTGCAACCTGCTGAACTTATTTGTTCCAATAGTATTTTAATGAATTCCTTAGGATTTTCTATATAGAAAATCATATCATCTGTGCATAGAGATAGTTTACTTCTTCCTTCCTAATTTAGATAGCTATTATTATTATCATCAATATTTTGCTTAATTGCCCTGACTAGAACCTCTGGTACAATGTTGAATAGAAGTAGCAAGAATGGATACCTTGTCTTGTTCCTGGTCTTAGGGGAAAAGCATCTAAAAAAAGCATTTCACCATTAATTATGTTGTTAGCTTGGGTTTTCTATAGACACACTTTATCAGGTTGCAGAAGAGCCCTTCTAGTCTTACTTTTTGGGTGTATTAGTCCGATCTCACATTGCTATAAGGAAATACCTGAGATTGGATAATTTATAAAGAAAAGAGGTTTAGCCAGGCACAGTGGCTCACACCTGTAATACAAGCACTTTGGAGGCCAAGGCAGGCGGATCCCCTGAAGTCAGGAGTTTGAGATCAGCCTAACCAACATAGAGAAACTCTGTCTCTACTAAAACTACAAAATTACCCGGGCATGGTGGTGCATGCCTGTAATCCCAGCTACTCAGGAGGCTGAGGCAGGAGAATCGCTTGAACCCAGGAGGCAGAGGTTGTGGTGAGCCAAGATCGCACCATTGTTCTCCAGCCTGGGCAACAAGAGCGAAACTCCATCTCAAAAAAAAAAAAAAAAAAAAAAAGATAAGAGGTTTAATTGACTCACAGTTCCACGTAGCTGAGGAGGCCTCAGGAAACTTACCAATCATGGCAGAAGATACCTCTTTATGAGGTGGCAGGAGAGAGAATGAGTACCAGCAAGAGTAATGCCAGATGCATATTAAACCCTCAGGTCTCGTGAGAACTCACTGTCACATGAACAACATGGGGGAAGCCACCCCCATGATTCAATTACCTCCCATTGTGTCCCTCCCACAACACCTGAATATTGTGGGAGTTACAATTCAAGATGAGATTTGGGTGGGGACACAGAGGCAAACCATACCATCCCACCCCAGCCCCTCCCAGATCTCATGTCTTCACATTTCAAAACACAATCATACCCTCCAAACAGTCCCCAAAAGTCTTAACTCATTCCAGCATTAAGCCAGAAATCCAAGTCCAAAGTCTAATCTAAAGCAAGGCAAATCCCTTCTGCCTATGAGCCTGTAAAATTGAAAACAGGTTAGTTACTTCCTAGATACAATGGGGGTACAGGCATTGGGTAAATATACCTGTCGCACATAGGAGAAATTGGCCAAAACAAAGGGCTACAGGCCCCATGCAAGTTTGAAATCCAGTAGGGCAGTCATTAAACCTTAGAGTTCCAAAATGCTCTCCTTTGACTCCATGTCTCATATCCAGGTTATGCTGATGCTAGAGGTGGGCTCCTGAGGCCTTGGGCAACTCTGCCTCTGTGGCTTCGCAGGGTACAGCCCCTCGCAGCAGCTTTCAAGGCTGGCGTTGAGTGTCTGTGGCTTTTCCAGGTGCATGGTGCAAGCTGTCAGTGAATCTACCATTTTGGGGTCTGGAGGATTGTGGTTCTCTTCTCACAGCTCCACTAGACAGTGCCCTTGTGTGGACTCTGCATGGAGGTTCCAACCCCACATTTCCCTTCTACACTGCACTAGCAGAGGTTCTCCTTGAGGGCTCCACCCCTGCAGCAAACTTCTGTCTGGACATCCAGGAGTTTCCATACATCCTTTGAAATGTAGGCAGAGGTTCCCAAACATCAATTCTTGTCTTCCATGTGCCCCAAGACCAACACCACCTGGAAGCTGTCAAGGCCTGGGGTTTGCACCCTCTGAAGCAATGGCCTGAGCTGTACCTTGGCCCCTTTTAGCCATAGCTGGAGTGGCTAGGATACAGGGCACCAAATCCCAAGGCTGCACACAGCAGTGGGGGGCCCTAGATCTGGCCCAGGAAACCATCTTTTCCTCTTAGGCCTCCAGGCCTGTGATGGGAGGAGCTGGTGCAAAGCTCTCTGACATGCCCTGGAAACATTTTCCTTGTTGGGCATTTGCATTTGACTTCTCATTACTTATGCAAATTTCTACAGAGGGTTTGAATTTTTCTCCAGAAAATGGGTTTTTCTTTTCTACTGTATCATCTGTATGCATGTTTTTCAAACTTTATGCTCTGTCACCTCTTGCATGCTTTGCTGCTTAGAAATTTCTTCCACCAGATACCCTAAATCATCTCTCAAGTTCAAAGTTCCACAGATCTCTAGAGCAGGGAAAAAATGCTGCCAGTCTCTTTGCTAAAGCATAGCAGGAATGACCTTTACTCCAGTTCCCATCAAGTTTCTTATCTCCACCTGAGAACACCTCACCCTGGACTTCATTGTCCATATCAGCATCAGCATTTTGGTCAAAGCCATTCAATAAGTCTCTAGGAAGTTCCAGACTTTTCCACATCTTCTTGTCTTCTTCTGAGTCCTCCAAACTTCCAACCTCTGCCCATTACCCAATTCCAAAGTTGCTTCCACATTCTCAGGTATCTTAAGCTATGCCCCACTACCTCGATACCGATTTATTGTATTAGTGTCTTCTCACATTGTTACAAGGAAATACCCGAGACTGGGTAATTAATAAAGAAAAGAGGTTTAATTGACTCACAGTTCTGCATAGCTGGGAGGGCCTCAGGAAACTTACAATCATGGTAGAAGGCACCTCCTCACAAGGCAGCAAGAGAGAGAATGAGTGCCAGCAGGGGAAATGCCAGATGCTTATACCCTCAGATCTTATGAGAACTCACTCACTATCACGAGAACAGCATGGGGAAGACCACCCCAATGATTCAATTACCTCCCACCAGGTCTCTCCCACAACATGTGGGGATTATAGCGATTAAAATTCAAGATGAGATTTGGATGGGGACACTGCCAAACTGTGTCATTGGGTGTTTTTTTTTTTTCTTCTTCTTTTTATGAAAGGGTATTGGATTTTTTTCATGTTTTTTTCCTAAGCCTATTGAGTTGACCATATGAGATGGTCATGTGGTTTTAATTTTTTATTCTATTGATGTGATATATTACATTAATTGAGTTTCCCTAAACTCAAGTAAACCATACTAGGGGACAATACAAAGCTCATGCTACAGAAAAGCATATACTTTACATATATTGACCATACAGGTGTCTTTTCAAAAACAAATTAACTTTTGGATATAAAAACTAAAACTGAAGGAGTAGCATCAGTTGGGCACATTCTTGTGCAAGTGAGAATAGTTTTTATGTTTCCTTCTCACTGATTGTCTACTCAGAATTTTAAAAACTTTTCAACTGGTGATTTGCTTTTCTTTTTATAGTTCATGATCCCAGATATTTTCAATACTTTTTCAAGCAACCACCATAAAAATTCTATTTTGGACTATATCACATTAATCAGTTTCTGTTTAGGTTTTAGTTCAAAGCAATTAAATAAATAGGAAGTAAAATATATATATGGGTCTTTTAAAAAATCAACTGTAGTCTTTGAGCATGAAAGCACCACTTTTTTTTTGTACTACTTTGGGCATAAATACTGATGATGTACTTCCCCTTTTTTTCCACATTTAAGGGTCCACCCAGGAGTTTACAACTATATTGAGTCCCGGAAATGTTCTCATTCTCTTTTCTAGCCTCTGATATAATCTCTTAGCATAATTGGTTCAGGAATCATGTTAAGTGGGCCCAGATCATGTGTTTCAGCCTGTTAAAGGCAAGGTATATTTTCATTTCCTGAGAACAGATTGCAGCCCAGGTCCCAGCCATCTGGCACCTTCTTGCCATTGCTTGCCAAGTGCTATGGGCTAGAGAATGTGGGCAGTTGAATGCAGTCAGTCCCTGTTACTGGAC